>NC_142693.1:27072527-27679257 GCF_029641045.1 Salvia hispanica | reverse complement strand
ACTAAAAGTTGTTTACATTCAATGAGTCAAATTTGTGATTTATTCCTATATTACATTTATATTAAGACCACATGAGGTATGATACTACAAATACTTTATTTAAAACCATTTAGTTTATGTTCAGATCACATGAGGTCTAATATATTATTCCTATATTACATTTATATTTAGAATAAACCATTTATAGTTCATTTTGAGAAGGCGTTGGAGGATAAGCTACATAGAAAATAACTTTATAATAACAAATACAATAAAGTTCAAAATTGATCGCGTACATTTGCCTATATAAACTTTTTGGTCCTATACTGTAACATCTGCAATTTTTGGATATTAAATTTTTTTTATGAACGCGAGAGTTAAAGGAATTTTCTGAAAATAATATTTAAATTCTTGCGGAGCAAGGAATTAAATATGAGATTTGCACGAATAATATTTTTGGAGCACGATGTTCTTTTAATTCTTTATGAACCTAACAAAATACGAACCTTGTGTAAGTAATCAAGTGGATGTGGTGATGAATTATTGTAGTACTTGGCGTAACACCAAGTGACTAATTATTGTTGATTGCGTGAAGGGAAGTGCATACGTTGATTAAATAGTCATACTTGTGTAGTGTGATTTGTTTTGTTGAGAGAAATAATTGCTTCTTGTGGAAATTAATTAAAGTGTAATCAGCGTATTTAAATTTGAGGATTAATCTTGAAATTTATATTTGAAACAACACCAAATATTAGTTGGACTGCATTTGGCAAATTTAATACTATTTTTTTGTTGGGAGCGGGAGGGATGTAGCCAGATATTCTATCTAGATGGGGCAAAAATATACATAAAGACATTTTAGTACATTAAGAAAAGACAAAAATAAGAATATTTAAAATAAATTTAAAATTAACTATTAAAAGAGATAGTGAATTTTTCGGCAGTTCGTTTTCATACAATCGGAGTGGTTTCGGTGGTGAAGGGAGGGAAAGAGAGAGAAAGAGAGATGAGCGAGTACCGAAAGTGACGGAAGGGAGTAACTTTTTGTTGGACTTTTTTTTTCTTTTTGATTTTTTGAGTTAGGCCTCTTTCTTTTGTCACTTTGGGCCACTCTTTTTGGGCTACTAATTAAATTGGAGGAATAAGATGGGCTAGTTAGGCTGGAAATAAAAGTTCTAGGGCCAGTTTAATTAAATCATTAGGCTGTTTTCAGTTAAGTAATACTCCCTCCGTCCCACATTTATAGTAACATTTAGTAATGGCATGAGTTTTAATGAATTGGTGGAGTGTGTAATTAATGAAGTGAGAGGTGGAGTGTGTAATAAATGAAGTGAGATGGTGGAGTGAGATGATGGAGTGTGTAATAAATGAAGTGAGATGATAAAGTATGTAATAAATGAAGTGAGTTGGTTGAAGGTGGGTCCCTCTTTGACTTTTTGGTTTTTTATTTTTGTTTTGATTTATTTTAATGTAGATAATGACATTTGGGTGTAATTTTATTAAATAATGAGGTAAAATTTTATGTCCAAATATGATAAATTTTAAATGTTACTCCAAATGTGGGACGGAGTTTTATGGCAAAATGTTACTACAAATCTGGAACGGAGGGAGTAATGTAATACCGTATTATATTTTCCCAGTCAAGTCTCACTATAAAAATGAGTCAAGGTTCCGCAATCAAACTTAATTGTGGAGTGTGATTGGGGCTAAGGCTGAAGGTACGAAGACTATTAACAAGTCTTGTTTAGTGAAACCACTAGCGGATTCAGCTCATAACAAGGGGTACAACTGTACACCCAAATAGTTGATTACTTAATACTCCCTCCGTCCCACATAATTTTACCCAATATTCCATTTTAGGCAATCCCATATAATTTTACCCATTTCATTTTTACCATTTTTGGTAGTGGACTCCATATTCCACTAACTCATTTCTACTTACATTTTATTATAAAACTAATACTTTAAAAGTAGGACCCACATCCCACCAACTATTTCAACTCACTTTCCATTACATTTCTTAAAATTCGTGCCGGATCAAAATGTGTAAAATTATGTGAGACGGAGAGAGTACCATATTGAGACTAATATTACCAAAAGAGTTAGTGGTGCGGCTCGAACTAGAGTTCGACCCCAGCGAAGTACAATTCAAGAATTGCTTTGAACTTTTATTATTCTCTTCTCTATTTGAGATACTTATTCCATTTTACATAGTATTGCTTTGAACTTTTATCATTCTTTTCTCTATTTGAGATACTTATTCCATTTTACATAATATATAGTTTTTATATTTTAGATATAGTTTATTTTCTTCCTTTTTTAGTACTCCTCCATCCCACAAAAGATGTCACACTTGTGGGACGGCACGAGATTTTAAGAGGTTTTGTTTTGTGTGTTAAATGGAGAGAGAAAATATAATTTTTATATTCATGTGAGAGAGAATTTTTCCAAAAAGGGAAATGTGACATCTTTTGTGGGCACTGACGGATCTACACCAGGACAAGGGGGTACAAGTGTACCCCCAAAATATTGAAATAATACTATATATTATTATACGTCCCCCAAAAAATCAAATTGAACTTTGTTTTCCACCGGTAGAATGGTCGCCATAAGGCCTTACATCCTTCTGAAAGATACGGGTTCAACACCCACGGAGAGCATTTTTAAATACATCTTAATACAAATAATATGTCTTCTTTAATGGTACAAGTTGTATTTTACGGTTATATTTTTCCGTTCTCTTTAATACCACTATTCCACTAATCTTTGTTTTATGAATCTATTAGTTATACATTTCAAAAACATAATTCATTCAATGTTTTCTTATAAAACATTTCATTTTCTACTAATATATTAAAAAAAATTCTATATTTTCTCTGATTCTTTTATAAAATATCTTAATTTTTATAATTTCTAATGCATTCAAGTTTTCTTGTAAAGTACTCCATTTTTTTAATCATATCTCAATAATTTTGTAAAGTATTTTAGTTTTCTTATAGTGCATTTGGTATTTCTATCTTTTGTGTTTCTAATGAATATATTATGTTTTTTAAAACAACTAAATTTTTTCTTAAATAATCGAAAAGATGATTTATCATAAAAAGTAAAATATTGTGCAAAAATATATAAATTATCCTTAATATATGATCTAATAACTTCCATTTTAGAAAGTCGAAGTTATTCAAGTAATAACACTATAAAGTAGTAATTCATTTTTATATACTCCTACAAAAATCATTTACTAGAAAGTAATTCATTTTTATATACACAAGTCATTCAGTAGTTGTACTAGAAAATAATTTTTTTTTATTTATAATGAAGTTTCTTAACGAAAAAATGATAACATATTAAAGTGAAGATAAAAGACCGATTTTAAAGCTCGAAGTCGGTATAATTATTTTTCGTACCCCTGAATAAAAATCCTGAATCCGCCATTGTTTGTGGGACAAACTAAAAAGGAAAGTGTGACATCTTTTGTGGGACGGAGAGAGTACTATTATTTGAAAATTAGCGAAACTTTTGACTAGTACTGTTATTTGAAAATTAGCGAAACTTTTGACTAAGTGTTTTTAAATTAATCTTCAGCCCATATACCGAGAGATTATTTGCTGCAGCAATACTCGTAGAAAATAGAATATGTATAGTCATTTTGAATTACTCTTCTGCCTTTTAACCGTGAGTTTACTTGATGCAACGAATTAGCAAAATATTACTAATACAGTCTCCGTTCAAGCAGCGAAAATATCAACTTATTGTTTATACTCTCTTCATTGCGTTTCCTAAACCCTTCATTGCATTTCTTAAATGTGTGCCGAATTAAAAAATAATATTTATTCATGATCTGATGTATTAACTTTCTTGGAGTGTGATTGGAGTGTCTTATCCTTTTTGACTTGTCGGTTCAAGTCATTAATTGTTTTGGGTATTTAAAAATATTTGGTTAAGAAAATACTCCCACTGGGAAAATTATTTTATTTAGGGCCAAATTACCTGATACTAATATTTTGGGGATTTTGGAAAATTAGAGTGGTCATGGAAAATATAAATCAGCCCAAGTTTGTATTCTAAACAAAAGGCCATAACATTGCTCCACGACTCGATCTAACGGAATATCATGATATTTGCATAAATTTGAAATGTAAAAGGAAACCGTGAACAAACTTCATAAAAATTCCTAAAACACATTCTTCCACACATACAGCATTGAATTTTTTCATTGACGATTGAAGCAAAATGAGAAATTGAGATAGCAGGGAATAACACTTGCTCTAAGATCACGGATTCTGTAAACACCGGCTAGTAAAGCTGAATTAGACGATGGAAATATGGAATTCCGATGGCCGTAGGGTTGGAGATTAGGGGTTGTATGTAATTATTGTCGGTTGATTTAATACATAAATATTTTACAAGAACGACTATATAATATTCCTATAAAATAACCAATTAAATATACAAAAACGTATGTGTATACTACTTTTTAAAAACTAACTGAAGGAATGAATGCAAGCTGTTCGATCTATTGCTTCGGTGAATTCCTTGGATCTGAATAGCAGTAGTTTGTGTATGGTTTTGTTATCGAACCGAAGCTACTCGCAGTTATTGAACAAAACACATCAACTGCCGTTTTGATCAGAATCTATCCCTCACTCTTCTGTGCACATCAGGTGTTTGATGGTTTGTTGAATCGAAGCCGTTTGATGCTAAATTCTGTTTCTGTTCGTTTGTGTGTGTTTTCAATCGATTGATACGACGAACTTCTTGTCAAAACGCGCAAATCACATCAGCTGCGTTTTTCTCAATTGTTTGTGTTGTTTCAAACTCACAAATCTCACACTCTTGAAGAAGCAGATGGCCGAATGAAAGAACTTGAATATCCTATCGATGATAATCACCCAATATTTTATAAAGATAAAAATTAGTAGCTATCCACTAAACATGATCTGCATAAGCCTCTAAACTACTAACACACTAACTACACCACTAATAATGTTACAGAATAGATCCTTTGGAGTAGGATCTTACTCCTTAACAAAGCTCAAGTAGAATTCTTACGAAAAGGAAACTCACAAGATATAAAAACTGGGATTAGTTGTTCAATGATTTCCTCAAGGAGGAGTACACAATTTATAAGAAGCTGCAACTAACCACTACTACGAAAAGGAGACGTGCTATCTATCCACTAAAGGAAATGGGAAAATGCAATAACTAACTAAGAAATGGAAACGTGGAAATGGGAAATGCAATACTATGAATAACCAACTAATTAACCATAAGAGAACACGTTCAGTCATGCGTGGCGGTTCCCAAACTCAGCACGTAATCCTTCAAATATGTGGGCTGTTTTCCGGCACGGGCTGATCGACGATGGGCTTCTGCTATCGGGCCTCTGATTGGATTCCTAAGTGCAGCTGCTTGCTCTGTTTCTTCAGCTGATGGTTGTTGGGCCTGAATCAATGGGCTCTCGGTAACATCCCCCTCTGGTTGAAGAACCACCTTGTCCTCAAGGTGAAGATCAGGAAATCGAATGAGTAATTGCTCAATGGGCTCCCAAGAGGCATCATCGAGCGATCCATCTGACCACTGAATTAGCCATTGACGCTCATGCTTCCCATTCTTCAGAATAGTGCGTTCTCGAACTGCCGCAATAGGGATGGAGAGGGGGCGATCCTCAATAAAGTCTATCGGAATCGATTGAACCACAGGTAGAGTTGAAGAAGCAACATATGGTTTGAGCAGAGATACATGGAAAACCGGGTGGATACGTGCTGACTCCGGAAGCTCGAGGCGATAAGCAACTTCGCCTACTCGTTCCACAACCTTGAATGGGCCATTTGAAAGAGTTGGACTTTAATAGATCAGTGAGAGGCGCCGCAATATGAGAATAATGGGCAATAAACCTCCGATAGTATCCCGTGAGACCTAAAAATCCCCGCAATTGTCGCACTGTTGTTGGGGTAGGCCAAGAGGTCATTGCCTCCAACTTGGCAGGATCAGCATGCAGACATCCGGCAGAAATCTGGTGACCAAGATAATCAACCTTAGTTTGACCAAATGAGCACTTTGAAAGCTTGACACAAAAATGATTCTCCAATAAAACAGATAATGTCGCTTCCAAATGTTGGAGATGGAGGTCGAGGGTGGCGCTGTAAATTAATATATCGTCAAAGAAGACGATTATAAACTGCCGGAGGAATGGCCGAAACAGACGGTTCATGCAAGCCTGAAATGTTGAAGGAGCATTCGTCAATCCGAAGGGCATGACAAGAAACTCATAGTGGCCTTCGTGAGTTCGAAACGCAGTCTTATGAGAGTCACGATCATGCATGCGAATTTGATGGTAACCGGAACGGAGATCGAGCTTTGTAAAAAACTGCGCCGCACCAAGTTCATCAAAGAGTTCATCAGCCGTCGGTATTGGGAAGTGGTCCGGTACGGTGACTGCATTAAGAGCTCGATAATCCACACAGAAGCGAAACGTACCATCCTTCTTTTTAACGAGCAGAACGGGTGAGGAGAATGGGCTGCGGCTAGGACGAATAAGCCCTTGGTCCAGCATCTCTTGAACCATTTTCTCAATTTCACACTTCTGGAAATGAGGATATCTATACGGCCGTACATGAACCGGGGAAGTACCAGTTTTAAGGAATACCCTATGATCAAATAGTCGTCGCGGTGGTAATCCTTGGGGAGGATTGAAAACTGGTGCATGTGCCAGCAATACCTCACGAACGGAGGGATGGAGATCCGCGGGAAGATCTGAAGGCTGCAACAGTTGTGGTGCTGACCGAGGAAGCACAATAATTTCATAGCAGGCTGATAGGGACTCTGAATCTGCTAATGAAAATAAGTGATTCATCGAAATCTGGCGCGGAGGGGTTGTATCACCACGCAGCAAAACTGGAGAGTCGTGCCAATTGAATTCCATGGTGAGAGAGGCATAGTCATGAGTCACTTGTCCGAGCAATTGGAGCCATTGCACTCCGAGCACAATATCTGGCCCATGAATGGGTAGAATAAATAAATCCACCAGAAACTCGTACCCTTGAATGTGGATGCGGACCTCGAGGCATTTGTTGGTGCAAGGTAAGGAATCTCCATTTCCTACATAGACCCGAAATGGGGTAGTGGGCTGCACCGGAAGTTGGAGTTTCTCCACAATATGAGGGTGGATAAAATTGTGCGTACTGCCGCCGTCAATAAGAACATGCACTGGAGAGCCAATAACAGTGCCAGAGAGGCGGAGCGAACGTGGACTGGCGGAGGCAGAGAGACTTTGTAAGGTGGACACATCGGCGATTGGAATCTCATCTTCAGAAGGGGGCAGCGGAGTAGAGGGGTCCGAAGACTCATCATCATCACCAACAAACAAGAGCAACCTTGATTGACAACGATGATTTCGGTGCCATTTTTGATCGCACCAGTAGCACAAGCCCTGAGCATCTTTAGCTAATTTTTCGGCCGTGGTGAGGCGCCGAATGGGGCGTTCAGATCGAGGGGTAGGCAGGGGCATGTTGGTGTTGGATGTAGGTGGGGGTGAGGATAGTGAAGGAGTGGAGCTAGCTGGAGAAGACCATTGGCGGCGTTGGGGATTTGTGGCTGCCGAAATAGTATCCACATATTGAGCAGAGAGCTCACGAGCCAAGGCAAAAGCCGCAGCTAGAGAAGTTGGCCGACGAAGATTAAGGTCGCGGCGCAGAAGAGGTTTGAGGCCCGCAATAAATACTGAGACCAAAGCTGGCTCAGAAACACCGCTAATCTTGTTGAGCAACCTTTCGAACTCTGTTTGATAGGCGAGTACGGTGGAGGTTTGTTGCAGCTTGGAGAGGGCCCCAAAATAATCTTCAAAGTGGCCAGGGTCAAAGCGAAGGCGGACTTGAGCAACAAAATCATCCCAAGAAGAAAGGACGATGTTGTTACGAACCCATTGAAACCATTCAGATGCCGGGCCCTCGAGGAGTAGACCGACCAAGCGAAGGCGCTCAGTTGGGGCTGTGGCATAAAAGTCGAAATATTCCGAGATACGGAAAAGCCAGCCAGTGGGGTCTTGGCCATCAAATTTGGGTGCGTCGAGGCGAAGCTGGGAGCTGCGGATGGCTGTTGAGTCATGTGTAGTGTGCGGAGGAAAGGTGGAATGAACAGGCTGAAATGGGTGGTGCATGAGCTGGGGATGATGGAGTGTGACTGAGGTATGAGGGTGGTAAATTGAGCTAAAGTCAGGAATTGTGGGGATTGGGTGTGTGGTGGAGAAGAGAGGAGTGTGTTGGTGCGGGGTAAATGATGTCGTGGAAGGCCGAACAATTTGAGGTGATGAAGCATAGGAAAAGGGAGGTGGTGGTAGTGATGAGTGATATAGAGCAATTAATTGATCGAGGCGTTGCGTGAATGTCGACGCGAGCGATTCAATTTGTGTGTTGGTGGAGAGTTGTAGGCGATCGAAGTGGTGCTGGATTGGAAGGGGAAGAGACGGAAATTGCTCCGAGTTTGGAGTGGGGGTGTGGCTGGGAGTATTGGAGTTGTGACTGGGAGTATTGGGTGTGTGGTTGGGATTGGCTGATGTATTAACCATGGTGGATGTTTTAGGTGGGGGAGGTGATTTTGATTGCATTATCTCTCAATGAAAGCACCAAATTGTTACAGAATAGATCCTTTGGAGTAGGATCTTACTCCTTAACAAAGCTCAAGTAGAATTCTTACGAAAAGGAAACTCACAAGATATAAAAACTGGGATTAGTTGTTCAATGATTTCCTCAAGGAGTACACAATTTATAAGAAGCTGCAACTAACCACTACTACGAAAAGGAGACGTGCTATCTATCCACTAAAGGAAATGGGAAAATGCAATAACTAACTAAGAAATGGAAACGTGGAAATGGGAAATGCAATACTATGAATAACCAACTAATTAACCATCAGAGAACACGTTCAGTCATGCGTGGCGGTTCCCAAACTCAGCACGTAATCCTTCAAATATGTGGGCTGTTTTCCGGCACGGGCTGATCGACGATGGGCTTCTGCTATCGGGCCTCTGATTGGATTCCTAAGTGCAGCTGCTTGCTCTGTTTCTTCAGCTGATGGTTGTTGGGCCTGAATCAATGGGCTCTCGGTAACAAATAACATTCCTAAAAAATAGAGTTTTTTCTCTTCGATAAAATTAAACTATTGTTTCTCGGATATATTTCCAAAATATATATTCTCTCCGTCCCCAAAGAATATGCACTTTGGGTTCGCCACTGATTTTAATATAAAATTGGTAAAATAAGAGAGAGAAAAAAAATAGTTAAAGTATTGTTAGTGGAGAATATGTCTCTCTCATTAGAGAGAAAAAACATTCTAAAATTAGAAAGTGTATATTCTTGTGGGACGGACTAAAAAAGAAAGAGCGCATATTCTTGTGGGATGAGGGAGTATAACTTTCCGGGCATGACATCATGTAGCATTTTATGGGCTGAGGGAGTAAGTACTACTCAACTATTTCAAACCAAGAAAGAAAAGTCATTGGGAGAATCAGCAAACACAAACAGCCACCGTGAAGAAACTCATAGAGCAGTTATAAAATGCAGAACAGAATCATTTCAATCTTCATATTAACAGCATGCTAATTGCTAAGGACATCATAAAAACAGAGGAATATTGATATGGAGGATTTCTGCGAAAATTTGGCCCTGCATTTAATAAAAAAATCCTTCTGGGCTTAGAAATATATGGTTAAGAAATTGGAATTTAATTTGGGCCGAATTCCTTATGGGCTTTCACGAAATTGGAAAAATAAAAAATATAAACGAGCCCAATTTGTACTTTAATTATATGACCTTGAGAAAATATTAGGTAGAAGAAATACCGAAGTAGAGAGACAATCTTTTGAAAGAGAGATTCAAGAAAATACTTAATAATTAGTAATAAACTAAACGAAGAGAAAATAAAATAGGATTGATTCTTTAAAAGTTTTGGCTGTTAAAAGTTCACATAGGAATAGAAAACACAACTCAAACAAAAGTTCTTTTGAACACAACCAAGAATTCCATATAAAACACAGTGTTCTCTTTTTTGGCTTAGTTATCAAGTTCTCTTTTTGGCTTAGTATCAAGTTCCGCTGCGTGATGGTGCAGGTGAAGCTTTATTGCGTCTCTTCTTTGTCTTATATTTATAACCAACTCCGAAAAAGAATTCCACTAACCATGATGGCCTTCCACTCCTTATAATCATGTATCCAATTCCAATCCCAACTACGAATCCACTTCCATATCCCATCACCACACTTCGCCAACCATATCCATCTATGAATTCATATTCATCATCACCCTCTTCTTCTGCAGACTGCATCAATTGCCCATCATCATCTTTGCATTTTCTTGTCAACGGAAGTCCACACAATCCCAAGTTTCGCATATATGAATTATTCTCAAATGTGGAGCACTGATTGGATCGCGGTTTTTGCCCAACAAAATTGTTCACTGGAAGGTTTAATTTCGAAACAAATGTCAACCATGTCAATTAACTTGGAATTTCTCTATCCAATTTGTTCATTGACAAGTCCAATGATTCGAGTTCTCCCATGTTTCCAATAGATGAAGGTATATGTCCTGTGAGGCTATTGTGGGACAAGTTCAAGTATTTGAGAAATAATTCCAGAGAATCTATTGGATGACAAATCTATTGTCGTAAAGGTGTCGAATAGTCTACTCAATAACTGATCCTGACCGCCTCATCTCCAGATTTGATAGAAAGCTGTCATAATATAATCCTATGGCCTCTGCCATTGCTTTGAAATTCTTGAAATATGTTTGAGGTAGAGAGCCCACAAATTCATTATAGGATACATCTAAAACTTGCAACTTAGGAAATGAAATCTTGGTTGATGAAGGACGTGACATGTTACCACCAAACTTGTTAGACCTCAACACTAGAACTCGAAGCTCGGGAAGACCTTCCATCTAAAATGGAAATTCATCTTGTATTCTATTATTTCCAATGTCAAGCCCCTTTAGATATTGGCAGTTGTTTAAGGATCTAGGTAATCGTCCTTCCAATTTGTCGGTTCCCAAATTGATGGACACAAGCCGACAATCATTGCTAAATGTTGATGGAAGTAGACCGCTAAACTTATTCGTGTTTAAATGAAAGATCTTCATATACTGGCTAAAGTTTCCAAAGCATTGAGGAATTGTTCCTTCTAAAGTATTGTTTGAGACAATAAGTATCTCAAACCATGAAGTCAAGTTGCAGATGGAGGATGTGAGCTCACCCTCAAATTTGTTGGAAGAGAGCAATAATTCCACTAAACTTGATTGATTTCCAATGGTAGATGGTATTGGACCTTCAAACAATTTATTCGAATTATAAACATGGATATAATTCAAATTTCATCCATGTAAAAATGCACATGCATAACATATTAGCATCATGGAATAATTTACTGACTATAAGCACATGTTTGTTGTTGCATTAGATATTTGCATTGACATTGGTATATATTCATAATACTAAGATTTTAACATATCCTCTATTTTACTTATCATGTTTGTAATTAGTCATTTACGAAAAAGTTAGAAATCTTACCGCTTAAAACATTATTGTCAAGGTATAAGGCTAGCAGTTCTTTCATATTCCCAATTTCCGAGGGCAATGACCCGCTAAGTCTGTTCCTTGATAGCTGAATCCCTCCCAAAGTAGACAAATTGAAAATGGTTGGAGGCAATGGTCCGGATAACATGTTAAAACCCACGTCTAACCATTTAAATGATCAAGACGACCAATCTCTCGTGGAATAACTCCTATAAATCAAAATGATTACGAAAAGTTAGTATGGTTCTAAGATAGAAAAGTATTGCAAATTCACCTTCCACACTTCTTGAGCCGTAACTGGAGCAGAGTTGCCACGTTCCACACTTCTCTTGGGATTGATCCGCTAACTTTGTTATCATCCGACCACATCATCTCCAATTTATTAAGACCACCAATCTCTCTAGGAATAGTACCTGAAGAATAATGAAATCATGAGCAAAACGGATAAGTTTTTCAATAAAACTTGACTGATAACAAAGTTAAACTGTCAAGTTTCAAACCACTTAAACTATTACTGTCAAGCCATAAGCGGATAAGAGCCGTCATGTTCCCCACTTCTTTTGGGATTGATCCACTAAGTTTGTTGGAACCTAAACCCATGAACTCTAAATTATTAAGATGGCCAATCTCTTTCGGAATAATACCTGGACAATAATTATAAAGAAGTCATGAGACATTTACATTTGATGATAATAAAAATAGTATAGGGTAATCTTTGTTTCCAACCTGATAAATTGTTCCAGTGAAGGTCTAATTTCGTAAGGCGTGTGATGTTCCCAATTTCTCGAGGCACATGTCCGCCAAAGTTGTTGTATGAAAAGTCAAGAATCTCGAGTTGTTGACATACACCCAAGCTCAGTGGTATCTCTCCTTTCAAATGGTTGAAGGATAGCTGAAGTTCTTCGAGTCTTGAAAGTTTGTTGTGGCTGCAAATGTCCTTTGGTAGGCCACCATGAAGATGGTTCCAAATCAAATCCAGAGAAACAAGAAAAGAAAGATTTGCGATTTCTGGTGGAATGCTCCCATTGAGTCCCATCCACGAGAGATCTAAATAAGTCACCCTATTATAACGCGAATCACAAGTAACTTCTAACCATGTACACACAGAGGTCCCCGCGGTCCAATTCTTTTTTCAAATATAGTCAGGATCTGAAGGCATGAGGGGGTTTGAATGCAAGAAGTGCAGACTCATTAGTATTGATTTGATGAGAAGTAGCATGGCTATGACAAGGAAACAATATGAGTATGGAAAGAAGGAAAAATGGGAAAACTCTCTCCATGTTGTCAATGCAGTGTGCTAATTGCAATTATGTGCTAAGAAGAAAACTCTTTTTATTCAAAGCTAAAAAAATCTTTTCCAAGTCAAGTCAACTACATAGTGTGAAAGCAGATAATTATCCAGCAAATCAAATTGTTAAAGAGGATATAAAAAGTTATGGGAAATGTGTCTACACCATTATCTAGTCATATCAAAGTGGAAAAAAAATAAAAAGCTAAAGGTGGAAAAATAAAGGAAAATGAGTAAAGGGAAAATGTAAGCTCACCATTAAGCCAGCCACATCAAAATGGATAGAAAAGAGAAAGGAAGAAAACAAAAGAGATAAGATGAAGCAAAAGGAAGAAGATAATGCGTGTAATATTTTTTTTATTCAAAAATCAATTATTTTGAAGAAAAGAGAAAGAAAGAAGCATTATATATTTGTGAAAATGGGCCGAAAATTACAATGGTAAAGCCCATGTTGGGGTTTTAATATTGGGCCTCTGGTAAGGATTACTAGTATCACACCTGTGCGTTGCACGATCCATTCGATTACTATTATATTCGCGGATTCTGGAAACTGAACGGAGCTCCCACAGATGAGGCGTGAAATTGGATATGCGGCGGTGAAAGGGTGAAAACACCGGCGAGGAAAGCTGAATTAGGCGCCGGATATATGGAATTCCGATGGCCATAGGGTTGGAGATTAGGGGCTGTAGGTAAATATTGTCGGTTGTTATCAAATCTATAATGTTATTGAGATGCCATGACAAAAAACGTACGTGTGTATTTAAAAAAAAAACTAAAGGAATGACTGCAAGCTGTTCGATCTATTGCTTCAGTGAATTCGATGGTTCTGTTAACAACGGGCGCACATGCAGAGTGTTCGACACTTTGTCGAACAGAAGTAGCATATGCATGGTTTTCTTTGTCGAACAGTTATCGTATAAATATAAAATATTAAAGATGTCAACATTGATATTGTTTGACTTAAATACTAGGAATCGTCATATTTAGAGAAGGTGATAATCAAGACTAGTGGTATCTATCTAATTCAATCTCTTACATTACAATCTTTGATAAAATCTGATAACATCGTTCATGAGGGAACATGGCGAAGATCAACAACATGATTCGCAACCAAGTCACGGACAAAATGCATGTCAAGTTCAATATGTTTGGCTCTGGCATGTAAGACGGGGTTGGAAGCAAGAGCAATAGTGCTCAGATTATCAACCCAAATGACAGGAGTGGTCTGAGCTTTAATGCCAAGTTCTGATATAAGGGAGCTGAGCCATGAAACATCCGAAACAACCTGAGTAAGACTCCGATACTCAGCCTCGGTGCTCGAGCGAGAAACAACCTTTTGTTTCTTGGAAGACCATGAGATTAGATTATCACCAAAATAGACACAATATCCAGATACTGGTCGGCGATCGTCAGGGTCCGAAGCCCAATCGGAGTCAGAGAAGCCAGTTATTATTGACTTTGAAGGACGAATATGTAAACCATAGTCAAGAGTACCAGCCAAATATCTCAAAATCCTCTTCACAGTTTTCCAATGACTATCCAAAGGACATGGCATAAATTGGCTAACTTTGTTAACACTAAAACAAATCTCTGGCCGAGTTATGGTGGCATATTGTAAAGCTCCGATTACACTTCTGTAGAGCCCGCCATCAACTATGGGATCCCCTTCATACTTGCTGAGTTTGGAGTTGGAGAGCATGGGTGTTGGATATGATTTGGCATCTCGCATTTGCACCTTATTCAGCAGCTCAAGCAAGTAGGAAGCTTGACTGAGATGAAGTCCTTGAGTAGTTTTAGTTACTTCAACACCCAAAAAATGTGTGACTTCACCAAGATCTTTGAGAGAGAAATGACTATTTAACTGCTGAATAACAAGCTTGGTGGCAGAAGGAGAGGAACCTGTAATGAGCATGTCGTCAACATACAATAAAAGATAGATTACCTGAGATTTCCTTGTGCGGAAAAATAGAGATGTATCAGCTTTTGATTGAGAAAACCCAAGAGACAACAACACTGATCTTATGGCAAGAAACCAGGAACGGGAGGCTTGCTTTAAACCATTTATTGCTTTATTCAACTTACAAACCATCATAGGAGAACCTTGTTCAAAACCTTGGGGCTGCTTCATGTAAATTTCCTCTTGGAGATCACCATTTAAGAAAGCATTATTCACATCCAAATGGGTGATCTTCCCGCCCATAGTCACAGCAATGCAGAGTATAACTCGAATAGTTGTAGGCTTTACAACTGGACTGAACGTCTCATGGAAGTCAAAGCCTGGCTCTTGAGAGAAGCCCTGAGCAACTAGACAAGCCTTATGCCGAGCAATGGAACCATCTGCTTGCTTTTTTATTCTGAAATCCAAGTACAACCAATTAAATTTTTACCCGGAGGGAGAAAAGCGAGGGTCCAGGTATTGTTTCTGAGGAGAGCAAGGAACTCTTCGGTCATTGCCCGCTTCCATACTAGCATGGTTAATGCAATGGCAATGGATTTTGGAAGCTGAAAGCAAGAGGCATCAGGGGAATATGAAATGGATACATATGCTTTGGGTTTGAAAATCCCATTTTTGGATCGAGTTATCATGTGATGGCGAGAAGGAATATGAGCAGCATCAGCAGGAGTGGGGGAGGGAGCAATATCAGATGATTGAGAAGGGGAAAAATTAGAAGATGAATTGGAGGAAGAATCTGATGCAGAGGAAATAGGAGTGGCTGGATGTAGTAGAGTGTCTGAAATATTAGTAGGAGAAATGGAATTTGTAGAATCTGCAGAGGACTGACAGTTAGGTGTTGTAGGAACTGTAGGAGGTGCAGGAGAGTGATGCAGGCGAGTGTGTGCTGGTGTGACAGGAAGAAAGTGTGTTGGACTCACAGGAATAGCAGAATGTTGAGTAGGGCAGGAGACATGGGATTTAACTGGAGTATTGTGGTGAGGAAATGCTAGCTCATCAAAAAAAATATCCCTAGTAATGACCACTTTTCTAGATGGTAGAAGGGCTTTATATCCTTTGTGAGAGCCACTGTAACCTAGAAATGTAGCAGCAACAGATCTAAATTCCAACTTGTTACTGTTGTAAGGCCGAAGATGAGGATAACAAAGGCAGCCAAAAGCTTTCATTTCAAGATAGTTTGGCTTGGAACTCAAGAGCTTTTCATAAGGGGAAATGAACTTTAACACAACTGAAGGAATTCTGTTAATGGTGTAGGTGGCAGTAGCGAATGCATCATCCCAAAAGCACATAGGCAAACCTGACTGATGAAGAAGAGCCAAACCCATCTCAATTACATGTCGATGTTTTCTCTCCGCCAAGCCATTTTGTTGGGAGTGTAAGGACATGAAACCCGGTGAGAAATACCAGAATCATGAAGGAAAGAAGTTAAAGATTTGAACTCAACTCTCCACCCCAATCAGATTGAAAAGCTTTAATGTGACAGTCAAATTGATTCTCAACAAGGCTTTTGAACTTGATAAAAACATCATGGACTTCACTCTTGGCTTTCAGAAAATATAGCCAAGTATATCTGCTGTAATCATCAATAAAGACAACATAATAATGGAAACCATTGCGAGATGGGACAGGTGCAGGACCCACAAGTCGCTGTGGATTAGTTGAAGTGGATGTGTTGAGTTAGAAGAAGAAGGGAAGTAGGGGAGTTTGTGGCTTTTAGCAGCACAACATGAGTGACACAAATCAGTAGACTTTATTGCTCACATTAGGGAATATTACAATGTTGCAAAGCCTTTTGAACTACAGGAAAAGCACAATGGCCAAGTCTTTAGTGCCAAATATCAAGACTAGAAATAGAGCTAGAAACAGAATATAAAGAGTGACGACTTGAAGTGGGGGAGCAAATGCTGCTCTTATTGACTTGGAGGGTGGAGGCAGGCGGAGGATGATGGAGGTCAAATCTGTAGAGACCATTGTCAAGGATGCCCCGAAGCAAGATTTCCTTGGTTACCTGATCTCGTACAAGACAATGAGAAGAATGAAACTCAAAGAACACGTTATTGTCCCTAGCAAAGTGAGAGACGCTAAGGGGATTCTTAGAAACTATAGGAACGTGAAGAAGTGAAGCAAGAATTACCAACATGTGAGATCCTTACACCTCTGCCATCACCAAGATGTAAAAGATTACCTCCATTATATTCCGTAGAGGAGTTGAGATTAGAGAGATCTTTAGTGACATGATTAGAAGCACCGGAATCTGCGTACCACGAGGCTACCGACGATGCATCCATGTTGTACTCCGAAGGAGCATGAAATCCCGGAGGACCCCTAGCTTGAGCAACATTAGAAGTAGGAGCATGCTGGGAAGGAGTCGGCAAAAGACCATAGTGAGACAGAGGCTGTTGCTGAGGATTTCGTTGAATGGATGGTCGGGGCATGAAATTTTGCTCGAAACGATGCCAACATCGGTCAGCCATGTGACCGGGCTTTTGACAAAGTTGACAAACAGGACGATTACCAGAAGACTTGCCTTTGTAACCCCCGCGACCACCACGAAAACCAGAGCCACGACCACCACAACCCCCTCGACCGGAGTTGGAAGAATAATCGAATCTGCTTCCTGATGATGGTTGGGCAAGATTCAGCGAAGGCTGAGAGCCATCAGAATTAATGAGAGGACTTTTATGAGCTTCCAATCTGGACTCCAAGCTCAAAAGAAGAGCTCCAACATCTTGGACAGTCCAGCCATCTGATTTTGAAGTTATAGTTACCATTACAGGATTATACTCATCCCCGAGGCCACCAAGAATATAAAGGATTTGATCCTCATCAAGGATCCTACAACCAGCAGCACCAAGGAGATCACAATAGGATTTCACCTTGTTCAAATACTCCCTCATAGAAAGAGTCTCCTTCTTGACGGTCTGCAAAAGAAGTTTGTATTGCATGACCTTAGCCTTAGATTGGCTAGCAAAATTTGTCTCCAGAGCCTTCCATATCTCAGCACTCGTGCTCAGGCCAACGACAGTAACCATGGAGCTCTCAGAAAGTGAGGATTGGATCCAGGAGGCAAGAAGCTGATCCTGCTGGTGCCAGGCCAGATATTCCGGATTCGGCACCATCTTGGACGATTCTTTTGAGGTAATTGTTGAGGGAGGGATAGAGATGCTCCCATCAAGAAAAGACTCCAAACCGTAGCCAGTGACGGTTGCCAAAATTTGTTGTTTCCAAAAGAGATGATTATTTTCATTGAGTTTGTTAGAGACAGAGTTATTATTGAGGAGGATGAGGGAAGTAGGATTTGAAGACTCCATGTATGAAGCAGATGAAAACAAAAAAAAAGGGGAAGATGACAAAAGGCAAGACTACTTTAGGCTCTAGATACCATATAAGAAATTATAGAAAAGCCATGATAAAGAAGAAGAAGAAAAGCTTTCCAAAAGTATACGTTGTATTTCACATCTTGACATAAGCAAGTAAGACCATTATATAGGTGCAAAGGAAGAGTCTAGAATGCATGCTATAATCCTAGCAAAGAGTGCAATAAATAATAGGAAGATGATGAGTTGTTTGTAACTGAAAAATCTTCATAGCTCATCGAATCCTAAAGGTCTTCATCAATGTGTTGCTTCAACTGGAGTGAAGGAATTTCATCCGATGACATGTCATTTATTTGTATCTTCTTGCTATTCTTTTTCTTATTTTCATGTAGATGAGATTATTGAATAATTGCAGCTTCATTTAGATATGATAAGTTAACAATGACAAAGTCAAAAACATAATAATTGGTGGATAAATACTTTAAAAATTGAGTTCACTTTCATTGACTGAGTAAATAATTCTTGAAGAGTAATTAATTATGAAGCCGCCGCGGCATCATCAATAGCCAGATAGATACAACGTTAATTCATGGCTTTTACTTTATCTAATGCTTTCATATTTGTTACAATCTCCTTATAATAAATATCCTACACAGATACATGTATATGCATCAAAGCTCAATCACAAAAAATAAAGTCCAAAATGGAAAAACCTTCTCATTTTCTCCTCTTTATTCTACTCTTATTAATTCACTATTTGATGAATTATTGCTCATCCGCCGATATCAACACTGATCGTTCTTCACTTCTTGCCTTAAGATCTCAAATCACTTCCGATCCACAAACTATATTGACCAAAAATTGGAGCACTGAAGCCCGTGTCTGCAATTGGATCGGAGTTACTTGTGATTTTCTCCTTAATAGGGTGACTCAGTTGAACATATCGAACATGGGTCTTGTTGGAACCATCCCACCAAAAATCGGAAATCTTTCTTCTCTCGTTTTATTAGACATGAACGACAACTCTTTTCACGGCCCTCTTCCACCATCTATCTTTAACATGTCAAATTTAGAAGTCTTGAGTTTGAGGAATAATACTTTGTCTAGTATTCTACCTCTTGATCTGTGCATACACAATCTTGTTCGACTCAAGATTCTTCATATTTCTTACAACGAGATGTATGGGGAAATACCTTCGAGTTTGGAGCAGTGTTCGAAGCTCGAGTTTCTTTCTTTGTACAACAATAAATTTGATGGATTTGTGCCAAGAGAACTTGGGAACTTGACGAAGCTTCAAACATTGAACATTGGTGCAAATAAGTTGACCGGTAATTTGACCTTATCTCCATGGACTATACTCAAATAATTCTTTTTAATGTCATTTTCTATTATTTTTATACAGTCATATACGTATAGGGTCAAAATAATTTGATCTTATCTCCATGGACTATAGTTATCATTATTATAATTAGGTATTGTCAATATTTTAAAAATTATGCTCGAATATTTTGAAGTTATCATTTGTAAATAATAGAGAGTGAATTTAATAATTTACATAATACGGAGTATTAATTATTACTCCCTCCGTTCTATAGTACTATAGTCATTTCATTTTCTGCACTTGTTTTGAAAAAATGATAATAAATAGTTAAAGTGGAGAGAGAGTAAAGTAGAGAAAGAATAATGTAGAGAATAGTCTTATCTACAATATTCTCGCTTATTTAATTTTTCTCCACTTTTACTATTTATAATTATTTTTTTAAAACGAATGCAGAAAATTAAATGTCTCTATTACTATAGAACAGATGATTATATAAGAATACTTATAAGAAGGCAGGGAATAAAAATTCTTGAAAGTTGAACTACTTTTCTCGATTTTGGAAATTTAATTACTTTTCTTGTAAGATTTAAAACCAACAAACACGAGTAACAAACAAAGTCAAGAGTCAATGGTGTATTATTTTTTTAGGTTGCAATCCTACTAAACAAATAGGCGAAAGAGATAAGTCTAATTGTATTCTCTATAGGCATAACTTTCTGTAAATTTAAATTATTTTTATGCTATATGGGGAATGATCAATTGCTAACTCATCATTTATTTGCTAACTATAACTAATTTAATACCATAAGATTTTAGAAAACTAGTGGTCTACAATTTGCCACGCGTAATTTTCGTTTTCATTAATTAAATAAAAAAAGATAAAAAAAACTACCAAATTAGGTTTTTTGATGAAAATGTCAATATAGTGTTTCGAAAATATCAACACAATACTTTGAGAATGTCAACACAACGCTTTGAGAATGTTAACACATTGCTTATATTGACATTCTACATGTATTATATTGACATATATTATATACTATGTTGACATTTGTGTTGTACGAAAAGTTAAAAAATTTTGATTTTTTTTTCAAATTTTGACGTCGGAACATATGTAAGTAAGATCTCGTTAGATCCTTATGGAATTATCTTTAATTTGATATATGTTGTGCAAAAAAATAATTTAAATTGAGAAAGTTATATGCGTTTTAAAGTTATGGGATAATTTTCAAAAGTTAGTTACAACTAATTTGTTGTAAATTGACCTTAATACCCTTATTGACGTTTTTTTTTATCGTATTGACATTTCGGGGTTGATGATCTAGGCACTTAATTTGAATATCTAATGGCTATCTTTAGTTATAGTTATCAATTAAGTATTGAGTTAGCAATATAACACTCCCCTATGCTATATGGGGTAAATTTAAATTATTATTATGCTATATGGGGTGTGTTATATTGCTAATTAACCCTTAAATTGCTAACTACAACTAAATGATATGCATTGGATCATTAAATCAAGGCACGAGATCATTAAGCCACGAATATCAATACAATACACAATAATGTCAATTAAGGATATTAATGTCAATTAACAAAAAATTAGTTATAACCAACTTTCAAAAAATATCTCAAAACTTTAAATGCATATAACTATATCAATTTAAATTATTTTTTTACACAACATATATCAAATTAAAGATAATTTTATAAGAATTCCAACGATATCCTACATGCATATGTTTCGATGTCAAAATTTGATAAAATTTTCGTGAATTTTCTTTTAAGTCGTGCAACAGATTACATCAATACAACTTACAAAATATGTTAGTATAATACATGGATAATGTCAATATGAAACTGTATTTATGTTTTCATGTATCCGTGTTGACATATTTAATAAACTATATTGATATAATGTTTCTCAGCCCTAAATTTGGTAGTTATTCTTATCTTTTCAATGTTAAAAAATTAAAAAACAAATTACACATGGCAATTTATAGACCATTAGATCTCCTAAGTTCTATGGTCTTAAATTAATTGAAGTTATCAATTAAGGGATTCGTTAGCAATTGCTCACTCCCCTTTGCTATATATACTAAATACTCCCTTCGTCCACAAAAAATAGGGCACGTTTACCATTTTTGGCCATCCACAAAAAATAGATCACATTCATTTATGGAAAGTTTTCAACAAATAATAACCCTACACATCATTCAACTAATACTACTTCTCACTTACTTTTTCTCCTTTGTCTTGCTTTTTCCCTTGTCTCTTACTTTACCAATTCTACATTAAAACTCATGCCATACAGCAATTGCCCTATTTTTTTGGACGGAGGGAGTAATATGCAAATGCAGCTGGATTTGATTAATGCAGGTGATATTCCAGAAAAGATTGGTCATCTTACAAATTTAAAAAGTTTGGGCATGAGTTCCAACAAGTTAAAAGGCTCATTGCCTGCAACTCTTTTCGGCATGCCATCCTTGCAATATGCTGACTTTGCCTCCAATGAACTAAGTGGATCATTATCACCACAAATTGGAAACATGACATCCATTCTCAGAATAGGCCTTGAATTCAACCATTTCAGTGGTATGTACTCCCGCTGTCCCATAAGAAATGAAAAGTTTTCCTTTTTAGTCTGTCCCATTAAAAATGAAACATTTCTTAAAATAGAGACATCTCTATCTCTACTTTTTCATCTCTCTTACTTTACTCTCTCTTCATTAACTCACAAAACAACACTACATAAAAACCTGTGTCAAATCCCAAATGTTGCATATTTAATGGGACGTAGGGAGTATCATTCTTCATGCCCCTCAAAAAAATTTTAACCTTTGTCCTTTTCAGTAACTTATGTTGTGATTTTAGGTACTATCCCAAAGGAGATTGGTCGTCTTCCTAATTTCGAGCGATTGAGCATGTCTGGCAATGACTTTAGTGGATCGTTGCCAAGAGAAATCGGGAACTTGACAACTATGTATGGATTGTTCATTCACAGTAATGAGTTAAGTGGTATGATCTTGCTCTTTCACGTACAATTCTTGTGTTTTATGATCATATCAACATTTTTTTTATTAATTTCATAATACAACAATGTCGTCGCGTTGTTATGTGGTATTCAAGTTCGATTTTCAAATTTCATATTTGTACAGGTCATATGTAAGTTTTATGTCTCACATATGTTACATATGATAGAATCTTAAATAGAATTGGATTTTAGTATAATACATATATTTGGTATAAGACATTTTACCCTAATTAATTGACTATCAATTAAATATTATCACATCAATTAATTAAATAATCATATTATATTTCTCCAAAGAGATTATATGTTCATATATATATATAAATATATATATATATGTGTGTGTGTGTGTGTGTGCCGATTGATTGCCAATAAATGGAAAAGATTGATTACATAATCTTTTTATGGAATGAATATTCATTCTCTTGGCCATCAAGTAAAAGAAACGTGCATATATATTATTAAGATTTTATTAGAATTGATTGTGATCATTTAGTAATATTAATAGACGGAAGATTATATTCTTGGTCAATAAGAAATGTATTTACTAATTATTTTGGGCCTCTTTGATGGAAAGGGCTTTTAGGGTTTGATTATTAGGGTTTGTCCTCTCTCTGCCTATAAATACAAGTGTGGTGATCCCATCAAATAACATACATTATAGAGATCACATAAACGAGGGAAAGAGCGAGAAACAAATCCTTGGAGTTGGAGCTGCGCTACCACGCCAAAGAAAGTCCGAGGAATTCTCTCTGTCTTCCCCAATCGCTTCCGCTATGGATCGCCAAGGTATATTTCGATCCTATTAAGTTTATGGTTTTACGTGAAATACATGATGTTCGAAGATCTTTCTTTATTTATATTCAATTATGTATTCTTGAATATATGATGGTAAATAATATCCAACATGTGGTATCAGAGCATGAGAACTCATGTATTTTCGTATTATGGAAAACCATAATTTTTTAATTTTTTTTTGATAAATTATTGATGAATTGTGAATCACGTTTGTGTTTATTTGGGTCTCGGTTCCTTTGAAATTTCACGAATTGTGAACTCAAATTTAGTTGATTCATATTAAATTCATGTTTAAGTATATTTGATTCATTTTATGTATTACGTATCTAAATTTGTGGTGTAAATGAATTCATATGACTAATTGCACAACTATATTTTGATTGGTTGTCTTTATGAATTCCACATGAATCGGGACAGTAGGATGGAATTGATAATTTAGGTTATTTAATTTTGTTCGCATAATTTGTATTATGTGAATTGTACTGGTTAATTACTGTATCAATTAAAGAATGTTTATTTTGTATGATTATACTTTGAAATATATTGTTTCCCAATTGATTCTATTCATATATATGGAATTAAATTGGATATATTAATTGTGTATGAACTTTGTAAATTGAGTTTGTATATTTGTACTGGTGAATTAATTGAGGTTTCGATTAAATGTTTCATGATTATGAATCTATCGAGAATGGAATAAATGATTAAATAATTCAATTTATGTTTAATTGTATACAATTTTGATTATATTATGTTTATTTTGCAATCACCAAAGTGAGGTAAAACAAGGAGAGTCTATAATCGAAGTCATATTAAAATTTGCTTAAACAATTAATCATTATACATTCTTGATTATATTATGTTTATTTTGCAATCACCAAAGTGAGATAAAATAATAGGAGTTTATAATCAAATTAAGTGTAAATCTGTTTAAGCAATTAATCACTATACATTCTTGATTATATTATGTTTATTTTGCAATCACCAAAGTGAGGTAAAATAAGAAGAGTTTATAATCAAGTTAATATGAAAATCTATGTATGCAATTAATCATCATGCTTGTTGTGGCTATTTATTATCTAAAATAGTTTGTTTGTCATTAAAGGTCTAGATTCCCAAAGGAAATAGTCTTTGCGACATAATGAACAAAAATGGAATTAATAATTTAAATTGGTGTCGATTACCCAAAGGTAACACCAAAATTATTATTACTCAATTATTGAACTAAGATATGGATATTAAAAGTATGATTTTTATTATTGTATGAAGACTACCCAAAGGAGTTTTCATAATTTCCTCGTGATATGGATTTTTAAATTAATGTTCGTGTTATTATTCAAAGCTTTTATATGTGAGCATTCATCTCTTAATTGCTCCTATAATGTAAAACATCTTTTTTTTTCTACTAGTATGCTTATCTCAAATTTTCCCGCACTTAATGGAACTAACTTCTCTGAATGGAAAGAGAAACTTTAGTTTACTCTTGATGTAATGGACTTGGACCTAACACTGTTGAATGATAAGTCAATGATCTTATGATCAAAGTAGTTTGACTGATTGCCCATAATGCTTGGGAAAAATCTAACAGGACTAAGTTTACAGTTCATTAGAATGTTCGTTGCAGATAAAGTCTCTCAACGACTGACATTGCAAAAGAATGTTTGCAAAATGTTGAGAATTGCTTCACAACTGCATATAAGTCTATTGCAGGAAAACTTATGAAGGATCTCATGAGCATGCATTATAATGGTTCTCAGACTATGTACGAGCATGTGATGGACATAAGTAACATCTCTTCTAAGCTGAAATTAGGATTATAGGTGGATGAAGATTTCTTTGTCCAATTCATCCTAACTTCTTTACCTCCTCATTATGGATCATTCCAAATTGATTCACTATAAAAGATTAGTGGACTCTTAAATAATTGAGAAACATATTGGTCTAGGAGGAGCATAAGATGAAGAAGTATGGAATGGGTGCATTTCATGCTCACATTGCAATCGAAGGAGCATCTAAAGGATAATATTCATTCGAATTTATCATTCTTATGGTATAAAGGAACTGGATCATATTTCTAGTGAAAGAATAAGAGGCTTATAAAGGATAATATTCATTCGAATTTAGACTTTACAAGCATTACCGTTTGTGTGGATTGTATTAAGTGTAAACAAACCAAACACAATACTAAGAGTGCCACAAGAAGCAATGAGCTCCTTAAAATTATACATACACATATTTACGGACCTTTTGATGTCTCGACTTTTGGTGGAGAAAAATATTTTATCACCTTTATTGACAATTTTTTTTCGCATTATGGATTTATTTATTGCAAGAAAAATCTCAGGCACAGTTAAACATTTTATGACTGAGGTTGAAAGACAATTAAATAGAAAGGTGAAAATTTTTCGATCTGATAGAGGTGGTGAACTTTATGCTCGTACCACTAAAATAAGTCAATTACATAAACCTTTTGCCAAATATTTAGAAAAGCATGGCATTTATGCTTAATATACTATGCCAAGTATGCCTCAGCAGAATGATGTTGCTGAGAGACGAAACCGAACTCTCATGGAAATGGTTAGAAGTATGATAATTCTACCTTACCCATAACGTTGTAAATTTATGCTCTTAGAACGGCTATTTATGTATTAAAACGGGTTTCTATTAAGGCTATTCCAAAGACTCCTTATGAATTTTGGACAGGTAGAAAACCCAGTTGCAGCACCTTCATGTTTGGGGCTGTTAAGCGGAAACTAGAGTATACTCTTCGCAAGAAAAGAAAAATGGATTTTAGACAATTATGTGTTATTTTATGGTTTACCTGTAAAGTCCAAAGGGTATAGTTTTTACCGTCCTAATCATAGCATAAAAATTGTTGAAACTGGAAATGCAAGATTCTTTAAGAATAATGAGATCAGTGGGAGTTTTAAAACTCATAATGCGGTCATCAGTGAGATAAGGGTAGATTTCCCTCTTATCTCTTTTCCTTAAGAGTTACGTGTGCTAAATATTGTTGAACAGTCTAACAATATTGAACATTTGAATGACCAACCACTTAATGATGATGCCGAAGTCATTGGACATAGGTGTGGAAAAAACATCTACAGAAGTGCCATTAAGGCATTCTCAACGAGAACGAAGGCCGGCCATTTCTGATGACTGTATGGTATATCTCTAAGAATCTGAATGTGGCATAGTGACACATAACAGTCCAGTTTCATATTCACTAGCCATTAAGCGTAATAATTCTAATAAATGGATTGATATCATGATAGAAGAGTTAAGATCTATGGATTATAATAAAGTGTGGGACCTTGTCGAATTACTTGATAGACAAAAGTGTATTGGGTGTAAATGGGTCATCAAGACCAAATTCGACATAAATGGTTTAGTCAAATGATTTAAAGCCAGACTTGTTGCCAAAGGTTATACTCATAAAGATAACATTGATTATAAAGAGACTTTCTCTAACGTATCAAAGAAGGACTCACTTAGAATCATTTTGGCACTTGTAGCCCATTTTGACTTGGAACTACATAAAATGGATGTGAAAATTGCTTTTGTAAATGATGATTTGGAAGAAGAAGTCTACATGAATCAACTTGAAGACTTCATTAAGAAAGGGAACGAAAATTTAGTCTACAAACTTAAGACATCAATTTATGGACTGAAACAGGCTTCTCGAAAATAGTATTTCAAATTCCATGACACTATTACTGCTTTTGGTTTTAAAGAATACACCGATGATCGGTGCATATACCTCAAGGTTAGTGGGAACAAGTTCATATTTTTGGTTATGTATGTTGATTATATATTGCTTGCTAGTAGTGACATTGGATTACTACATGACACTAAAATTATCTCTCTAAAAATTCCAACATAAAAGATATGTGTGAGACATCCTACGTCATATGATATAGTGATCAATCACGTGGACTTTTGGATTGTCTCATAAAAGCTACATAAATCGAATCTTTTAGAGAGATATGGCATGAGTGTGTGTTCTCCAAGTGTTGTTCCAATTCATAAAGGTGACAAATTCAGTTTGAATCAATGTCCAAAAAACTGAATTAGAACCTAAAGAGATGGAAAATATTCCTTATGCATCTATTTTGGGAAGTTTGATGTATGCTCAAGTCTGTACTACCAGATATTAGCTTTGCGCTCGAAATGCTAGATTGTTACCAAAGTAACCCTAACATTGAACATTGGAGAGCTGCAAAGATGATAATGAGATACTTAAAGGGGCAAAAGATTATATGCTTACATTTAGGAAATCTGATCAATTAGAAGTGATTGGATATTCCGATTCAGATTATGTTTGATTTGTTAAATTTAGAAAATCAAGTTGTTGTTACATTTTTCTTATGGCTAGATAAGCCATATCATGGAAAAGTGTAAAGCAAAGTTCTAATTCAACATCTACCATTAAAGCTGAATTTATGGCTTGCTTTGAAGCATAAATGATTGCAAAATTTTATTTCAAGTCTTGGTATTGTCTCCTCAATATCCATGTCTTTGAAATTATATTGTGATAATAGTGCAATCGTATATTTATGTAAGTATGACAAGTATTCAAGGAGCTAAACACATGGAATCAAAGTTTCTTGTCGTGAAAGATGAAGTTCGGGAACAAAGAATATCTATAGAACATATAAGCACGCAGCTTATGGTTGCTGATCCATTGACTAAGGCATTACCGCCTAAGACATTTATGGAACAAGTTAACAGAATGGGTCTTGGGTATGGAAATGTCTAATCTTTATGTATCCAAGTTAACAGAATGGGTCTTGTGTTAAGGATATTTTGAATTCAATAAATGTTGTTTCTACTTTTCCTGCTTAAGCTTATTATTTTATGCATATATATGTTTTAGTATTAATGCAGGAAGTCTTGAAATAAGACAATTATGGACATTGTGTCACTTATAGATTATATTAATGGGGTTATTGGTGATGTGGTACATGGAAGGAACTATGTCGATTGAATGATATACGCCCGCCATGACCCGCATTAGTAGTCTCTCTAATATAATACTTATGTTTGCCAATGATGAAAGTATTTATAAAGTCCAATATTATGCGCGCCTTATGTTTATTATGTCTATTTTACTGTGGCTCTGTCAAGTGTGACAAGTGGGAGAATCGAAAGCTTTGTGTCCCACATGTTCTCCAAGTGGGAGAATGTAAGTTTTATGTCTCACATATGTGACATGTGATAGAATCTTAAATAGAATTGGATTTTAGTATAATACATATATTTGGTATAAGACACATTTTACTATCAATTAATTATTGTCATATCAATTAATTAAATAATCATATTATATTTCTCCAAAGAGAATATATGTTCACATATATATATATATATATATAGGTTTTTAATCAAAACAAGTATGGCCTTAAATCAAGAAATAGAGACCGTTTTTTTTTCCATTGGATTAGCCGATCTCATCAATATCTAATGGCTAGATTAATTTGGAAGATATTATTAATTTAATCACTAATTATCATTAAAGGCCAATTTTGTCAATCTCTCATTTCGTTAGTTATGGTAAGTCCTATGATATTGCTATTTCCTCTATTCACTAACTAATTGTCAGTGTGACTTTCAAGTAAACAATCCTTAATTTCTCTCCTTCATATCTTCCATGAAGATTCATAGGATCTTCATTTCATTTTCCATTCTAATTAGTTTCCAGTTTGTTCTTCTTCTTTTTCTTCACAAACTTTGAGTTTGCATTCCACAATTTCGAAGTGACTTCAGTTTAATTTTTTTTTTTGAGTCCATTTTATTTACACTAGTAGGTTGTTTGAAATTACTCATATTCGTGTGCAGATTTGTAGTTTAATGTCATGACTCGATATTGGATTATTATGACTCAATTTACACATATTTTTCCATGACTCGAATATCCGTTTAGTATGACCCAGAAGAATACGTGATGTTTTGGGTCAACCGATAAAGTAATCTTTTATTTAGTAGTTTTATGTCATGACTCGTATATTCCATTATTATGACCCTGTTTACCCATACATTTCCATGACTCGAATATCCGTTTAGTATGACCCAAAAGCTGAATTGTATTGTGTTATTGTTTGTGTATTCTTCGGTCGTGCTTATATTTCATTTTTTTTATTATGTTATAACCATGAGAAGAATAGTGTATTTGTTTTTTACAATATGTTCAACACATGAAAATATTCTTCGGTCGTACTTATATTAAGTTTGTTTGAAACGAACAACTCAATCAAATTTTATGAGGCATTCTTGTACTCAGTAGTTTTATGTCATGCCTCGAATGTTGGTATGTTATGACACAAATGAACCTAACAATGCTATAACACAGTTATTCATTTATTATGACACAATGTATCGAGTAATTCTCATCACATAAACTGTTCAAGTTTCTCACCTTAAAGATGAAATAACATATATTAACAATGACATCCAACCGACAGATAAACATGTTTTAAAAAAAATAGAATTGCAGGCTCTAAACATCGATTCAATAAAATAGTGGCAATCTATAAAGAAATGAACGAAAAGTTTCAGAAGCTTTAGGTATGACATAACCATTGTTTAAGAAACGTAGTTTTCTATCATCCTTTCTACGTTGATCTTTTTTTTCTTGCTCTCCTTTGCATAATGCTTGGACGCCGACTCTTTATTCAGTAATGCGCTATGATTATTTCTTGCCAGCATCAACACACGATTGTATTTTGCTCTTAGATACTGAAGCACACCTTTGTTTTTAGTCGATAGTCCACAATTCCATGGACCTTCTCTTTCACCCATGTATACTTCAAGGTGTCAGAGCAAATAAACACCGCTGCCATCACCATTACCTGTCGTTCTCCAACTCATCCTCAACCTCTAAATAGGAACGTTGATCACTGTTTTGCATTGATTGTGACAACCAATCATGGTTAAATAATTACAAAAGAACGTCCTCTGCAAGACATGCACTGTGTCAGTATAAATAACATTTAAGTAGTTTTGTGAAGACTAATGTGTCACACATACCAATGTCTCTGGGACACGACCGTAGGTGAATGACACAAATCCTACACAAGTATGACAATATTTTTATATGGCACACAAACTGTAGTGCATCAATTTCTTGAATTATAGTGGAATAAGCATTAAAGTTTTTCAAGTTTGCAACTAACTAATACATTTTACAGATATTATATGATTCAAATGTTATATACACATATCTTACACAAACATGACATTTATATTACCACATCACAGACACAATTAATTACATTCAAAGTCATTAAAATAAAATAAAGAAACACAACTCAACTCAATAGTGAGAATACACAGCAGAAGGAGGAATATGTGACATGTTCCATCTGAATATTTTATATTTCAGCCTTGTCGTTGGTCATGTTGATGAATTATTTACACACTCCCTTAGTATGATGTGCAAACTATATCAACATAATGTTCAATGTGGTTAAGAATGACATAAGAGTGGACATTTGATGACATGTTCCAACTTTATTATGAGGTGCAATATCAGTACCATTAACAGTGGTTGTATGAGACATTGTTGTACTCAGTAGTTTATGTCATGACTCAAATAATGAATTATTATAACCCTGATTACCCATACTTTTGCATGACTCCTGTATCCGGTTATTATGACCCAAAAGCACTAATGTTGTGCATTGTGTTTAAACATGACATCCTAGTGGACAATCTATGACATATTCCACCTAATTTACTTAGATAAGAATAAATTCCACCAAGTCAAACAAACCAATGTAAATGTTTAACCTTTTGCACCATGTTTTAAGTGTCCAGCCCCTTCCTTCCCAATGGCAGAGGTTTCTACTTCCCCCAATGAGTGCATATGTACAATAAAACAATGTTAATATTAATAGGTGACGTCATAAAACAACAATTGTGTAATAGAGATATCATATCAATCACAGCAAGTTATGATTTGTGTTAAAAGTAAGTACCTTCTCCAGAAATGGAAATATCTTCACCTATTTCTTTATCTTTTTCTCATTCAGCAACCATATTTGGAGGTGGTACTGTATGTGAGAGATCATCCACTTAGTTTCTCAAAAAAGGCAGTTACATAAGGTAAATAGATATAACTTTAACCTTGTTAAAATGACCACCGACTCAACAAACTATTATATGTTCCCACTTAATTATGTACTAACAATTATATTCCAAAGTGTCAAACCAATAAATTCATATTTTACAACCTTTCTCCGCATTGTTTGCACTTGCTGCCAGATCTATCCCTTTCGTATTCCCCTCCAAACTCGCTGCTTAAAAACAATGTTAATACTGCGGCGTACTCGTCAATAAACATCAATTGTGTAGTTGAGATACAATCACAAGCATATCAGGTTATGATTTATGTTTACTGACCTTTTTCAGAATTCGTTAAATCCTTTGCATTTCCTATCCCTTTTTCACTGTCTACATAGATATTCTTTTGTAGTGTTGTATATGAAGCATCAAAAATTTAGTGTTTAACATTTACACAAACAAAGAATAATAGTATGACCTATTTTCCATCAATTATATCTCATCTTTGTCCTTTTAAAAAAGTATATCACATCTCACTTAAATCATTCTCCAGAACACAGAGGTACAAAATGAGAATAGGTATATGTTGAACCAAGATACCAAATCGAGAAGTGTTTCAATAGAACTTGTAACATAGCAGATTAAGAAAAAACCAGCGAACAAAAAACAGAGTGCCGAAAAAGAATTAAAACTTCATTACTTCAAATAATAACCCAGACAATGTAGTCGACATACCTTTGTGGTCTCTAGGTTTTGGCGGTGCCTTCTTCTTCCCATTAGTTCGTTGATAGACTAGGTCACAACCAACAAATGGAATTGAAATTTGGTCAGATTTGAGTTTGGTTTCGGTGAAATTAAAAAATAAACAAAACATACAAACCTTTTCCGTCATGTGTTCCGGTTCCAGAAGATCTAGTGTCCACCATGGTTGAAAAATACACTCCAGACGATCTTGAAGACGATTTTGATGCCCAGACGATCCCTTCTTCGCCGAATCAGTTGTTAGAGCTTTCTAGGGTTTCGGCGAATCTGATGCCCAGACGATTTGGGTGATTTTTAGTGAAGTTTGTAGGGTTTGCAGATTTTGTGGTGGTATTTGGGTGAGAGAGAGGAATTGAATGTCGCGGGAACCAAAGAATCCACTTAATAACGTGTGGATTAATGATCCCAATTAATCCGCTCTTGAAAAACGGAAAGGGCGGTTCATTGTACATTCCATTCCTAAATTACCCTTACATGACATAAATCACTCTTATTATGACCCACGAAAAATGTTGAAAAAGCCAGATTGTGACCGTTCATCTCCAGATCTTACTGTCCATGTTTAGTCTGTATTTCTATACTTAAGGGCTTATTTTGGTAGATGAAAACCCTATATATATATATATTCATATGTGCCGATTGATTGCCAATAAATGCAAAAGATTTATTACATAATCTTTTTATAGAATGAATATTCATTCTCTTGCCCATCAAGTAAATGAACCGTGCATATATATTATTAAGAATTGATTAGAATTGATTGTGATCAATTAGTACTATTAATAGACGGAAGATTATATTCTTGGTCAATTAGAAACGTATTTACTAATTATTTTGGGCCTCTTTGATGGAAAGGGCTTTTAGGGTTTGATTATTAGGGTTTGTCCTCTCTCTGCCTATAAATGCAATTGTGGTGATCCCATCAAATAACATACATTATAGAGAACACATAAACGAGGGAAAGAGCGAGAAACAAATCCTTGGAGTTGGAGCTGCGCTACTACGCCAAAGAAAGTCCGAGGAATTCTCTCTGTCTTCCCCAATCGCTTCCGCTATGGATCGCCAAGTTATATTTCGATCCTATTAAGTTTATGATTTTACGTGAAATACATGATGTTCGAAGATCTTTCTTTATTTATATTCAATTATATATTCTTGAATATATGATGATAAATAATATCCAACATCATATTCCAAAAGAGATTGGTCGTCTTGTCAACTTGGAGGAGTTGAAATTGGAAGTAAACCATTTCGACGGATCATTGCCTAAAGAGATTGGAAACATGACACTCCTTAGCTACTTGTGGCTGAACAACAACAATTTTACTGGTACGATTTCTATATTATTGAATTACAATGTTACATTAGTTAAAAAGTTATATTAATCAAGTAATTTGATCTTTTGCTTTGTGTTGCCTTTTTTATAATATTGTTTTATCATCTATTGTAGCATTGTGTAACATGTACTCCCTCCGTCCCTCTGTAGCTGAGTCATTTCCTTTTTTTGGCAAAAAATACTTTATTCTCTCTTCATCCCTTTACCTTTTTTCTTTCTACTTTATTCTACTTTTACTTAACTCATTGCGTAACATGTACTCCCTCCGTCCATCTAGAGCTGAGTCATTTCCTTTTTTTGACAAAAAGTACTTTATTCTTTCCTCATCTCTCTACCTTTTTCCTTTCTACTTTATTCTCCTTTTACTTAACTCATTTAAAACAATTTTTCTTAAATTCCCTGCCAAATAGAAATGCCTCTACTACAGAGGGACGGAGTTAGTATGTCATACTACTAGATGCTTGAAAAATAACTAATTTATGTGGGAATGATTTATAATCTCAAGGTACTATTCCAAAAGAAATATTTCTTCTCAACAATTTATTGCAATTGAACATCGCAAGCAACCAACTTCATGGATCATTGCCAAGAGAAATTGTTAACCCTAACATTCAAGAGCTGTGGCTTCACTACAACAAATTAAGCGGTATGATTTTTTATCTAATTTTCCACTTCCATAATGCCTAAACAATGTGTACTATTAAAGCAAAAAATGGTTACTTTTCAGGTCCGATACCATCCACCATTGTGAATCAATCAGGGCTACTTAATTTAGGACTCTATGCCAACAACTTTAATGGAGAGATTCCACCAACCATTTTCAACTTGAGATCCCTCAAAATTCTCTATATATCAGACAATAATTTGGAAGGAACTATTCCAGATTGTATAGGAAATTTGAGTACATCTCTATCTATCCTCAATTTGAGTGGAAACAAATTGACTGGACACATCCCTTCAACATTCCCAAAGGGTTGCAGTCTTGAGTCAATCAATCTAAACGGAAACAAATTGGAAGGAACACTACCCCGAACCCTATTCAACTGCCTAGGTCTGCAGGGTATCGACATTGGTGGTAATGGAATATGATAGGAGTAAAGGCCGGGTTCCAACTCAACCAATAGAACACTATGACTAAGGAAATAAGAACTCAATTTATTGATAGAAGGACCGAAAGAAAGAAGCAAAATAGAAGAACAATCCTCACGTAGGAGGCCATGATAATCCTCCGCAGAGGCCTACGGCTACTGCCGTCCCTAATTCTGATCTCTCCAAAAGATGTCAGCTACTCCTACTGACCCACCTTATATAGGTAGCCAGATAAATCTACAATAATTCAAATAACAATAAAATCTGAACTAACTAGATAATCTTGGGATTTCCCCACTAACTGCTTCCCTATTATTGTGGAAACTACTCCCCTCCAACCAACCAACATCCGTATCAACTGCCTCACTCTCGAAACAGCCTTGCCCTCAAGGCTCAGCTAAAATTTGAAACACATCACTTTGTTCGGTGGAGGTTCAAACTCATGCTTTCGGGTTGTAGCCAGAGCATCGAACCATAGAAGATTTCCAACTATATGTAGGAATCGCAGCATGACCAGATAGGAAAATGGAGCGCCCGCTGATGAAAATAGGGAATCCGAATCTGCAGGAATCTGCACAATATCGGGGCTGGCAGACAGCAGCAGTGCTGTCATCATGGCTGGTGTAGGCAGTGTGGTAGAAGGTGGTAGAAAGGCATGCTGTACTGGAAGGGGCAGGGGCGTGCTATTGTCTGTAGTGGTGCCGAGATCGGGGGGGGGGGGGGGTTGTAGACGTTTTAATAGCTGCTATCTCGTGACGGGCTGTTGTAGGTAGACTAGAGGGCAGAAATGGTGCTGTCACGGTGGGTAGGATAGCTGCAGTACTATTGTTGGATGTGGTGGAATTTTTGGCTGGTTTTTGGCAACATGGACAGTAACAATATCGTCACTGTTGTACTTGGATGAATTGCTGGTGACGCGGCTTTCTGATGGGATGGTATCACCAAAACGATTCAAGAGCTCTTGAACAAATCTGTCCCACGATAAAGAGGGGCAGCGATGAACGAGCACTTGCTTCCAAGGCTTGGCTGGTCCGTCTATGGCGGGCATGGCGAAGTCGACTCGTCTATCAGAAGGTGTTTTGTTGAGGAGGAAATATTGATTTGCTCGCGCGAGCCACACGAAAACCTCAGATCCATCAAACTGTGGAAAGGTCATCAGTTGTGAAGCAAGAGAAGCTCGAAACTCCCATATGAAGTCGTCTAACTTAGTACTCAATGCCCCGAGTTGATCTGCCGTCTTTTGGGACTGCAACGTCATCACTGCTACAGCCTTCTCCAATCCGTTGAGAGTGTTCACCATGATTCTCCACGTTTATCGCACCAATTGATAGGAGTAAAGGCCGGGTTCCAACTCAACCAATAGAACACTATGACTAAGGAAATAAGAACTCAATTTATTGATAGAATGACCGAAAGAAAGAAGCAAAATAGAAGAACAATCCTCACGTAGGAGGCCATGATAATCCTCCGCAGAGGCCTACGGCTACTGCCGTCCCTAATTCTGATCTCTCCAAAAGATGTCAGCTACTCCTACTGACCCACCTTATATAGGTAGCCAGATAAATCTACAATAATTCAAATAACAATAAAATCTGAACTAACTAGATAATCTTGGGATTTCCCCACTAACTGCTTCCCTATTATTGTGGCAACTACTCCCCTCCAACCAACCAACATCCGTATCAGAATACGAGACGCATTTCCCTTTTGGATGAAAACACCCTGAACTTCGTATCCTCATCTTGAGGTCAAATAAGTTCGATGGTACGATGTTGGTGGATTCAAACACCGAGCAACCGTTTCCAAAGTTGCAGGTATTGGATGTATCACATAATGAATTTGTTGGCTTTCTACCTATAGATATTTCAAGATTTTTCAAGGTATGATAGATGCCAAGGAAAACCAGACTGATGATGCTAATTTGTTTCTAAGATTTATAAGGTTGAAGCTCACATTGAAAGGATTGGATCATTGTGGTTGTTGGATACCTTAACAACTATCGACTTATCCTCCAACAGATTCTCTGGGAGTATTCCACCTTCTTTAGGGAATCTTAACTCTCTTAGATTCTTGCATTTGTCTCACAATACCCTCGGAGGGCATATACCATTATCTCTTGCGGGTATGAGTTTGCTCGAGTCGCTGGACTTGTCTTCAAACAATCTGGATGGAGGAATTCCTAGTGGATTGTCAAACCTGACATTTCTTGCGAAGTTAAACCTTTCAATGAATAATCTTGTGGGAGAAATACCCCAGTCTAATCAACTTTCCACATTTGGGAATGAATCATATGTTGGAAACGCAGGATTGTGTGGATTTCCATTGACGAAACAGTGTGAAAGAATTGATGCAAAACCAATACTTCCTCATGAAGATGATGGAGATGATAATGATGAGTCTGGATTTATAGATGGATTTGGTTGGCGAAGAGTGGTGACGGGATATGGATGTGGATTTTTAGTTGGGATCGGAATTGGTTACATTATTATCAGAAGTGGAAGGCCAAAGTGGTTGGTGGAATTCTTTTTTGGCGTTGGATATAATAGTAATAAGAAGAAGAGAAGAAAAGGAGAAACAACACCATCACCAAGGAGAAGGTGATTCTAGACAAGTAAACATGCTTGTAATAGTATAAATGTTTTTTGCTTTAATATTCGGTATTTCGCTTAATATATTTGTGTGTTCCTTGAATCTGTGAATAAGAAGTTTCTTGCATAATATATATGATAATATGTCCACAAGAAGATCAACCACAAAGGCACACCATCTAATTGACCCCTTAGATGCTTATACCTATTGATAGTCAATCAATATAATGATAAAATCAAATCCTAACATGAATAAAATAGTTGTAACAAACTATGAACATGACTTTCGAATAAACATAACCAATAACAAATCAACCAAGATAAAAATGGAAAAATTACTTGATACTAGTCAAACGAGGCCTCCATTCCGTAGCAAGACATTTAGCGTGACCAGCTCTTCATTATGCATAAATTTCATCGTGAGGTCGGCATAGTTTTCGGTAACCTTACCCAAACTCCTTAGCCACTGAAGTCCCAAGACCACATCCGAACTATGAATGCATAGCACAAATAAATCGACCACAAGCTCGTGCCCTTGAATCAATAACTTCGTGCGGTCACACTTCTCGTTACAGCTTAACTACGCGCCATTGCTCAAATACACGCGAAAGAGCTTGGTTGGTTTAACCTCCAATCCAAGTTTCTTCACCATATCGGGATGGATAAAATTATGCGTACTTCCGCAACTGATTAGGGTTTCGACACTTAATCCCGAGACCGTACCGGTCACTTTAAAAACCCGAGACGGTACATTGGGATTTCTGTTATGAGCATGAGTTTCTTTTGCCATGACTGAGTTCAAAGAAGATGGGAAGGCGGCGGAGATGAAGAAGATGTCAATAGGAGATTAAATATATATAGAAGGCAAGATATCATCTTGGAAATAGATTATTTCTCTTTTGCTAAGAGATATCAATGAGATTTCGGATCTTCCTAATTTATAGTGTTAATTAGTTAAAGTTATACCTAATATCAATGATCTAGCTTCCTAATATACCTAACATTAAAGTTAATTTTAAAATTAAATTTGACAATAATTAAAACAATAATAATAATCCAAAACTTTTTCCAAGATGTGCTTAATAATTTTTAATTGAAAATGTGAAAATAAATAATAAAAAATTATTATTATCATCGTTATAGCTATTGTTATAAAGTAAGATTGATAATTTTAAAAATCAACAAAATTTTCTTAATTCATACTATTATAATAATAATAATAATAATAATAATAATAATAATAATAATAATAATAATAATAATAATAATATTGATACTATTAACCCTAATAACAATATTAATATTGACTAATTGTCTAATCCCTTACGCTTTGGACCATTGGTCTCACGTCCCAGGCCCGGCCCATGTCCATTTTGTTATCCTCTTGACTCATTGGCCCATTGGTCTCAATTCCCAGGCCCGTATCATGTGCTCGAACTGATATAGTTGAGAGATATTCAATATATTAGAAACCCAAATGTAAGCCCACTATAAATTAAAAACACTAGGAAAATTTGAATTTAAGATACTAGAATCGAAATTGAAGATGTAGACGAATTAAGAAGATTTGAAATGTATAAAGTATTTATTGAAAACAAAAAATATAATGGAATTATTTTTGTAAACTGATTTATTTATATACTTTTTAAAAATTATTTACACTTTTAAGTATTTTAAAAATTCTTTAAAAATCTCACTTACTAATTTATTTTTTAATATTTTTTCCATAAATTAATTAAACACATACCAAGTCTACTTTGTATTTTGGATAGACTTGAGCCCCTCTGTCTAAGTCAAAATATATTCCACAACTACTATCCGGCAGAAATTAATGAATTTTTATCCAATAAATTAAATTCAATTGACTTGCTTTAAAGCCTTTGTCATGCATCAGTAAACCAACTGAAAATGAAAGTAAATGGGCCAGCATGCCATTGACTTGACTTGGAACTCTTCAACAAGAGTCAGTGATGAGTTATGTGTCACAGATATGTGGAGCTATCAATAATTAATAGGATGTGAAACACAGTCATTAAATACATGACAATGGTGTTGACTTGAGCTTGAATCTTTTTACAGATTAAAATGTGAGCAAATTCATCTTGTGAAATATTTTGAAAATTTATAGCTTTTCAATTTGGGTTTTACTCCCTCCGTCCGATTGAATATGACCCACTTTCCTTTTCAGTTTGTCTCATCTAAGATGATCCATTACTAAAAATAGTAACCCATTTATCTCTACTTTATTCACTTTCTCTTACTTTATTCTCTCCATTTAACACAGAAAATAAAAGTGCATAAAATCTTGTGCCGCCTAAGGAAGGGGTTATCTTCCTTGGGACGGAGGGAGTACTATATAATTTAAAAAATAACTGATTTTACTTCACTTTACAAGTTATTTTTCATAGAATTTTACATTCCTACTCCAATACACATGTACGTTACATGCCTATCACTGTGAATGTAAACTCGAGACCTTTGGAATCTAAAAACATTAGTTAAGGTTTACTTACACGGTAGTATATATATAGTGGTAGCACACATCTTCAACTCTCCACACATTTACTACTTTCAAAATCAATCCTAATGGATATATCTTCACAGTTTTATCTCTTTGGAACCTCACTCTTACTTCTTCAATGGCTGATTCATTATAGCTCAGCCAGCTCATATATCAACCTTGATCGTTCTGCACTTATTGCCTTCAAATCTCGAATATCTTTCGATCCCTATAATATATTGACCAAAAATTGGAGCAGTGAGAATAGTGTCTGTAGTTGGATCGGAGTTACCTGTGATTCTCCCTATCACAGGGTGACTCGGTTGGATGTATCATCCATGGGTCTTGTAGGAACCATTCCACCAGAAATCGGAAATCTTTCTTTTCTTGTTTCTTTAGATTTGCATGAAAACTCTTTCCATGGTCCTATTCCCACATCCATTTTCAACATGTCATTTTTAGAAGATTTGAATTTGAGGAATAATAGTTTGTCTAGTAGCCTACCGTTTGATATGTGCAAACACAATCTGCATAGGCTCAAGCGACTTCGTATATCTTTCAACAAGTTGTATGGAGAAATACCGTCGAATTTGGAGCACTGTTCACAGCTTGAGTATGTTTCTTTGCGCAGCAACAACTTTAGTGGACATGTGCCAACACAAATTGGGAAGTTGACAATGCTACAAGAATTATACTTGGGTGCCAACTATTTAAGTGGTAAGATCTCATCTCCATATAAAATAGTGTGAAAATTGCGTTACAAAATGTATTTTAGTTTCATTGTACTATTCTTTCATGTCAATTATATACAGAACCAATTTTAAATACAGAATGCAACCTAAGGTCATTTTTACTTCGTTATCAGTTTATTATAAGAAATTCAGATTTTTAAAATGGCCTATGTCATTTTTTAGATCGTATGGTTCATCTTAAAATTCAATTTCATACAATGCACTGAAAACGAGGAAAAATGACCTTAGAAGTTCTCATAGTCCTATTTGTTTTGGTTCTGTGTTTAGCATATAAGGGTATGTTTTGTCTATAATATGACCCGATGACTTTATATCGCATGTACAAAGGCATATATAATTGGATGTTGATATGACGTAATTTACTCACAGGTAATATTCCAAAAGAAATTGCGAACTTGACAAACCTTCAATGGTTGGGCCTTCGTAACAACAATTTAAGTGGTAAATTTTATTTAATGCTTTTACATTGCCTACATTTGTTAAGTGGTACTCCCTCCGTTTCATAGTAATAAGTCATTTTACCATTTTGGTACGTTCCATAGTAATAGAGTCATTTCCCCTTTTAGTAAAGTCAACACATTTTTTCACACTTACCTTACTCTCTCTTACTTTTTTCTCTCTTCATTTCTCTACCTTTTTCATTTTCTACTTAACTCACCTAACACTATTTTTCTTAATCTCTGTGCCGAAAAGAAACCCCTCCATTACTATGGAATGGAGGGAGTAAGATTTTATCTCATACTCTTACATTAATGCCTACATTTGTTATGGATTGTTTGGTGCAATTTATTCATAGGTAACATTCCTAAAGAAATTGGGAACTTGAGAATGCTTCAATGGTTGGATCTTAATACAAACAAGTTAAGTGGTAAGATTTTATATCATGCTCGTTAACTCCCTGCATTTGTTTTGGCTTGATTGATTTGATTCAATTCAATTTACTCAGATAATATTCCAAACGAGATATTTGGTCTTACAAATCTACAAACTTTGGACTTAAGTGTCAACGACTTTAGGGGCCACGTTCCTAGAGAAATTGGGAACTTGACAATGCTTCGATTGTTAGACCTTAGTACGAACAAATTAAGTGGTAAGATCTTATCTCATGCGCTTACGGTCCCTACGTTTGTTTAAGTTTGAGCATTCCAGAATAATATGTACTAAATTATATGCACATGGATTTAATTTCATGCAGGTGATATTCCAGAAGAGATTGGTCGTCTAACAAATTTAAAAAGTTTGGGCGTGAGTTCCAACAAGTTAAAAGGCTCATTGCCTGCAACTCTTTTCGGCATGCCATCCTTGCAATATGTTGACTTTGCTTACAATGAACTAAGTGGACCATTATCACCACAAATTGGAAACATGACATCCCTTCTCAGAATAGGCCTTGAATTCAACCATATCAGTGGTATATCCTATTCTTCATGCCTCTTTAGAATTTATTGAAGTTATTATTTTAATAATAATGAAGATTAAATATAAGTTAGGGAATAAGAATTATTGAAAGTTGCACTACTTTGAATTTTAATTACTTATCTTGTAAGATTAAAAACCAACAAATACGAATAAAACAATAAAACTCACTATTTATAAATGCTTTGAAAACTCTAGAAATTCAAAAATATCAAATAGAAAAAACAATCACAGGCTTACAACTATAAAGCCAAAAAAATAATTAAAACTATAATCACGGCTCTGAATCCTTTGTTCGTTTCAAATCCTAATGCGAATTTCAACTCATTCCGACATTGTTGAAAGTTTTAGTGTATTCAGCTTGAAGTGCATCACTCTACATGTAGTGATGTAGATGTTGATGATTAAACTTAGTTAATTAAGTTTATGATTTCTGTCATAACCCTGCAGGTGAAATTCCAAAAAAGATCGGTCGTCTTACTAATTTCGAGCGATTGAGCATGTGTTGCAACAGAATTAGTGGTTCAGTGCCAAGAGAACTTGGGAACATGACAGCCATGTTTGGTTTATACCTTTCCAATAATGCTTTAAGTGGTACGATTCCAACCCTTCATAACTTACTTTATTGTTTGTAACGTTTTATTGCATTTTTTGCTAATAACATTTGTTTAAGTTGTTCAATTTTGTGTCAACATGAATGTGTCACATTTTCCCGTAATATGATACTCCCTCCATTCTTTATTAATAGAGGCACTTTTTTCCGGCACAAAGTTTAAGAATTATGTGTTAAATGGATAGTGAATAAAATAGAGAGAATATAGTTAAAGAGAATATTACTTTTTTCCAAAATTAGAAACTCAATTATCTTGGAACTTCTCAAGATAGAAAAATTACTCAATTAATATGGAACGGTGGGAGTAACTATCAATCGGCTATTTGATGTTAACTCAGTATTAACGAAAATTAAAATTTATTAGTTATAACTAAATCATTTTCTTGTCTCAAGTGGCCATTCCTTAGTTTATCAAGCTTGCACAATGTTTCTTGTATATTCTTGCAGGTCCTATACCAAAAGAGCTAGGTAGCCTTTTTAATTTATGGGAGCTGCAGTTGCAAGACAATATTCTTATAAATGGATCTATACCGAAGGAAATTGGGAACATGACATCTCTTTCCTACTTAAGGCTTTCCAATAATACATTAAGCGGTATGATATTTTCTCTCATTATTATATGCTCCACAGAGTTATATAAAGCACTCCTTCTGTCCCGCAATAGTAGAGTCCTATTTAGTTATGACACGAGTTTTAAGAAAAGTAGGTTGATTAAGTTAGTAGAATATGAGTCTCACTTATATATATATTAGTTTTATAATAAAATGTGAGTGAAATTAGTTGGCGGAATGCGGGGCCTACTTATCAATTATGGTAAAAGTGAAATAAGACTCTTATTGTGGGACGAATCGAAATGACAAAATAGAACTCTTATTGTGGGCGGAGGAAGTAATACATTGTGTCATGTTTTACTGAACCCTAAACATACATATATTAGTGTCACAACTTCTATGTTTTAAGTAGCATGATTTCATGTCTCTTTATATATTTTTGGATACAAAGTTGTACAAACTCATTGGATGTTATGATTGTCATTTTCAAAATTTGTACGAGTAGGTACAATTCCAAAAGAAATTGGAAACCTGAAACACCTCATACAGTTATGGCTTCACGACAATAATTTAAATGGTATCATATACTCTCTCGCTCTCTCTCTAACTCTCTCATATGTCAACATGTCATTCTTGATCCCTGTTCAAAATCAATTTTCAGGTCCAATACCTTCCGCCATTGGGAATATGTCAGAGCTGGATTATTTAGTACTCCCTCATAACAAACTAATTGGAGAGATTCCATCATCCATCTGCGACTTGAGGTTACTGACACTCCTCCATTTAGCAGACAATCATTTGGAAGGACAGATTCCAAAGTGCTTGGGAAACTGCAATAGTTCATTGTTGGCTCTTAATTTGGGTCAAAACCAAATCACAGCCCTTCAATCCACATTTGCAAAAGGTTGCAGTCTCCAGTCTCTTATTCTGTATGGCAATAAGTTGGAAGGAATAACACATTCCCTAATCAACTGCCAACTCCTAGAAAGCATTGATTTTGGTGATAATGAAATACGAGGTGCATTTCCCTTATGGATGGAAGCATTCCCTCAACTTCGCGTCCTCATCTTGAGGTCTAACAAGTTGAATGGTACTATGTTGGAGGCTTCAAAGACCGAGCATCCGTTTCGAAAGTTGCAAGTCTTGGATATATCAAGAAATGCATTTGTTGGCTCTTTACCTGATAGATACTTCAAGAATTGTGAAGGTATGATAGATGCCAAGGATAATCTGACACGCGTTGGGAAGGATGGGCTCCAAACATATTTAGACTTAGGTGTCACTTTGAAAGGTTTGGATCAGGAATTGAAAAGATTGTTGGATACGTTTACAATGATTGACTTATCTTCCAATAGATTTTCTGGGAATATTCCAGTTTCCATCGGCAATCTTAATTCTCTTAGATACTTGAATTTGTCCAGTAATACTCTCACGGGAGAGATTCCTGTGTCTCTTGGGAATATAAGTATTCTTGAGTCATTGGATTTGTCATGGAACAGATTGAGTGGAAAAATTCCAAGTGATCTGACAGGTTTGACGTTTCTTTCGAAATTAAACCTATCAATGAATAATTTTGTGGGGCCAATACCACAATCTAAGCAGTTTTCTACGTTTCAGAATGATTCATACATAGGAAACTTGGGATTGTGTGGAGTTCCATTGGCAAAGAAGTGTGAAACACCTGATGGAAAATCAGTGTTTCCTCCAAAAGAAGATGATGATGATGATGAGTCAGGATTTATAGATGGATTTGGTTGGCAATGTGTCGTGTTAGGGTATGGATGTGGATTTGTGGTTGGAATTGGAGTTGGTTACATGATTATAAGAAGCGGAAGGCCAAGATGGTTAGTGGACTTCTTTTTTGGGGCTGGATATAGTAATAGTAAGATGAAGAGAAGAAATAGAGCAAAAGCAACAATAAGGAGAAGGTGATTCAAGACAAACAATTGTGCTTTTCTTGAGTTTCATTTGGAACACTAGCTGGTTGTGTCTATAATGTTTTGCAAATAATGCATCTTAAATTGTGCAATGTTAGGCTACTTTTGTTCATAAAATTGTACAAGCAACCCTTGCATGCAATCTGCACAGATGCTAAAAAATCAAATATTTCAATGCTCAAAATTGTTTTCTAATCGTATGTCTTAGACTTTGGACCAAAATATAACTCTGATATTTTGTTTCTCTTAAACAGAAATATCAGAAGTAATTGTTCAGAACTTGATGATGATTCTAACAATACTAGCCACTTCTGTTAAACTTTAATGTGGACTAATATGACTGAAGAACTTTTCATGCCCGTTTCATCTATATTCTTAGCACGTTCTAAACAAACTCATTAAACTCCTAAAAGTCATATAATTAGTCAAAAACTATAGGATTGAATTGAGTAAACTTCACCTATCAAAACATGAGTTTATCAGGGGTCCTCTCCTTGTCTCCTACCACGCGTACCACAATCACCATGTCTACATCTCTGATACCAAATGTTGCCTAGTCGCTCTAAATAATAACCGAACATATGAGGGAAACGAAGCCTAACACATACAAAAACTAAAGTTTCTAAATCTTCTATTTAATAAAATATCAAAAAGGACCTGATCCAAACTAACAATAAAGCCTAGACAACAAAAATCCTATTACAAATTGAAACAAAAAGATAAATTCAATCTTATAAGAATTATATCCAACTTCAACTTCTAATTATAATTGGAAACAACTGCAAATATATTCAATCCCCACAAAATTCAACTCAAAACAAATAAAACAACCAAAACATACCTCTCTCACTTGAAGCCTTCATCGTACATCTTCTCGAATTCGCGCGCAAGCGCAAACATTTCACACAAGGACGACGGCTTTGGCAAGTGTAGTTCCCATCGAATAGCATCTTTGAAGCCCGATTCACATATGGAGACAAGGTGACTCTCCGATAGCGATGCACCCTTAATCTTGACCAAAAGCCTCTCGAACTCGTCCTGATATTCCATCACCATGTTGAGTTGCTGCAGCTTGCAGAGTATCCCAAAGTGATTGTCATGATATGTTGGATCAAACCTCTCTTTCACCGCCTCCATGAAACCAGGCCATGATTTCAGCAAATTGTGTTTTTTTCGGTAAATGAGCCAATCCAGCGCCGGCTGCTCGAAGAGTAGTCCGACAAAGTGTAGACGATGCTCTTCCGACATTCCGTATTAGTCGAAATACATGTCAACCTTGAAAGTCCATCCCCATGGGTCGTCTCCGTTGAATTTCGGAGGATCAAGCCGAAGATAGGGTCGCTGCTCCGAATTGTTGGACTTTGAATTATCAGCATGAGCCATGGCTGAACAATTTTGATGAAGGAGAAGATTAGGTTTTAAAAAATATGGAGTAATCTTTGTCATTGATGGTATGAAGAACACTTAGACTAGCATTTCGGCAAACGGTTGGAGTGCCTCTTATGATGTCATGTGAAATATAATAAATAAAAAATTATAAAGATCTATTAAAGCACAAATGTTAAAAGAGAACAACCGTACATGGAGTTGGTGACTGGTGACTGGCGACGGCGGTTGGGTGGCGCAGAGGAGGTTGCACGCCGGCGGCCGAGAGCTGGAGCGGTTGTGTGTGTGTTAAGAGTGTCCACAGTGGTGGCCCTCTTAGGCTAGGCATGCCTAAGTCACAATTTCTTGGGCATGCCCAACAAACTTGGCCCTTGCCTTCAAAACTTGGCCACAATAAAAATTATTTTCAAACATTTTTTGTTATATTTTAATATTACTAGAATTAAAATTATATGTCTATATAATAATTTTTAAAAATACAAGAATTTAAAAATGAGTGAATTGAAACCAAATTTTCGTCATATTATAGATAGGGGAAAATTATACAATGAAATTTTTCTAAAAACAATAAAAGAAAGATATTGAAGATGATAGATATTGAAATTAGGGTTTAGAATTGGAGATGATAACAAAAAAGGGAGGAAGTAATATTTATAAGTCAATTTTCGAAAAAAGAAAAAAAAAATCGGATTGGGCAGTGCCGCGGCTCTCAGCCTCTGCAGTGGCGGGCCGAGTCGCGCGCCCAAGAGCCTCGGCCTGGCCGATAGCTCGGCTCTCTCTCGTCCACCCCCCTGGGCCTTGTCCACCCTGCGGCTCGGTAGTGGGGGGCCGCGCCTTGGCCAACTCCGGGCCAAGGGCCGCGGCCCTCCCAATGTGGACACTCTAAAGCACAATCTTATTTTATGGAGTTGGGCTCTCTTTTTTGCCAGTTTGTTTTGTTTAAGTATTTCAGTTGGGCCTGTTTTGCTAAGCAGAAGAAAGAAGTTTTGGGCCTTTTTATTTGATTTGAGATTCCTTTTGAGAGTATGGCCCTAAACTCGAGAAATTAATCTCCTGAATAGTATATCCATAATCCAAGTAATAAGACTTCTCGATTTATTTACTTAAACCTCTAATTAAGTGATTTAGTCCAAGTAATTGTATCTTTGAATGAAATTGAGAATCCAAGCCTTAAGTCGAGATCTTAAATTCTCTGAATTAATTATCATGAAGAATTGAAGTCCTCTAAGCAAAATAAGAACGTAGGATGCATAACCTCATTAGGATCATTGCATATCATTCTTTATTAATGTTCTCTAGCTAATTAGCTTTTAATATTCTTTCAAAAAGGAATTTTATGAGGAGTTTAATCTTAGAGTGGATCTTTGCTTAGAGATTTTGTGGAAGCGATGAAGATATTGTTTTCTCATAAATATTTTGTTTTTGAGATCCCCATCTACTTGCTATTCCAATGAGTGAGGAAATTGAATTCGGGCTTTGGTGGAACAAGGCAAGATAATTACATTGTGAGGAAACTTACCACATGCTTGATAAAATTGGCAAAGAAACAAGTTATTACCTGATAAAAATAGATATATTAACAAAGGAATAGATATATTAACAAAGGGGTGTGATCAATTACTAACTTTTTTAAGTTGCTAACTTGCTAACTCATCAATGCAGTGTTTTAAAAATGTCAACACGAAAAGCGTGCGTGAAGTCACCCATTGTTTTAGTATACTCGGGCCCAATCTTCATTTAATTAAATTGGCCCATACCAAATACTTCAATCCATCTCCTTTATTAAAACGGTAGGCCCAAAACTTTAATATAAATCATTTGGCCCAAACACTAAATAAAACAAAGGCCCAGACCTTCTCTCTTTTCTCACCTTACGTGAGAGTCCAACAAATGTAAATAGATAAAAAAGGATCAAATTCTAATCAAAGTCTTAATCTCAGATTTGCCAAACACCAATTAATTGATCCCTTCATGTTTCTCCCTTTTGATTGCCCACAATATATCGTTAATACATCAGGATTAATCCAATTTCAATAACACTAAAACATATAAAAACGAATTCAAATCATAACTTACTTGGAAATAAATAACAAACCAATGATTAGTCCTGCTGAAAAGACAATCTCAAATAAAGATAGCAAATGGAATAATAAATCAACTATGGCGAACATGGAAAAAATGACTTGATACTTCAAAATGTCTGATCTATATCCGTTAGAAGAAACACTCCTACTCCTTCATTGCATTGTAGAAAATTTTCTGTCCGTTCTCCCAAAAACCCCGTAATGTAACAACCTTATCGTTACGCGTAAATTCCATCGTGTATTTGTCATAGCTTCGGTAAATCTCACCCAAAGTCTTCAGCCACGGAGCTCCTAAGACTAAGTTTGGAGCATGAATGGGGAGCACAAATAAATCAACAACAACCTTATGTCCTTCAATTGTAAACTTGACGTTGTTACACTTTTCTTTACATAGGTATATCGACCCATTGCTCACAGAAACACGGAAAGGATTGATTGGCGTAACCTGCAGCCAACATTTCTTCACAATTTCGGGTTGGATGAAGTCTGTTTCCACTGATTAAGGTTTCGAAATAAATCCCCGAAATCGTACCAATCACTTTCAACACCCGGGGAGGGTTGAATCTCCGTTTCACGGCCTCCAAGAATTCAGGCCATGTTTTCAACAAATTGTGATCATGTTGGTGAAGGAGCCAATTGGACGCCCAGTATTCAAAAAGTAGTCCAACTAAGCGTAAATGGTCAGTTTCCGACGTTTCAAAATAGTCAAAATAGGACTGCACCTTGTAAATCCATCCTAATGGGTCGTCTCCGTTGAACTTTGGAGGATCAATCCGAAGCTTGGACTTCTTCGCGGAAAAAATTGCGTCTCCGTCTAGCTTGGCCTCCAATGTCGAAAACAGGCGATCCCCCCGGTCTGATAATGCAAGGTATTCTTCTCTGTTGTTGCCAAGTTCCAACCTTAAAGATTTTATGGCTGACAGAATCTCTTCTTGAGACTTATCAGCATGATTTTCTGTTGCCATGATTGAATGTGAGGGAGAGCGGCAGACAAGATTCAAGAGAAGACTGGGCAAAGTTTGATTCTTATATATTGAAAGTTTGTCTTTTAAGTAGGGATGTCAATCGGGCTAACCCGTTCGGGTTCGGGCCAGCCCACTCGGGTCGCTGGGCTATTTGGGTGCGGGTCATTCGAGTTATGGATTTTTCGAGTCATAAATTTTCAACCCTAATCCTAACCCGTCGGATTTTTGGCTAACCCATCGGGCTATTCGGGCCTAAAAGCTTTCAAAATTAATCTATTGTACTCCCTCCGTCCACGAAAATTTGTCCTAGTTTTCCATTTCCGTCCGTCCCCCAAATTTGTCCCATTTCACTTTTACCATTTTTGGTAGTGGACCCCATATTCCACTAACTCATTCATACTCACATTTTATTATAAAACTAAACTTTAAAAGTAGGACCCACAATCCACTAACTTTTTCAACTCACTTTCCATTACATTTCTTAAAACCCGTGCCCGGTCAAACCGGGACGAATTTTCATGGACGGAGGAGTATCAAAATTTTCTTCTATAAAATGATTTTAAATTTTAGATATTTTTTTCTTTTTAGTTTAGAATCATATAAAATCTTCAAATTTTCATAGTTTTCTTCAATAATACTTGAAAAGAAACCTTTCATCGCGATAACTATAATATAAATTAAAGCTTGTGTTCGTGTCATTATTATGACATTGTTCGTAACTAATTCTTTATGAAAATTAAAAATCATATCTTACATGAATCATTATTAAAATGATAAATATATTAAGATTTTGATGGGTTAGTTATTAATTTTGTCTTGATTGGCTTTGGTGGTGGTAAGACACTAGTGGCAGATGATGGGACGGTGCAATAATGAGTTGAGATGGAACTTGAAAGCTGATATTGTGGGATCGAGTGGAAAAATGTAGAATGAAGATTGAATAAGACTAATGATTGTGTAGAATGAAGATTGGGGATTTCAAAATATAAAAACCCCCTAAAATTTAATATTTTTATAATTAAAACTCACAACCCTTCGGGCCAACCCGTTTAACCCGCCAACCCATTCGGCCCAACCCGTTTAGCTCGTTATGTATTCGGGTAATAAAATTACAGCCCTAACCCGCTTATATTACCAGGTTGTTCGGGTCGGCCCACGGGTTTCCGGTTGAATTGACATCCCTACTTTTAAGTTTATCATGAGACTTTTATATAGGCGAACAAAAATCTCAACTGAAAAATAAAATTTAAAGGATATAACTAAAAAAGGAAAATAAGAAAAAAAGGAAAATCTTGATAAAAGGAAATATTTTTTTTCTACTAATTCTGTTAACTAGAATATAAATAAAACCAAAAATATAACTTTCTTCTTATCAAGAAAAATTGGAAAGATTTGATTACTTTAGTTAAATTTAATTAAAATATATAGAAAAGTTAGGAAGATTGCTTACATTAGATATCGAGATTAAATTTTTAGAGTATAATCCTGTCCCAAACAGGCCCATGTAGGATAGTTATAAACTCAATCCAGTCAATCTCTTGAATTGTTGGCCCATTGGTCCCTATCTATCGCCAGGCCCGTAGAGAAATCACATGTCATTCAACAAAAAATAAGTTCAAAATATTAGAGGCCCAATTGTAAGCCCATTATAAATTAAGACACTAGAAATATATACGGACGTTAAAAGAAAATTCTATACTTACCCTATTAGTTCGAAGATTGAAAATCGGGAATACATCATCTGGAATCGGGTATACCTGATAGGCGAGAACTATTTTCATGGTCCAGTTCCCTCATCTATTTTCAACGTGTCAAATTTAGATCAAGTCTTGAATTTTCAGCTTTTTAAAAAAAAAAATTGAACTTTATATATTCAGGTCGTTGTAGTTCATTTTATTTGCACCTCTCTCTCTAGATATAATGAATCCCGACAGCTGTTCCCTAGTGGCGGCGGTGGTGGATGGGGCGTCGGCGGAGGGATTTAGTGACACGAGCTTTAATGCAAAATTGAAATAGGAAAAGAGAGGTTCTTTAAAAAGGAAAGATTTTATTCTTAGGGACGAACCAAAATGAAAGAATTTCTATTTTTCGGGAATGATAGAAATATATGTTGAAAATAAATACTCCCTCAGTCCCGCTTAAGATGACACGTTTTCCTTTTTAGTTTGTCCCAACTAAGATGACACATTTCCTTTTTTTGGTAACTTTCTCTCTCCAATCAATACACTCAACCACTTTTTCTCACTCCTATTAAAATATCCATCTTTCTTTATCTCTCTACTTTAATACTTACATCCACCTTCGCTCTCTCCAATTAAACACTTTAACCAATAACTCCTAAAATCCAGTGCCGGCTAAGTAATGTGTCATCTTAGCCGGGACGGAGGGAGTAATAATATAATGAAATTATTTACAAACTGACTATTGTAGGGAAGAACTAATGTCCTCCACCTTTAAAATTATAAGAACATTCCGACTCTAAAAGGGAAAGTATTTAAGACGATATTATACTTTTTCTTATTTTAAAAAGGGTTTTAAATCTCCATTAATAGAAAGAGAAAATCTTATAGTTTTCATATTTGCCCTTCTTTTTTTAAAAAAAAAAATCATTCTATTAAGTAAGACTTAATTGAGCCCTCTGCCTAAGTCAAAATACATCATACCTCTATATAATTGAGGTCCATTTAATTTGTTTCCACATATTTTCCACAATATTCCACCTCCACTTAACGCAAGAGAAATCAATGCAGTTTTTTCGCAATAAATTCATGAGCTCACTTGAATTTTTTTCCATCACAATTATTTCTTATATAAAATCATTACTTTGCTCATACTGTATATAATTTCGAATGTATCATATTTTTGTCAAATCAATAACGACTATATGCTTATTGTTACTACTATATATGATATATCTGTGAAATTGTGTTTTAAGAATGTAAACAATTTTAGAAATATTTTCCTTTTTTCGAGCCGTTTCACGTCTCACTAACAGTGTTTTTATTTCTCATAAAAAGGAACAAACTATATGCCCAAAATTAACAAGCCACACATATTTTGACAGAGAATATATTAGCCAAATAGACTGGCCCGACCCAAGAAGTTATAATCCTCCGTTTTTTCTAAAAATTCTTTTCTTTTTGTTCTGTTTTCTAAAGGGAAATTGGTCTCTAAAACCATGAACTTTGCCTAAAATTTGGTATTTTTAATGAACTTTGAAATTGGTATATAATATCACGAACTTTGCACTTTGTTTGGTATTTCCCACGACATGTTTATTACTATATTTGACTAACTTACGAGGCTTTTTTTTATCATACTTGACACAATTAAATTAACATATTTTCAACGAGACTTTTTATGCTACATGTTATGAACTTAAAAGGTTGTTTCAAAATTATAAAACATATCACGGTTGTCTATGTTAATAAGATTTTGATGAAAATATCTTATTTGAGTGAGTTTGGGAAATACCAAACAAAATGCAAAGTTCGTGATATTATATACCAATTTCAAAGTTCATGGGAAATACCAAATTTTAGGCAAAGTTCATGGTTTTAGAGACCAATTTCCCTTTTCTAAAAAAAGAAACTTTCCATTTTTAGAAATGGACTCCATAATCTACTAACACTAATTCTATTATGCTTTTTTCTTCTTCTCCCTTATTTTACATATGTTTTATTCTCGGTTATATATCATATAAATTAGAGTAGCATAGTTTGATTTGTAATAAATAATTAATTTTATATAATACTACTATAGTCCATGAATGATTGATCTATAGTGGTAAGAGTTTACCTAGTCGTCCACAAACCAAAATGTCCTCATGAGTATGATTACGGTACTCAAATTTTCTATATTATTTCTACTTCCACATTGTTGACGTGTTTAATTTTTAATTTTTAATATTTTGGACACGTTATTAGATTTTCTCCGCAAATCCGCATGAATATGATTGCGGTTTGATCACAAAATTAGATTTCGAATTCTAAGTACGTGATTTATTTATATTATTGTTGCCGTTTCTTTTAGCCAAAAGTGCAGTTGTATTAGAATTAAGCATGTTTCTTATTTAACTGTCATTAATACAAGCATCAAGACTTAATGTTGACCTTTTATTGAAAATGTGGAGAGCTAGGATTGAAGAAGACAGACTAAGCATATGGATGTTGCAAAATGATCCTTTTATTATTATTATTATTATTATTATTATTATTATTATTATTATTATTAGCAAATCTAGGCTACCTCCATGGAATAAAGATGGGACACACATTTTAGGTGTATATATAGAGATAGCTGAAATCTTGTGTACCCACTAGGCCACTACACATTACTACTTTCAAAATCAAGCCTAATGGATAGATCATCTCATCTCTACCTTCTTATAACATCACTCTTACATCTTCAAGGGCTGATTAATTGTAGCTCAGCCAACTCAGATCGTTCTTCACTTACTGCCTTCAAATCTCAAATCTCTTCCGATCCCTATAATATACTGACCAAAAATTGGAGCAGTGAGAGAAGTGTTTGTAGTTGGATCGGAGTTACTTGTGATTGTCGCTATCACAGGGTGACTCAGTTGAATATATCATTCATGGGTCTTGTAGGAACCATTTCTCCTGAAATTGGAAATCTTTCTTTTCTCGTTTCTCTAGATGTAAGCGAGAACTCTTTTCATGGTCCTATCCCTACATCTATTTTCAACATGTCAACTTTAGAATTTTTGAATTTGAGGAATAATAGTTTGTTTAGTAGTCTACCTCTTGATATGTGCAAACACAATTTGCATAGATTGAAGAGACTTCGCATTTCTTACAACAACTTGTTTGGGGAAATACCATCGAGTTTGGAGCAGTGTTCGCAGCTTGAGTATCTTTCTTTGAGAAGAAACAACTTCAGTGGACATGTGCCAACGAAAATTGGGAACTTGACATTGCTTCAACAACTATCCTTGGGTTGCAACAATTTAAGTGGTAAGATATGATCTGTATGATCTCAAAACTTCTCACATATTATATATTGGATTGATGCAATTTATTCAAAGGTAATATTCCAAAAGTGATCCATGCTCTTACTAATTTACAAGCTTTGGACCTTGATAACATCATGTTAAGTGGTAAGATCTTATGTCAAGCTCTTACATTTTGTTTTGTTTTGATTGCTTTTGATGCAATTTACTTACAGGTATTATTCCGAAAGAGATTGGTGCTCTTACTAATTTACAATATTTGGACATGAGTAACAACAACTTTACTGGCCCCGTGCCAAGCGAAATCGGGAACTTGACAATGCTTCAATGGTTGGACCTTTATAACAACATGTTAAGTGGTATGATCTTTTTCTCTCTTACTTTATCCATTTTTTTTCTCTTTCATTCTTTACCAATAAAATCCGTACCATTCCAAAGTTTTTATTTTTAGGAAATGGAGAGAGTACGGGTATATAATTGCATTTTTTGTGCAACTTTTACGCATGTAATATTCCAAAAGAGATAACTCATCTTACTAACTTACGAAATTTGATCATGAGTTACAACAAGTTGTCAGGATCATTGCCAAAGGAAATTGGGAACTTGACATCCCTTACCGACTTATTGTTTAACAACAATGATTTAAGTGGTATGATATTTTCTGATTTAAGTAGTACTTCTCCGTCCCAAGATATTAGACTCATATACCATTTTAGGGTGTCCCAACATATTTGAACCATTTCTATTTATGGTAAAAATTTACTTTATTACCAACTCCACTTACACTACTAAATAACATCTCCTAAATTTCTGTGCCCAAAAGAAAGTGGTCTAATATCTTGAGACGGAGGGAATATGATATTTTCTCAATCATTGCTTTATCCTCTACCATTTTGTAGCATGTAAGTAACTAAAATATAATCGATATTTATTCAACAAATAACCTTCCATTTTTGGTAATAATATTAATTAAAATTCAATATATTAATACTCCATCCGTTCCGCGTGCGTTTCATTTTTTACCCTCGTTTTGGAAAAATAAAATAAAATACTTAATGTAGAGAAATAGTAAAGTAAGAAAGAAAATAATATAGAGAAGACTCTCCTATACATTATTCTCTCTCTTACTTTTTTTTCTCTACTTTAATTATTTATTACTATTATTTTTCCAAAATGAGTGTATAAAATGAAACGCCTCTATTAACGCGGAATGAAGGGAGTGCTTTTTACTAGAGTACACAGATTTTGGGTGGGAGCATCCAAATTTTTTGTCAAAGTTATTAGCCCTCTCATCAAATACATTATGCATGTGTAGAAGATTTATCTTCAGTTCTATAGTTTTGATAAAGTCTCGTCGCTTCAACAATTTGAACATTTAATTTAGTGTATATGAATAGTTTCCATATTAATAACTTGACCGATAACTAAATTTATGAGTGGATAATTTATAATCACAGGCCATATTCCAAAGGGAATTTTTCTTCTCAATAATTTACATCTATTGGTAATTGCTGACAACCGACTTGGTGAATCATTGCCGACGGAAATTGGTAACACTACCATCCCAAATGTGGATCTTAACAACAATAATTTAAGCGGTATGATTTTCTATTTCCTTTCATAATGTAAATTCTGCCCATTTCGTTAATCTATTTTATTTTATAATCAATGTTGCTTTCTTCATCTTTCATAATACATTTTTTATTGAGGATCAGTCTAATCATTTCCATATAGCAAAACAAAATTTTATCTACTCCCCCCGTCCCACAAAGATTGTCCCATTTTGACCGGGCACGAGTTTTAAGAAATGTAATGAAAAGTGAGTTGAAAAAGTTAGTGGGATGTGGGTCCTACTTTTATATATTAGTTTTATAATAAAATGTGAGTAGGAATGAGTTAGTGGAATATGAGGTCCACTACAAAAAGTGATAAAAAATGAAATCGACGGACCGAAATGAAAACATTGGATAATCTTTGTGGGACGGAGGGAGTATGTAAATAAAAATATGAAAAAGGTAATCATTTTCGATAACTACTCCTTACACAAAAAATATGTGCAACCATATTATTTACAATGTTATAGTCCACCTACCCCTATATTATTGCTTTTAGAAACTTAATGACTCATTTTTATTGTAGGCAAGAAAAGATAAATCATTTTTAATTATCTCTATTATTTTCTCATATTTTACTATCTCCATTTATTTACTATATTTTATCTCTACTTAATTCACTCAACGCCATTTCTGATTTCTTGTGATGGAGTAATTTGATAAAATTGTAAATTCACGTAATATTGTACTTTAACACTACTACTACAAGAATATTTTCGTGTAGGGGTGACTACTATATGTCATTTGATTTGGCTAACTCTTTAATTATATTACTACAATTTTTTCCCTAAAATCAGGTCAAGATCATAACTAACGTAGTATGTCAACAAAATTTTAGACTGACATACTTTTGTCTCAATTGACATATAAATACGAATATCATTCTTATACGTTTATTACTAATAGAAATCTATGGATTCCATCCTAAAATCAATAGGTGATAGGAGGAATGGCCCAAGGGATTTATATACTCCCTCCGTCCTAACATATTAGACCCCTTTCTTTTGGGCACAAGAATTTAGGAGATGTTGTTAATGGTGTAAGTGGAGTTGGTAATAAAGTAAATTTTTATCATAAATAAAAATGGGTCAAGTATGTTGGGACATCCCAAAATGGTATATGGGTCTAATATCTTGAGACAGAGGGAGTACTAGTTTCAGTTTTTTTTTTTTTTTTTTTTTTTTTCCTTTTAACACCGATGTGTGACAGTTATATGTTATTTTTCTAGTTTCAATTGCCGACACCCACCCTCAAACCCTTCAAGGTGAACTTGGAGGGGTTGGACTTTTTTTCTGATGGATTGGGCAACTGGCCCAATTTTTTTTCCGATCGATTGGACCACTAGCCCAAATTTTCAGCCTAGATATACTGCTGAGTCAGTCATTTTTTCGGTTTCAGCTCAGATATACTACTGGACCAATTAAATTTGACCCATAGTCGGTGACCCGCTCTTGATACCATGATAGAAATCCATGAGTTCCATCCTAAAACCAATTGGTGATAAGAGGAGTGACCCATGAGATTTATATACTAGTTTCAATTTATTTAATTTTTTCTTTTAACACCGATATGAGACAGTTATATGTTATTATTCTAGTTTCAATTGCCAACAACTACGTTAACTCAAAATTATGTTGACATTTTTAATAGTATAACGAGTTGATTAGCTATCAAATTTGTCATTTTATAATTAAATTGAAATTGAAATTGACACGAACAGAATAAAATTTCAGGTCCAATACCATCCACCTTTGTTAATCAATCAAGGCTGCTTCATTTAGAACTACGGTTCAACAGCTTAAGTGGAGAGATTCCACCATCCATTTGCAACTTGAGATCCCTAATGATCCTCATTTTATCATACAATAATTTGAGAGGAGCAATTCCACATTGTCTTGGAAACTTGGGCTCGTCTGCGTTTGTCCTCTATTTGAATGCAAATAAGCTTAGTGGCATCATACCATCAACATTCCCAAAAGGTTGCAGTCTTGAGTTATTTAAGTTGAATGGAAACAAATTGGAAGGAACACTTCCCCAAACATTGGGCAACTGCCAAAATTTGCTTATGGTGGACATTGCTGATAATGAAATACAAGGTGCGTTTCCTTTTTGGATGGAAAAACTTCCTCAACTTCGCGTCCTCGTTTTAAAGTCAAATAAGTTCAATGGTACGATGTTGGTGTCTTCAAAAACCGAGCAGCCTTTCCCGAAGTTGCAAGCACTGGATGTATCATATAATGCATTTGTTGGCTCTCTACCTGATAGATATTTAAAGAACTTTCGAGGTATGATAGATACCAAGGAAAACCAAAATGATAATGGAACAAACCACCTTAGAGATCCAAACCTTAGAGGAATGATTGAATTGATGCTCACAGTGAAAGGATTAGATCAGTCACTGGAGGAACTCCTGACAACCTTTACAGCTATAGACTTATCCTCCAATAGATTCTCTGGGCGCATTCCATCTTCTCTTTGGAATCTTAACTCTCTTAGATACCTGAATTTGTCGCACAATACCATTGAAGGTCATATTCCGTCATCTCTTGGAGGTATGAGTCTCCTCGAGTCGTTGGACTTGTCTTCAAACAAACTGGATGGAGAAATTCCTGGTGGATTGGCGAGGTTGACATTTCTCGCAAAATTAAACCTTTCAATGAATAACCTTGAGGGACGAATACCACAGTCTAATCAGCTTTCCACATTTGGTAACGAATCATATGCGGGAAATGTGGGATTGTGTGGATTTCCAATGATGAAAGAATGTGAGAAGGGCGATGGAAATTCTTCACCGCCTTATGTGGAAGCGGAATCGGATAGGGAGATTGAGTGGATTTATGTGTTTGCTGCAGCTGGATATGTTGTGAGCTTAGGAATCTTTTCCTGGCTGCTTTTATTCTGCCCATGTTTCAGGTATAATTACTTTGAGAAAGTTGATGATGTTTTTGAGAAGATCTTTGAGTGTTGCCAGCGCCGGAAGAAAAGAGATAGACGAAGAAGAGATGTGGGGAATCAGGCTAGAAGCCAGTAGTGAGGATAATGCTATTGTTTTAGTTATCCAATATTATTGTTTCGTGTATCATTGATATATATCCTTTCATATTTGGGTGTCTACATTGTTTGAATTATATATTAAGAATTTTTTAATGATACCATACTATTATTCCACAAGCTAAAGAGAGGCAAAGTAGTCGTTGGGTAATTCAAACCGTCCCAAGAGTAAATCTGTGAGGGCTTTTGACCAAAACGGACAATATTTCGATTGATTCCATCTTCAAGAACTATCTCCGACAAAACCTCATTGGGAATAAGAGGAATTAACTGAAGTCCAAGTGAAGAGGTTTTATAATTATCTAATAAGGTTTAGAAGAACTCCTCAACTTGATTTCTACCCTACAAGATTTGGACAGAAGGTGTTCTATTCTCTGCCTATAAAACGGTTGAATTTTGTTCCATTTTTGAAATTGATAAAGTAAACAAGTAAGAGAAAAAAGCACACAATTCCTGTTTCTTGCACTTCTTATGTTAACAATTCAAATCCCAATTGTTAATCCACTTCCATATCTCATCACAACACATCACCAACTAAATATCTATATATGAATTCATTCATTATCACCTTCTTTGTAACGCCCCACTTTTTGGACCCTAATTTTTGAACCGTAAAATTTTTGCATCTAATGCTTTTAATGCCAAGAAATCCATGGATTAAATGACGAATGAAATGATTATTTGCTATTCTTGTGACCTAATTTGATTTAGGGTTTGAATGTGCATTGACGGAATTAATTTTGTATATATTAATAATTACTTTCCGTGAGAAATATTTATTGGACTCAATTCCGTGTTGGATCTGATAAACTAAATAAATAATAACACAAATTTAATCTCGTGGAAAATAAATTGTGGGTTACACAATTTAAATGAAATACAAAGGGTTTGAGCCCAAATTAATTTAATTAAATTTTAAGATCTTTGTCTTGATTCCAAAGACTTTCCTTGATTACAATTGTGGAAAGAATAAAATAATTAAATAAATAGAAATTAGCAAAGATTTCACCTCCTCCATCTTCACGCGTCTTTCTCATCTCCCAAAAAACCAATTTAAAATCAGTCAATCACAATTTAATTGTGAAATCAATTTACTCTTTTTACAACCCTTTCTCACTCTCCATAACCGTTCCCCACCCCTACAGAATTTCTTCCCAAAATAAATCATCTATCAACTATCCATCAAGCAGTATATAAATCCCCATACCCTAATTCCCCACCGCCGCTCACTCGCACAACACCATTCTTTCACAATCTCAAACACTCCAACAATGAAGAATTCGACAGAGAAGAAGCATCACCCAACGCCTTCATCTCCTTCCCGTCGCTGACGCTAGACTCCGAAACTTGGAGGAGCGAAAGTGTAGGGATCAGACCAATCGGAATTCGTTAATTACCGAGACCTCTTTTATTGATTGGTTCTGAGATGGCTAATCTCAGAGGTACAAGCCAATTACAACAGTGGTATCTTGATTACACACTAAGTATAAAGTTACAAGTAGAAACCCTAGACTAATCTCAAGCACTCCTTGGTTCTTGAGATTCCATCCTTTCTGGTTGTACCTGCACACTCAGTAGATGAATTAGTCACACAAGAAACTGATCCGGAAGGATCTAAACGCAAAAGAGACTAAGTCAGAGAATCGAGCCGTCACAGCAGTGACTGCACTAGGCCTCAGACCTCCCCAATCCTCACAGCAAGTCACAAAGGAGAGCACCGTTGAACGAACTCAAACCAAAGATCAGGGTAACCCTAGATCTCACCGGTCACCGCACACCACGGCCGTCTCACACGCGGACTCACACCCACAGCTTCATAACACAGCCCAGAACACAAGAACCCTCAGCACACACTCCAAGCACTTCGGGATTGGTCACAGACAGAAGACCAAACCCTAGAAAGAGAAGGTAACCGAAGAAGTTGCCTAACACTCAATCTACACCGGTAGAACTCTTAGGAACTGAGAATCATCGATGGAACAGAAAGCTCGAAGGAGAACTCCAGCTAGATTCGCCGGAATCTTAGAGAGAAAGAAGAGAGAAGGCGGTTTCTGAAACAAGAGAGAGAGAGATTGAATCGAATGAGAGAAGCCAGACAGCCTTCTCTCACTTAACAAACACAACACTCATCCAACAGCTGTGAGCCTTGATCCGCGTGGAGTTGCCAGGTGTCGCACATCCAGCCACTCTGGATAAGTAAACGGGCCAAGCTCATTTTGGGCCAACACATATTCTTATGGGCTCAGCAAAAATAGAAGTCCAAAGCAAGGAGTCCAATAATCCAACGGAAAGAAAGCGGCAGCAATAGCAACTCGTCCATCCACCAATCTGCTCCATGTGCAAACGGTATACACCTCCCTCACCCAAACCTGACTTCTTACTACTGCATCCATACATCGCACCCTAATCTGTAATCAATCTTCAAATCGAATAAATCGAAGCAAACTGAATTAAAGAATCGGACTTTAATTCATGAAACCAATTTCATAACTTATCTGCGGGGTAAATCGGGGTGAAAACGCGGCTGCTTCGGATGAAGTCGAGACCGCCGGAGCGGCGACGCAGCGGCGCCGAGCAACGGTGGTGGGTGCGGGGCGACGAAGCTCTAATTTTTGTACAATTGGTGTTGTGAATCTTTGAAAGAGGGCCGACGGTTTGTGGAGAAAGGGGATGTTATGGGTTGAGATTTACAGTAGAGGAAGAGAGAATGGAAGCCGACGGATTTCTTTAAAGTGCGGGCATCCTTGTTTCTTGTTCTTTAAAATATTTTAATTGAGGTTGTAGAGTTTGATTAAAATTGGGAAGGGGAGTCAGTACGTGTATTTTTGAAAATAAAAGAAGGGAACTTTTTGACTTTTACTCCCTCCGTCCACGAAAATTCGTCCCGGTTTGACCGGACACGGGTTTTAAGAAATGTAATGGAAAGTGAGTTGAAAAGGTTAGTGGATTGTGGGTCCTACTTTTAAAGTAATAGTTTTATAATAAAATGTGAGTAGGAATGAGTTAGTTGAATATGGGATCCACTACCAAAAATGGTAAAAGTGAAATGGGACAAATTTTGGGGGACGGACGGAAATGGAAAATTGGGACAAATTTACGTGGACGGAGGGAGTATTTGTTAACGAGTTTTAAAATGGGAGTATACATGTTTTCCTTTTATTTTGTTGGTTGGGCTTGGAGGCATTGGCGGACCTACATGGGGACATGGGGTACAATGGAACCCCCAACATTCGGAATTGTTACTGTATATATATTAGTTTCACATTACAAATGAATACATCCATCAGCTCAAGTGGCTGATCCTTTGGACTCCCTTCATGGAGACCCGAGTTCAATCCTCCTCATGTACAAATTTATCACATTTTTATACTTCATCCACAAAGCCTTGTTTAAGATTTTCCACTTTTCCAAATACACAAGCTTTTTAATATTATTAACATGGAGACCCGAGTTCAATCCTCCTCATGTACAAATTTATCACATTTTTATACTTCATCCACAAAGCCTTGTTTAAGATTTTCCACTTTTCCAAATACACAAGCTTTTTAATATTATTAACATGGAGACCCGAGTTCAATCCTCCTCATGTACAAATTTATCACATTTTTATACTTCATCCACAGAGCCTTGTTTAAGATTTTCCATTTTTCCAAATACACAAGCTTTTTAATATTATTAACATACACAACTTCATTTGTTTGTCACATTTTTATACTTCATCCACAAAGCATTTGTTTAAGATTATCCATTTTTCCAAATACACAAGCTTTTTAATATTATTAACATACACAACTTCATTTGTTTGTTTGTTTTGCCCATTAAAATAAAAACATTATCTCTATATTTTCCTACTTTATTAACACCAAATAAAAATCTCATATCAAATAACAAATGTTTTAGCCTTATTTATTACTCTCTATTAAAATAAAAACAATATCATCTCTATATTTTCCTTTCTCTTATTTTATAATTTTTTTAAATAACTTATAAAACAACACCAAATAAAACCTACTGAAAAACAAATGTTTTACGTTTAGTGGGACACCATACCTTTATTATTAACACTCATTAGTCATCAATGTATCTCACAACTTACTAAACCCATGCCATGACTACTAGCAAATATCGAAAAATATTCAACAATTGTTAATGGTAAATTGGACCCCCCAGAATAAAATTCATGCGTCCGCCACTGCTTGGAGGTTTATATTTTTATTTATTTATTTATTTTTATTTTCTTGTGGGCTGTATTGGAATTTCTTGAATATTTGTGAGTCTAGTTGCTTTTGGGAAAATTCATAATCTTAATAGAGAAAAATAATCGAAGCCTTAGGATGCATGCATCTTATTTATTTATTTGATCCATGATGTTGATCTATGTGTTATTTAAATTCAAAGGTGATATCTTGCAAGTGAATCTTGATCGCACGGAAAGAATATATTTCGGATTAAGCACACGAGGTGGGCTCTCTTTTTAAATAAGGACAATGTCCTAACTATTTTATCGATGGGAATGAAATGCGGATTGTTTATCATGCCATAATTTTTGTATTTAACATGCCTATCTGAAATGGCTTTGCCATTTATTATTTAAATCGAATTAGGGTCCTTGTAGGGCCGCAAACCCTACTTGGATTAGTATACACCTATGGTAGACCGTGTGTCAGCGTACGGGTTGACCGGTCTAGTGACTTGGTTTGTGGCCACATTCCAAGTCATGTATGAGCAGATATGGTAAACGTCTATGGGTAAATGACTGCGCAGTCGCGATTTTGAACAATGGAATATTTTGGTGCCTCGGGCCTTTCAAAAGCTAAAACCCCGATGGTTACCTAACAATGGCATGATAAATATAAATATTTTTGATAACTTGTTTTCGGCATGAGTCCATTGAGTATTTTATAGTACTCAGCCCTGCATATATGTGCAGGTTGAGCAGCGACGAGCTTGGGGTGGTGTTGAGTCGAACCCGAATTATTGTTGGATTATTTTGAACTCCGAGGGCCGTCGTGTCTTCATACATGGAGTCACTCTTACTCTTGGATGCTTCCACTGAGATAATACTTTTCTTCGAAATTATGTCTTTGAACCCTTTTCACTCTTGGTTTATAAATTATGATAATTGTTGACTTTGGATTCAAAACCTAAACATTTACTCTGATTTTCCCTTGTTATTTGAATATTAATTATGAGTCCATTGTTAATGCAAACCTTGTTATTTTCACTCCTAAATGTTAATCCAAAACATCAAAGAACATTTACTCTGATTTTCCCTTGTTATTTCCAATCTCCAACAACATCAAAGAAGCTGAAGAATGCAAACCTCCATGATTTCTTTAGTACGAAAAAACCAATAACTCCCCAGAATCCAAAAATAAAACCAAAGGCCATCGATATGCCAACTTCTTGCATAAAAGATAGGTTGTTGCCTTTCTCATCTGCGGGGTTTATAATTGGCCCATTCTCATCATTGCATTTTCTCGTCAACGGAAATCCACATAATCCCAAGTTTTATATGTATGAATCATTCTCAAATGTGGAGAACTGGTTAGATCGTGGTATTTGCCCAACAAGATTGTTCATTGAAAGATTTAATTTCGCAAGAAATGTCAACCTTGTCAATTCATTTGGAATTTCTCCATCCAATTTGTTTGTTGTTAAGTCCAATTGTTGTCAATTTGTCCCGCGAGGGTGTTGTGAGACAAGTTCAAGTATTTGAGAATCTTGAGATTTCCGATGGAAGATGGAATATTCCCATAGAATCTATTGGAGGACAAGTCAATAATCGTGAAATCATCAAACAGTCGTTATTAACTGATCATGACCTTTCAAGTAGAGCTTCATCTCCACTTCCCATAGATAATCATCATTTTCTATTTTTAATGGCTGAAGTTCAACCATTGCTTTGAAATTGTTGAAATATCTATCGGGTAGAGAGCCAACAAATGCATTCAGAGAGATATCTAGAACATGCAACTCAAGAAATGGATGCTTGGTTGGTGAAGGAAGTGAAATGTTACCACCAAACTTGTTAGGCCTCAACAACATTTTAAGCTTGGGAAGGCGTTCCATCCAAAAGGGAAATTCGTCTTGTATTCTATTATTTCCAATGTCGAGACCACTTAGACTTCGGCAATTGATTAAGGATTTAGGTAATCGTCCGTGGAATTTGTTATTACCCAAATTGATGGAAATAAGACTACAACCCTCGGTAAAGGTAGATGGAATGGGGCCACTAAATTGATTCTCATTTAGATGAAAACGAGGCAAAGATCCGCTGAAGTTTCCAATGCAATGTGGCAGTCTTCCTTCCATAGTATTATTTGAGAGAAGAAGATAACAAAGGTATGGCAACTTGCAGATGGAGGATGGGAGCTCACCATTTAATTTGTTGGAAGAGTGATATAAATACTCCAGATATGAAAGATTTCCGATTGTGGATGGAATTGGACCTTCAAACAATTTATTTGAGAGATAAAAGAAGCATATTGTAACATCCCGGAATTTAGAACCCTAATTTTTGAGCCCTAGAATTAATTGTTGATGACGTGGAATCGAGAATGCATTAATTTCATGAGTTGATATGGTCGAATTGAGTTCAGGGTTTGTGTTGAAAGTTTGAAAAGTCAAACTATGTGATTTAAATGATGTGGCAATTATTTGTTAAAGGGTGAGTGAGAATATTAGAGAAAATTTCCATAAATACTTGTCACCCTAATTCTTGTAATTTTCGAACCCTAGTCCCCCTTTGCTGAGAAATTCTATTTCTTCCGGAATTTATTTAATCCTTGGGATATTTATCCAAATTAAATTCTAAGAGCCAATTATTTCCTTGTTTAAAGATGGAAAAATCGAGCCCCCTTATTTTACTAGTGATTTTCGAAAATCACCATATTTGGGAAGGAAGGAATTATTTTATTTTATTTGACTCCTTACTTGATTTCCTTCCATACCTAGAATTTAATTATTCTACCAAATCTTTCCATAGCTCAAGAGATCTTGCCTTACCTTATTCTAGGCAATATTTGAAAACCCATGCCTTATTTAACTAGGCATAGGAGGCGCCATTTTTGACTCCAAGAATGAGAGAATTCTTATTTTATTTTGCTCCGTGATATTTTATTCTACTCCATAAAATATACCAAAACAAAACCATGGCTAATTGGAAGGCCTAATTTTCGAAAATACCATGCTTGATACCTAGCCTATTTTTGTTAATTCTTCTTCCCTACTTCACAATATTATTTTATTGATTTAATTTGGGGAGAATGAGATCTTACCAAATATTCTATTCTAATTACCTAAATATCTTGTTGAGCACTATAAATAAGAGAAACATCAACCCTAGCCCCCATAATTTTCGGCCCCCACCCTCCCATACACTCTCAAATTTTCTTCTTCTACTCTCCAATATTTTGCTATCTTTTGGAGAAGAATTGAAGTTTAATCCAAGAACTTTGAAGAATCAAGGCTAATACTTGTTTTCTACCGATCGTTTTCTCTAAAAGGTATTTTGTTTAAGAGTTATGCTTGATCTTCTTCTACCTCTTCTTTTTCTTCTTCTAACCGATTAATCGGTCTTCTTGAACCCTCATGCATCTTGGTTGAGTGAAAGAGGGATAAAAAGGGGTGTGGGAACATGTGTATGTATGTGTGGCGTGTGTGTGTGTGTGCCGTGTGTGTGTGTGTGTGCCGTGTTGTGTAGTGTGTGTTTGATGGTTAAATAATCTTGTGTGATGAACATGATCTTGATTTATTAGTAATGATAAGATAAATCGTTGGGAAGAGGGAAAAGTAATAAGATGAGCTTTATCCATGCGCATAACAATTTGAAAGCATAAACGCAAATTTGTGTTTATTATGGCCTATCAAACAACTACGTAAACACATTCACTTACTGAACCATTTAGCCCGTTGGGCCATGCTAAAAGTAGTACATGCAGTATTCAAACAACTTGAGTATTACTCTCTCTCGATAACTAAGTTCTCTTAAAACCAGACTTCATAGCTAATGATAACCATTCTCTTCTTGAGATCAAAGTTTCGTAATGAAAATAGCCAAATGCTGATTCTATTTTGACTATTGCTGGCACACACGTTGCTGCATCTTCGACATAAATATAATCTTCCAAAATTTCAATAGTAACGATTGGTAGGTCTTTTCTTATCACAAATTCAATAATTAAAAGGCAATAAAGGAAAGTACGATATTGCATTAAGCTGTCTTGTACAACTATTGAGTGCAGATGTATACGAGGATGATATGAGCGATTAATACTAACCAAAAGTTTCTTGTATGCCAACTCAACAAGTTTGTCCATTGCAACCTGCTCAGGGTCCCTGAGGAGACAACAAATTTGTAATATCATAACATAATTCATACGGTTCAAGCCAGTAGCTAATACTGTCACTTTTAAGCTCCAGACAAGAAATTATCTTTACCTTCTTCCAATATCCTTGCCTTCTTCAATGGCCTTGCTTATTTTATCCAAGTAAGACTTCTTCTGCCCAAACTGAAAATTCAAGCATATGACATATCAAGTAAAGTGATTGGAGTGCTCGATATTGCAGAAAACATGAAGATTTTAAGAAACAAACGCAAAATTTCTATAGAGAAAAATGATGGCTAGGATTGGGAAAAGTGTTGAGTTCAACCAAGTATGAAATATTACCTGTTCATGAAGTCCCTTCTCTAACTGAATAATTTCCTCATTAATCACTTCATCATCTTTATCACCCAACGCAGGCTGCATAAGGCATTACAGAAAGGATGAGAATTGTAACTTGCAGGAAAAGGTTATAGAGGATGGTGAGGACCTCGATGTTATATAAAAAGGACACAGATGCGACTAGATAGCATATTTATTATAATTTTAAATGAGAGTTCTACATATTATAACATGCACAAATAGATATACATTGCAGCTCTTCAAAATTTGGAACTCATCCAGCGCAGTAATTTACTAAGCTCTACAGAAGCAGTGTTATGAACTTATGACCAACATTAAATATGCTAAATAACGCTCTACACTCAATAACGGAAACCTTACCGCAGCTTCCACGAACAGGCCTATACTCTGCAGTTCTAGCACTAGCTTCTCTTCAAAAGACATCTGTTCATACTGGTGACAGAAAGAAGCAATACCACAATTTTTTGTCTGCGGACCTTCAGGAACATAATCACACCTTGAAAGTCTGACCAAAACTTCAACCTCAGAGTGCACATATCCACCGTCTCTTTGATGCAGGTCACCGTTAGATAGGTGGTCTCCGGAACCATGGCCCATGGTGAAGTCTGTGTTTCCATTACAAGAAAAAAATATGTGATTGCCATTTTTTGGAGTTTGAACACCAAACAATGGCTCACAAAGGTCCCGTTGATTGATATGTTTGCTATCAGCACCTATAAGGAGACATGGATCAGTAACTGAAGTAATTGGCATCCCAAATCCAGTTTCTTCAGATTCTTCAATTTCATCTTCTTCAATCAGAGCTGATAGTACCCTTTGATAAAGTGGAGTCACTATTTCATAAGATTTTTCTTTGTCAGAGCAATCAAATACAGATGAATCCTGTGATTGTTCAACTGATGGTCTCCTATCTGAAGAAGTCTTCAAACTGGTGCCATTGTTCATGTGTCTATATCTTCCAAAAGAAATAGATTCAGGAGCCGCAATTTGCTCATGTCCAGATTCATCCTGATGCAAGTTGAGAATGCTTTGCACATTAGAATACATTTGATCAGATTTATATCGGAAAATAATATTAAAAGAACGTCACAGGAACAGTCTGATGTATTTCAAAGACCATAAATAGCAGAAAAGATGCTGAATGAATGCAATCACGAGAAAGGGGTGAAGAAGGTCACTTCTACAAACAATTTTCACCTGTACATGATTCCCATGGCTAGAGTTCTGATGAGAATTTGTATAAGATTCTTCAGCCAATTTGAGCTGATTCAAATATTAGAGGAAATAAATCAGAAATCACTTAGATACGATATGTACAATCTACCACAATATTGACTAAATTACCTGATCACATAATGATACGGTCATAATATTATTATTATTCCATATCTCTTTCATATCTTGCATTATTATTTAGTTGCATTATTTAGTTAGATATTTAGGGATTGCATATCTTTTTCATATCTTTTGTCTTGCTCATTAAGTTAGAATCCCTATTATAAATAGGGCTATTGTTATTCTCATTATTCAATCAAGAAATACAATTACCTTTATCTTATTTTTATTGTTCATTTCATTCGGTATTGATCTTGGTTTGATCGACGGGCAAAGCTCCTGCGACTACCTCGTCTACCTTTTATCCTCCGACGAACGCCTCCGCGACGCTGGAATCTTGTTAAGGGAAATCATCTCTTAACAATTGGTGCTTTCATCTTCGAACTCATGGCCGAAGTCAATCTTCGTTCGTGGCCGGAGATATCGCAAGCATCCGAATGCTTGCAACTGAATTCAACAGCAGCAACGTTGGAGTATATTCGTGGTTGGCTCGACCGATTAGAGACCCGATTGGTTGAGCATGAGCGCAGGGCAGCAGCCACGCTCCCTCCGTTGCGCCCAGAACCCGACCCACCCGATGGACCCCCGTTGTACACCGCCCAACAGCCACACTATTCTGATTCAGCACCGCCTACGCCCTATTCCGCAACAGAATACCACGGCCACAATCTTGGATATCAGCACCCACATGTCCAAAATCAGCACGCTCACGACGCCAACATCGCCCGTCAATCAGTTCAGCAACCTCATAGTGTTGACCCTTATTTTTATGGGCAGCCTCCGGATCCTTACTCCCGGCCAGACGAGTACCAGCCAGCATATCAGCCTTATACTCAATCGCCACACGTGGACCGACCGCCCTACGCGTGGCAGCAACCGACGAGCTATGACCATCATCAATATAATCTCCTTCTGCCTGCACAGCCAAATTTATCGTCCAACACTTGGCAACAGGCATACTCTGGTTCATGTTGGTTACCATCACCACCAACGCATGTGGAAACTCAAGCCCATGGGTTTGTCAAAATCCAACATTCGTCGCATCCACCGCAGCATTCCCAATTTCAGATTTCCGCTGAACCTATCTCAGATTCTAGCGACGTGGAGATGCCGATCAAGGATGTGGTTCTTACAGAAGAATTACCTCCGATTGATGTGATAGAAAAGGAGGATGGCTCCATTGCGGAAGGATTTGATTATTCCACCGAGAAGATTCTAGATTCTTCTGCTCGTTCATGTGGCCTTGAAAAGGTTGAGAAGCAGATTAGACATGAGTACGAGTGCAAGAAAATGAAAATTAAAATGTGCAAAGAGGTTGAGTACTCAAAGCAATTGAATGCTTCTCGAATCAAGGTTCTCCAAGCTTGGGATGAGTTTATCAATTCCATGAGGGCCAACACAGTGAAGGATTTATTGACTGATTCATGGCATGTTAGTGAAGTTGCACGTGTTAGTTATTGTTCAATGACGCTCGCCGCCGATGCTCGTTTGATTCCTCCGCGCACGCTTTTGGGTATTCATGGACGCGTAGCTTTTGATCCGGGAGGGAATACATCGCCAAAGCTTCTGTTCTCGACGCTCTTTGCTGTGTCGTGGTTCCCACCTTGAGGACAAGGTGGATTTTAACCGCGGGGGAGTTGATACGGTCATAATATTATTATTATTCCATATCTCTTTCATATCTTGCATTATTATTTAGTTGCATTATTTAGTTAGATATTTAGGGATTGCATATCTTTTTCATATCTTTTGTCTTGCTCATTAAGTTAGAATCCCTATTATAAATAGGGCTATTGTTATTCTCTTTAGTCAATCAATGAAAGAACAAGTATTTATCTTTTAATTTAACGTCTTTATTTTTCTGCATTTAAGATTGATCGACGAGGCTCGGTTTCCTCGCGACTTTCTCCTATCTTTCTACTCGATAAGGACAAAACCCTTATCACATAAGTATGACTTTTCATCAGGGCCTATAGAAGCAAACAAGGACTCAATTGTTTTCCAAAATGCACTTGAGCATGCATTAACTGCAGCAAGTAAAAATAGCAATCAAGGATAGTCCTATTCATTCAGAAGTCAGAAAAGTAAAAAAGTAACTATGAGAAATATGTTATTGTAACAAACACATACCACTAGAATTCCAAGCGAGTTTAGCAGCTGCTAGAAGTTCTTCATGGTCATCCTCTGATTCCCCTGAAAATTACAATACATTAGCATAGAGTTTTGTACTATTACATATAATTACTCATTCACATCAGCAGAATGCGAGCAAACGGAAAGGACAAACGCATTTTGTCAAGTTACCACTACAATCAGGGGAACCCCCATGGCCAAGACGAGAGACACCTTTACGATCTGATTGCTTCTTCAAAGGGCGACCTGACTTGCTGCAACAGTACATCAGAGGCATTAAGAATAGAGAAAAGCAACAAAAGACAGAACACAACTGAAGGATATTAACCATCCAGGAAAATAGATAGACCTTCCATTCTTGTCAGAACCAGACCTTGCATTTCGCAGAGGTTTGCTCGGTGGCACAATATCTAACTTCTCTCGCGTTGAGGAAATGCTACCCCTAGAAAAGGGTGAGATCCTTCCACTACGCCCTTGTCTCCTCACACCATCACCGATTTCTTCTTTTACCATGATTTTATTCTTTTTCATAGGTATTGTAGAAGTCCCAATGTTTGGACCTGCACTTCCATCCTTTTCATCAACATCTGCATTACCTATGCCCTTCTCTTTCATTCTAAACTGGCCACCCGATTCTTCACTTTCAGACAACCTTGCAGGAGATGAAATATTTTCAGCCTTTGCTTTAGAGTTCTGGTTCCCACTGCCTGAACTCTTGGTGGGAAAAGAAACACTAGTGGTACCGGTGCTCAACCGGGGACTGAAATCAGAAGGTGAGCCTCCTTCAGCTTGCATCTGGACATCATCAAGGTTTGGGACTGGAATAAGATTTGTCCTTCTCGTTCGAGAACTCTTCTGTGGTCTCTGACCACCCCATTGAGTTATAGGGGGAGATGATGACCCTGCAGGCATAGGACGCTTCCGATTGTTAGCTCCACTAATTGTTGGAGTTCTGTTAAGAGCCTGGGGCTGTTCCCAGCTCTCTAGAGTTCCAGACACACGAGGGGTGGTAGAAGTTGAATTAGCTGCAACCATAGAGCCATTTCGTGGCGTCCTGGATGCCTTCCCTTTTAGTATAGGGCTAGGAAAAATGGAATGATTTTCCTCACGATTGTTTATACTAGAAGAAAACCCAGCACTGTTACCATCAAAGGAATATCCAGTTTAAGATTACAAAAAGGGGAAAAGGAAAGGTGCTGTAGCAGAACAGTGAGGTTTGGGGTGTTATGTAGATAAGTCAGCAGAAAACATGCATGCGAATGACTTATGGATTCAAATGATAAGATACACACCTAACATTTAATTTTCCTAGAGTCCGCTCCTTGATTGGTCCAACAGTGCCATCCCTTGAGAGCATTGATTTCTCTTGTTCATTCTTAAAGGTAGCACGGCCACTAGAACCAGCAGGCTGTGACATTGAATCTAATTTGTTGGTGCCACCAGAAGCCCCTGACCTAAGGAAAATGTTTCCAAAAGTACAAGTGTCATTATATTAAATTTAAATTATTGATTTAAACATAGAGATTATTGTGCCAATGGCTCAATGGATAAGGATGGTAAATGCAGATCATAAGAAAAGCAATTTGGAAGAAAAAAACAGCAATAGTAACAACAGAGCTCCAAAGATGACGGTACTCCAAAGTTGCATCTATAAGGATAGGGAATTCCATAAAATCAATTTCCAAAACATGCATGGGATAAGCATCACCTAATAAAAGCAAAATCCAGAAAAAATCGAATCAAAAGCAAATAGAGATTGACAAACAGCCAGCTGCAAGTAATGCAGAGATTTTGGTTCATATAATGGAATCTAACCTAAAACTTTGTGTGGAATCACTGGACTGTAGGCTAGATTCGCTATTGAGCTTAGGATGCATGGTCCTCTTCAGCTCCCCATCATTGTCAACAGATCTCGGAAAGGCTGTACCAAATGTGCGTTTCCTTTTCATTTTCTTATCCCAACTTTCTCCACCAGCAGGTAACCTCCTTATCTTTTCCTCACCCATCTCAGAATCCCCATTGCGGTCCTTAATCAGATCTCTTTCTTTTGTCATTGTCAAAGGCTGACGTAGTACTCCATTATTTCTGCATTCAGCCTGAGAATGGGAAAGTGTAGCAAACTGTTTTAACCAATAAGATGAAGAAGAATAGCTAAACAAAATAAATAAATAACAATAAAATTGGTGAATACTGAAAGAGAACAGATATGAAGCAAAAGAGTGCCACCAATTATGTAGATAATTCAAGTAAAAGTGGCTGTCAAAATTTCAGCTAAATCATAATTACACTCTATTAAGTCATTATGCAGAATTACTGTATATATTCAATGTAGACGTGAGTACATGTTGCATTGTTATTAAAGGCAATTAAAAGGCATTTATTTCTTGAGCTTGGTCTTGCTAAATCCATATTAAGCCGTGCATGATGAAAGTGTCTTTTCCAGCACAAAATGTCAAGATTAAGAAACAAAATCGAAGCACTACTGATACAAAATGATGCAGTGAATGAGAAAATGCAGAGTACAAGTAAATAATTAATGCAGTTAATACCCTGGTTTCTGCCACTGATGTCCGTAAGCGCTTATTCAATCCACCATTCTTAGGCCGATCATCAAATTTCTGACTTCCAAACTCCGCCGTGCTCCGATGCATCAGTGATCCAATCTTCAAGGTTGAACCACTAGACCGTTCATGCGTCGGCATGTCATTCCGTTGATGCTGCTTCTTAGATGACATGGTTTCAAATTTGTTTAACTTATTTAAATGTTCCTCCAATTTTTTTGCTCTAGAACTGCCAGAAATATAATAAATTTTAGAAATAGAAGAGATACATGAATCCATTCACTTTGAGCTGTCTTTAACAAACCACGAATCCATTGATGTGATTCCATTTTTCAATAACGTGATGTCGTTGAACCATTTTAGTGCTACTTCATGACATTATGTCTATGTTTCTAAATCCTGCCACGACTGATTATTTTAGGCCTTGACATGTTTGAACGATATCATTCATTGCTGTCTGGATTTTTTTTCAAATTTTGATCGGGCAGTTTCATCCTGTTTTCATGACCTATCCCATGTTCTTTCGAGCTCTCGTCAGAAGTAAATTCTCAAGCTCTATGGGTCTTACTTGATACCTCTAAACCATTTAATTCTCAGAATGGACGAGTTAAGTTCAATGGAACTTAGTCCTTGTTTAGTTTCAAACCAATTGTCAATGATGAGATTTGAAAGTGTCGAGCTAGAAATGTTATTCTTGTTTCCTTGATTAAGTTTGGAGCCTTTCCGATGAAAGACATTTTGTGGTGCTTCTTCGAGTTGAAATCGGTCCATATCCAAGTTAAGACTGTTTGATTAAATTTTGAGTTCTTAATACATATTCTGAGTTCTTGATGCGTCACGGCAAGGGAAGACGAAAGTTTAATCTTTTAAGATACACGTGGGAAATAAGTTTTACAGACAGACACGCGCTGAAATGATACACCAACAAGAGGTGTAGACATAACCAATAGAACGAGATGAGAAATATTTCGCATTTACGAACTGCTTGTAGCGAGTTGCTAAGAAATTGAATGTCGTGTTATGTACATAGATAATAGAAATCTCTCGAACTTGCTCGAACGTAGAAATCGTACTAGGAGAACTTAAGCTAGTTACTCACGATCTGCGAGTTATGGCGATGAGAGATATCAACGTAATCTTAGGAATGGACTGGTTGACCACGAACTTTGCGACGATTCCTTGTAAGGAGAGACAGATATCCCTACAAGCTCCGGGTACGGAACCTATCGTGTACCACAGAATCTCGATGAACCGGCGAACCGCCATAATCTCCGCGTTACAAGCCACCGCGATGATGAAGAAAGGACGCCCTGCCTACCTTGTCTATCTCCACGGAGAGGAGAAGGAGGAACGGAGGCTCGAAGACGTTGCTGTCGTACGAGATTTTCCAGACGTTTTTCCCGAGGTATCACCTGGACCGCCGCCGGATAGGCAGTTAGAATTCACGATCGACCTCGAACCTGGAGCCGCACCTGTATCCAAGGCACCGTACCGAATGACGCCTAAGGAATTGGAAGAACTCAAGATACAACTGCAAGAGCTCATGGATTTAGGTTTCGTTAGGCCTAGTATCTCGCCGTGGGGCGCACCGGTGCTCTTCGTCAAGAAGAAGTACGGGTCAATGAGAATGTGTATCGACTATAGAGAGTTGAACAAATTGACCCTCGAGAACAAGTACCCACTGCCGAGGATAGACGACATGTTCGATCAACTCCGAGGAGCCGGCGTGTTCTCAAAGATGGACTTAAAATCCGGATACACTAGCTGAGAGTTCGAAAGGAGGATATACCGAAGACCGCATTCCGTACAAGATATGGTCACTATGAGTTCGTCGTGATGCCGTTCGGTCTAACGAATGCCCCAGCGGTATTTATGGACTTGATGAACCGGGTATTTCACCCATACTTGGATAAATTCGTCCTAGTATTCATAGATGACATTCTAGTCTACTCGAAGAACGAGAAGGAGCACGCAGAACATCTACAAATCGCGTTGGAAACATTGAGGGCCGAGAAGCTATACGCCAAATTCAGCAAGTGTGAATTCTGGTTGAAGGAGGTGAACTTTCTAGGGCACATTGTGTCGGCAGAAGGAATCCGAGTGGACCCTGCCAAGGTTGAGGCGGTACAACAATGGAAGTCGCCTTCGACACCGAACGAGATTCGAAGTTTCCTGTGTTTGGCAGGATACTATCGAAGGTTCATAGAAGGGTTCTCCAAGATAGCGAGACCGATGACCCAACAGCTCAAGAAAGGAGTCAAGGTGAAATGGACACCGGAGTGTGAAGCGAGCTTCCAACTCTTGAAGGAGAAATTGACCACCGCACCAGTGTTGGATGTGCCAGAGCTTGGAGTGAACTACGTCGTCTACACCGACGCTTCGAAGGTTGGATTAGGGTGCGTGTTGATGCAGAACAACAAGGTGATCGCCTACGCGTCACGACAATTGAAACCACACGAGTTGAACTACCCAACCCATGATTTGGAGTTAGCAGCAGTAGTGCATGCCCTAAAGATTTGGAGGCACCATCTCTACGGAGTTAGGTGTGAAATCTTTACGAATCATAAGAGTTTGAAGTACTTCTTCGAGCAGAAGGACCTGAACATGCGACAACGAAGGTGGCTCGAGCTGGGGAAGGACTACGATTGTGGCATCAACTACCACCCTGGCAAGGAAAATGTAGTGGCAGATGCTTTGAGCCGTAGAGACCATTCGCAACTCGCTACTTTTCTGACAGGAGAGGAAAGTTTAGTACGAGAGTTGAGTAAGTTGCGAATAGAAGTGGTAAGGGCACCCGAAACCATGAAGGGCGAATCGCCGCCTTAGTAGTAAAGCCTAATCTAAGGACGAGGATCGTTGCAGCACAACGGATGGATGCAAAATTTGAGGAGATTCGAGTCGAAGTAAGAACCGGTGAATCCGGAAGTTTTAGTGAGGCTTCCGACAACGCTCTCACCTTTGAAGGAAGATTGTGCGTGCCGAACGATGAGGGACTCAAGAACGAGATCATGAGTGAAGCTCACGAAACCCCATACACTGCTCACCCGGGGAGCACAAAGATGTATCAGGATCTGAAGAAGTCCTTTTGGTGGAATGGCATGAAGAGGGATGATGTCGCAGCATTTGTGGAGCGCTGCTTAGCCTACCAACAGATGAAGGCCTTACACCAACGACCGTATGGGAAGTTACAACCGCTAGAGATACCCGAGTGGAAATGAGAGCACATCGCCATGGATTTCGTGACGGCATTGCCAAGGACCCTAAAAGGGAACACCGCGATCTAGGTGATTATAGATCGACTTACCAAGAGTGCGCACTTCATACCAATTCCTGTAACCCATGGATTGGACAGGCTAGCTCGGATCTACATACAAGAGATCGTGCGATTACATGGAGTCCCGGTGACGATTTCGTCTGATCGTGACCCGAAGTTCACCTCAACGTTTTGGATTAGTCTACAGCGCGAGCTTGGAACACGCTTAAATTTTAGCACGGCTTTTCACCCACAGTCCGATGGACAATCCAAGAGAACGATACAAACTCTCGAGGATATGCTAAGAGCCGTGGTGCTCGACCGAGGCGAAAGTTGGGAGACCGCACTCCCTCTGATCGAGTTCGCTTACAACAACAGCTTCCAAGCAACGATCGGCATGGCGCCGTATGAAGCACTATATGGAAGAAAGTGTAGATCTCCGCTTTACTGGGATGGAGTTGGCGAACGAAGGGCACTTGGACTCGATGCAGTCGAAGAGATTGTCAAAATCGTTCGACAAATCCGTGCGAGGATGAAGGAAGCCCAGGACAGACAAAAGTCGTACGCCGACGTCCGACGGACGGACTTGCAATTCCAAGCCGGCGATAAGGTTTTCCTCAAGATATCCCCTTCGAAAGGGATAACGCGTTTTGGGGTTAAAGGGAAACTGAAGCCGCGTTTTATCGGGCCGTATGAAATTCTTGAAGGAGTAGGACCCGTAGCTTATCGATTAGCACTGCCGCCCAGCCTTGGGAATGTGCACAACGTCTTTCATGTGTCGCAGTTGCGGAAATACGTGTTCGATCCGAAGCATGTGATTCGCTACGAGGAAGTTGCCGTAAACCCGAATCTGAGCTACGAGGAGCAACCCCAGATGATCTTGGATCGGAAGGTTCAGACCTCGAGAAATAATTCTACTGCCTTCGTAATACTATGGAGAAACCACGGGCCCGAAGAAGCCACGTGGGAGCTTGAGGACAAGATGATGGAACTATACCCGAAACTCTTCCCATAAAGGTACCAAATTTCGGGTCGAAATTTCTTTTAAGAGTGGTAGGATGTAACATCCCGGATTTTCGAACCCTAATTTTATAGCCCTAAAATTTTATTGATGACGTGGGAGACGTGAATTAATTGATGAATGAATTTATTACCTGAGTTCTTATGACCGAGTCGAGTCTAGGGTTGCATTGGATGTTTGAAAAGTCAAACTTGATGAGCATATGACGTGGCTTGTGAATATTTGAATTTAAAAGTGGAATTATGTGGTGATTTAATTGTTTAAGGGTGAGTGAGACTATTAGGATATTTCTATAAATACTATAAACTTTTCTCCTTGTTGAAATTTTCGAACCCCATTAAATTATTGGAGAAGAATCCTACTTTTCCGGATTTAATTTAATTCTTGGGATATTTATCCAAATTAAATCCAAAACCCAATTATTCTCTATTTCTTAATTAGAAAAATCGAACCCTATTGTTTTTAAGGTGATTTTCGAAAATCACCTATTCTTGGGAAGGAAGAATTTATTTTATTGTTTAATTGAGCCCTTATTGATTTCCTTCCATACCTAGAATTAAATATTCTAGCAAATCTTTCCATACCTCAAGAGATCTTGCCATATCTTATTTTAGTTAATATTAAACATCAATTCCTTATTAAAAGGCTATATTACACGCCTATTTCCTTTCTCCAATGGGAGGATTTTTATTTTATTTTGCACCATGATATTTTATTCTACTCCGAAAAATATACCAAACAAAATCTTGGCTAAATAAGTAGCCATGATTTTCGAAAATTTCATATCCTCCAACCCTAGTTCACGCCATTTTTGTTTCTTCTTCTCTACTTCACAATATTTATTTTATTTTGTGTAGAATCAAATCTTTCCAAATATTCTATTTTATTTACCTAGAGATTCTATTTAACTCTATAAATAAGAAGCCAAAAACCCTAAACCCTAGCTCAAATTGTCGCCCCCACCCCAAAGTACACGCCTCCCTCTCTTCTCTCACTCTCTCAATTTTTTCTTCTTCTATTCTCCAATATTTCGTCATCTTTTGGAGAAGAATTAAAGTTTAATCCAAGAATCTTGAAGAACCAAGGCTAATACTTTGATTTCTACCGTTCGTTTTCTCAAAAAGGTATTCTCATATTAATCTTCTTCTTTCTAAACGATTAATCGGTATTCTTGAACCCTCATGCAGCTGGTTTGAGTGAGAGTGGGATATGTGGGACATAGAAAACGTATGCATGTGTGTATGTGTGAAATCGTGTGTGTGTGTGTGCGGGTGTGCGTCGTGTGTGTGTGTTTGTGTGTGTGTGTTGGCAAAACACTCATGTGTGACATATGTTGATGTTAGATCTAGAGTTAAGATGCGAGTGAAATTTATATGATGAACATGATTTTGAATGGTGGTATTAAGATGAATCGATGGGAAAAGGGAAAGCGTTGAGACATGCATGAGTTAGGAGTTTGTGTAGAATCCGATTCATGATATATGCCTATGTGATTAAAAGGTGAAACCTCGGTTGCGAAGCAGGATAACAAAGGGAAATAACATACTTGAAATCTAAGTAGTCGAGGTGGGATTTATTCTTAAACTCTTTTATGTTACAAATTTATGCGGAGAGATAAGGGTGGTTTAACTGTTATGCCATGCCTATGTTTGTTTTGTTATGATATTGTGCGCCTGATGCCTAGTTTGTGAGTTCGCTCCATTGGGCTATAGGGCTATGGATATGTATAAACGAATTCGGGGTGTACACGGTGGGATCGGGAGCCATCCTTGCTAGTCGGCCGGTCTCGTGGGCGAAAAGTGTGGCCACACTTTCGTCACACCATGGAAATGTTGTGATTGTGGAAATTGATGAGAAAAGTGGGGAGTTGTTTGACTGACTAGTCTATGGAAATATTTTTGTGATACTCGATGATATTTATTTTGATAACTGTAAAAACTCGAGTTCACTATGGTAAGGGTGGCATAACTTATAAAATGTTTTGGCAACGAGTTCACTGAGTATTTCAAAATACTCAGCCCTGCATGTGTTTTCCTTATGTGCAGGTTGAACGGCGATGAGCGGTGGCGGGTGTTGAGCATATTAATCAATTAAGATGGATATTTTGAACTTCGAGTGTAGTTGTGTCTTCATACATAGCTGCATTTTCTCTTGGTCGTTTCCGCTAAATTTTTGAAACACTTTAGTATTATTTGGATATTTTGCACTTGTTCCTTTCGGTTTAGAAGCTTGAGACATCTTGTGGTTTTTGTTGGAATTATGTCGAACCCTTAAGTTTTGATCATACTTTATAGTATTTATCCTTCATTTATTTCTCTTGATTAAACCGTTGACTTGTTGCTTGAATAGTTCGTTTAATACCCTAGTCAAATCTCTTTAATTGAAACCCTAGCCTATGTTTTTATTGCTTTTAAGTCCGTTTTGGCAGCAGTCGCCGTATTTATTGTACCCTAGAAATCCGGGCTGTTACACTGGAGGTAACGGGTTAGATCCTAGATCCACCGACAGTCTTTTAAACCTTCAGATACTCGTATGAAATTTATGTTTGATTTAGTGCATGCCGATGTGTGGGGTCCGGGTAATTGTTTTCGATATTTTGTGACATTCATTGATGATTGCACTAGATTGACTTGGATCTATTTACTAAAACATAAATCAGAAGTTGTTTATAAATTTATCCTATTTTTTCAAATGATCCAAACACAATTCCACACCACCATAAAAATTCTTCGTTCAAATAATGGGAGGGAATTTATCAATAACACCATGTCTGAATTCTTTAAAAAAACTGGCCTTGTTCACTAAAGATCTTGTGCCTATAAACCCGAACAAAATGGGTGTAACATCCCAAAATAGAGCTTGATCAGATAGTAAATTCCGATATGAAGATCGATCGAAATTAGAGCAAATTTCTTAGAATTCGTGCATAGAATAGAGAAAGTTATTAAATTATATTGCTAGAAAGTTATTAAAAGTAATTGTTGGAATTATTATGAGTGTAATTTGAGTAATATTGAGTAAGACTTTTGAATTTAATCGAAATTGGTGTAAGGGTATTTTATCTTTTCACATGAATTTAAAATTTGTTTCTTTCTACCTTAAAATCATAATGCATGAAATCATGTATGTATTTGGACATGAAATGACTCCAACGTGTTATTATGGAAATTAAAGGAGAATTCTAGAAAAATGAGGAATATGTGGTTAAATAAAATGGTGACAAATGTCCTAACTAATACCACATGAAAAATAAATAAAGTTAGGGAATATATTTTATAATTCAACACTTCTTCTTTCTCCTCACTTATCCTCCTTAGAAACGTGAACTCCTTTCTCCATCTTTCTCTATCATATTTCTTCTTCTAGTTTTGTTGAGTTCGTCGGCAATCGGGCATGTAATCGGTGAAATATTACTAAATCAAGGCAAAAGAGCCAATCTTACGAAGTAGACACAAAATGGACTTGGAAGATAGCGAAATATCAAGGTGAATTAGGCGAATGTTCTTAAGCTTGCGAGGTAGCGTATCCTTACCATGAACTTTAATTCCTTAATGTGAACGACTTGAACTAAATGTGTAATGATGTATGTTATTGTGTGAAAATAATTGAATCTATGAGGATTTATACATGTTATTGAACGAGTTCAATGTTATAATGTGGTTAAACACATGATTAGAGCATGTTGTTGTTGTTGTTATTCTATATAATACCTACATATATGTTATAACAAGACACAAATGAAATTACTATAAAATTTACTAATCCAATGTGAAAGTCTGGTGAATAAATGGTAAATATGTGATTCTATGATGAGATTAGAAATAATATGTTGTGAGAGGTAATAACATGTGTTGGTGTGATAAGTGATTACATGAATTTGATAAGAAGATGAATATTATTGTGGCTGGAAAGTTGATTAGATAAATGTGGAAATGGGTGTCCCTGAGGCTATTCATGTAATAGGATCGCCTTTAGTAGAATTATTGCACGGAAGTGCTAGTGTGGGATAATCCACCTTAACTCGCTTTTATAGTTTACACACTTTTGTATTGCCACTTCTTACTGCTATATTTATGTTACTGCACTTTCCAATGATACGCAAACAAGGTATTCTGGTCCTTTATAAAGAAGATATAGAATAGATATTTGCAACCAATCATTTCTCACTTAGAGGACTGATAGGATTTTATATATAAATATAAATATGATCTATATGTGATGATGTCTGATCTGTGTGAACTGTTAAACATGATTATATGTTTGAGCTATCTAGCTGTATTGATGTGTTATGTCGGAAATTGTCAGAAATAAAGTAAGTATACTTGGCTGTGTTTACGCCCCCGTGCTTGAGTGTGTTCTATGGGTACAATTGGCATGCCACAAGACAGCAGCGCTGTATTATTTGAATCACTCGTCTTCTGGGTAACCGAAGCGAGGATCGTCTTATCCGATCTGTCTGATATGCACCCTCATGGGGCTATGTTTGTTTTGATATGTTCCTGATCTGCTCCGTGTACCCTATTTTTTTTCCACTAAGCACCAAATGGGGCTATGTTTGTTTTGATATGTGAGAATGTTAATGATCGCTATATGTGCCTTGAAATGTGATGATTTTTGTGATTTGTCCGTGTTGATGTCTATGACTAGTTTGTGTGTTGATGTGTGGATAAGAATGCTACATGAAGCTATAAATAATTGAATGTATGACTTTTGCATATGGAAATAGGACGTACGACCTATCATGTGAAGTTGTATGCTTATAAAATTAGAATAAGTGGGAATAAATAATAATTAGTTAATGAATACATAAATCCAAGAATGATATGGAATGCTAGAAGAAAAACATGTTGCGAGAATGGATGACGAGAAATGAAACAGAAATAATATATTGGGAAATGTATGTTGGAATGGGCAAATAAAGAGAAAAGGATTATGACATATAATGAAATGAAGAAAAGTAACAAAATGAAGCATATGATCAGATAAAAGTGTTGGAAGCGTAGTGTACAGATGTTGTGAAAAGCAATAAAAGATTAATATAATATATTATGATAGTGGGAAGTATTAAGAATTAATGATCAAGTAAAAGATAAATAATGTAAAAGTCTTTATATAGTTTAGACTAGAGAATTGATTTTTCATAGTTGTGATATAGCTATTGAGTTTTTGTAAGCTCACCCCCTCTCCTTCCCCTACTGCAGGTCAAAGTTAGTATTAAGTCATTGGTGTTGCACAGCTTTGCATCTGTGGCAAGTTATTGGTGGTCGTCATGGTCAAAAGTCATGGCATGTTGTGTAATAGTTTAGTTTTAATTTGCCGCTGTGTAAATGCCTTTTAATAGAATAGTTTGCAATTGTAATGGTTATAGTCTTATCTATATTATTGTCTCTCTTAATTTACCATTTCTCCTCTTTAACTATTTTTTTATCATTCTTACAAAAAGAGGGCAGAAAAGTCAATGGGACTGCTAAAGCGGGACGGAGGGAGTAATAATAATGACAAAAAAAAAAAAGAAATCCACGTGTTGTCGATACTGAAACGTGACATCACTTATTCGGTGCGTTCACTTACCGGGTAAGGGGTGTTACAATGGGGTTGCTGAGAGGAAAAACCGAACCATTCTAGAAATCACCCGTGCCCTTATGATTGAATCCAAAGTCCCAGACTCCCTTTGGCCTGAAGCTGTTGCAACCTTGGTATATTAGGTGAGATTTTATAGGCCGTATCACGGTGAATTTAAACTCGAGACCTTTGGATTCTGAAAATATTAGTTGAGGTTTACTTACACGTTAAATATGAAATGACATATCACTGATACACGAAACATTAATATATTGGATAACTAAAACAATAGCCTGGTCCTCACTCTTGTCTTCTAGCCTGATTCCTCACAACTCTTCTTCCTCTATCTCTTTTTTTACAGCGCTGGCAACACTCAAATATCTTCTCAAAAACATCATCAACTTTCTCGAAGTATTTATGTCTGAAACTTGGGCATAATAAAAGCAACCACGAAAAGATTCCTATGCCAACAACATATCCAGCAGCAGCAAACACATAACCCCACTCGATCTCCCTATCCGATTCCACTTCCACGTGAGGTGGTGATGGTTTTCCGTCACTCCCCTCACATTTTCTCGTCAATGGTAATCCACACAAGCCTGCATTTCCCACATATGACTCATTATCAAATGTGGAAAGTTGGCCAACTTGTGGTATTTGGCCCTCAAGACTATTTATTGAAAGGTTTAACTTTGCAAGAAATGTCAACTTTGCCAATTCACCTGGAATTTTTCCATCCATTTTGTTTGAAGACAAGTCCAAAGACTCGAGCAAACTCATACTTCCTAGAGATGGCGGTATATGTCCACTGAGGGTATTGTGAGACAAATTCAAGTATCTAAGAGAGTTAAGATTCCCTAGAGAAGGTAGAATGCCCCCTGAGAATCTGTTGGAGGATACGTCGAGGGTTGTAAAGGTATCTAGCAGACGCTTCATTAACTGATCCAATCCCTTCAATGTGAGTTTCAACTCTAAATAAGATAGATATCTTTTTCTTTCATCATCACTCTGGTTTTCTTTTGCATCTATCATGCCTTGAAAGTTGTTGATATATCTTTCAGGTAAAATGCCAACAAATGCATTATGTGATATATCCAATACTTGCAACTTTGGAAATGGCCGCTCTGTGTTTGAGTTTGAAGCCACCAACGACATTGCACCATGGAACTTATTTGACCTCAGGACGAGGACGCGAAGTTGAGGGAGTGTGTTTCCATCCAAAAGGGAAACACATCTTGTATTTTATTATCACCAATGTCAATCCCCAGAACGTCTTTGCAGTTGACTAGGGTGTGGGGTAGTATTCCTTCCAATTTGTTTCCATTTAGATTGATTGACTGAAGACTGCAACCTTTTGTGAATGTAGATGGAATGGGGCCACTAAGTTTATTTGCATTCAAATGGAGAATTACTAGTGAAGCGCTTAAGTTTCCAAGACAATATGGAAATGATCCTTCCAAATTATTGTATGATAAAAAGAGGACCATTAGGAATCTCAAGTTGCAAATGGATGGTGGAATCTCTCCACTTAAGTTGTTGGAGTTGAGTTCTAACTGCAACAGCTTTAATTGATTCACAAAGGTGGATGGTACCGAACCTTCAAGATTATTTTGTCCACGTTAAGTTTCAACATTGATATATATAGAATTAAATTAAAACAACATATCATCTATCGTTGTCATAAAATAATGCATTGCAGTAACATATAAATAGTGAAAATTGATAATTTCCTATTTTACTTTTACTATATTAGGCTAGTAAACCACATATTCAATTAACTCACTCCACTCACATTTTATTATAAAACCTATATAGTACTTCATCCGTCCTGCAATAGGAGTCACATTTGGTGTAGACACGAGTTTTAAGAAATGTAAAGAATAGTAGGTTAGAAAAGTTAGTGGAATATGAGGTCCACTTTTTTTATATTAATTTTATAATAGAATGTGAGTGAAATGAGTTAGTGAAATGTGGGTCCTACTTACCATTTATTGTAAATATGAAATACGACTCTTATTGTGGGACAGAAATGACAAAATGTAACACTTATTGTGGGAGGGAGGGTGTATAAAAGTACGACCCATATTCCACTAACTTTTTCTACCAATTTTATTTACAAAGTCAAACAATTTCTTAAAACTCCTAAATAAATAGTCTCCTTTTTGTCATTTGGTTCGTTTTCACAAAATCAATTCACTTTCTATTTGTTGAAATATTTTTACCACACATGATGTTATTAATGATGTGTTTCAACTATCCACTAACATGACTTTTGAAAGATTTTCTCTTAATAGCTTATGCTAATTTTGCATTAATACTCGTTTCGCTCCAAAAAACCTATTTTTGGGATACGGGGGAGTAATATTTTGGATATTGTGAAAGCTCACCATTTAACTTGTTGGAGCCGAGCCATATGTAACAGAGATTTGATAGATTTCCGATGGTAGATGGTATGGGACGTTCAAATATTTTATTTGGAAGATAAGAAGGATATAAATCAAATTTGTTAGCATCTAAAATTGCAAATGCATATAATCTTGTCAACTAATTTATTGTAGATAAAAGCTCACCATTTCATTTGATGGGACAAAGACCTAACTCATAAGTATAGACTCTCAATTGTGGATGGTATAAGTCGGTACAAGATGTTGGGAAAATTTTTTCTAAAGACAATTTAAGATAGAGAATGATATAAATCTGTTATACTTATTAATTATTTTCATTATACTTGAAGGGGAGTGTTGAAAGATCCCAATCCCAAAGCTACACAAATGTCAAGTTAGCAGAAGATTTCAGATGTAGTAAACTTTTACCAAATCATGAGGGAATATTTTTCCATAACAAAAAAAGATAGGGGATTTATTCTATACCTAAGATGCTTGAAACTAAGAAACCAAATAAATGAAAACATCTGTTGTGCTCATTCAATATCTTGAAACTTATGCTAAAAAAATGTATGTTATTGGAATTAGATGTTAATAGCCCAATTATAAAGATCTCATGTTGCATATTTATGGAGGATGAGATCTTACCATTTAATACGTTGAAAGAGAGATCTAGGGACTCCATATTTCAAACTGTGGTTACGATCATTGCTAACATCCATTAGATCGAATAAGAAAATTATTAAAGGATATTTGATGATGCTAATTAATACGCTCTCCGTTCTAATAAATACATGCATTTTAAATGACATGAAATTAATGCACAATTAGGAAAATAAGAGAAAGAATGAGAAGGGTACTTAAAGTAGTGGATAGTGGAACTCATATTATTATTAGTGTTTAATGATGGGCATAGTGGTATAAATTGTAAATAAACTGATGTATATGAGTAATGAGTTAGGGACAACATTCTATAAATAGAAATGCCATATTTTTATGGGACGACGTAAATTAGAAATTACACATATTTTTATGGGACGGATGGAGTACACCCTTCATCCTAGTCTAAATGATACTCCATATGTTCCACGTTACTTGAGTCACTTCTTTTTCATACTAGTTTTGGAAAAATTATAATAAATAGTTAAAGTGGTAAGAGTGTAAAGTAAGAGAGAGAAAACGATCGAGAAGATTCTCTTCTACATTATTCTCTCTCTTATTTTACTCTCTTCCCACTTTAACTATTCTTTTTATCATTGTTCTAAAATAAAAGGAAAAAAGAAATGACTCAAGTACATGGGATGGAGGGGGTATATTTATATTTTGGCACAGTAGTGTTTAGTGAATCAAATTGTAATGGTGAAATAAGAAAGCGAATAAAGTAAAAAATAGCAAGAGAGAATAAAGTAAACAAATAGAAAGAGAGAAAAAAGGTAAAAGAATAAATAAAGTAGGAGAGGTAAGAGCATAAAGTAAGAGAGAGAGAGAGGAGTTAACTAATGCCCAGAAGAAACGTCTCACTTAAGTTGCAATATCCCAAAAAGGAATACTTGTCACTTAGGCTAGGCGGAGGTAGTATATTGCATGAGAATGCTTACCATTTAATTTGTTGGAATTAAGCCATAAGTAACACAGATTTGATAGATTTCCAACGGTAAATGGTATGAAACCTTCAAAAAATTTATTTGAAAGATAAGAAGGATATATAACAAATTACTTTATATCTAAAATTGCGCATGCATATCATCTTGTAATCTAATACTCCCTCCGAGTGGAGTCATTTTACTATTTCGGTACATTCCATAGTAGTGGAGTCGTTTCCCTTTTTAATAAAATATCAACACATTTCTTCTCATTTACTTTATTCTATCTTACTTTATCCTTTCTTCATCTTTCTACCTTTTTCATTTTCTATTTTATTCTTCTTTTACTTACCCCACTTAACACGATTTTTCTTAAATTCCATACCGAAAATAAATGCCTCCACTACTATGGGTAGTATCTTTTATGCTCATTCAATAACTTGAAACTTAAAATAATGAACATGCAAGTAATTTTACTTATGGTAAGAAAATGTTTGTTATCGGAATTAGATGTAATGCAGTTCTAGCAGTAAACGTCGGCGACGCCAAAAACAGGTCGAAAACTTCGTGTGTAAGAATAACATGAAATTCGCACAGTGTTTGCGAATCGAGCTAAGAAATCAAAGTCATCGCGACAACGTTAAGGGGGTGAAAAAGACCATTTAATTTGGAGGATGGGATCTTACCATTTAATTTATTGAAAGAGAGATCTAAGTTCTGCATATTTGATAGATATCCAATGGTGGATCGTATTAGACCTTCAAACAATTCATTAAAAGATAAATACGGATATAGACAAAATTTCTTTACTTCTAAAAATGAACCAGCATACATGTACGAGGAATTCATTGCATATTCTCCAAAAGTATTATTTAATTTTAACTTTGGTTATGAACATTGCTAATTGCCATTAGAAAGAATAAGAAATTTAAAAAGGGATATGTCAAGTTGCAAATTACTAGCGAAAGCTCACCATTTAACTTGTTGGACTTGAGCCATATGTAACGCAGTTTTGATAGATTTCCAATGGTGGATGGTATGCGACCTTAAAACAATTTATTTGAAAGATAAGAAGAATATAAATCACATTTATTTACATCTGAAATTGCACATGCATATCATGTTGTGAACTAGAATATTGTAGATATAAGCTCACTGTTTAATTTGATGGGACAAAGCCATAACTCATAAGTATAGATTCTCAATTGTGGATTGTATAAGTTGGTACAAGATGTTCGTAAAAAGTTATTCTAAATATAATTTTAGATAGAGAATGATATAAGTCAATTATAATTTGCATTATACTAGAAGTTTCGTAGCAAACAAAGAAGCATTTGTTATATAACCAAGAAGCTTGAAATTAAGAGACCAGATAAATAAAAACTATATTTTGTGCTCATTCAATATATTGAAACTTAACAAACATGCATGCAATTTTACTTATTGCAAGAAATGTTTGTTACTAGCATTAGATGTTTATATCCCGAGTAGCTAAATATGGGTCCAGCTTGTGATTTCTATATTTCTAAATGAATAAATAAATCAAGTGCAGACACATAGAGATCTCATGTTGCATATATATGGATGAGATCTTACCATTTAATGTGTTGAAAGAGAGATCTAGGGACTCCATATTTGATAGATCTCCAATGGTCAATGGTATTGCACCTTCAAACAATTTATTGAAAAGATTAAATAAAAATATAAATCATATTTCTTTTTTTCTAAAAAATGCACATTGCATAGCATATGACCATCACATATCATCTTCAAACTATTTCTTGTGAAATAGCTCCTATAAATCAAAATGTTTAAAAAAGGTGTTGGCAATTGAAACTAAAAAAAATATATTACAATTAACTATCCCACATCGGTGTACAAGTGAACTGAATTCACTATATAAGTTTCATGCGTCCCTCCTCCTATCACCAATTGGTTTTAGGATAGAACCCGTGGATTTCTATCATGGTATAGGTCGCCGACTGTGGGTCAAATTTAACTGATCCAGCAGTATATCTATATACTGAGCCGAAACACCTTGAAAGGTTTGAGGGAGGGTGTTGACAATTAAAACTAAAAAAATATATATTACAACTATCCCAAATCGATGTACAAAGAGAACTAAAATCACTATATAAGTCTCATGAGCCCCTCCTCCAATCACCAATTGGTTTTAGGATGGAACACGTGGATTTCTATCAAAAGGATTGTACAATTTTTACGTTGGAAAAATATTGGGGAAATATAATTTATCACCCGTTTAAACATATGAGCCTTTTTATAATTGTGTTATAACATAATCTTTAATGCAAGTTAATTTTCCATATATCCAGAATTTACACGTTTATATACAGCTATTATGTCATAAATATAAAATCATGTCAAATAATTTAGCCTCACTTAACAATGTACCAAGTATTGGGACATGTGAAAATGTAAGTAATTTATCTGGAAAACATATACTCCTAGTTAGTTATTAAATGCAAACAACCATAATGAATTATTGGATCATTTTGCTAACATTTGTTGATTTTACTCCCTATATAATTTTAGGAAATAACATACATTCAGGCTTTTCAATATTTATGTTTGGTAGTTGTGTCTTTCAACAACATTTTTTAACATGTGATTTTCGTTAGGGTATGAGCTTGAGTACAACATGGTGTTACTAAAGTTGTGGCTATAGAAAATAATAAATCATACCACTTAAAGAATTATTCTTGATTCGTAACTGGAGCAGAGCGGTCAAGTTCCACACTTCTCTTGGAATTGATCCACTAAGTTTGTTATCATTCAACCACATCATCTCTAATTTATTAAGAGCACCAATCTCTTCAGGAATAGTACCTGAAGAATTATAAAGTCACCATAGTCATGTTCCCTCTAACCAATAGGTGAATAAGAAAAATTAGTTGATAATCAAGAATATGCTGAAAATTTGTTAAATTCCAGCGTACATATAGGATCATACCACTTAGATTGTTGTCAGTAAGGTGTAATTCCATAAGGCGTGTGATGTTCCCAATTTGTGAAGGCACATATCCACCAAAGTTGTTGTGTGACAAGTCAAGAATCTCAAGTTGTGAACATTCACCCAAACTCATTGGTATCTCTCCCTCCAATTTGTTGATGGATAGAAGTTCTTTAAGTCTTGGAAGTTTGTTGTGGCTGCAAATGTCCTTTGGTAGGCCACCATGAAGACGGTTCCAACTCAAATCCAGAGAAACAAGAAAAGAAAGATTTCCGATTTCTGATGGAATGCTCCCATTGAGTCCCATACTCGAGAGATCTAAATGAGTAACCCTATTATAACGCGAATCACAAGTAACTCCTAACCATGTACAAACAGAGGTCCCCGAGGTCCAATTTCTTTTAAAAATATTGTTAGGATCCGAAGAGACGAGGGGTTTGAAAGCAAGAAGTGCAGACTCATCAGTATTGATTTGATGAGTAGTAGCATGGCTAAGACAAGGAAACAATATGAGTATGGAAAGAAGGAAAAATGGGGAAACTCTCTCCATGTTGTCAATGCAGTGTGCTAATTGCAATTATGTGCTAAGAAGAAAACTCTTTATATTCAAATGCAGTGTGCTAATTGCAATTATATGCTAAGAAGAAAACTCTTTATATTCAAAGCTAAAAAAATATTTTTCAAGTCAAGTTAACTACATAGTGTGAAATAAGATAATTATCCAGCAAATCAAGTTGTTAAAGAAGCTAAAGGTGAAAAAGTTGTGGAAAATGTGTCTACACCATTATCTAGTCATATCAAAGTGGAAAAAAAAAAGAGAAAAAGCTAAAGGTGGAAAATAAAGGAAAATGAGTAAAGGGAAAATGTGTGTACACCATTAAGACAGCCAAATCAAAATGGATAGAAAGGAGAAAGGTGGTAAAGAAAAGTGATAAGATGCAGCAAAAGGAAGAAGATAATGTGTGTAATTTTTCTTTATCAAAAATCAATTATTTTGAAGAAAAGAGAAAGACAAAATAATCATACTACTGGGCTGAGAATTATGCTGGTGTAGTCCATGTGGAGGTTTTAATATTGGGCCTTGGAACATTATTGAATTGTCACCTTATTTATCTTTTATATTCCTATATACTATTACTTCCCCCCTCTGTCATTTGGAGTCTCATTTCTTGGCTGCACGAATTTTAAAAAATATTAAGAAAAGTGAGTGAAAAAAGTTAGTGCAATATGGATAATGTGGGACCCTATTACCATTAATGATCATGTGTGGGATTTCCCACAATAGATGTATCCGGCAAAATCAAATCTTGTGTGGACTTTGTTGATTCAGTGGCCATTACCGAATAAAATCTAATCAAAGTAAAAGAATAAATTCTATGAAGATGACTAACAAAATATGGGCACTGAACACTCAATAATATGGGCACTGGACACTCAATAATATGGGCACTGAACACTCAATCCCGAATTTCGTCTATGAACAACATAAAATTTCATATATATAAGAACATGAAAAAAAAATATTTGGGAAATACGAGATGTGTTTCCCTTTTAAATGGAAACACTCCCTCAACTTCGCTTGCTTGTCTTGAGGTCAAATAAGTTTAATGGTACGATGTTGGTGGATTCAAACTCAAACACGGAGCGACCATTTCCAAAGTTGCAAGTCTTGGATTTATCCCAAAATGCATTTGTTGGCCCTCTACCTGATAGATATATTAAGAACTTTCGAGGTATGATAGATGCAAAGAAAACCAGACTGAAGATGGAGCAAATTTGTTTCTAAGTTTTATAGACTTGAAACTCACATTGAAAGGATTGGATCAGTTATTGCTGCAATTGTTGGATACCTTTACATCTATTGACTTATCCTCTAACAGATTCTCTGGGAGCATTCCAACATCGTTAGGGAATCTTATCTCTCTTAGATACTTGAATTTGTCTCACAATACCATTGTAGGACATATGCCTCATCGGCTTCAGGTATGAGTTTACTCGAGTCGTTGGACTTGTCATCAAACAAAGTAGATGGAGAAATTCCAAGTGGATTGGCGAGGTTAAAATTTCTTGCAAAGTTAAATCTTTCGATGAATAATCTCAGAGGGACAAATACCACAGTCTACTCAACTTTCACATTTGGTAATGAATCATATGTGGGAAATGTAGGATTGTGCGGATTTCCATTAACGAAGCAGTGTGAAAGAATTGATGGAAAACCTATACTTCCTCAAGAAGACGGTGATGATGAGTCTGGATTTGTAGATAGATTTGGTTGGCAAAGTGTGGTGATGGGGTATGGATGTGGATTTGTAGTTGGAATTGGAATCGGTTACATGATTATAAGAAGTGGAAGGCCGAAATGGTTAGTGAAATTCTTTTTTTGGGGTTGAATATAATAATAGTAAGACGAAGAGAAGAAATAGAGCAAAAGCAACACCAAGGAGAAGGTGATTCAAGATAAAATCGTGATTTCCTTGTGTTTCATTTATAAATCTAACATGGTGTGTTTATATACGATGTTTTGTAAAATATGCAATTAATGTTGCGTAACCAAGGTTGGCTACTTTTTGTTCAAAACCTTATTACTTATTGGTACGTATTCATATTGTTTATTCGTGTAATTAAGCCCTTGTATGCAATCCCGGACCAACAATTATAATTGGATCGAGCAAAAGCAAAATATTTCAATGTTCAAAATCAAATATTTCAATATTCAATATCAAATATTTCAATGTTCAAAATCAAATATTTCAATATTCAATATCAAATATTTCAATGTTCAAAATTGTTAAATTTCCAAACTTATGTTAGACTTTGGACCAAGATATATCTCTCTCTTAAACAAAAGAATTTGTTCAGCGCTTGATGATGATTTAAATGAGTTGTGTATCTAAAAATACTCGCAACTTCTATTGAACTTTAATGTGGACTATAATATGATTGATGGTACCATATAAGTGGGAAGACTTTACCGGCTCCTCCATAATGTCATGGCAATGATTGTGGCACTCCAATTTTGAATAATATTTCTACTTTCACATTGTTGGCTTGATTTAATTTTAATATTTTCTCACATAATTAGATTTTGTCCCCATGACTACGATTGGGTAACCGTTGAATATTATTTCTACTTTTCACTATCATGTTCAAACCTAAACCACATATATATCTGTGGTTGCAATATGGCCAACAACATCCCCATATCTGAATTAAGACTAAATCTCACATCTTTGATGAAAACATGAAGGGTTAGATTTGAAGGAGACAGGTTAAGCATATAGATGTTGCGAAATGGTTATTTTATATATTTTAAATAGGCTTCCTCCATAGAGTTCTTGTTGTAATTACATGTGATTTCCTAACGTAAAGTTAATACGCAAAACAAAAATTTGACAAAAGTTTATGAATTTAAGTTAGTATCCCAAACATAAATAACTATAAACCAAGACTTTGCGCCCACTTAAAACCTCAAAACATTTTATCTTCAATTTTTCTTAACTATTTTCCGCAACTAATATTTCCACCACTACATTGCATAAAAGAAATTGGCCTTCTTTTAAATGTGTTTATTTGACTCCAATAATGCTCAAACTGACTCCAATAATGCTAAAACTTTATAAAACTGCTAATTTTAGAACTTCAGAATAAGCATTATAGAAATGGAGCCTAATGGAGAGATCTTCCAAATATATCCTCCTACTTACAAAACTCTTTGTTTTTCAGCTCAGCAAATACCAATATCAACACAGATCTTTCTTCTCTTCTTACCTTGAAATCCCAAACAACCTGATGCAGTTCTAGAAGACAAGACTAGGAGGCTAAGAAAGTTATTATTTTGGTTTTATTTAATTCCTAGTTAGTAGAATTAGTAGATGGATAAATATTAATTATTATTCCTTCTGCAAAATAGGTTTTATTTTCCTTATAGTTATTTTTGCTTATTATCTTTTTAGTTATTTCTTTCCATAAGTTTAGGATTTCTTAGTTATTTTCTTTCTATAAGTTTAGGATTTCCTTGCCTATATAAAGGCATCATTGTTGATCTTAAAAGACTGACTTTTGATTATTAATTTTACTTTGAGTTTTATACTCCGAAGTTCTCAATAGATTTGAGTTCTTTATTATCATTTCATTCATTCTCATAGTTTCTACCGTTTTTGCATCATTTGGTATCACGATCCAGGTTGATTATCAATGGCTAAATGTAGATATGGCGGCAGACGTGGCGATGTTCGTAGAGCAGTCGTGGTGGGACGTGGAGATCTCTCAAACGAAGAGGCTGCACGACAGCGTGATCTGCGCGACATGGAGAACGATGATAAGACAACAGGTTCGAGAGCTCTAGCGCGACATCGAGAATGGTGATCTGCGACAACAGGTTCGAGACCTACAACGACGAAGAGATCTAATGCGTTTGAGTGTCTTTCAGTGGATGATTCGCTATTCAACGACGTCTACGGTGGCCAGTCTAAGCCCGTATACGACAAGGATATATTGTCGATGACGGTGTATAATGAGCTCTTATACGGAGATGATAAATTTTCGATACCGGTGTATGATAAGCCTGTCTACGACGAGGATATATTGTCGATGCCGGTGTATGATAAGCTCATATACGACGAGGATATATTCTATGAGCTCCCTGGATTGGTGAGCAAATCTCTTCCTCGTTCCGTGAAATTAGGCGATGCTGTCGAAGACGAGGGCGTTGTCATCTATGAGGATGAGGAGAAACGTCTCCTAGGGTTCATGTTTGGGGATGCAGAGGAGGAAGCGATCGCATGTGATTTGGTTGTTCCGGTGGATTTGAATCGGCCGAAGAGCAATGGAATTTCTGCAGAAGGTGTGGCGGGTAATGGTGTGTTGAATGCGAAAAGTTTTAGAATTGCAGATTCTGGGTGTATACATGAAAAAGAGAGTGACTGTCATTGATCATGCTTTGAAGATAGAGAGAATTATCCATTTGCATGGATTCTCATTCCAAATCCACTATGTCGTGGAGTGCTACTACAACCGTTTATGTTGGGACTAGGGCCTGGACATACAATGGTGGCGCGTGGGGGAAGCAAAAACTGGGTAGTAGTGGTAAAGTACCTCATTTTTGGCGTATGTGGAAGCTTGATAGTGTTCATGAGCTTCTAAATCTTGATTATGAGTTTCGGCTAATTACTATTCAGATTTTTAGCATGGAAAAAGATCCATCAATTATATGTGGAGTTGAATATTTGTTGTGCCTATTTGCGAAATCGCCAGAATTGTTGGCGTATGTGAAACATGATGATGGAGACAAAGTAGACTCGAGGACGAGTCGTTTTCAAGAAAGGGAGTATGATGCAGTTCTAGAAGACAAGACTTGGAGGCTAAGAAAGTTATTATTTTGGTTTTATTTATTTCTTAGTTAGTAGAATTAGTAGATGGAAAAATATTAATTATTTTATTTTACTTATAGTTAATTTTGCTTATTATCATTTTAGTTATTTCTTTCCATAAGTTTATGATTTCTTAGTTATTTTCTTTCTATAAGTTTAGGATTTCCTTGCCTATATAAAGACATCATTGTTGATCTTAAAAGACACTTTTGATTATTAATTTTACATTGAGTTTTATACTCCAAAGTTCTCAATAGATTTGAGTTTTTTATTATCATTTCATTCATTCTCATAGTTTCTACCGTTTTTGCATCATTTGGTATCACGGTCCAGGTTGATTATCAATGGCTGAATGTAGATATGGCGGCAGACGTGGCGATGTTCGTAGTGGTGGTCATGGTGGGGGACGTGGAGATCTCCCAAACGAAGAGGCTGCACGACAGCGTGATCTGCGCGACATTGAGAACGATGATCTAAGACAACAGGTTCGAGACCTCTAGCGCGACATCGAGAACGGTGATCTGCGACAATAGGTTCGAGACCTATAACGACGATTGATGCATTTTTTATTAGCACTAAAAATACCTGCAAGTATACAGGGTAGAACTAGTATAGCTAAAGGTACCAGGATATCGAACTCGGGGAATATAATTGCAACTGGCTTTTATGTACTAAGCGTCAAATACTATCTAGAGAAACAAGTGAAGTTTTGGGTTTTTGAAAGTAAAACAATTAAAAGCAATCAAACAACTAAATGCAATTAAACTACAAAGATAAAATATGAGAGATAAGAGAATTCCATGGATGTGCGTTCACAGATATGGTTATACAAATTCCAACTACAATACCTAGCACAGTTTATACTTTGAAAGGACGAGTCACCTAGCTTATGCTCATGCGATACAAACATTGATTACAACATTAGGGTTGTCAATCCTAACACGTAACTCCAAAAAGCTCCTAAGACCCTTGAAAAAGTCCTCACTCTCAATTAACAATTAACAGTGTCGTTTTAAGGGAAGCTAACTGTAGCGTCTATTAAGTGAATCTAACTCGCTAGAACTATGTCACAGTTATGAAGCAAGCTATATTAAATCATACAAGATTGTGTCACTCAATCATGCAACATCAAAACTACTTAGGGAAGAAACAAAGTAAAAACAAAACGGATATTAAATAGAAAAAGGAATTGTATAAACCAATAAAAGTTACTAACACATCCAAAGAATGAATTTAGTTAGACATGATTAAATAAGCTAAAAACATAGATTGGAGTGAAAACAATTGGAACATAAAACTAAAGCAAATAAAACCCGTAGGTTGAATCCTTGTCGTTCTTGATGTTCTTGCTTCTTTTTCCAACCCTTTGCACAATGAAGAACTCTCAAATTTATGCTATGGAAGTAATTGGCAAAAAGATGATGAAGAATTAGGGTTGGAGGAGGAGCTATGAAAGCTCCCCTTTTGGGGTCTAAGGAAGGGTTGAATTCTATGAATGAGGTTATGGGGTATATATAGGCTTTAGAAGGATTTAAATTTGGTAATAAGTGTCCTCCAAGCATTAGGAAATATGTAATTTTCGTTCCCCATAGTAGAAGGAAACGATTTGGCTTCACAAGGTAAGATCTTTTTTCCTTCTTCAATTTTCCGCCTAGACTGCAGGTGGCAGCTTTGTACAACTTTGGTAGAACGGCCATAACTCTCACCAGAGAACTCCGATTAAGGTGATTCTTGTACCATATTAATGATATTTTCAAGACGAAGAGAATGGTGTATAGAACAGTCCGATCGGACTTCAGTATCGCCGAAAAATTGAGTTTGAACACAGCTGTTGCGCGCCGTGTTTTTGTGGCGGGCCGCCGCACCTTGGCCGGCGGTCGCCGTGCGCAGTCCAGAAGCTTCTGACTCCTCGTGGCGGTCGCCACGCACTTCCCGGCGGTTGCCGAGTGTGTCTTTGTCTTCGCTAAGCGCCGGCGGTCGCCAGAAGTGTTGCGGCGGTCGCCGGAGAAGCTCCAGATTTCCTACTTTCGCGTTTTGACTCCCTTTTTAGGCTTAAATATGCACATTTCTCACAAAACATGTCAAAATACCAACATAGACAAAATATACAAATAATGGACATGTAATGCAACTTTGACCTTAAAAATGAGCCAAATAATGGCCTTAAAACCGTGCAAAATCCGAGCGTATCAACGATTGGTGCGATTGGAGAAGCGTCGGGGAAAATCCAACCCGATGAGATCTAATGCGTTTGAGCGTCGTTCAGTGGACGATTCGTTATTCAACGACGTCTACGATGGCCAGTCTAAGCCCGTATACGACAAGGATATATTGTCGATGACGGTGTATGATGAGCTCGTATACGAAGGCGATATATTTTCGATACCGGTGTATGATAAGCCTGTCTACGACGAGGATATATTGTCGATGCCGGTGTATGATAAGCTCGTATACGACGAGGATATATTCTATGAGCTCCCTGGATTGGTGAGCAAATCTTCGCCTCCTTCCGTGAAATTAGACGATGCTGTCGAAGACGAGGGCGTTGTCTTCTATGATGATGAGGTGTACAATGAGGCTGAAGAGGAGAAACGTCTCCTAGGGTTCATGTTTGGGGATGCAGAGGAGGAAGCGATCGCATGTGATTTGGCTGTTCCTGTGGATTTGAATCGGCCGAAGGTGTGGCGGGTAATGGTGTTTTGAATGCGAAAAGTTTTAGAATTGCAGATTCTGGGTGTATACATGAAAAAGAGAGTGAAGATGACCTTTCTGTCATTGATCATGCTTTGAGTATAGAGAAAGAATTATCCATTTGCATGGATTCTCATTCCAAATCCACTATGTCGTGGAGTGCTACTACAACCGTTTATGATTTCCATAAGTTTAGGATTTCTTAGTTATTTTCTTTCTATAAGTTTAGGATTTCCTTGCCAATATAAAGGCATCATTGTTTATCTAAAAAGACAGATTTTTGATTATTAATTTTACATTGAGTTTTATACTCTGAAGTTCTCAATAGATTTGAGTTCTTTATTATACAATTATTTTGAAGGGCTGATTCCAAAATGTATGGTGAACTTTAGCACATCTCTTTCAATCCTCCATTTGAATGCAAATAAACTTAGTGGCCTCATCCCATCAGCATTTCCAAAGAGTCGCAGTCTTCATTCAATCAATATGAATGACAACAAATTGGAAGAAACACTACCCCGAACCCTAGTCAATTGCCAGGGTTTGTCGGGCATCGACATTGGTGATAATGAAATACAAGATTCATTTCCCTATTGGATGGAAACACTCCCTCAACTTCGCATCCTTGTCTTGAGGTCAACTAAGTTTAATGGTACGATGTTGGTGGATTCAAACTCAAACACGGAGCGATCATTTCCAAAGTTGCAAGTCTTGGATTTATCGCAGAATGAATTTGTTGGCCCTCTACCTGTTAGATATATCAAGAAATTTCGAGGTATGATCGATGCAAATGAAAACCAGATTGATGATGGTGAAAATTTCTTCCTAAGTTTTATAGAATTCAAACTCACACTGAAAGGATTGGATCAATTATTGTTGCGATTGTTGGATACCTTTACAGCTATTGACTTATCCTCCAACAAATTCTCTTGGAGCATTCCACCTTCTGTAGGGAATCTTACCTCACTTAGATACTTGAATTTGTCTCACAATACCATCGGAGGAAATATACCATCATCTCTTGGAGGCATGAGTTTGCTTGAGTTGTTGGACTTGTCTTCAAACAAACTCGATGGAGAAATTCCAAGTGGATTGGCAAGGTTGACATTTCTTGCAAAGTTAAACCTTTCGATGAATACTCTCGAGGGACAAATACCACAGTCTACTCAATTATCCACATTTGGGAATAAATCATATGTCGGGAATACTGCGTGGATTTCCATTAACGAAGCAGTGTGAAAGAATTGATGGAAACCCGATACTTTCTCAAGAAGATGATGATGATGAGTCTGGATTTGTAGATGGATTTGGTTGGCGAAGTGTGGTGATGGGGTATGGATGTAGAGTTGCAGTTGGTATTGGAATGGGTTACATGATTATAAGAAGTGGAAGGCCAAGATGGTTAGTTGAATTTTTTTTGGGATTGGATATAATAATAGTAAGATGAAGAGAAGCAGTAGAGCAAAAGTAACACCAAGGAGAAGCTGATTTAAAACCGACATTGTGCTTTCCTTGTGTTTCATTTGTAACTCTAGCATAATGGGTTTATATGATGTTTTGCAATTAATGCATCTTCAAATATGCAATTAATGTTGTATTTCCAAGGTTGGCTACTTTTTGTTCATAAACTAATAAATATTGTATCCAATCAAATTAAAAACAAAACATGGCCTGGACGGATACTAAGAAATCAAATTTTTCAATGTTCAAATTTGTTTTATACTCCCCGGTTCTCCATTAAAGGTTCTATATTTTCTTATTTTTTCTTATTTGGACGATCCCCAATAAATATTTTATTTCACTTTTATTATTTTTAGTAAGTTAATCTCACACTCCACTAATTTATTTTATTAACAATTATTATAAAATTAATATATAAAAGTGGAATCCACATCTTTTTCCACCCATTTGTCAAATAATTTCTTAAAATCCGCACCGATCAAACATGATACATTTAATGGGATCGGAGGGAGTATATTTTCATATTATGTCTTAGACTTTGGACCGAAATATATCTTTGATATTTTGTTCAGCACTTGATGATGATATGAGTTGTGGAAAACCCATCCCGATGAGTCATATAATTGGTCGAAAACTATAGATTTAAAGGATTAAACTCCACACTTAAATGACCAATTGAACCTGCCAAAACATGAGTTTATCAGGGATCCTCTCCTTGTCCCTACAACGAACACCATAATCACCATGTCTACATCTCTGATACCAAATTTTTCCTAGTCGCTCTCAATAATGATCGAAACACATGACTGTAACGAAGCCAACACATTCAAAAACAAAAGTTTCTAAATCTTCTACTCCGTATTTAATAAAATACCAAAAAAACCATCATTCAAACTAACAATAAATCCAAGACAAAAAAAATCATATTATAAGTTGAAACAAAAAGATAATTTCAAATTCCTTTTCTTTGCTTGAATTGTGTCTATAGTTGGAAATTGGACATCTAACAGTGAAGAATGTTAAGTGTTGTCTTTTGAAAATAGTTACATTATTAGTTGTGTCAAGTGTTTGGTAAAATATGTATTCAAATTTGAAGATATCTTGCAACTAACCAATACTACCTGCCTTCTCTTTCCATTCACACTCAATTTTGAACCCGTTTTCAACTCATATCTTTGAATATTTCATTAATTTAGATATCATTATTGGCCCATCCATTTCATCCACTTGTCTCATTAGCCCATTGGGCTCCATTACCAGGCCCGTCAGATTCCATTTAGAGATCACACGTCTTAATAGTGGGCCAAAATTTTCAAATGATACTAAAATACTGTATATATTAGAGAAAATTCTTTTTTTTGGGGGAGCCTATAATTGCGCTTCCATTGATCCACCTTTTTTGTTTACTCAGAAAATGAGAGATGCATGACTCTTATGCGTTTCATTTAATATGAGGAGATATAAAAAGAGTACCCTGAAAGCGCAATCATATACAGTGACAAAAGAATAATTTTTCCATACTGATGCCGTGCCTCGTTTGTAAACCTTGGCCATTTAATATTAAGAAAACTTAACATCAAACTTTTACTTTCCACAAATATAGGTGTCATGCTCCAATTTGTAAGCCATAGCTAGCTCATCATCATGACTAACCACTATGGACAATTTATTTCAATCAACTATTCTGCCTTTTATTAAAATGAAGTAAAACTTTTCTCATGGTTAGACCTCCAACCAATAATTCATAGGCACTATACTTGACTTGAATTTTAAACATTTGGTTTCAAACATTTAACTGTTATTCATTTGAAAATGTGACATAGTTATTTTTTCAGCACGCATCAAATAATTCATATTTTAGATTTATGTATTATTTTAATCATATAAAACAAGTAAATCATAATAGGCCTCATGAGTACTCCAACACTAGACAGTCCCAAAGAAAAATTATAACTATTTTATTTAAGATATTATATGCATATTTAACTAAGACAATTATATAAATATCTAGAAGGCTTTCTCTCTATCCTGATCCAAAAAGTGTCACTCCATATGAACATTTTTCTCCGATCTCTCTTGAGCACAAGCTGAAATAGAGGCAACGTAGTTGTTGGGGTTCAAACCATCCCAAGAGCAAATCTGTGAGGGCTTTTGACCAAACAGACAATATCATATACTAATATGGAGTTTGGATTTGCATAGACGAACTCCAACACTAGTTAAAATCATTTCGACCGAGCTCCAATATACATTTAAGTCTTCATTTTAAGATATGATATGGTATAAGTAGTTATCGGTCATTACCAAACATGACACTTAAAGATTGTTTATCATACTATTAAAGATTTTTTCGAAGACTTTTTCTTTATCCTCATTAATTGATTGTGTGTAAAATTTAAATTATACATGTAGCACTTATTTCACTTTCAAACAGGTGTCACTCCCTATTTGCTCAAACCCTCTCCTCTCCACATAAAAAGAAACACACACATACACTTATGGGTTATATATATATAGAGCTGAAGTGTTGTATAACCCTCCACAAATTACTTTCTTAAAAATCAAGCATAATGGACAGATTTTCCAAGTTCTTCCTCCTTAAAACATCACTCTTTCTACTTCACTGGTTGATTGATTATAGCTCAGCCAACTCAAATATCATCACTGATCGTTCTTCACTTACTGCCTTCAAATATCGAATCTCTTTCGATCCCCATAATAAATTGACCAAAAATTGGAGCAGTGAGAGTAGTATATGTAGTTGGATCGGAGTTACTTGTGATTCTCGCTATCAAAGGGTGACTCAATTGAATATATCATCCATGGGTCTTGCAGGAACCATTTCTCCAGAAATCGGAAATCTTTCTTTTCTCGTTTCTTTAGATATGAGCAATAACTCTTTACATGGTCCTATCCCCACGCCTATTTTCAACATGTCATTTTTAGAAGTTTTGAATTTGAGGATGAATAGTTTGTCTAGCAGTCTACCTCTTGATATGTGCAAATACAATCTCCATAGGCTCAAGAGACTTCGTATTTCATTCAATGAGTTGTATGGGGAAATACCATCGAGTTTGGGGCAATGTTCGCAGCTTGAGTATCTTACTTTGGCAAGAAACAACTTCAGTGGACACGTGCCAATACAAATTGGGAACTTGACATTGCTTCAAGATTTATACTTAATTACCAACAATTTAACTGGTAAGATCTTATGTCCATGATTTTAATAATTTCAGATCTTTGTTTTTGGGCGTTGATTGGTCTAGTAATGATTATTCTTGTGTTTTATTAATTTATATCTATGCTTTAAGTTTGGAAATATATTTACTTTTAGGGACGACACATGTTCTAATGCTAAATTAGTGAATTGTGAGAGAAAAGATGAAAGCAAGTTAGTGAGTAGTGAGTCATGCTTATATTATTATTAGCGTAGTGCAAATGTTTCTAAGAATATAAATTGTACTATGTTGTGGGACGGACTAGAAAAAAAAAGACTAATTTTTGGAGCCGAATGGGATATCTTAATTGGACTAGATGCTAAGTACATCTGGATCCGGTTTACAAGTTTTTTTGCCAATAACCAATTAAATATTTGACAATTGGTTTAATTATTATATTTATTTAATTTCATATTACTTTAACCAATTTCACATTGCATGTATATGCTAATATATTATTTGATGTTAATTACTCACAGGTAACATTCCAAAGGAAATTGGGAAGTTAACAATGCTTCAATTGCTATACCTTAGTCAAAACAAGTTAAGTGGTAAGATCTTATCTCATGCCCTATTTGTACTAATTAAGGTCACATGTCATTGACATGATACCTAAATTTTAAAATTGTTGCAGGTTCTATACCAAAGGAAATCGGGAACATGACATCCTTATTATACTTAGCGCTTGACAAAAATGTTATAAGTGGTATGATATATTCTCTTTTAATGCTATATGCACCATAAATATACCTAAAGTCACGAATTCTACTTATTTTGCTTTATCATACAGCTGTTACATTACATGCATGCATTTTGTACAGAGGCGAAGGCAGGATTAATTACATGTTGGGGGGCCCAAATTACGTTAACAGTTATAGGATTTTTAGTATCACCGTTAAGAAACGACAGCTCAAAAGTTATTATTTTATGCTCTTAAATCAATGTTTTTATATAAAGTTATAGTAAAAACTGCTTCCAGTGGGATTCGACTTCCCAACATGGAGAGTGTGAGGCAAAAGGGCAACCATCTAAGCCAATGCATCAATACATTTATATCTAAATATGTATATATCTATAGACAGAGGTAAAATTGGTGGGGGGACCATGGCCCCCCCGGCCCTAAGGTAGCTTAGCCACTGATTGTGTAACACGTGTTGCATGTCATCGATAGTCGTATGCTATTTTGGATTGTCTTTAAGTTATTTGAGTCATTTCAATTTACGAGTAAAACCAAAACATATAATCTTACTTACTTTATTCAGTCTGTTGTTCTACTCTCTTTTCTTCATAATTTATTTCATCTACTATATTATTTTATATTTACTTAATCCACTATAGTGCAGAGCATATCGATCATTATTCCAAATGGATTGTCACAATTTCATATTTGTACAGGTGATATTCCAAAAGAAATTGGAAACATTACACCCCTTGTTTGGATGTGGTTGAACGACAATATTTTAAGTGGTAATATTCCAAAAGAAATTGGTCGTCTCAATAGTTTGGCGGTACTCAATATCGCAGGCAACAATATTAGTGGACCTGTGCCAAGGGAAATTGGAAACCTGACACACATCAGTGAGTTATGGCTTTTCGTAAATAATTTAAATGGTATCGTCTCTCTTTCTCTCTCTCTATATATCTCTCTCCCTGTCATGTCTCTTTATAAATTATTGGATACAAACTTACATTAATTAACTCATTAGATGTTATGGGTTTAACCATTTCAAAATTTGTACTGCCAGGTAATATTCCAAAAGAAATTGGTCGTCTCAATAGATTGGAGTTACTGCATATGGAACTCAACAATATTAGTGGACCATTGCCAAGAGATATTGGAAACCTGACAAGCATTCTTGAGTTATGGATTCCCAACAATAACATAAATGGTATCATATCTTCTCACTCTATTTCTCTCTACTATATGCCATTCTTGGTGATCCCTTCAAAATCAATTTTTAGGTCCAATACCTTCCACCATTGGGAATATGTCAGAGCTGACATATTTTGTGCTCCCTCATAACAAATTAAGTGGAGAGATCCCGTCATCCATTTGCAACTTGAGATTACTTTCTCTCCTCTATTTAGCAGACAATCATTTGGAAGGGCCAATTCCAAAGTGCTTGGGAAACTTCAATAGTTCACTGTTGCTTCTTAATTTGGGTGACAACCTAATCACAACCCTTCAATCTACGTTTTCAAAAGAATGCAGTCTTCAGTACCTTAATCTGAATGGCAATAAATTGGAAGGAATACCTCACTCACTAATCAACTGCCAACGTCTACAAAGCCTTGACGTTGGTTATAATGAAATACGAGGTGCATTTCCCTTCTGGATGGAAACACACCCCCAACTTCGCATCCTTGTCTTGAGGGCTAACAAGTTGAATGGTACTATGTTGGTGGTTTCAAAGACAAAGCATCCGTTTCCAAAGTTGCAAGTCTTGGATATATCAAATAATGCATTTGTTGGCTCTTTACCTGATAGATATTTCATTCATTTTGGAGGTATGATAGATGCTAAGGAAAATCTGACACGCGATGAGAAGGATGAAAGGCTCCAAATATATTTTGATTTAAGTGTCACCTTGAAAGGTTTGGATCATACATTGAGTAGATTGTTGGATACGTTTACAACGATTGATTTATCTTCCAATAATTTCTCTGGGAATATTCCGATTTCCATAGGCAATCTTAATTCTCTGAGATACTTGAATTTGTCCCGTAATACTCTCATGGGACAGATTCCCGTGTCTCTTGGGAATATAAGTATTCTTGAGTCATTGGATTTGTCATGGAACAGATTGAGAGGAAAAATTCCAAGTAATCTGACAGGGTTGACGTTTCTTTCGAAATTAAACCTATCAATGAATAATCTTGTGGGACCGATACCACAATCTAAGCAGTTTTCTACGTTTGAAAATGATTCATATATAGGAAACTTGGGATTGTGTGGCGTTCCATTAGCAAAACAGTGTGAAACAACCCATGGTAAACCAATGTTTCCTCCAGAAGATGATGATGAAGAGTCAGGATTTATAGACGGATTTGGTTGGCGAAGTGTGGTGATAGGGTATGGATGTGGATTTGTGGTTGGAATTGGAGTTGGTTATATGATTATAAGAAGCGCAAGGCCAAAATGGTTAGTGGAATTCTTTTTTGGCATTGGATATAGTAATAGTAAGATGAAGAGAAGAAATAGAGTAAAAGCAACAAGAAGAAGAAGGTGATTCACGACACACATTGGGCTTTACATGTGTTTCATTTGGAACAATAGCATGTTGTGTGTATGATGTTTTGCAAATAATGCCATCTTAAACTATGCAATGTTTTATTTCTAAGTTAGGCTACTTTTGTTTATAAAATTATACTCCTACATATTGTTTCTGTTGTGTGATTAAGCAACCCTTGCATGCAATCTGCACAGATGCTAAAAAATTAAATATTTCAATGTTCAAAACTGTTAAATTCTAATCTTATGTCTTAGACTTAGGACCAAGATATAACTTGTTTGTCCTAAACAGAAGTATTTGTTCAGAACATGATGATGATTCAAATGTGTCTTATGTTTCTATGACTGTAAGTATGATGATGATGATGACGACGACAATACTAGCAACTTCTGTTAAACTTTAATGTGGACTACTATGACTGTAAGTATCTGATTAAAATATGATGAATGCTATTATCTTTTATGAATAAATAGATTAGTTGCATGATTTGCATCACAAACTGGTAATGCTAGACCACGCTCACTCGGTTTGAGTGAGATTCGTGCAAGGTCCGTTTTCTTGCTTTTCATGCCCATTTCACCTGTATTTTTAGCACATTCTAAACAAACTCATTAAACACACATTCTAAACAAACTCATTAAACTCCCAAAGGTAGAATAATTGGTCAAAAACTACAGATTTAAATGAGTAAACTCCACATTATCTACACATAATGACTAATTGAACTTATCAAAACATGAGTTTATCAGGTTTCCTCACCACGATCACAATGTCTACATCTATGATACCAAATGTTGCCTAGTCACTCTCGATAATGACCGAACATATGAGGGCACGAAGCCAACACATACAAAAACTCAAGTTTCTCAATCATCTATTAAATAAAATACCAAAAAAACCCATTCAAACTAACAATAAAGCCTAGACAACAAAAATCATATTATAAATTGAAATAAAAAGATAATTTCAATCTCATCGGGACTATATCCAACTTCAACTTCTAATTCTAATAGGAAACAATTGCAAGTAAATTCAACTCAAAATAACCAAAACATACCTCTGTCACTTGAAGCCTTCATCATACATCTTCTCAAATTCAGGCGCAAGCGCAAACGTCTCACACAAGGATGACGGCCTTCGCAAGTGAAGTTCCCATCGAATAGCATCCTTGAATCCCGATTCACATATGGAGACGAGGTGATTCTCTGAGAGCGATGCACCCTTAATATTGACAAAAAGCCTCTCAAACTCGTCCTGATATTCCATCACCGTGTTACTTTGTTGCAGCTTACAGAGTATCCCAAAGTGATTGTCATGATATGTTGGATCAAACCTCTCTTAGACCGCCTCCGTGAACTCAGGCCATGATTTCGGCAATTTGTGATTTTTTCGGTAAATGAGCCAATCCAGCGCCGGCTGCTCGAAGAGTAGTCCGGCAAAGTGTAGACGATGCTCTTCCGACATTTCTGTAATAGTCGAAATACATGTCAACCTTGAAAGTCCATCCCCATGGGTCGTCTCCGTTGAATTTTGGGGGATCGAGCCGAAGATAGGGCAGCTGCTCCGAATTGTTGGACTTTGAATTACCAGCATGAGGCATGGCTGAACAATTTTGATGAAGGAGAAGACTAGGGTTTAAAAAAATATAGAGTAATCTTTGTCATTGATGATATGAATATCCGTGTGTTTATAGGGGAAAATATGGTTATTGAGAATATGAATTTTAGTAGATTACTTATTTCGTAGTATTCTAAGATATCAAGAAAACTAAGATTCATTTTTACTCTACTGTGAAAGTAAGCTATTTAACTGTATTTTATGATTTATTGTTATTGTTGACAGAGCCACGGGGGGATTAGGGCGGCACTCCAAGTCGCTTAAGGAGGTGGGCAAGTGGAATCCTCCTTCGAGAGGGGATTCGCTCCGGTAAATTGGCTATATCCTCTGGTTTTATTTTTTCTTTGTTTAGTGCCAAATATAGGGTTGGGCTCTTGTTTTCTGGTAGACAGTCTCTGGCAAAGACTTAGGACTTCTGTGCTTTCTGTTCTGTGTTGCTTCCGTTGGTTCTTGTTTCTCTGTGATCTTGTGATCTCATCTTACTTAACCACCAAGCATCTTGCACTACCCAAGTGACCCCCTGCGCCCTCCAGTAGTGAGTGATTGCGAGCTGGGATAGCCTTGGCCAGTCTTGCTCGTGACAGTCAAGGATGTGAGGCCCTCTCTGTTGTGTTAAAGTTGTGTGTCTGTCCTTGTGTTGCTTGTGTATGTCCCTCTGTTCCCAGGTGTGTAAGGCTCTGTGTTTATGTCTTGCTTCCTGTGTTCTTGCAAAAATTCTTGCTAAAATGGCTCAACCTGTTGGTCTGGTTCCCTATAATGGTAAAAATAATTTTGCTATTTGGAAACAGAAAATGAAATGTGTTTTGATTCAATAAAAGATGTTCAAAGTTGTTGATGGTACTTTACCTGAGGATATTGCTTAGGATAAAATTGATGAGATGAATGATCTGGCTAGGGCTACTATTGTGTTAAATCTATCTGATTCTGTGATTAGGAAAGTTGATCATGAGGAATCTGCTGCTGAAATGTGGAAATTGCTTGATACTCTGTATGCTGAAACCTCTATGTCTTCAAGAATGTAATTGCTTGAAAAGTTGTTTAAATTTAAGCTGGATCTTGCTAAATATATAGATGATAATGTGGATAGGTTCCAAAAGCTGGTTCAGGACATTAAGAGATCCAGTGATAAAACTATAGATGAATACACTAGCATAGCTCTAATGAATGTCATTCCTGACTCCTATGGTAGAGATTCTGCTCCCCTAGACCTTATAATTAGCTCCCTGAAATCTAAAGAACTTGAGCTTAGAGAGAGAGCTGCTGATAAGAATGCTTATAACAAAGTGTTAAATGTCAGAGGAAGATCTAAATCTAGAGGGGGCAATGAGCCCAGTAGTGGTTCTGGTAATACCTCTAACTCTAGGAAAAAGTTTAGGTCCAGGTCTAGAAGTAAGGATCCTAAAACCTATAGGAGGTGTTTCAACTGTGGTGAAGTTGGGCACTATAAGAAAGACTGCACTAAACCCAAGAAGAATAAGTTTCCCAACCACAATGCCCATGTTGAAACCCTTGTTAATGTTGCTACCTATGATAATGTAAATGATTCTGTCTTTATGGTGCATGACTTGCAATTTGTGAATGCCTCTCCTGCCTGTCCTTTTACCTCAAATGATTGGTTATGTGATTCTGGATGTACTTATCATGTGAGTCCTTTCAAGGAAGTGTTTTCTGAGCTGAAACCTGTAACTAAAACTTTTGTGTCAATGGCTGATGACAAGAAGTGTGAAATTCTTGGTATTGGCACTGTGTGTTTGAAGTTTGAAAATTGTTATGTGCTCAACTTGAAGGATGTGAGATATGTTCATGATCTGTGCTATAACTTGATGTCTTGTACTACTCTTGAAAATGAGGGTATGGGGGGAAAGTGGGGAGAAGGCTGTATGAAAATTTGCAAAGGGTCTATGTGTCTGTTCAAAGCTAACAAAAAATGTGGTTTATATGTCTGTACTGCTGTGCCTCTTTCATGTTAAAAAGCCTATGCCAATGTTGTTAAAAATGATAGAACCATGTCGTGGCACAATAGGCTTGGTCACATGAGTGCTAAAGGCCTGAGTATTCTGAAAAAGCATGCCATCTTGTCTGATAATGATCTCCATAGTGAGTTGCCTTTCTCTGATTCTTGTGTGCTGGGTAAACAGTATAGAATTTCTTTCCCTGCTACTCCTGCACCTGCTAATGTGAGTAAATGTATTTTGGAATACTTGCATATGGATGTTTGGGGTCCTGCATCTTGTCTTCTCACTCTGGATGTGTGTATTTCTTATCTGTGATTAATGATTTCTCAAGAAAAGTGTGGTGTTTTTTGATGAGGCACGAGTCTGATGTTTTTGAAAAACTTAAAACTTGGAAAATCTTGATAGAAACTCAAACTGGTAAGAAAATCAAGGCTATTAGAACTGATAATGGCCTGGAGTTTTGTAATAATCAGATGGATGACTTATGTGATGACTTTGGAATTAAAAGACATAAAACTGTGCCATACACTCCTCAGCAAAATGGGGTTGCTGAGAGAATGAACAGAACTCTTCTTGAAAAAGTGAGATGTATGTTATCTAAGTCTGGTTTGTCTAAAAAGTTTTGGGGTGAGGCTTTATTAACTGCTACTTATTTGGTGAATAGGTCTCCTTCTGTGCCTCTGGTTGGTCAGTGTCCTGAATATGTGTTCTATGGAAAATCTCTTAATTTTTCTCACCTAAGGGTCTTTGGTTGTTCTGCTTTTGTGCATCACAAGTCTAATAAACTTGAGCCTAGGTCTAGGAAAGGTGTTTTTCTAGGATACCCTGTGGGTGTTAAAAGGTTATAGAGTCTGGCTTAGGGATGAACCTGGGTTTAAGGTCATAATAAGCAGGGATGTAGTCTTCAATGAAGATGAATTCCCCTGCTTAAGATTGACAAGTACCCCAAATCCCATAGATGTGGACAATGAGCCTCTTAATGAGGTGGAGTCCACAGACTTACTCACTGTTGTGGAGCCTCTCAGTGATGCTCCAAGTGAGGTGGAGCAGCCTTTCTGGAACACCTATCCAGTCTATATGCCTAGTGAGACTCCTGATGAAGGACACCCAAATGTTGTTCATAATAATGTGGTTGTCCAAAATGTTTGTGACAATCTACCTGATATGCATGATAGTCCTGCTAGAAATGCTCCTCCTACCCCTGTCCAAAATGTGATTAATAGCCCTGCTGGTATTCAGAATGGCATTGATGATCCTAACTTACAGGACTATGTGCTTGCTAGAGATAGAGCTAGAAGAACTAATGTAAAGAAACCTGTTAAGTTTGATGGCTTTGTTGGTCTTGTTGCTCTTATAAACTTAGCTTTCAATGTGCATGAGTCTGATGGGGATGAACCCCATACTTACAAGCAAGCTACTAAATCTGAATTTTGGAGGCATAAAGCCATGTTGGAGGAGATGCACTCTTTGAAAATTAACTTACTTGGATTCTTGTACCTTTGCCTCCTGGTGCTTCTGTGGTTGATTGCAGGTGGCTTTACAAATTGAAAAATGAGGTGGAGGGTCTTAGGTACAAGGCTAGATTAGTGGCAAAGGGCTTTACTCAACAAGAGGGATTACACAGAAATTTTTGCCCCTGTTGTTAAATTCACTACTGTCAGGATGATGTTGGCTTTGTGTGCTCATTTTAATTAGGAATTAAAGCAAATGGATGTTAAAACTGCTTTCTTACATGGTGATCTTGATAAGCCTATTTACATGAAACAGCCTGAGGGCTTTGTTGATCCTAAGTTTTCCAATCATGTTTGCTTGTTGAAAAAGGCCTTATATGGTTTAAAACAGACCCCAGGCAGTGGAATATCAAGTTTAACACATGTATGCAAAAGTTAGGTTTTGTCAAAAGTACCTTTGATGCATACTTATATGTTAAGAATCTTATATACAGTGCATGTGTTCTTGCTTTTATAAGTTGATGATATGCTTATAATGGGTCCTTGTTTGAAAACCATTAAGGGTGTGCAAGCTGCTTTGAGTGAGAATTTTGACATGAAGGATTTGGGTGATGCTCAGAAAATCTTAGGGATTAGTATCTATAGAGATAGAAAAACATCCACCCTTATGCTGCATCAAGAACCTTATGTGTACAAAATTCTGAAAAAGTTTAACATGTTTGATGCTAAGCCTGCTTCTGTGCCTTTAGCTGCTCATTTTATGTTGAGTAAAGATATGTGCCCTAAGTCTCAGTCTGAAGTTGATGCTATGAAGAGAATTCCCTATGCTAATGCTATTGGATCTGTTATGTACTTGATGGTTAGCACTAGGCCTGATATTGCTTATGATGTGTCTTGTCTTAGTAGATATATGTCAAATCTGGTCCTGTTCATTGGGAAGCTCTGACTTTTGAGATACTTAAAATTAACTTCCAAGTATGGGTTGTGCTATACTAAGTGTGATGAAGGTGTTTCACTAACTGGTTTTGTGGATTCCAATTATGCTAATGACAGGGATAAGAGGAAGTCAACTACTTCCTATGTGTTTACAGTTTGCAAGTCTTGCATAAGTTGGAAGTCCCAGCTGCAGCACATTGTGGCTTTGTCTACTACTGAGTCAGAGTACATTGCAATCACTGAGGCAATGAAAGAGGCTGTTTGGTTAAAGGGAGTACTCTTTGAACTTAAGTTTGTGAAGTCTTCTCCTGTTGTGTTCTCTGATTCTCAATCTGCTATTCAGCTGTGTAAAAATCCTGTTTTCCATGATAGGACAAAGCATATAGATGTAAGATTTCATTACATCAGAGATATTGTAGAAAAAGGTGAAGTGTTTCTTCAAAAGGTGCATACTGATAAAAACCAAGCTGACATGGGAACTAAGCCCTTACCATTAGAAAAACTTCTTTTCTGTATTAAATACTTGCACTTTGATCTAGGATAGGTTGCATGTCCCGGGGAAAAGACCTCAGCCACCTTTTCAGTTGTGGTAAGGGTGGTAGGTGGTTGGAGGCATGAAGTCCTTTTAGACTAATGGGTGTCAGCCCCTCTGGTGTCTAAAGGCAACCTGGTGGTTCCCAAAATGCTTGTGGACTTTAGTCCTTTGGTGCTGAGGGATCTGCCTTGTAGGCTGTGATGATCTTGACCTTAGCTTATAATCAGATTGGTTTCCTAGAATAAAGTCCAAGGTGGAGTATGTTGAATTTTTTGATGGACTTTCTATTGGGCTGGTTATTTATTTGGCCCATGTGTTATAGTTTTGGGCTAAGCCCAAATGACTTACCTCTTACTCCAGATGTTGCCACGTGGTCTCTCACCCGGATCATGGCTCTGAGCCGTTGGATTGTGGAGTGTGTTAGTTATGTGAGTGGAGAGACTCTTGAGTCTCTCATTCAGTCGAACTCTCTCTCTCTCTTGTCTCTGCAGACCAGAATCTCTCTCTCTATTCTCCCTCTCTTCTCCGATGGATCTTCTACCATTCTTGTGTGGTTTCTCACGGTTCCTTCAGTGATTGAACAAGTGTGAGTGGTGGTGAAGGCAACTGCTTTGGTTGCTGAGTGTTGTGAGGAATTAGGGTTTGGTGTGTGAGGTTTTTTGTGTGAGTTTGTGTGAGGTGCTTCCAGATCCTGTGTGGTTGAGTTGTGTGGTGTTGACTTATGCGGTGAGAGGTTGATCTCTTGTCAGATTCAACGGTGCTCCCTTGGATTGGTTTCTGGTTGAATAGATCTGGTTATTGGCGAGTTTCTGAGCCATCTTTTGATCTATTCATTTTCTCTCTTGTTTCTTGTGCTTACCGGATTGTGTATATCTCTTTTGATCCGAGAGGATCCTGTTTGTTATCACTAATCCGTTTATTCAGTGTGTAGGCTTCTTAGGAGAACTTTGTTGATACTTCAAGAACCCTAGCTTAGCATATTAACTACAATTGTAATAGTTAATTGTTCTTTGGTTGTAATCTTGATAAACTCAACAAAATCAGTTGCGTGGTTAGAGTTTGACTGAGCTCTCCTAATGAAGAACAAAGAGGTCTTGGTAAATAGTGAATCCGCACCTAATCTGATCCCTACACTTATAAAGTTGTTAGGATTTGATTTGTTTTTTCAATACTATTTGTTAGGATTTGTAGTTGGAATTGGAATTGGTCACGTGATTATAAGGAGCAGAATGCCAAGATGGTTAGTGGACTTCTTTTTTGGGGATGGATATTGTAATAGTAAGATGAAGAGAAGAAATAGAGCTAAAGCAACAACAAGAAGAAGGTGATTGAAGACCAACATTGTGCTTTTCTTGTGTTTCATATGGAACTGTAGCATGTTGGGAGTCTATGATGTTTTGCAAATAATGTGACATTTTATCGAACACTAAGACTACACCAAACTTTGTCGGGCATTTCGGCAAACGGTTGGAGTGCCTCTTATGATGTCATGTGAAATATGATAAATAATGAAATGGTAAGATGTTATGATGAAATAAAAAATAATAAAGATCTATTAAAGCATAAATGTTAAAAGGGAACAACCGTATATGGAGTTGGGTGACGCAGAGGAGGTCGCACGCCGGCGGCCGAGAGCTGGATCTGATTTGTATGTGTGTGTTAAGGCACCATCTTATGCTCTGGAATTGGGCTCTCTTTGCATTGGGCCCTAATCTTGTTCTCTGGAATTGGGCTCTCTTTTGGGCCAGTTAGCTTTGTTTAAATAATTCAGATGGGCCTATTTTGTTGAGAAGAGGAAATAAGATTTCGGCCTTTTTATTTGATTTGAGATTGCTTTTGAGAGTATGGCCCTTTTTTATTTTAAAACTGATTGAGCCTCTTTGTACAAATAGGTCTCCAAGATTAAATCTTCGGATTTAGTTATGAAAATCAAGAAATTAATCTCCTCAATAATTTATCCAAGTAATAAGACTTCTCGATTTATTTAATTAATTAATTCCAAGTAATTGAATCTTAGAATGTGATTGAGAATCCAAGCCTTAAGTCGGCGGATCCAGGTGGGGTCGAGTGGGGTCGGCCGACCCCACCACCCTGCCTGGAGTGCCGCTGGAAAGCTCCTTTCTTCGAGCTCCGACCCTACGGCGTTTACGTCTCCGCCCTCACTTGATGAGACTGAACAGAGAGAAAGAAAGAAGGTGAAATAGGACGAAGTCCAAAATGCGGAGGCGGCATCAATGGCGGATGCATAAGGTTTTTTTGGCTGCAGAGAGAGAAAGAAGTTGTGAGTGAGGAAAGAGAAAGAAGTTGTCATTATTGGTTTTTCTTCCCAATATTTACCTAGGAACCTAGAATTAAATGACATCATTTGTTATATTTAAAAGATTAGATATCTTAAATTATGTATTTTAATTGTTAAATGGCCTTTGAATTTTTTGTTTCTTTATTTGTATTTGTCGTGGAACAGAGAGTAGGTGAAGAACTAAGATAAAGGTGAAAGAACAGAGAATGGTGGAAGAGAAATCTTCTTTATTCAATGAATTCGAACTTTACAAGATGGTGGAGTGTATATGAAAAACAACAACACGCTATGAGCTACAACTAACACACTTATATCTGACTTGGATGTGTGAGAGTCACACCGAGACAGTTACAACCGTTCCCACCTAACGGCCTAACAAACAGAGCTCTTGATCTTGATCATATGTGTTGCACCCCACTCTAGCTTCCCATGCATCCACGCATATCCACCATACATTCCCATGCACCCGTTCGTAGCTGTGCATGGCCACAAACTCTAACCATCTCCACCTTGGCCATTGCACCCTTCTAACTAAGCATGGTCTGCAAATTCACCAATCTACAACAATAGTTGAACTTTTCTTTGCTCAATGGCTTTGTGAGCATGTCTGCTGGATTATGAGCTGTGTCAATCTTCACAACCCTTACTCTCCCACTCTCCACCTCATCTCTTATGAAGTGAAGCCTCACATCAATGTGTTTACTACGCTCATGAAACATTTGGTGTCTAGATAGACAAATGGCTCCATTGTTGTCGCAATGAACTGGAACTCCTTCCTGCTTAATCCCAAAGTCTGAGATCAATCCCAAGAGCCAAATTCTTCCCTCATACAACTTTCTTCCAAAGAATCAAACAACAAGACTTTACAATCAAACATTCACTCCCCCAAACTTGAGATCATTCATGACAAAATTACATCTTAAAAATAGCTCTATCTTTATTTCAACAAACTTTTTTTTTCCTTTTTCTTTTTCTATGCTTTTTTTCGTAAGACCTCGACTTTTGCAATTTTGGAGGCCGTCTTTTTCATTTCTACTATGAGCTTCATTCTCAACAAATATACATTTCATCAAGTCTCAAAATCTCTACACTTTTATAGAACACCACCCAACACTCACAACTCAATCAATAAAAGCAAGACTTGTATTTAGCACTCAAAAGGTAGCATGGATCAATGATGAGGCTAAAATGAGGCTTGTTTTAGTAGCTAAGTGATTGGCTAAGTGTTTGCATAAAACAATAGGGATTAAGCTCAAAGTGGCTTCTAGGGGAGCATATGTTGGACTAGGCATGTGATCATTTGGCCATGGAGTTCATCCTAGTGCCTTATCTTCCCATATCATTAACACATGTGAATGCAAGCACGCAACTCAATAAAGGAAATCGATCCAAGATAATTTCCACAAGACATATGACTTTCATACTCTCCTCAACTCAAGAAATCGGTTGTAGTCACAAAATGCTCTTTCAAATAAATCAATGCACAAATTCCATTCATCCTAAGCTTCAAAGATCAAGTAAAATCAAGTAAGATTTCCCAACCAGAAAGCTGAAGATAAAGCATGCACCCGTCAATTACATTGATTCAAAACACCTTTAGCATATAATACACCCAAAAAATATGCATCATGCATAAAAATCATTCAAACTCAAACAACCCCCCCAAACTTGAATGCTTCATTGTCCCCAATGCAAGCAAAGAAAAACATAAAAAGTAAAGGGATAGAGGACTCCCCCAAACTTGGCTTGAAATCCATAGCATATGGGCGGGAGGGCGGGTGTATCTTCCATTGTAGGCGTGCTCCCTCATAAGCTCCAATGTGCTCCTACAAAACATAACAAAACAACAAAAAACAAAACATAAAGAAATACCCAATTCAAAATAAATGCTAGAGGAAAGAATTGAGCAAACAAAACCTCCAACATATGAATTGCTAAAAATGGCCTACCAAAGAGAATAGGCATGTCCTTGTCCTCTTCCATCTCTATGACAATGAAGTCAACCGGGAGTATAAATTTGTCCACCTTCACCAAGACATCCTCGATGATTCCTTTTGGCTTAACAATTGAATGATCCGCCAACTGTAGGTCAATGTCGATTGGTTCGATCCTTGCTTCAAGACCGATTGATCTCGCAGTTTTCAAAGCCATCAATGATATTCCTGAGCCTTGATCAAGTAGGCACTTTGGGAACTTCTTATCTCCCATCTCACACGGGATCACACAACTTCCGGGGTCTCTTCTCTTAGCCGGCATCTTTCCCTTCACAAACTGTGACCAAAATGCGCTCAATATCACCACACCATCATCTTGTATTTTCTCCTTTTTCGCAATAAGGTCCTTGAAAAACTTGGAGAATTTAGGAAAATGTAGGAACAAATCCACCAATGACACATCTACATTAACTTTCCTAATAATATTCATCATCCAATCGAGCCCCTTCTCTTGAATTATTTTCTTTCTCTTATTCTTGATTGGGAAAGGAGGCGGTGGGATAAAATCTGGAAAATTAAATGGACTCTTCAGATCCATTGCCGGACTCAACGGCTTCTTCTTCTTTGTATCACGCCGACTTGTATCTTCTTTATCTTGTAGACCATCACTAGCTTCTGTAGTGGCCCACTCACTCCCCTCGTCCGCCCCTGCGTGCGAGGTTTGTGAGCCTAACAACTTGTCAGCCCCTGCGTGCAAGATGTTTGGGCCACTATGTTCCACTTGCTCTCTAAGTCTCTCTAACTCTTTCTCACTCCTCAATGTGACTGATTTGCATTTCTCATTAACCTTCGGGTTCTTAATCGTGGTACTTGGAATAGCTCCTTGGGGTCTAGTTTGCACAGCCGTTGCAAGTTGGCCTATCATCATCTCCAAGTTCTTCATTGTGGCATCAATGTGTCCAAACTTCTCATTAAGGTTTTCCTTGAATTGATCATTCTCCTTTTGGCTCTTAGCCATGAAGGAGTATATTTGCGCAACTTGATCATCACTTGATGGCTTCTTCTCATACCCCGAGGGTTGGGCATTACTCCTCCATTGATTACCCGCAGTGTTGCTAGAACCAGCTTGATTCCAATTTGTTTGTTGAGGCCACCAGTTTTGTTGATTCCCATATTGGTTACCTTGGTTGAAACCTTGACGGTTACCAATATAATTTACATCCTCCACTAGTGCTCCTTGCAAACTAGGACATTGATCTTTATAATGTCCTCCTTGGCACACTCCACACTTCATTGGCGCAGCTTGGGGTTGAGGAGTCAACTGCATAGATTTGACGGCATTCGTCATCAACGAAATTTGAGTACTAAAGTCAGCCATTTGAGCTTCTATAGCTGACACTCTCTCCGACTCCTTAGTAGCACCAAATGTATCTCCCGCGGCCACCTTCCTTGGATTATGCCAATTCCTCTGATTGTTCGCTAATCTTTGAAATAACGCTCTCACTTCATCATGGGTCAAATCGTCCAAGTTCCCACTTGAACCTGCATTAACCAAACCCGTGCCTTCATGATTGAGTCCCTTGTAGAACTTCCGAAGATCATGCCCCGGAGCTAGACCATGACTTGGGCATTTCCTTAGCAAGTCTGTAAATCTCTTCCAAGCTTCGGCAAATGACTCATCATATTTCTGCTTGAATGAAGTGATCTCATCTCTCAATTTTTCTATCTTCATTGGAGAATTGTACTCCAAGAGAAACTTCGACTTCAATTCCTCAAATGTTGCAATGTTGTAGCCCGGTAATGAGACATACCATTCCCTTGCTTTCTCTCTCAATGAGAAAGGGAATAAAGCTCTCTTAATGCGATGATGCTCTACATTTGGAGGTGTATGAGAATTCGTCAATTCATAAAAGGCATTCAAATGACTCATCGGATCTTCTTCATCTCGACCATGGAAAAGATTTCCACCATTCACCAAACTAATGTAGTGAGGTGGGATGTTGACATTGTCATGTGCATAGGAAATCTCCCCCGGGTGATCAACTCCCGATCTAAGGATGTCGCCAAACCTTCCCATGGGTGGTGGAACATTATTGTCGTCTTCAGCCATAGACTCGGCTTCTGAATCACTGCTACTACCCTCAAAATTTGACTCGAATAGAGAATTTTCTCTCACTAGACTCTGATGTGTACCAATCACAGCTGAATTCTGTCCTCTTCTATGATATATCAATAACCCAAATTGCGGTGTACCCTTAGATCTGGTTTGCATCCACTGATTTTTGTTTTTTTATTTTCGAATTTCTAGAACACCTACACAACAGAAAAGAAACCAAACACAACACAAATATACTAATCCTACCGAAAGCGAGACATCTCGACAACTTCGGGGTTAGTCTTATAAAATGTGTGTGCTTTAGTGTAAACTAAAAAAAAAATCCTAATCACTAAACTAAAAATTAGAAAGATATCACCTAATATAAACACTCCTTCGTCTTCAAGTCCAGACGTGGTAGATGGCTATCACCCCCAAGAACACGAAGTAAGTACCTAACAAAACAAAACAAAAGATCAAATAAAATAAAACAAAAATAAAACTAATAAGTATTAAACAACCTATTGCCTCCCCGGCAACGGCGCCAAAACTTGATGCGTATTTTAGAGCATCTGATTCAGTTCACACAAGATATCAAGTTTAATTAATTAACTCTAATAATACTGCGATACTGCAAGATTACAGCGTCGTTAGTAGTATTTCAAGTGTCGATCCACAGGGAGGTAAAAGATTGTTTAAGACTTATGAAGTTAAAAAGATGTAACATAAGGATTTGATTTTTGGTTTTGAAAGATTCAGACAAACGAAAATAAAAGATTAACAAAAGATGGATTTCTCAAACGGAAAAGCATGTCACTCCAAGTTGCTCAATAGACTTGCATATTTCTACATCTATCAAAAGCACAAATTTTGGGATTAATTCATCAACCTAATCGCTTGCACTGAACATGTTTGCGACGTATAGTTCACAGTCAGCTGAACACTTGATCCATGAACTAATTTTCAATGTTTATAAACTCCTGCGGAAGTGCAGGAGAAATAAACATCTACTATATAAACTTACATAATCCGTTGTCAAATTATCCTCTGAACAATTCAAATTCAACAACACATTGATTGATTAGTCCATCCAAATCTATGTTAAAGAGACGATAAACAAGGATTAAACATCTATAACGATAGAGGCCTCTAAAGTGATAGAATTAAACATTAAACAAATCAACGATGTCAAAACGTGGATTCAAAGGTGTAGAAACATTCACACAAGCCTAAATCACTACTTGGAGCAACATTGAGAGTTTAGCCTAAACACATGATAAACATCACGATGAAAACCATAGGAAGCATGCTCTCGTTGAGTGGAATTGAGATTTGGAGATGGATAGTCGGAATGTTGGCCGGAATTTCTTCCTTCTCTTCTTCCTCCTCTCTTTCTCTTTTTTCCCCTCTCACTTTTCGTCCAAGGAAGTCTCTCCTCCAAAAACCGCCCATAAACCAATTTGAACAATGAAATTCGGCAGTTATCGAGAAAAATGCCCGGCCCAGGCGAAATGATGACAATCCGGGCATTTTGTATGCCAACCCGGGTGTTTCCATTGGACCTGGGCGTTTTTTATGCCGAAAACGCCCGACCTGGGCGTTTTTGCCGGTTTTGACTGCTTCGCGCAACCTTCGTCAAATGGTCATAACTTCTTCATCCGAGCTCCGATTGAGGCGTACAATATACCCACGCAAAACTATTTCAAAGACGAAGATAATGGTAGTTAGATAAAAGAATTTACACACCATCTTGATAGGCAACGAACAGTTTCAATCAGATCCCACTCCACATGTACATCTACCAACTAATATATAATAATCAAGCTTTAATGATTAATTGATAGATGATATTAAGGTACAAAATAGGAGAAAACATGGATTAGAACAAGCATTATTTGATTCACATCAGGGGGGTTCAAGAATACCGATTAATCAGTTAGATGAAGAAAGATTAATATGTAGGTACCTTTTCTTGCCAAAACGAACGTTAGAAACAAAGTAGTTACTTGATTCTTCAACAATTCTTGAGGCTCAAACTCTAATTCTTCTCAAAAGATGAAGAATTATTGGAGAAAAGTAGAAGAAATTTGAGAGAGAGTGGAGAGAGAGGAGTGGCGTGTGATATGGGGTGGGGGCGAAAATTTTGTGGTCTAGGGTTAGGTTTTGGGAAGATTAAATAGAATATTTGGGAAGATTTGATTCTCCACAATTAAATAAAATAAATATTGTGAAGTAGGGAGGAAGAAAAAGTGGCATGAATTAGGGTAGGAAAATAAGGAATTTTCGAAAATCTTGGCTATTTATTTAGCCAAGGTTTTGTTTGGTATATTTTTCAGAGTAGAATAAAGTATCACGGAGCAAAATAAAATAATAATTTTCCCACCAATAATTGGAAATAGGCGTGTATATTGATTCCTCCATAAGGAATAAATTTTAAATAAACTAAAATAAGATATGGCAAGATCTCCTTGAGGTATGGTAAGATTTGCTAGAATATTTATATTTATGTATGGAAGGAATCAAATAAGGGATCAATTTAATAAATAAAATAATTCCTTCTTCCCAAAATTAGGGGATTTTCGAAAATCACCCTAGGATAAACATGGGTGTCGATTTTCTCATGGAGGAATAGAGAATGTTCTGGATTTAATTTGGATAAATATCCCAAGGAATAAATTAAATCCGGAAAAATAGGATTTCTCTCCAATAATATAAAGGGGTCGAAAATTTCAAATAAAAAATGTGGTTATAGTATTTATGGAAATATCCTAATAATCTCGCTCACCCTTAAACAAATAATTCACTACATAATTTCACCTTTAATTCAAATATTCATAAGCCACGTCATATACTCAACGAGTTTGACTTTTCAACCCAAACCTCAACCCTAGACGCAACTTGGTCATAAGAACTCATGAAATATATTCATTCATCATTTAATTCACGTCTCCTACGTCATCAATAAAAATTTTTACGGCTCTAAAATTAGGGTTCGAAATTTCGGGATGTTATATATTTGGTGACAGGGGGCCTTAGAAACCATTTGTCCTGAGGTTGAGATATTCAAGTTTGATTTGCATTGTTAATATGAAACTATTTCTAATTTGGTCCGTCTTTTAAAATTAAAAACTTTTTATTTGAAAAAAATATTTCTTCCACTAACAATATTTCAATTACTTTTTCTTTTAGTCACTCTCTTACTTAACCAATTATGCATGCCATTTAAAATATTTCTATTTTTAAAAGACATCCATAATGAAAAACGAAAAATCATTCTTCTTGAATTTTCAAAATTTGGTGCTCCAAAGAATTAACATATCTAGTTTATCTTAAACATGACATTTCTAGTTTCTATTAGTCATACAATGTAACGCGGAAATGTTGAATAGGTTTAACTTTAAAGTTAGTCTCTACAAGATAGTACTATAATGTAATACGGAAATGATTTAGAAATTTACCTGTTAAAGCATTATTGTGAAGGAATAAGTCTCGCAGCAATTTCATGTTCCCAATTTCTGAAGGCAAATCCCCACTAACTATGTTACTTGATAGATCAATCCTTTCTAAAGAAGACATGTTGAAAATGGTTGACGGCAAAGTGCCTGACAATTTGTTCAAATTCATGTCCAAGTCTTGTAAATAATCAAGATGACCAATCTCCTGTGGGATAATTCCTGCAAAATCAAAATGTAGCTAAGTATATAACATGTGTGAGAGAAAATCCAAAAATTATTTGACACCTATATCAATATGTTACAAAAGTATGTTGTGATAGAATTAGATGTAGAAAATTAAATTACATGCATGGATGTCATATATTTCGAACATTTTTAATTAAATGCAACAAAGTTTACTTATATGTGTTATGTACGTGTGTATCTAAACTTTGTCACACCTATATGTTTACTTACATTTGAAGAATAAACAGATACATTGGCATTTTCAGCAAAGTGTGATGAGAGATGTATATAGTTCAGTTCAACTATAGAACTTCGATTTGCCCAAAAAAACCGTATAAAAATTGTGCCGAATATATACAGAGTTTAATTACTCCGTATTGAATATAAACAACCATAAAAAACTATAAGGTCATTTGGGATCGATGTATAAATTTTGGTACTTAATTAACATTTCCTAATTAGTAATAGAGGCATTTCATTTTGCGCATTCATTTTGAAAAAAATAATTATAAATAGTTAAAGTGGAGAAAAAGTAAAGTAAGAGAGAGAATATTGAAGATAAGACTCTTCTCTACGTTATTCTCTCTCTTACTTTACTATCTCTCCACTTTAACTATTTAATATCTTTTTTTCAAAACGAGTGCAGAAAATGAAATGCCTCTATTACTGTGGAACAGAGGGAGTACTTTATTTCCTTACGGGTTTAAGAAATACTAGGAAATTCAGAGCATTTAAGAATAATATTAAACTAGTCCATGCGTCCCATAAAAATAGAGACATTTTCCTTTTTCGTCTGTCCCGTAAAAATAGTCAATTTCTATTTATGGAAAGTTCTCCATTAAACACTAATAATAATATGGATCACACTATCCACTAACATTACTTTAACTATTGGTCTCTTCATTCTATCTTTGCATTAATTCTCATGATGTTCCAAACGTACATATTTTTGCGGGACAGAGGGAGTATATTTTAGATTCATGGAGAAAATTAGATGAGGTGGAATAAATAACTGCATAAGGATAACACATATTTTAATGAAAAATTAGTAAAATAAGCAATTAAAATTTTGTTAGTGGAAAATTAGATCCACTTTCATTAGAAAGAAAAACTTAAAACTCCCTCCACCCCACACAAGATGTCCACATTCTTGCGTGGCACGAGATTTTAGGATGAGTTGTTAGGTGGAATAAGTAGAGAAAAGGTAGTTGAATATTTTAATGAGGAGACATGAGAGTGAAGAGAGAGATTTATTTTCAAATATAGACATTTAGAGTGGGACAAACTAAAAAAGGAAAGATGAACATCTTGAATAGGACGAAAAGAGTATAAATAAAGAGACTAGCTATTCATACCACTTAAATTATTATTGTAGAGCCAAAAGTCCAAAAGAACCGTCAGCTTTCCAACTTCTTTTGGGATTGATCCGCTAAGTATGTTGTACCCTAAATGCAACATCTGCAATTTATTAAGATGACCAATCTCTTCGGTAATAATACCTGAAAATAATGATAAATATAATCAGCATCAAGTATCATTGTTAAGTGTAACGATATTAACATTTTATATGTAAAATGCATAATTTGATCGGTTTGGATATAAGCTGCATATTATTATACTCCCTCGGTTTTAAGGAAGATGATCTCTTCCTCGGGCACAGAATTTCATGCAAATTAATTTTATGTTTTGAGTAAAGAGAATAAAGTAAAAGAGAGCCATAAGTCGACAAGAGCCGTCATGTTGCTGAATTCGTGCATGTGGCTGAATAATAAATCATACTGTACCACTTAAACTATTATGGTCAAGCCATAAGTCGACAAGAGCCGTCATGTTGCCCACTTCTCTTGGGATTGATTCACAAAGTTTGTTAAAAACCAAATTGTTACGACTTCAACGGACACACCAGTAGCAGAGGAGACTCCGAGTGGAGACATGGCAGAACCTATCCCAAATCCGACGCCGACGACAATGTTGAGTGAAGAAGAGTCAGCGGCGAGAGTGGAGCTGGAGAAACAGACGAAGGAGGCTACGGAGGTGAACACGGTGAGGAAGTTAAGGCCGAGGAATGAACTCAAGCAACCGGAGCGCTACCAAGACTTCGTGGCCAAGTAGCGGACCAACTGCTCGACGAATTGCCTAAATGAGTTTACTGTTTTATTTAAGTTTGACGTTGGTTTATTTATTTATTGTAATTTTTTATTATTATGAACGGTTATTGTGTCGAGCGTTTTATAAGCTCCGTCGGGTTTTCTTTGTTGGTTCTTTCCCGATGTATAGGATAGGTCGAACCAACCCTAGGGTCCTAGATATTATAAATAGGGCTTCTCATTAATTCCTACTCAATTAATGAAGAAATATTTTGCCCATATCATTCGTGCAATACACTTTGAAAACCTAACTGCTGCCGACGGAGGAGATATCCGCGTCAGCCATTGAAATTTTCACCGCCGACCTCAAAATCAGAGGCGCCGGGTTCGTGTGTTGAGTGTGACGTTGTCAGAAATTCTTCGTGGAGTGAAGTGTCCCTTACATCTGGTGCTTATCATCTCGGACTTAGAGACTCATGGACATTGCGGAGGAATTACACGATTCGCCACCAGTTCTGACTGGGGGGAACGCGCAGGAACTATTGATCGGATCTTCTCGCCGCCAGCCGGTGGGAAATCGCCGTGACGCGAGCAATCTGCCTCGTCCGCCGCCACGGGGTGATCATCCCCGCCAGCGGTCCAACGCCGGTGCAGTTGATCCACTGACCCAAGGTTTTGATCGGATCATGGCCCGATTCGATCAGTTGGAAGTTAGAATGGATAATTCAGATCGACGGGTGGACGGTTTGGAGAACCCACCGCACCGTGACACTGGCCCCCCAGACAACGATTACGATTCGGAGGAACGGGAGTATGCGGAGTACAGGGAGTCTGAATTTTTGCCGCAGGACATGTATACTCGCCAACGCCACTTAGGGGTTCGCAACAGGAGACCTCCTAGGGGTGGCCGACGGGGGGGCCTTTCTCGGCGTGATGATTCTCATCGTGAAGGTGATTGGCAACAAGATTTGGCTACTGATACCAGAATAGTTCCCTACCAGCCACGCCGCACATCTAGTTGGGACCCTTCAGCGACTCGTCATCGAGGGTGGCGTGAATCTCGTCGCAGACAATCTTGCTGGGACCCTCCATCATCGCGAGACATAACTTTTTTCCAGTATGGTTCCGATACTCGTCAAGGGGTCAAAATTCGTGCCCCCCACTTCGACGGGTCTGATGCTACTAATTGGATATCGCGGGTAGAGTACTATTTCGATCATATAATGATGCCTGAAGAAGATCGTCTACACTACGATGTCATGCTCTTTGACCCGCCAGTGGCGGAATGGATATTTAATTACAGGAACAACAACCGGTTTGTTACTTGGCCGGAATTCTTAGAGGATGTTCGACACAGATTCGACCCCTAGAGTTTCCGGAATTATATCGGACCTTTAGCCAAACTGGTGCAGACCGGGTCTGTGGTAGAATATCATGATACTTTTGAAAAGTATTTGAATCGAGTAGAGGGCCTTCCAGATTATGCTTTAATCCCAATATTTATTGAAGGCCTTAAAATGCCCATTCAAGAGAAGGTCGAGTTGCAGCAGTCGCAGTCACTTGCCGAAGCCATGGCACTCACCCTTCGCTTAGCGGCTAACCAAGATCATCGATACCAACAGTCGTCATCATCACAGAAACGACATTGGTCAGGTAAAGACCAGCGTCAGCAGCCGTTTCCGGTGTCCGCCCCAGCAGGCAGTTCATCTCAAGTACCAGCATCAATCCAGCAGCCACGAGATCAGGATCGCCCCCGTTTTGTTCCAATTCGGGTTTCTAATGCAGAGAAATCGGAGCGCTCTCGTAAAGGGCTGTGCTGGCACTGCCCGGAAAAGTATACATCGGGCCACGTTTGCGCAGTCAGGCTACTTTGCTATGTGGGAGATGATGACATGGATACTTCAGGGCCGATTGGTGAGGACCAGCCACAAGATGAGGAGATTATCACGGAGGATATTTCCCACCTCCATTCCCTTGCGGGTGGTGGCAGCTCGGTCCCTTTCCAAGTGGTCGGTGAACTGGGGGTGACAGAGGTGCGAATTTTGATTGATACCAGGAGCACACACAACTTCCTCCACCCCCGCATTGCCGAGCGCTTGCAACTGTGTCTATCGCCGATAAGACCCTTCCGGGTGTACGTCGGCAATGGTGCATCTATAATGTGTTCACACGTGTCGCGGCGAACAAAATTGACGGTCCAAGGAGCTCGTTTCCTCACAGATTTACACATCCTCGATGTTCATGGATGGGATGTGATCCTCGGTATGGCTTGGTTGGAGTCGTTAGGAAAGATATCAGCTGACTTTGTCGGCAAAACATTGGGGTTTCAGCAGGATGATAAGTTGGTTGTCTTACATGGCAGTTTGCCGGGACCGCAGCAGATCTTGCTGCACTCATTAGCTCTGCTGGCGTCATTCGCCCCAGCCCATGAATTCTACGAAATTGTAGCCCTAAACCCAGACAAGGGGTCGACTTCTGAACCGGCCGCTGAACCGGAGTTTCCCTCAGATCTGCCGTCTGAATTTCACCAGGTTCTCGAGAGTCATAAAGGCGTCTTTGCCCTGCCTAGCGGCATGCCCCCGCCTCGGGCGTTCGACCACAGGATTCACCTTCTACCGGGCGCGAAGCCGGTCAATGTACGACCGTATTGTTACCCATACTTCCAAGAAAATGAAATTGAGCGTCAGGTGAAGGAAATGTTAAACCAAGGCATAATTCAAAGAAGTCAGAGCCGCTTTTCATCACCAGTGTTGTTAATTTGGAAGAAGGACGGTACTTTTCGCTTCTGCATCGATTATCGTGCCGTGAATTTGGCGACAGTCCCCGATCATTTCCCGATCCCCACCGCGGACGAATTGTTCGATGAATTGGGAAAGGCGAAGTTCTTCACTAAGCTGGATCTGCGTTCGGATTATCACCAGATCAGGATGCACGGGGCAGACATTTTCAAATAGGCATTCCGGACACATAATGGCCATTTTGAATTCTTGGTGATGCCATTCGGGCTAACAAACGCCCCGTCCACTTTCCAGACTGCAATGAATAACATTTTCCAGCACCTCCTTGATAGGCGCTGAGTGCCTATCGGAGATCGGAGCACCTGTTTTGTATGAAAAAGAAGGAACGAAACAACACCCAAGCCGCGCTAGGGTTTGTGAAGAACTAAGGTTTTGAGAAAAAGATCTTTTATTTCTTACTTCTCGATGATTTTCTGACTCTCTAATGATCTCTAGTATTTATAGAGATCGGACCCTCCTTGATTCGACTCTACAATTCGGGAAAGAATCAAGAAGAAAACCCGAAAAGATTTATCAAAATCTATACTAAAAATAAGCGTTCAAAAAGGATATAAAATCATAGCAATAATAAAATAAAATAACTTAACAACTACTTCATCTCCATCTTCAGTAAGTCGTGTAATCTCTGAAACGCGCCGGCCTCGGCGCCGCACGCTTTGGACGGTCTTTCTTGTTGCGAATGGCGCTTTCAGCTCTTCCTCTTGACTTGCTCGTTGTTGCCTCTTGTTCGATACTGCCATCGTGTGCATGGTTGGGTTGCTCATCGTTTGGTTGTGGTGTCTCCATGTCGGGGTCTCTATCACTCCTCCGACGTTGCGTCATTGTATTTTTTGACGATATATTGGTGTACAGCCCTACTATGGAATCCCATTGTGCACATTTGGCAGAGGTACTATCGCTCCTTAACGTCAATCAATTTTATGTTAAACTGTCCAAGTGTTCGTTCTGCAGCACTACTGTTGAGTATTTGGGTCATTTGATTGCAGATGGCAAATTAAAGGCAGACCCCCGGAAAATAGACGCAATGACAGCATGGCCGTTACTGCGGAATGTTAAGCAACTCCGCGGATTTTTGGGCTTGACAGGGTACTACAGACGATTTGTGGCAAATTACGCAATGATCGCAGCTCCGCTAACGGAGTTGCTAAAAAAGGAGGCCTTTGTGTGGACACAAGCAGCGACCGATGCATTCGAAGCCTTGAAATCGGCGATGACATCGACTCCAGTGTTGCGACTCCCGGATTTTGCCAAGGTTTTTTATGTTGAAACGGACGCCTCAGACATAGACATGGGGATCAGGGTAGTACTAATTCAGGAAGGTCACCCAATCGCCTACTTCAGCCGCAAATTAGGCCCGCGTCGCAGAGCCGCTTCGACTTACCATAAGGAGCTCTATGCGATTGTTGAGGCGGTCCAAAAATGGCGACAGTATCTTCTAGGTAGGGAATTTGTCATTCGCAGCGACCAGAAGAGTTTAAAGGAGCTGCTGCAGCAGGTTGTCCAAACACCTGATCAACAATTATATGTGAGGAAGCTCATGGGATACAATTTCCGCATTGAATATAAGAAGGGGTCGCTGAATAGAGCAGCTGATGTGCTGTCTCGTCGGGAGGATAGCGATTCCCTTCAGGTTCAGTCGGAAGAGGAGCTGGCAGCGGTGCAGGCTGCACAGGAGGCTAACGCGGCATGCCTGGCAGCCGTCACCCATCCTATTCCTAAGTTGCTGGATGCTCTGCGTCGCGAAACTGCATCGCGAGGGGACCTGGTGGAGTTGAAAAGGCAAATTCAATCCGGGGAGGCACCTGCAAATTCTATTGGCCAAAAATGAGAAAGGACGTCCGATACTTTGTCGATGCTTGTGTGGTGTGTCAATCAGCCAAGTACTCGACGCAAAAGCCTGCAGGCCTTCTGCAGCCCTTACCTGTACCTTCGCAGGTATGGGACGACGTTTCAATGGACTTTATCACTGGCCTTCCACAGTCACGGGGATACACCACGATCATGGTTGTGGTCGATAGGCTCTCTAAGTATGCTCACTTCGCCGCCCTACCGACCCGTTTTGATGCCTTACGGGTCGCTCATTTATTTGTTAACACTGTTGTTCGCCATCACGGTTTTCCCAAGACATTGGTTTCCGACAGGGATTCGGTATTTTTGAACGCAGTTTGGGAGGAGATACTGCGCCTCAGTGGGACAAAACTGAACTTTACTACTGCCTATCACCCTCAATCAGATGGGCAAACCGAGATTCGAAACAAGAGCGTCGAGCATACGACGGTAAAAAGTTGTGCTATAGGGGAGGCAACCCCTAGTATGTACATTTATTGTTTTTTTTGTGTTTTAGCTTTTCTTTTGTGTGTGTTTTAGCTTTTCCCTACTTTTGTTTGAGCTGGGTTTTTGGTGTTTTTAACGGTTCATGTTCTGAGTTCTGCTGAAAGGTTTAAAAAAAAAAAAAAAAAAAATATTGCAGGAAAAAACGCCCGGGTGGAAGAAGAAAAACGCCCGGCCGGGCGTTTCCAGCACAAAAAACGCCCGGCCACAGTGAGAATGCCCGGATTGTCTTCAAAACGCCCGGGAATTTCGCCCGGTCGGGCGTTTCTCGCGCATATATATGGCGGTGCAGGTAAGGGATTTCAAACCCTAATTTCCCTCTTTCTCTCTCGATTTTCCGGGCAAAATCTCTCTCCTCTCTCCAATTTCTCCCACAAACATCACTCTAGCACACACCCCATCCATTCTACCCTCCTAATTCAAGTTCTAAACCAAGCAATTGGTGGTTTCTACTCCAGAACAAGGAACAAGAGTGGGAATTTCGATTTTTTTTACTTCCTAAGCTACAAAGGTACGAATTTCCTCCTTTTCCTCTTGATTTCACTTGGTATTGTGATGGGTATTGTTGGTTTATTGCTTGGGCTAGCTTAATTTTCGAATTGGTGATGAATTTAATGCTAAATTGCTAGTTCAAAGAGGATTTGGTGTGAATGGCTGCTTTGAGCTTGAAATTGATTGATTTATCTCATGGGCTTGTGCTACTATGTCTTGAACTCTAGCATGCTTTGTGTTGTGATAATTTTTGGGTGGTGAATTGCTAGTGTGAATGTCATTTTGGTGTGAATGGTTTTGTCTTGAGCATGAGTTTGGGTTTTCCACATGGATTGAAGTGATAAAGGGATTGAGTCTATCTCCCAATTATGATTACTTATGGAATTGTTGAGCATGATGTAGAATGGGGGTGTATGCTTGTCTTGATTTTGGTTTTATGATGTTAGGACTTGAGTCTATCGTCCTATATGGTCGGTTGTTTGCACGATTTACATGACTTGCGTTGAGAAACATTTAGGAATCGAGTCTATCTTCCTAAATGTTAGTGATATATGTGCAACGCTTTGGCTTGAATGAAGTTTGGGGGAGTTGGGTATCTAGTGGATATATATGTGGTTTTTTTTGAAGAATGGATCTAACACTTCCAATTTTTAGGTACCACTTGTATCATCATGGCTCCCGGTCCCAGTCCCACCGGTGTCAACCTCACCTCCGACCAAAAGAAGACGTGGAAAGCCCTCGCCAAGTTGCCTTACCAAGTAGCTAGGCTCCCATGCCTCTTCACACTCCGTCAGCTCGCAATCGAGCAATCTTTCTTGGAGTTGTGTGAGGTCGGACAGCTGTCGGGCTTGTTCCTTGCACAGGGTCGCCCATCATACCATCGGCTCACCCTGGAGTTCCTTTCGACGCTGACAGTGAACAAGATTCGGCACGCAATCGAGTCCATCACGTTTCAGCTGCGGAATACCGTACACAATATGCCGTTAGCACTGCTTAATGAGATATTTGGAATTACGGGGGAGGTGTCCAAGATGCCCTATGAGTTCAGCCACAGTACAGACAGGTTCTGGCAGGAGATCACGGGCGAAAGGAAGTTTTCTGCCAACAGGCCGAAGAGCTCTTCCATCCGGAAACCTATCTTACGCATCCTCCAGAAGGCATGCGTCTGCTTCCCCTTCGCCCAAGTGGAGCATGGGAGCATCACCAGAGACGAGCTATTTTTGTTGTGGCAAATCTTCATGATTAAACATCTCGAACGGGCCGCAAAGAAGAAGAGCGGGACCCTGTGTGTTGGTGCGGTGGTGGCCGCCATTGGCCTCCATCTCAAGGTACCACTGAATGGCATGATAGCAGACATTGGAGAGTCGCCGAGTCCGGTCCTGGACATCACATTCTTAAAGAGAACGGCGGTGATCGCCTCGGACAAACATGGCCAGATCTACTTGAAACAAAAGGCCGGCGACCACTTCCCATTCCCCAAATCCGACATAACTCATGTCCACGGACCGGAGCAACAGGAGAACTGGTTGATGAACAGCCCAGCCCACCACCACATCACAGCAGGGAACCCACCAGGATATGTGGCGAGCCCGGAGCCAAGCGGTGATGAAGCAGCAGATGAGGACGAGGAAGAGGAGGAAGAAGAGAATGAAGAGGGACCGACCCAACAAGGAAGAGATGGGGCCGAGCCAAGCACCTCACGACGGAGGAACCGTGGGGTCAGGATTGAGGAGGATATTGATGCCATCAACAATAGGCTAGACAGCGTGGAGCTGAACATGCAATAGCTGCGGGAGCACAACGACGCTCAATGGATTCAGTGGCACCAGCAGAGCAATGATCAGTGGGCGAACATCAATGCCCAATTTGGGAATTTCTATGCCCGGCAGGATGAAAGATGGGCCACTTTTGTGCAGCAGCAGCAAGATTTCATGGCCATGTGGCGACCACCTCATCACCCACCGAATCAGTAGAGGTCCGCCCCAATTCCACATTCTTTCAAACTTATCCTTGCCTTGGCTTGGAATAAGTTTGGGGGGGTGTCTAGTGGAATTGAGCCTTTTTCTCTTTCCCCTCTCCCTAATTCGTGTTCCCCGTGATGTAATTTGTGGTGACTTGAGTGATTCTGGCATGTACCCTAATTTGATATGATGGCATCTTATGTAGTGATAGTAGGCCAGTCTATCTGCTTTTATTTGATTTTCTTCTTTTGGTGTCTAGCTTTTGTGGTTTTTTTTTGTTGGTCGAGTCTTTCCTTGGGTGAATTCGAAATGGGAAATGGGTGAGTTGGTAAGATAAACTAAGCATGTTTGTTGGATGAGTTTCCTATGATGATTATGATAAAAAAATATATATTTGCGAAAACTTGTTGATTTAGCTAAGTGACTTGTGTTCCTGTTTGTGATTTGCCTAAAGTGAATTGCTCGTTGCCTTGTCTATTGCCAAAAACCACCTTGTGAGGATTGATACATCTAAAAAAATTTATGTGTGATGTTTCATCGACTATGCTATATGTTTCTAGAACTTGCTCGCGGTCTGCTTGAATCTGCAAAGTGGTTATAGTGATAGGAGAGGACGTTAGGCCATTCTTTGGAGCCTTATCTTAACCTTGAACCAAATTGCGAATCATAATTCTTTGCTAGCCAATTTTGAGCTTAAGCCTTTTTCTTTGATAGCCAAAAATATGGGTTGAATATTTGTTGGGTCAAAGAAAAAGAAATTTTTGAGAAAGGATATTGTTGTAACAAGAAGGTTTCGAAATAGAAAGTAAAAAAAAAAAAAGAGAGAAAAAGAAAAAAATAAATGACATGCAAAGCATGCAAAAATTCGAAAAAAAGGGAAAGAAAGAAAGAAAAGGGAAAGTCTGGGTTGATTAAATAAGGAGGTTGAGTTGAGATTGAATAAGAGTTGCTAAAGAAAAATATGAGGATTGGGAAGTTGAGAAGAGTTTAGGCAAAGCCTAGTCTACGGAGAATGGTAAAACCCATGGGCAGAGTAGTTGTAGTTTCATCTTTGGGATTATAAGTCACTTTGGCCAAATGTTCCTCACCTAACCAAAAAGCCTTACATTACAACCTTAAGAAAAGACCTTTCTGATCCTAAATCTATAGTCACAACATAGCAGAGGAGAGTTTAGACTTCGAGCAAGCTTATGGTAAACTATACATGTTTGATTGACTTGAGAGTTACATACTTGACCCATACACTTTGAGCGCGAGAGCATATTGAAAAAATTACACTATACACATCCAGTGAGGGTAATTGACAAGGTGGAATACGTGTTAGTAGCTTGAAGCAATGTTCGATATGGTTCTACTTGTTTGCGAAGTTAATGATGCATGATGACTTGTTTTCTTGTACTGAGGCAATGATGAAAATCCAACACACTTGCAAGAGTTTATTTTTCTTTGTTTTCTTTTTGTTCGAGGACAAACAAGTGTTTAAGTTTGGGGGAGTTGATAAACTCGTAGTTTAGCAAGTGTGTAGGATGTTTGAAAGTGCATAATTGAGTATTTTGTAGCACTTTACTTGAGTTTTCATCTATGATCCCTTATTTTAGTGTTTTGATGAGTTTGTCGAGTTTTTGTAGTCACAACAGGTGGAAACGGACGAAACGGGTACCAAAGCAGGAGGCCGGGCGTTTCACTACACTGGTCGGGCGTTTTTCTACTGCAGCCCGGGCGTTTGGCCTCCCAACCCGGGCGTATCCTCTATGACCGGGCGTTTCTCCATGGAAAAACGCCCGGGCCGGGCGTTTTGCCCAAGCCGTGTGATAAGAAGAACGCCCGGCAGGGCGAATTGCTCGTAACTGCTGAATTTCTTCTATTTTCGCCCCGGGTATACATAGGACCTAGGGTTCGACTCCAGGGGACTTTCCACACGCCCCAGAAGCAATTTCCACCTTTTGAGAGCAGATTGAAGCGATAAAGATTCCGATTCGTCAACAAGTTTGAAGACGAAGACGATTTGCCCATTCAATTCACCCTTGGGAGTATCTTTATTAGTTTACTATGTTCAAATCTCTTTCTATGGATTTCTCTTGTGAATTTGCTTTGGATATGAGTAGCTAAATCATTTGTAGAGTTTTGGTGAAGACTCCAATGAATGCTTTTGATTAATTCAAGGACTTTTGATTACCTTTGCTCTTGTGATTTCTTTGTTTCGTTCTTGTGCCTTTTCAATTCAATTGCTTAGCTATCAATTGGGTTTGTTGTCCTAGTTTGAGTAATCAAGAGATACCCAATTAGGATTGATAAAAGAATGAACAACACCTAGATAATTTGCATTCGAGAGAAGGAATTCTAGAGTGAGGGCTTGAGCCTTTTGTTTTAAGGAGTTAATTGTGACGTATTTGAAGGAGACTTCAATATTAATAATTAATCAACTGGTTAAGTGCACTCAAGAGAGGGCTTAGTCTAGACTAGCGGCTTTCCTAGTAATCCTAGAGACTTTAAATGGGTAATCGAAGTTGTTGAGTTGTTCACTTCGTGTTTGACTCGATTTATTTTAAACACGAGAAATACCCGCAAGTGTACGGGGCTAGTGTAGCAATAAACAAGTATGAGTATCGTATCCACGAAGACAAATTGTGCAGCTTAAGTACCATGAACCAATTTTGACTACTATCTAGAAAATCCGGAAGAGTAGGTTTTGATTTTTGAAAAACAAATGAACATAAACAAGACAAAAGTAAGCGATAAAAGACGAGTTTCAAATAATAGAACGAGATAGAGTCTTGGATCCAACTACAACGAACACGATGTGAATAACTCAACAACTTCGATTACCCAATTGAAGTCTCTAGGATTACTAGGAAAGCCGCTAGTCTAGGCTAAGCCCTCTCTCGAGTGCACTTAACCAGTTGATTAATTATTAATATTGAAGTCTCCTTCTAATATGTCACAAATAACTCCTTAAAACAAAAGGCTTAAGCCCTCACTCTAGAATTCCTTCTCTCGAATGCAAATTATCTAGGTGTTGTTCTTTCTTTTAACAATCCTAATTAGGTATCTCTCGATTACTCAAACTAGGACAACAAACCCAATTGGTAGCTAAGCAATTGAATTAAAAAGGCATAAGGAAGAAACAAAGAAATCACAAGAGCAAAGGTAATCAAAAGTCCTTGAATTAATCCAAAGCATTCATTGTAGTCTTCACCAAAACTCTACAAATGATTTAGCTACTCATATCCAAAGCAAATTCACAAGAGAAATCCATAGAAAGAGAGTTGAACATAGTAAACTAATAAAGATACTCCCAAGGGTGAATTGAATGGGCAAATCGTCTTCGTCTTCAAACTTGTTGATGAATCGGACTCTTTGACGCTTCAATCAGCTCTCAAAAGGTGGAAACTGCTTCTGGGGCGTGTGGAATATATTCTGGAGTCGAACCCTAGGTCCTATTTATACCCGGGGCGAAAAAATAGAAATTCAGCTGCAGACGAGGAAATCGCCCGGCCGGGCGATTTCTAAGCAACAAAACGCCCGGTCGGGCGTTCTTCTTAAGCGCGAAGTTGCGCAAAACGCCCGGCCCGGGCGTTTTCAGAGGGAAAAACGCCCGGGAATAGTGGATTCACCCGGTCTGAGAGGCAAAACGCCCGGCCCGGGCGATTTCAGCCAGGGACAGAGAATTCGCCCGGCCTGGGTGGCAAAACGCCCGGCTAGTTGTGTGAAAACGCCCGGCTTGATCTTTTGGCTGTCATTTCGTCCGTTTCCACTTGTTTTGACTACAAAAACTCGACAAACTTATCAGAGCACTCTAACTAAGGGATCATGGATGAAAACTCAAGTAATGTGCTACAATATACTCAATTAAGCAATGTAAACCATCCAAAACACTTGCTAAACTACGAGTTTATCAACTCCCCCAAACTTAAACGCTTGTTTGTCCTCGAACAAGAAGAAAACCAAGAAAAATAAACTCTTGCGGTTGTGTTGGATTTTCATCATTGCCTCAGTGAAAGAAAACAAGTCATCATGCATCATTAACTTCACAACAAGTAGAACCGTATCGAACATTGCTTCAAGCTACTAACACGTATTCCACCTTGTCAATTACCCTTACCGGATGTATATAGAGTAAAAAAAATTTTAATAAGCTCTCACGCTCAAAGTGTATGGGTACAGTATGTAACTCTCAAGTCAATCAAAAATGTATAGTTTACCATAGGCTTGCTCGAAGTCTAGACTCTCCTCTGCTATGTTGTGACTATAGATCTAGGATCCGAAAGGTCTTTTCTTAAGGTTGTAATGTAAGGCTTTTTGGTTAGGTGAGGTACATTTGGCTAAAGTGACTTATAATCCCAAAATGAAACTACAACTACTCCGGCTATGTATATTACAAATCTCAGTAGATTTTAGGCTTTGCCTAAACTCATCTCAACTTCCCCAATCCTCATATTTTTTTTTCTTTAACACTCTTATTCAGTCTCAACTCAATCACCTTATTCAATCGAAATCAGACTTTCCCTTTTCTTCCTTTCTTTCCCTTTTTTTTTTGCATGCTTTGAATGTCATTTTTTTTTCTTTTTTTTTTCTTTTTCTCTCTTTTTCTATTTCAAAACCTTCTTGCTACAACAAAGTCCTTTCCCAAAAATTTCTCTTTCTATGACCCAACAAAGATTCAACCCATATTTTTGGCTATCAAAGAAAAAGGCTTAAGCTCAAAATTGGCTAGCAAGGAATTATGATTCGCAATTTGGTTCAAGGTTAAGATAAGGCTCCAAAGAATGGCCTAAATTCCTCTCCTTTCACTATAACCACTTTGCTTATTCAAACAGACCGCGAGCAAGTTCTAGAAACATATAACATAGTTGATGAAAAATCACACTAAATTTTTTTAGATGGTCTCAATCCTCACAAGGTAGTTTTTGGTAATAAACAAGGCAACGAGCAATTCAATCTAGGCAAATCACAAATAGGAACACAAGTCACTTAGCTAAATCAACAAGTTTTCGCAAACATTTTTAACATAATCATCATAGGCAACTCATCCAACAAACATGCTTAGCTTATCTTGCCAACTCACCCATTTCCCACTTCAAATTCACCCAAGGAAAGACCCGACCAACAAAACCCACAAAAGCTGGACACCAAAAGAAAAAAAAATCAAATAAAAGCAAATAAACTATCCTACTATCACCACATAAGGTAACATCATATCAAATTAGGGTACATGCCAGAATCACTCAAGTCACTACAAATTACATCATGGGGAACACGAATTAGGGAGAGGGGAAAGAGAAAAAGGCCCAATTCCACTAGACACCCCCCCAAACTTATTCCAAGCCAAGGCAAGGATAAGTTTGAAAGAATGTGGAATTGGGGCCGACCTTTACTGATTCAGTGGGTGATGAGGTGGTCGCCACATGGCCATGAAATCTTGCTGCTGCTGCATAAAAGTGGCCCATCTTTCATCCTGCCGGGCATAGAAATTCCCAAATTGGGCATTGATGTTCGCCCACTGATCATTGCTCTGTTGGTGCCACTGAATCCATTGAGCGTCGTTGTGCTCCCGCAGCTGCTGCATGTTCAGCTCCACGCTGTCCAGCCTATTGTTGATGGCTTCAATATCATCTTCAGTCCTGACCCCACGGTTCCTCCGTCGTGAAGTGCTTGTCTCGGCCCCATCTCTCTTTTGTTGGGTCGGTCTCTCTTCATGCTCCTCTTCCTCTTCTTCCTCGTCTGTGGCTGCATCTTCATCTGCGCTTGTCTCCGGGCTCGCTACATATCCGGGTGGGTTCCTAGATGTGATGTGGCGGTGAGCCAGACTGTTCATCAACCAGTTCTCCCTTTGCTCCGCCCCGTGGACATAAGTGGTGTTGGAGTTGGGGAGAGGGAAGTGGTCTCCGCCCTTCTGCTTTAAATAAATTTGACCATGTTTGTCCGAGGCTATCACAGTCGTTCTTTTCAAGAACGTGACGTCCAACACCGGGCTCGGCGACTCACCCACATCGGCTATCATGCCATTCAGTGGGACCTCCAGATGGAGGGCAATGGCGGCTACCACCGCACCAACACATAGCGTCCCATTCTTCTTCTTCGCGGCCCGTTCTAGATGTTTAATCATGAAGTGGCCCAGGTTCAGAGCTGGTTGTCTATACAATATCTGCCACAACAAAAACAGCTCGTCTCTAGTGACGCTCCCATGCTCCACTCGTGCAAAGGGAAAGCAGACGCATGCCTTCTGGAGGATGCGTAAGACAGGGTTCCGGATGGAAGAGCTCTCTGCCCTGTTGGCAGAAAATTTCCTTTCACCCGTGATCTCCTGCCAGAACTTGTCTGTATTATGGCTGAACTCATAGGGCATCTTGGATACTACCCCCGTGATTCCAAATATCTCATTAAACTGCGCTAATGGCATATCATGCACCGTATTCCGCAGCTGAAACGTGATGGACTCGATTGCATGGCGAGTCTTGTTCACTATCAGCGTCGAAAGGAACTCCAGGGTGAGTCGATGGTATGATGGACGGCCCTGTGCGAGAAGCAAGCCCGAAAGCTGTCCGACCTCACACAACTCCAAGAAGGATTGGTCGATACCGAGCTGGCGAAGTGTAAAGAGGCATGGGAGCCTAGCTACTTGGTAAGGCAGCGTGGCGAGAGCTTTCCACGTCTTCTTCTGGTCGGAGGTGAGGTTGACACCGGTGGGACTGGGACCGGGAGCCATGAAGATGCAAGTGGTACCTAAAAATTGGAAGTATTAGATCCGTTCTACAAAAACCACATATATATCCACAAGACACCCAACTCCCCCAAACTTCATTCAAGCCAAAGTGTTGCACATATATCACTAACATTTAGGAAGATAGACTCGATTCCTATATGTTTCTCAAAGCAAGTCATGCAATTCGTGTAAACAACCGACCATATAGGACGATAGACTCAAGTCCTAACATCATGAAACCAAAATCAAGATAAGCATACACCCCACATTCTACACCATACTCAACAATTCCATAAGTAATCATAATTGGGAGATAGACTCAATCCCTTTAACACTTCAATCCATGTGGAAAACCCAAATTCATGCTCAAGACAAAACCATTCACACCAAGATGACATTCACACTAGCAAATCACCACCCAAAACTTATCACAACAGAAAGCATGCTAGAATTCAAGACATAATAGCACAAACCCATGAGATAAATCAATTAATTTCAAGCTCAAAATAGCCATTCACACCAAATCCTCTTTGAACTAGCAATTAGCACTAAATTCCTCAAAAATTCGAAAATTAAGCTAGCCCAAGCAACAACCAACAATACCCCTCACAATGTCAAGTGAAATCAAGACGAAAAGAAGGAAATTCGTACCTTTGTACTTTTGGTCCTTGTTCTTGAGTAAAAACCACCAATTGCTTGGTTTAGATCTTGAATTAGGAGGGTAGAATGGATGGGATGTGTGCTAGAGTGATGATTGTGGGAGAAATTGGAGGGAGGAGGGAGTTTTTGGCTGGAAATTCGAGAGAGAAAGATGGAAATTAGGGTTTGGAAGCCCTTACCTGCGCCGCCATATATAGCGCGAGAAACGCCCGCCCGGGCGAACTGCCCGGGCGTTTTGAAGACAACCCGGGCATTTTCTCTGGGGCCGGGCGTTTTTAGTGCTGGAAACGCCCAGCCGGGCGTTTTTCTTCTTCCACCCAGTGACCGTCCTAGTGGCTATCAACTCGTCATTCTCCCCCTTCACTACAGTAGTACCCCCTTTCTTTGCTACCACTTGGGTGGGGCTCACCCATTCACTATCAGAGATGGCATATATGATGCCGGCATCTAACAATTTTATCACCTCCTTCCTTACCACATTTTGCATAATAGGATTAAGTCGCCTTTGGTTTTGGGCCTTAGGCTTATGGTAATTTTCTAAATGGATCCTATGCATACACAGAGATGGGCTTATTCCCTTCAAGTCTGAGATTGACCACCCTATTGCTCCCTTAAATTTCCTAAGAACTCTCAACAATTTATCTAATTCAGAAGCAGAAAGAGATGATGATACAATTACCGGTAGGGTGTCATCTTCTCCTAGGAATGCATACTGCAAATGTGATGGAAGAGGCTTCAGCTCCACTTTTTTACTCTTTTCCTCATCCTTGTCGTCTTCTTCTTCATTCCTAAGAGGTAGGAATTGTTGACGGTATGATCTCGGGATCTCCTTCCCTGAATCCAGAGCACCTACAAACTCAATAAGCTCATGATTAGCCTCCATCATATCAATAAGATGAGAAGAATGAATAGAGTTAACGATACACCCCTCTAGTTGATCTTCTGGTGCGTTGGTGTAGGCCATCTTTCTGACACAATCATCCACTATAGTCACTACATTGCAATGCTGCAGGCTTCCTCCTGGTTCCACATCGTGCCTCTCCAAGGCTTCATAGATGGAGAAAGTCACGCTCTCGCCATTGAAGCGAAAAGTAAGCTCTCCATTGTCAACATCGATCAGGGCCTTCCCTGTGGCTAGGAAAGGTCTTCCTAAAATGAGGGGCACCTTCTTGTCTTCCTCCATGTCCAATATCACGAAGTCAGCTGGGAAGACGAACTCATTCACTCTCACCAATATGTCATCCACTACACCCACTGGACGGGACACCGATCTGTCAGCCATCTGCAATGTGATAGATGTGGGCTTCATCTGGCCAATCTTCATCTTGTTATAGAAAGACAAAGGCATGAGGTTAATGCTCGCCCCAAGGTCGCATAAGGCATTCTCCACAAAGTAGTCTCCAATGGTACACTCAATAGTAAAGCTTCCCGGATCCTCCATCTTGGCTGGAAGCTTCCTTTGCAAGATCGCACTACAGTTTTCCGTCAAGTTGACGGTCTCATGATGCTCCCACTTCTTCTTTTTGGCGACAGCTTCCTTGAGAAACTTGACATATCCTGGCATCTGCTGCAGTGCCTCAATCAGCGGGATGTTAATCTGCACCTTCTTGAAGATCTCCCAAAATTTAGCGAACTGATCATTCTTCTTCTTCCTTTGCAGCATTTGGGGGAATGGTACTCTAACCTCTGCTGGCTTGACTAGTGTGCTCACTTCAGGGTGAACTGCAGGAGATGATGTCTCGAGTCCCTCCTCTTCTGCTTCAGTCACTACTTCCTTCTCGGTCTCAGCTGCAGGTTTTGATGGAGTCACTGGTATGGAAGGACCCTCATAACTCGTCCCACTTCTCAAATGAATCGCCTTGCAATCCTTGGGATTTATCGTTGGCTGTCTGGGAATTGCCCTGGCTTATGCTGGCCGCTCACAGACTGAGCGATCTGACTCATCTGTACCTCTAAGTTCTTCATATGTGTCGCCATGTTGTGCACATCATTCTCTACCTTCTCGAGCCTCTTGTTTGAATGCTCCATATTCTTCTGAGATTGGGTCATGAAGGCATTCAGTATGTCCTCTGAACTCCTCTTCTGCGGCTCCTTGATTATTCCTTGTGACACTGTAAACCCCGGAGGTGGCTGCAAGACATTGTCGGTGTTCCCATAGGAGAGATTGGGGTGTGGCTTACTCCCAAAATGGTTGAAACCTCCACCCCCTTGATTGGGGCGGAAGTTGTTATAGTATCTGTTGCCCCCTTGGTGTATGTAGTTGACATCTTCTACACTTTCTAGGTTATCTTGCACCGATGATCCCACTCCCATGAGATCCAGCTTCCTATGGATGAGCTCCAATTGATTGGCCAAGCTGCTATCGGGACTGACTTCTGTGGCAGAAGCTATTCTATGCACCTTGCTCCTCTCATTAGTCCACGTGCCATCATTCGAGGCAACTCTCTCGATCACCTCCATCGCTGCCGCCTCATCAATCTTTATCAGTGATCCTCCTGCGCTCCAGTTTAGCTCGCTCTTTGCCTCAGGCAAGCACCCCTTGTAGAATGCGAGGACTTGATGGGTTGGATTTAAACCATGATTAGGACACCGCTTCAAAAGGCTCTTGAACCTTTCCCAAGCTGCTCGGATACTCTCTTGAGGGGTCATCTCAAATGCTAGGATCGCTGATTGCCTATTCAATGCTTCACTCGGAGGGTAGTATTTTGCTAAGAATTTGGCCACCAATGCATCCCACGTACGGATGGAGTTGGGCTCCAAACTGTCCGGCCAATCCCGGGCATCATCCTCTACAGAGAAAGGAAATGCCCTCAATCTGATCTGCTCATCTGGTGATGTGTTTGTTAGGATCCTCCGTGGATCGGCCTCTAAAAACATTGTTCTCTACCATCTGAAGGAGCCCCCTCCTGAGCTCAAAGTTGTTAGCTTCCACGTTGTTGCTGACGATTGTTGGATAGGACACCCCATTATAGGCAAACATATTCTGCACTGGTATCCCATTCTGCCCTTGATCTAACCGCCTCTGCAATGCTGCGAGTTGCTCTTGAAGTTGAGCATTCGTTAGAGGAGGTGGTGGATTGTTATTCCTGTTGTTCCCCCCGTTTCCTCCGTCCATCAGAAAAGGAGGATGTGGTTCAAACTGGACAGGAGAGTGAACTGGTGATAGAGAAGGTGACGGTGGTTCTTGAACTGGTGAAGGTGACCGTCTCTGGACCGGAGAAGAAACTCGGATCCGCTGGTTTAGCCTCTTCAAAGCGTTTCTCCTTCTGTTGGATGCTTCGATCTCAAGATCAATAGGCTCTAAAGGTAATCCCTTAGAGCGTGTGTGCATACAACCTGAAAAAGACAACACAAATCTAAGAGCTCAAAGAAAATAAAAATAAAAATTAAAGCAATAAAATCTAGAGTAGTAATCTCTATCTTTACCACGATATTAAGCTAAAAACACAAATTGTCCCCGGCAACGGCGCCAAAAACTTGACTTGATTTATTTTAAACACGAGAAATACCCACAAGTGTACGGGCTAGTGTAGCAATAAACAAGTATGAGTATCGTATCCACGAAGACAAATTGTGCAGCTTAAGTACCACGAACCAATTTTGACTACTATCTAGAAAATCCGGAAGAGTAGGTTTTGATTTTTGAAAAACAAATGAACATAAACAAGACAAAAGTAAGCGATAAAAGACGAGTTTCAAATAATAGAACGAGATAGAGTCTTGGATCCAACTACAACGAACACGATGTGAATAACTCAACAACTTCGATTACCCAATTGAAGTCTCTAGGATTACTAGGAAAGCCGCAAGTCTAGGCTAAGCCCTCTCTCAAGTGCACTTAACCAATTGATTAATTATTAATATTGAAGTCTCCTTCTAATATGTCACAAATAACTCCTTAAAACAAACGGCTCAAGCCCTCACTCTAGAATTCCTTCTCTCGAATGCAAATTATCTAGGTGTTGTTCTTTCTTTTAACAATCCTAATTAGGTATCTCTCGATTACTTAAACTAGGACAACAAACCCAATTGGTAGCTAAGCAATTGAATTAAAAAGGCACAAGGAAGAAACAAAGAAATCACAAGAGCAAAGGTAATCAAAAGTCCTTGAATTAATCCAAAGCATTCATTGTAGTCTTCACCAAAACTCTACAAATGATTTAGCTACTCATATCCAAAGCAAATTCACAAGAGAAATCCATAGAAAGAGAGTTGAACATAGTAAACTAATAAAGATACTCCCAAGGGTGAATTGAATGGGCAAATCGTCTTCGTCTTCAAACTTGTTGATGAATCGGACTCTTTGACGCTTCAATCAGCTCTCAAAAGGTGGAAACTGCTTCTGGGGCGTGTGGAATATATTCTGGAGTCGAACCCTAGGTCCTATTTATACCCGGGGCGAAAAAATAGAAATTCAGCTGCAGACGAGCAAATCGCCCGGCCGGGCGATTTCTAAGCAACAAAACGCCCGGTCGGGCGTTCTTCTTAAGCGCGAAGTTGCGCAAAACGCCCGGCCCGGGCATTTTCAGAGGGAAAAACGCCCGGGGACAGTGGATTCGCCCGGTCTGAGAGGCAAAATGCACGGCCCGGGCGATTTCAGAGGGGAAAACGCCCGGGGACAGAGAATTCGCCCGGCCTGGGTGGCAAAACACCCGGCTTGATCTTTTGGCTGTCATTTCGTCCGTTTCCACCTGTTTTGACTACAAATACTCGACAAACTTATCAGAGCACTCTAACTAAGGGATCATGGATGAAAACTCAAGTAATGTGCTACAATATACTCAATTAAGCAATGTAAACCATCCAAAACACTTGCTAAACTACGAGTTTATCAGTGTTCGTTGTAGTTGGATCCAAAACTCTATCTCGTTCTCTTACTTGAAACTCGTCTTTTGTTGCATGCTTTTGTCTTGTTTATGTTCAATTGTTTTTCAAAATCAAAACCAACTCTTCCGGATTTTCTAGATAGTAGTCAAAATCGGTTCGTGGTACTTGAGCTACACAATTTGTCTTCGTGGATACGATACTCATACTTGTTTATTGCTACACTAGCCCCGTACACTTGCGGGTATTTCTCGTGTTTAAAATAAAATGAGTCTCAGTTGTACGGGGCTAGTGTAGCAATAAAATGTACTTAATGGTCAGCACTAGGCCTGATATTGCCTCAGTTTGATATTGATGCCATGAAGAAAGTTCCCTATGCCAATGCTATTGGATCAGTAATGTACTGAATGGTCAGCACTAGGCCTGATATTGCCTATGCTGTGTCTTGCCTTGCCTTAGTAGATATATGGCTAATCCTGGTTCTGTTCATTGGGAGGCCTTAAAGTGGCTTCTAAGATATCTTAAGCACGCTGCCAAGTATGGGTTGTGTTACTCTAAATATGATGATGGTGTTTTACTAACTGGTTTTGTGGATTCCAACTATGCTAATGACAAGGATACGAAGAAATTTTTTGGTTTGGACATACAAGGACCACAATGTTTTTTGGTTTGGACATACAAGGACCACAATTCAACTCGGTCAAGTTTTGATTAAAGCCACACATGAGTTCTATTATTTTCTTCAAATCCAAATCATATAGGCTTGAATTTACAAAAATGTGGATTTTCTTTATTATTTATATATGTGTGTAATATATCATTCATCTTTAGAATATGAGTAATTGATTGAGCTACAAAAAGAACTTATTATTCTCTCAATCCAACCATAATTGAGTTGTATCCATTTACTGGTCATTTAATTGCAGTTGAGTTATTTTTCTCTATGCAGAAATACACATTTAATATCTTTTATTTTATATGCTCTCATACTTTACTCTATTCAATTATCAACTGTATTGCTTTATATTCTCTTCACTTTTATACTCTACACGGTTTCCACTTACATCCTTGAACACGACTTTCTTAAATCTCGCATCCGAAAAACACCTAAATTACGGGACGGAGAGAGTACTAATTCGTCTAAACCCCTCCAAGTAAGCTGTGATTGTCTATTTAAAGCTCCATACACCTATCTTAATTTGTAAGCAAAAAACTTATCAATATCCTTTTTCACAATGCTTCCAAACTTCTTGTTGCTCACTTATATACTAACTTCGTCTTTCATTATGACTACTCATTCATATACTAGCAGATGCCTTCGTCATCAGGACATCTTGTTGTTTCAGCTCAAGGATGAGTTGATCTTCAATTCTTCTCATTCGACAAAATTGGTACGATGGAATGAAAGTGGCGAGTGCTGTAAGTGGCACGGTGTGGTATGTGATGCATCTGGTTATGTCATTAGTTTGGAGCTCGATGATGAGGCCATTTATGGCGGAATTGGGGATTCGTCGAGTCTCTTCAAATTTAAATATCTGCTAAAGCTTAACCTCGCCTGACTTCAACTACACTCATCCCATTCCAAAAGGTATTGGAAATCTTACTTATTTGACACACTTGAATTTGTCAAATACTGGTTTTGGTGGACAGGTTCCTTTTGAAATTTCATCCTTTACGAGATTGGCTAGTCTCGATATCTCCAATGAGTATGCCAATATTTTAAGTCTTGAGCACCCGAATTTGGAGATGCTTGTCCGAAATCTAACGGAGCTTAGAGAGCTCTATCTTGACGGTGTCAATATCACTTCCTTCGACGAAAGGAGAAAATGGAGCCATATTGTATCATCATATTTACCCAACCTCACCTCTTTAAGTTTCTCTTCTTGTTTTCTCTTTGGCCCTTTAGCAAGGTCGTTTTGGCAACTTCATTCCCTCTCGATTCTTCAACTAGATTTCACCAAGCTTTCAACAGTAGCAGTTCCGGACTTGTTCACCAGTTTTCTAAATCTTACCACCTTAAGTCTTGCTAGATGTAGTTTAAAGGGCTCTATACCATCCAGCTTTTCTAACCTGACCAAGCTGATTCATGTCGATTTGACGAGTAACTTCTTGACAGGCTCACTTTCTTCTAAGCTATTTGAAGGTCTTTCCAATCTTGTTTATTTAGATTTGGGATTTAACTCATTCTCTGGAAATGTTCCCCATTCTCTATTTGCTCTCCCTTCATTGTTGGAACTTGATCTTAGAAGCAATAAATTTAATGGCACTTTTCAACTAGACAACCTTCGAAACCTTGCCAATCTCACATTCCTTGCTCTATCTCAAAATCGCTTGTCGGTAGATGTTGGCAACGTCAATTCAAGTTCATACGGATGTCTCCAATTAAAAGTTTTATACCTAGCTTCATGCAACTTGTCCCATTTTCCTGATTTCATCAGACATTTGGATATGGAAGGATTGGAGCTTCCAGACAATCGGATCGCGGGGGAAATACCTAGCTGGATTTGGGGAAAACAACTTATGTTTCTAAACTTCTCACATAATCTTCTGACAGATCTCCAAAAGCCTTACCATATCCCCACTTCTCTTCAGTTCCTAGACTTGCATTCTAACCGGTTTAGAGGCGAGGTGCGGCTTCCCCTTCCACTTGAATCTCAACTATGGTACTTGTCTCTTGCTAATAACAGTTTAAGTGGATCAATTGCAACCTCTCTATGCAATGCCAAACACCTCGACTCTCTTGACTTGTCTGGAAATAAATTAAGTGGGAGGATACCCCCTTGCGTACTTGAAAACGTTAGGGGGCTTGATCTCAGTCGAAACAACATCAGTGGTAGCATTCCAGATATTTTCTCCAAGGATTGTAGGCTACAATATTAGGAGCTTAACAATAATAATTTAGATGGGAAGATCCCGAAGTCCCTCAAAAGTTGTAGGTCGTTGAAGTTCTTGGATGTCGGGAACAACAACATCAATGACAGCTTCCCTTGCATGTTACCATCGAGGTTGCTCGTGCTTGTTTTACACTCCAACAGATTCTACGGGGAAGTGAGATGTCACCACAACTGGCCAGATCTCCAAGTTCTAGATATATCTTCGAATTATTTCAGTGGAAGTCTAAAATCAATAAACTTCTCTAGTTGGAGGGCTATGGTGCTGCAGAGTGATGAACATTTGAGGCGCAACAGCATAAAAGATAAGTGCATGCTATCGTCAATGACATTGCGTGTTCTTGTTTTGCACTCCAATGGAAGAGTGAGATGTCACAACAATTGGGCAGAATTCCCTGTTATAGATACATCTTCGAACTATTTTAGTGGAAGTCTAGAATCAATGGACTTCTCTAGCTGGAGGGATAGGATACTACAGAGTGATGAACAACTATGGCTCCGTTATAACTCTGTGCAGAGCTCACCAAGTGTGACATTAATCATGAAAGGGCTAAATTTAGAGCTCCACAACATTTGGCGACACTTTGGTAGCATTGATTTCTCTTCCAATAATTTCCATGGAGAGATTCCAAATGCAATCGGTGATCTTACCTCGCTTCATCATCTCAACTTCTCATTCAATGCCCTCAACGGAAGCATACCAAATTCATTTGGTCAGTTGAGGAATCTCGAATCACTCGACCTCTCTGGAAACCAACTAACGGGGATGATACCAGTGGAGCTTGCAAGCATTACATTCCTTTCATTCTTGAATCTGTCCTACAATAAGTTGGTCGGAGTCATCCCAAATGGCCCTGAATTTCAAACATTTACAAATGATGACTTTGAGGGAAATGCAGGGCTTTGTGGTTTCCCTCTCAACAAAAGCTGCAGTCATACTGATGACAATGACAGTGAGCTATCACCGCGAGAACATGAAGCCGTGGAAGAGAAGAAGGAGATTGAGTGGGAATAGGTATCAGCTGCACTTGGATACGTTGTGGGTGTAGGGATCATTGTGTGGCTACTTCTATTTTGCAGAAGATTCAGAGAGAAATATTTCGACAAAATAGAAGAAGTTGTTGAAGGCATATTCATTGCCAGAGACATGAGAAGACGGCGTACAAGAATGGTAGCCAGGAATCGAGCCAGGAGATAGTAAAGTTTTCTTTAAGAGCAGTTTCTTTTTGGTGTAAATAAGTGCAGTTTATGCATGTGTGTTTATGTATGTATACTGTTTTTGTTTATGCATGTGTACTGTGTGTGTGTGTGTTTTGGTCTAGATGAGTGCAGTGCATGTTGATTTCATATGTTCTTTTATTTTCATGTTAATTATCCTGATAGAAAATTTTCCACGATGTTACAAAAAAATCAACTTCTACCTAATAATCATGCAGATTAGTAGTGTGATGCAATCAAATATCATACAAACAAAAGTGCAAAGAAGTCAATTTCCATTTCGGAAATATCAGCGTTGGGATGATTATTGAATAATAGCCTTAAAGACGCAAAATATCAATTAAAAAAAACAAGTAGCTCAGTGTAGATTTTGTATAGAGAGGTTGGAAGGAGATTAATTGTTAACTATTACTATATGCATATACCAGTGATTAAAGGAGAAATCTTTTCAAATATGTAGAGAAGAACTAATTTTGTGTTTAAGACTAACTTCCGTTGGCATGTATAAAACTAATTTTGTGCTCACCGGTTCGCTTCCATCCACCTTTGCTTCACTAACTAAGCTAACTTATGTTGACTTCTTCACAGGCTCACTTTCTTAAACCCTTTTTCGAGGTTTTCCCAATCTTGTTTATTTGAATTACGGTTTCAATTCATTCTCTTGTGTCATTCCTCCCTCTGTGTTTCACCTTCCTTATTCATTGTTGGAACTTCGTCTTAGCAACAACCTGTTTACTGGACTAGTTGAGGAATTTCCCATTGTAAACTTCTCAAGCGTTTTTACCATGGATTTGAGTAGTAATCAGTTGGAGGGACATGTACCGGACTCTTTCTTTCAACTTCATAGCCTCGAGTATCTTGATCTTTCGAAAAACTTGTTCTCTGATGTGATGTCAGAAGCTATATATAATTCAAGAAGATATGCACTTTCCAAATTCATTTTTTAGCTGAAAAGACGTGAATTGGAACGTCAATTGCGATTACTGAATAGGATACGTAAAAATTTAACATTATTTATATAAATATTTTGAAGGAAAATAAAATTTGACCTAATACATTTTTTAAATAAAAGTTAACGTAACTATTTCAATCAAATATAATAGAGTGAAAGAACATGAAATAACAAAACTATTTTGATTAAAATTAGGAGTATTGGGAAAGAGAAATATATTTTTTAGAAGTAATTTTTTTTTTACCATAAAATAAGATCAATTTGTCAACTATTTAATGGTGTATTAGGAAATGCAGTATGCAATGTATGAGGTGATCCCTTCCGGACATCAAGAATTTTAAATTCAAATATCATAACTGACTTATTGGCATCACAATGTCAGCAGTTTCAAAGACTAAAACTAAGTTTGAGAATGGTCGAGGATTACCAAACTACCTATGCCTTGTGAACATTATCTCGTGAAGAGCTTGAAAGATCGTAGCTAACTTGTAAACACCATCAATCTGATAATTACTAGTAGTACTTTTTAACTTTTGAAAATTATCTAATTTGAAGTTTAAAATATCGGCACTAGCTTTGAGTATATTATCAAGTATCATCCACATTTTATAGAATATACCCATCCACCATTTACTGAATTCAAGTTGCTGGCCTTATTTGATTTCTCAGTAGATCATAATTAACCACCCTCTGTTTCATTCTAGCTGTTGGCCTAAAGGGAGAGAAATATGAGAAATAAGATTTTAGGAAAATACATAAATGAAATAAGAGATCGAGAAAAAAAATGGAAACGAGAGAAAATTTAAATGAGTATGAGAAAAATAAATAAACCAAAAAAGTGAAAAGAACAAAAAATTCTGAAAATAAAAGTGATAAAAAATCGTACAGTAAATATTGTTAAAGCCCTAAATCATGACAGTAGCCCTTCTCCTATTCACGTCTTTCACGCTCTGCGTTTTCCTTGGTCAAGGCCTCAACCCGAGATTGAAGAATGTCGATCATCGCTTGCGCTCTCATCACTTCAATCTTCAGCCTCTCCCTGTCCATTGAGATGTCGATGATCTCTTTCTCCAAGTTGCTGATGAACTTGTGGTAGCCGGGAGGGAGGGATTTTTCCAGTTCCGCCGAGTTAAACGTGGTCGTGCTGCCCGGGAGGTTGTCTTTCGCGCCTAGGGTCTCTAGAAGGGGGATCTCTACAGGCGGGGAGTTGGTTTTCGTCATCATCCTTGTCAAGGTGGAGTCCTCAGATCCGTTGGTGATGCTGCAGTTTGGATCATCGCGCTTTGGTCTCTTGCCGATGTCCAGCGAGAGGTGCTCCAGTTCGGGTGCAGGATCCCTCTTCGACAGCTGGAGAGGGACGCTGGGGGTATCGGCCGGGGCTACGAGAGGCTGCACATCCTGCAAAACATTTTGAGAGAGATTGTTAGGATTACAGTAATTACAAGATCTCATGCTGCTAAAAAAACTCGAATTCACACGATAAACGTGCTTTTAACCGCGTCTAATTTTCATTTCTATCTATTTTCGTTACATGAAAACATAAATTTCGATGCAATTAATGAACAATCTAAACCATAAAAGAAAGTCTTGCACCAAAATGAACAAAACATGCACAAGACCTGTTCGGTGTTTGTGCAATCTTCGCGCACCTCATCTTCCGCGGGGACCACAAGCGGGGCGTCCTCATCCCATTCCTCTTCGATAAACGGGGCATATCGGTCCTCATTAGGTGGTCCAACGCCACTCTTGTGGAAGATTTTACAGAGCACAAATGCATCCTAAAATTAACAAAACAAAGACAAGAATTTCATTATTTTAAAAGTTAGCACAAAATCACTGGGAATCGATACACACCCTAGAACGCCGGCGTTTCCCAGTTCTGTGTCGCATAGCCGGTACTCGTGCATCACCCAATCAGTCCGCTTTCCATCATGGGCGCGTCCGCTGTGGAAAATGAGCGTTTTCTTCATTCCAATGGACTCGTTCTTATGTTTCACCGGGCGGTCCTTCCCGGTCGCCTTCCAGTACCCTTGCCCAGTGGTGCGATTGAGCCGGGATCCACTGCCGTACTTCTTATCCACAGGGCTAAAGAAGTACCACTCTAGATCTCTCGTCTTCAGCACCGAATGCTCTATTTAGGCAACATATTAGAAATGGGCCACTCACCCCTTAAAAGGCCTCATAAGGGGGAGGGTTATCCACACTTATATAGAGAAGCTAGGATCATCACCAAGCCGATGTGGGACAATGATTTGGAGAATTTAACACGCCCCCTCACGTGTGGGCCGGAATGACACATCGGACTTCCATCACGTGGGTAGGCAAGAGAAGATATTAGAAGAGATAGGATCATCACCAAGCCGATGTGGGACAAGATATTAGAATTTTAACACGCCCCCTCACGTGTGGGCCGGAATGACACATCGGACTTCTAATATGGTATCAGAGCAGGGCCCAAGTCGATGATGGTTTATCTCTTTATTTCTTCTCTTGCCTACCCACGTGATGGAAGTCCGATGTGTCATTCTGGCCCACACGTGAGGGGGCGTGTTAAATTCTCCAAATCATTGTCCCACATCGGCTTGGTGATGATCCTAGCTTCTCTATATAAGTGTGGATAACCCTCCCCCTTATGAGGCCTTTTAAGGGGTGAGTGGCCCATTTCTAATATGGTATCAGAGCAGGGCCCAAGTCGATGATGGTTTATCTCTTTATTTCTTCTCTTGCCTACCCACGTGATGGAAGTCCGATGTGTCATTCCGGCCCACACGTGAGGGGGCGTGTTAAATTCTCCAAATCATTGTCCCACATCGGCTTGGTGATGATCCTAGCTTCTCTATATAAGTGTGGATAACCCTCCCCCTTATGAGGCCTTTTAAGGTGTGAGTGGCCCATTTCTAATATGGTATCAGAGCAGGGCCCAAGTCGATGATGGTTTATCTCTTTATTTCTTCTCTTGCCTACCCACGTGATGGAAGTCCGATGTGTCATTCCGGCCCACACGTGAGGGGGCGTGTTAAAATTCTAATATCTTGTCCCACATCGGCTTGGTGATGATCCTATCTCTTCTATATAAGTGTGGATAACCCTCCCCCTTATGAGGCCTTTTAAGGGGTGAGTGGCCCATTTCTAATACAACAAGATTATCATTAAGATACAAAAGCTAGTTAGAAATCGACGAATGTGTGTAACGCACCATGCACGCGCACACACACACACCCTCATTCACAAGTTCAAACTCATACATATAAACAACACTCATTCACAACATCATTCCTTCATCTAAACTTGAAAAACATAACAACCTAAAACTATAATTATTTAAAAAAATAATTATTTAAAAGACTGCAACTTTACATCAAACAAAGCATGAATCTGCAACAATTATTTAAAAAAATATAAAAAGATTGAATCTTTTCATACCATCAAGCTCCCATGGCTCAGATTTGTAGACGTCAATTTCACTAATTGCTTCAAACCTGAAAGGCATCCCACAAACTTTCCTCCTCAAAAAATACCTCACCAACTCCTCGTCCGTTGGATGAAACCTGAACCCGGGCGCCAAAGAAGTCAGCGGAGGAGCCCCCACCGCCACCACCGCAGCAGCCGCCGCCACAATCTCCTGCCCCGTTTCCATCCCCAAGATTATATTTTTTACAAAATTACACCACACCCACAAACAACACACACGATTTGGTGGCAAGAAACCCCTTTCAACACTTAAATTGATGAAAAAAGTGCACTAAAAATGCACACAAAACAGGAAAAAAAATGTTTGGTTTTTTAATGGAAAAGAGAGTAAGAAAAATTGAAGGATGGAAGAGAAATGGAGTGTGTGTAGATGAGCTGATACTAACTGTAAATGTTATATATACAGTGTTTCCATCAGTTTCAAATTTATGTATTTCCCCTTGTACTTTGTAACAATTCTATATCTCACCCTCCTCCCTCGAGAAAAATGTGCACTAAAAGGCACAAACCAGGAAAAAAAAGAGTTGGGTTTTTAAATGGAAAAGAGAGCAAGATTTGAGAATGGCTTTCAGGGAGAAATGAAATGTAGAAAGGGGTTTTGGATTGTTTTTTTTGGGATATTTTTTACCCAAATTGGGGAAGAAACTCAAGAAATGAGAGAGTGTGGTGTGTGGTAAGGATACTTGCTTGACACTGAAATCAATATCAAAGCAAGAAATGTTGAAGGATAGAAGAGAAATGGAGTGTGTGAGTTTGATATATATAGTGTCATTAAGTTTCAAATTTATGCATTTCCCCTTACTTTTGTAACAATTCTGTATCTCACCCTCCTCCTTCGAGAATAACGAGTATCAAACTTGAATTTAAAAGCATTATTATTATTATTATTATTATTATTATTATTACTATTATTATTATTATTATTATTATTATTATTATTATTATTTATTTATTTATTTACATCTTTATCATCTATTACTGCCTCATTCCCATCGAATGTGACCGATTTCTCAAAATGAACACAAGATTTTAGGCAACACTATTATAAAGTACGTAGTAATGTTTTCATTTTTATAAATATACAATCTTATTTATGGAAAATTAAATGAAAATGTGACATTTTCACGAGTATCAAATGAGTTTTGTATGAATTTGGGATAGACCTAGGTCGGGTAGAACAGCATCGTCACCGACTCCACTATAGTCTATGGTATTGGAAACTATATAATTAAGCCTCTAACCCTATTTTATCTCTTTGCTCCATTTCGACCATTCTCTGTTGTGTGATTTCATTATTTAGCCTAAATGGCAGCAGACGACGTCAGCAAGTCGACAATGACCTTCTTCAACTAGCAAATTCCGATCTCGTGATATGTTATGAAACCCTATATAATTCCTTTTATATATTAAGCGTGTTTGACTATTGGGTTGATTACATCTCACATACCATATCCAAGATATGGTATATCCATTTTGCGTAGCTCGCAACTTATTGCATGGAGGCATAATTTACTAAAGGACACTGAAGATAACCGCTGCAGATTTTTGTGAGGAAAAGCACGGTCTTTGTCATATAGCACGATTTATAGTATTATTTGAATTTTAAGCTATTACGGACATATAGTTTATTAAGCGCGCGACTTAGATAACGGTTGTAAATTCATATGAATAAACAAAATATTTTGTGACTATAGTATTCTTTAATTTTTAAAATAAAACTTATTTTTTTTATTGATTACTTCTGTTGATGTTCTGTTGATGTGTTAATGTACTAGTTTTTATTATAATTAAAAGAGAATAATTTAATTATTCAAAAATTAGGAATAAATATTTTGAAAGTTAGTATATATTGTGATTGTACCGTTTCCATTGTCCTACCTGGATTACAATTCAATAAATGTTAAATTATTCGTGAAAAGTCTTCCATTCTTGTCTTTTTTATGAGTAGCTATTTGGGGATGAGAAGGAATCATCCTCTTTTGTACTTAAGCAAGAAAAATTTATTGCAATTTTCAATTTATTGTTCTTTGTTTCCCATTATACTTTATTAGTTGGACTAAAATTCAATAGTTTTGGCAGCTTATAATCATTTTCAGTTATTTTTTAAATACGATTGTCATTTTATAAGAGTTGACATTGTTTTCATTTAATCGACAGTTTCCATGAAGGAGAGAAAATGTCAAAAATAACTTTTATGAAATGACATTTTATAAATTACATTAACATAACTTTTGAATCGAGAATTATTTTCTATAATTTGTTTGATTAGATTGACTATAATATATAGAAATTATAAGAATTAAAAAAGAAACAATTTGATCATATACAATGACGATATTAATACATAATAAACTATATGGAAATTATAAAAATTTAGAAAGAAACAAATTTTATTATATACCATGGCGAGTTAGGATTTCAACGATGGGAAAGATAAAACAAGACAAATTTAACAGCCGCGAGGTAAAAGTTTAGAGGAAGAATAAGGGAGTATCGACAACGTCAAAAAAATCGGCATCAACATCGAATGAGTCGGTAATGGTTACCCCAAAATTTTTTGGAAATAATCACAAGATAGATACAGATGAAGAGATAAATATAATATAGGGAAGCAAGAGCCGACGAAGATTGGTAAATGTATTATTGTAAAGGGGGAAAGCATAAACTTAATGATTTGAACCGACTCTAATTTGGTATTAGTCAAAATCATGATTGATACAACAAATTATTAAATTTGTTAATAAATACTAAAATTTCTAATTTATCAAAGTTGTTGGATAGACTAACCTCTTTTACTACGATAATAGATATACTAAGTTTATTATACTTATTTAAGTATGGTTGATGTTTATATTTTTTTTTAGTTTGTTCTAAAATTATATCTATTTTCAGCAAAAAAATTATTTCTTGTCTCTTCCAATAAAAATATTAGATTATATTATACTTTTGATTTTAATTTAACAACTTTATTTAGAATCTCGTGCTATCTAAGAAAATGATCATTTTAAATAGATAGATAAATAAGTCTATATATTGAAAAATAAAATTTTCATTATGTAAATTAAGTTCAGATACTAATAATTTGCCATACGCATAACCAATCAATTTAATGTGTAAAATAATAATTGCAAAACATTTTAGTAGATTATGTATTTAAATCACGAGTCATACACAACGACGAGGTTGGTGGGACCGAATTAAAAAATCACAGATCTTGAATTAATTAGATTGTGTGACAATTAATATACAAATGCATACTTATTTAATAATATAATTTACATATATTATTTACACAACAATTTGATATTTAGACTTTCATAGAAAAGAAAACAAAAAAAAAATGAAAATAATAGCTCTCCCTATTTGTGCATGTTTTGATCAACATGAACCTCAAATACATTAATCTCATTTATGATTCGACTTTTACGCACCAATAATTTCCATTTCTGTTTTTACCCTATACTCGTATGCACGTGCCATCCATTTTGTGATTCAATGATTTATCTGAATTTTTAGCATTGATTATACTTTATATTTATTTAATTTGTAAAATCTCCAAATTCACACATACACCAACAAATTGATTGATCTATGATTAAAATAAGATATACTAATACAAAACACAATTACACAATCAAACGATGGAATTTTATTTAGTTATAACTATTATCGTGCACTGCAAAGAAGCATATATATCTAGTCTTGTAAAAGCTCCAAATTCATAATCAAACGATGGAAACACAAATAGAAACACACATTGCTAAAACCAAAGTTCACACCACACCAACAAATTACACAATCAACCTCTTCTCCACAATTACGAACCTATGAATTAGGCCAGCTTTCAATTGCATGTCACTTTCCAATACAATATGCATAAACAAAAAAAATGAAAACACTTAAATTAAGACCTCAACACCTTTCAACCATCAAACTCAACATATATTTGTAGAGAGGCCCAAAGTTGTCAAATGGCCTGCTTTTAAAATTACTTGGGCCCGGCCCATTCAAAAAACCTATAAATTGGGCCTTTACTGGGCATGGTAATGGATCTATATGGGCTGTATTTGGTGGGCTTCAAGTAGATTTTGTACGTACTCTTCATTAATTATAAACTTTGTTTCTCAACCATTTCTTCGAACAATTACAGATACAATGAGCATATCAGTTTTTTTGATTGAGCAGACGTATACAAATTTCGAGATTGGTAAAAAGACTCTTGGAGGGAATTAGGGGTCGATGTCGAATCCATGTAAGTTTTTACATTTATTGGTATATAAAAATCTATTTGAAAGCTAATAAATATAAATCCTCATATGATTTTGGTTTAATATATTTGGTAGAACACAAATATGATTACTGGAACCTCCGGCGTGGATGCGTTGAAGTTTTTTTCAGGTAGGTGTTTTAAGGCGTAACCTGTTTTGAAGAAATGCTTGAAAGAGATGATTATAGTTATAAATATATCTACCTGTGAAGAACAAAACCATATCTAATATGGTCATGAAGTGAATGTTGGTACTTGGCCTAACATGTGGAAAATTGAACAAATTGTAACATCACTTTGTCTCTACAATCAATATTCAAAGACAGAGACTTTGAAATTATCACTAAGCTAAAAGGTTAGTGGGCACAAATGTTTCAAAGTCTCCAAACTCCACTCAGATTGATAATAACAATTTAGTTAAATTTTAATTTTAATTGTTGCTTTATATATACTCCCTTTGTTCCATGTTATTTAAAGTAAATGACTCTAAGTACTTGAAACAATTCAAAATAAAATACGACTAAAATAGTAAAATATGTTACAATTATAAGGTTTAATCTAATTTGCTCCCTATTCATAACAAATTAATTTTTTATTAAACATTTAGGCTATCAATATGGAGTAGTAAAATAGTAATAATATATAAAAATATTCCATGTATATAACCTCGTTTCTGGAAATAATAATGTTGAATTATCGTTGTATCAATTAAAACATGTAATCGTGCTTGTGGAATTCCTGGATTAGGACTCAAGGACCTCAAGTCCACTTAGAATTGTAACCCACATATCACTCCCATGATTATGGAATTTATAAATGGATGTCTTTATTTATTTAGGTGGTGGTCCTAAAAAAGATATCCAAGTAAACTATTTAAACCCACATTCACCTATCATCCTTTGTACAAACAAAAAAAAAGAATTATCAATATCTTCTTTGACAATGCATTCAAACTTCTTGTTGCTCCTTTGCATACTAACTTCGTCCTTCATTTCACTACTCATTCAAATAATACCAAATGCCTCCGTCATCAGGAAATCTTGTTGCTTCAACTCAAGGATGAGCTGATCTTCGATTCTTCTCGTTCGACAAAACTGGTGCGATGAAATGAAAGTGTTGAGTGTTGCAAGTGGCCCGGTGTGGAATGTGATGCTTTTGGATACGTCATTAGTTTGCAGCTCGATGACCAGGGCATTTATGGTGGAATTCGGGATTCGTCAAGTCTCTTCAGATTTAAATATTTGGAGATGCTTAGCCTCGCCGACAATTACTACTACAATACTCCCATCCCTATTCCTATTCCAAGAGGTATTCAGAATCTGACATATTTGACACACTTGAATTTGTCATTTTCTTTCTTTCAAGGACAGGTTCCTATTGAAATTTTGTCCTTGGCCAAATTGATTAGTCTCGATATCTCCAGCTATTCAATAAGTCTTGAGCATCCAAATTTGGAGATACTTGTCCAAAATCTAACAGGGCTTAGAGAGCTCTATCTTGATTATGTCAATATCACTTCCTCTTATGAAAGGACAAAATGGAGCCACATTATATCTTCATATTTACCCAATCTCACCGCTTTGACCATGTCTGAATGTCATTTATCTGGCCCTTTGTCTAGCTCCTTTCTACAACTCCATTCTCTTTCTATTCTTCGACTTAGTTATAATGATCTTTCAGCAGTAGCAGCTCCGGACTTGCTCGGCAATTTTCCAAGTTTGACCGTCTTGGAACTTTTTAACTGCGGTTTGAAGAGTTCAATTTCTGCGACACTGTGTGAAGGCTTTTCCAATCTTTCTTATTTAGATTTGGGACATAATTCATTCTATGGTAACATTCCCCACTCTCTCTTTGGTCTCCCTTCGTTGCGGGTACTTGAACTTGGCCACAATCAATTTAATGGCACTTTTCGATTGGACATCATTCGAAACCTTGCCAATCTTACACATTTTGGTGTATCTCACAATAACTTGTCGGTAGATGTTGGCAATTCCAATTCAAGTTCTTACAGATGTGTCCAACTAAAATGGTTAAGACTAGCTTCATGTAACTTGTCCCATTTTCCTGATTTCATCAAACATTTGAATTTGGAAACGTTGGATCTCACAAACAATCAATTGGCGGGGGGGATCCCTAGTTGGATTTGGGGAACACAACTTGAGTATTTGGACCTCTCATTTCATCGTCTGACAGATGTGCAAAAGCCTTACCATATGCCTGCTTCTCTTAGGGACTTAAACTTGCAGTCTAACCAGCTTAGGGGTGAGTTGCACTTGCCCATTCCACTTTCTTCTAATCTCTTGCACTTGTCTATTGCAAATAACAGTTTAAGTGGATCAATTCCCACCTCCCTCTGCAATGCCATACGCCTCGATATTCTTGACTTGTCTAAAAACAAACTAAGTGGAGGCATACCCCCTTGCCTACTTCAAAACATTAGAGAGCTCCAGATGGGGCAGAACAACCTCAGCGGCATTATTCCAGACAATTTTTCTACGGAGTGTAAGCTGCAATATTTCAATCTTTACAATAATACATTAGAAGGGAGGATCCCAAGGTCCTTAGAAAGTTGCAGGTTGTTGGAGTTCATGGACGTCGGAAACAACAACATCGAAGACACTTTTCCATGCATGCTGTCATCGACGTTGCAAGTTCTTGTCTTGAACTCCAACCGATTCCATGGGGAACTGAGATGTCACAACAATTGGGATTCTCTCCAAATTCTAGATATATCCTCAAATCATTTCAATGGAAGTTTAGAATCTTTAAACTTCTCTAGTTGGAGTGCAATGACACTACAGGGTGAAAAATACTGGTGGTACATTTCGTCAGACTTTTACTACATGTGGCAAGGATTTGTTATGGCATTAAACATGAAAGGGGTAAATTTAGAGCTTCATGGTATTTGGAAAGACTTCTGTAGCATTGATTTCTCTTCCAATGACTTCCAAGGAGAGATACCAAATTCAATTGGTAATCTAACCTCACTTCATCATCTCAACCTCTCTCACAATGCCCTCAACGGAAGCATCCCAAAGTCATTTGGCCAGTTGAAGGTTCTCGAATCACTCGACCTCTCTGCAAACCAGCTAGCAGGGCCAATACCGAAGGAGCTTGGAGAAATCACATTCCTTGAAGTCTTGAACTTAGCATACAATAAGCTGGTCGGAATGATCCCAAATGGCCGTCAGTTCAAACATTCACAGCTGATTGCTTTGAAGGGAATCCAGGCCTATGTGGTTTCCCTCTCAATACAATCTGCAGTCCTAACGATAACAACGACAAACGAGAACATGAAGCCGTGGAAGAGAAGAAGGAGATAGAGTGGGAATACGTATCAGCTGCACTTGGATACGTTGTGGGTGTAGGGATCATTGTGTGGCTACTTCTATTTTGCAGAAGATTCAGAGAGAAATACTTCGGCAAAATAGAAGAAGTTGTTGAGGCATATTCATTGCCAGAGAGATGAGAAGACGGCGTGCTAGAATGATAGCCAGGAATCGAGCCAGGAGGCAATAGTGTTTTCTTCATAAGCTGTTTCTGTTTGGTAAGTTTATTTATCCATGTGTATGTATTGACATTGTGTGTGCAATATTGTCGTTGGATATTTTGGTGTAATTAGATTAACTTGATTGATCGGTTATTGTTACAATGATACATCATTTAAGTAAGGAGGTGCGGAGTGCACGCTTATTTGAATTCATTATGATGTTAGGGGCGAAGCTCCTTAATAGATGAACGGGGTCCGGGGGCAGCGCCCCCGGGTAGCGGGGTCCCAGGGGCAGAGCCCCTGGCTGGAGTCGAGCTTGGAAATTTTTTATTTCCAACGAAGTTGCTGTATTAGAAATTCATCCGAAAATATAATTTCTGAAAGTCAAAGGACTAATTTGCAATTTCGGAAATCTTTTGAAAATAAGTTATTTTCGGTTAATATTCCCAACGGATGCACTGTTTCGTCAGCAGCTGCACCGATTCGTCTTCTTCAAAATCTGATCAATTCTTCTGGTTCATTTAATCTCGAATACACATGAATTTTCTGAATTCTCTGAATTTTATCCGATCAAATAAGTTTGGTAGAACCACCGAAATTGATTTGATCTGAAAGTGATTATCACGACTTTCAGATATCCGTTTTCTGTTCTATATATTGAATCTCCCTAACAAAGATCAAATAAAAAATGTCGAACAAAGAAACGATGAAGGAAGGAGCGAAAGGTTTCGCGAAGTTGGATAAGTTTGTTGGCCAGGACATTAGACGCTGGCAAAAGAAGATGCATTTCATGCTGACAAATCTCAAGGTGGTGTACGTTCTGAGGCTGTTGAAAATAAAACTCTAGAACAGATGAGGAGGCGGATGAAGTGGGAGAACGATGACTACATATGTCGTGGTCACATCTTAAACGGTATGTTTGATTCTCTATTTGATGTGTATCAAAATGTTGAGTCTGCTATGGAATTGTGGGATTCCCTCGAAGCCAAATATATGGCAGAAGATGCCTCTAGCAAGAAATTTCTTGTTGGTAACTTTATTAATAATAAAATGGTTGATTCGAGGCCTGTCATGGAACAATACAACGAATTGTTGAGGATATTGGGACAGTTTACCCAATATGATATGTGGATGAATCCATTTCTGTCTCTAGTATTATTGATAAACTGTCACCTTCTTGGAAGGATTTTAAAAATAATCTGAAACACAAGGAGGAATTGAACTTGGTCGAACTTGGAAGTGATTTCCAGATTGAACAGTCCATACGAGATATGGAAAAGAGCTCTGTTGGTAATACTAAAAACATGGTTGGTTCTTCTGTGAACATGGTGGAAGAGGGTGAATCCTCAAAGGCTGGTAAAGAGAAACGTAAGTTTCAGGGAAAACGGAAGTTTCAAGGGTATAACAGTAAGGATGGAAATAAGAAGCCTAAACTGACTTGCTGGAAGTGTGGCAAATCTGGGTACTTCAAGAAAGATTGTAAGTCTGGAAAGGGTGGAGGAAAAGGGAAAAACGAGGCTGGTTCAAGTGGATCCAAGGATCCCGAAAAGCAATCGGGTTTGTTTTCTGTACCTAATAATCATTCTGTTGAGAATTATTATGCATCAAAGCATTTTATGTGCAGGATGATGATCTGTCATGGTGGATTGATTCGGGTGCAACATGTCATGTGTGCAAGGATCATCAATGGTTCAAGGATTTTAAACCAATTGAAGATGGATCTTCGTTGAAGATGGGCAACGTTGCAACTGAACCAATCAAGGGAATAAGATCTGTTAGCCTAGTATTTACTTCTGAAAATTCCTTAGTATTAGAAAATGTTGTGTATGTACCTGGTATTCGTAAGAATCTAGTTTCTGGCATTGTATTAAATAATTGTGGATATAAACAAGTGTTAGAAAGTGACAAATACATTCTGTCAAGGCATGGTAATTTTATTGGACTTGGTTATCTATGTGGCATGTTTAGGTTGAATCTAGATGTCTCTTTTGTTAATCATGACCTCTACAAGTATTAGTAATCATGTTAGTAAATCAGAATTATGGCATGCTAGACTTGGACATGTACATTATAAGAGATTGAAAGATATGTCGAAAATGAATTTGATACTAGCATTCGAGTTGAAGGGTTTTGTTTGTCCTCAAACAAAACAAGAGAAAAACTAATAAAGAAACACGGATGCTAAGAACTAGACTTCATACTTGCCTCAAAAATTGTAACAAGAAATAAAGAGTTTGACAAGAATACAAATCAAATCAAGCAAAGCTTATTAGTGCATTTTCATTACTAGCTCGTTGATCACCTTGAAGTGCATGCGCTCACAGTGTTTAGAAGTGTGTTTATCGCTCACTCTCAAAGTTTTTATTGGAAAAAGTGTATGCTCTCAGATCATGCAACATGCAAAGTTTACTATAGGCTTGCTCGAAGTCTAATCCCTCCTCTACTTTATGTGATTAAAACCAAAAATCCGAAAGGTCTTTATTTTAGGTTATAATGTAGGCTCTTTGGTAAGGTGAGGAAATATGGCTAAAAAGTGACTAAACCCAAACATAGCAAAAGTGATCAAGTTCTACTACATCAAACTTAGCACCCCACCAACAATTCGAATCTCAGTAAATTCTAGACTTTGTCTAAATTTCTTCTCACTTTACAAATTCCTTTGATTTTTTCTTTTCTTTTCATTTTTTTTTTGGTACATCCTTTCTTTCTTTCTTTTTTTTTTTTATGCACAACCAAATATCTCATTCAAACCACAAATCTCTATGCACTTTTCACATTTAAATACACTACTTTTTTTTCTACCTTATCTCTCCAACTCTTTTCACAAAATATAAACTAAAATTCACCAAGAGTGTATGGATATTCCCCTTTATTTAGCTTCCAAAGAAAAAGGCTTTAAAGGCTCAAAGTGGCTAGCTAGGGAAAAATATTTTGAATAAAGTCATAAACTTGGATATATAAAGTAGCTAAGAAGGATGGCCTAACGTCCTCTTTTATCATTTAAACACTATGTAGACTTAGGCAGACTAGGAGCAAGTTCTAGAAACAAGTATATGGCTGCAGATAAATCACACAAGAAAGAAATTTATAGCTCAAGTCTCACAAGGTATTAGCATGATTCAAGGTAAACAAACAATTCATTAATTGTGCACCTTTTCACAAAACTTTCAAATCAATGTATCAAGTCAACTCAACCAACACATAAATGAACTTTTTATCATAGGCAACTCGGTCTGATATCCCTAAACATGAGTATTTCTAAGTTTTCTATGTTATGCTCATGACAAGATTCACCTCGGGTTTACTAAAATAAAAATAAAAAACTAACAAAAACAATTAAACTCACGGTCCACTACTTCATCCCCCCAAACTTATTCAAAACTATGTTAAGAATAAGTTTGAAAAGTCGGTAGGGACGTGAGTAAACTAAAAATAAAAAAAAATAAGAAAAAAAAATTATACCAATGTTGGGTTGCCTCCCAACAAGCGCTTGGTTAACGTCTTTAGCTTGACGTTCTTTGAAACTCATAAGTTAGCCCCCATTCTCGGGACTTCCTTTGGGGTGCCTTTCGTACTCACGCTCTACGGAGCATAAAGTGTTGTAGCAGATGAATGTATCTTGCACTGGAGCGTAGAGTATTCCATTGTTGTGATTCCTGCTCTTCTCAAATAGCAACCCTTGCAAAAAAATAAAAAAAAAAATCAAAATAAAACAATACAAAATATTACACTCCAAATTAGTATTATCAACCGTTCTACAATATCAGCTTAAAGCAATAATATTCCCCGGCAACGGCGCCAAAAACTTGATGCACTATTTATTAGCACTAAAAATACCTGCAAGCATACAGGGTAGATCTAGTATAGCTAAAGGTCAGTACCGGGATATCGATCACATGGAATAAGATTGCAACTGACTACCATATACTAAGCATCACATACTATCTAGAGACACAAAGTTTTTGGTTTTAGATTTATTAAACTAGACAGAAAATAAATAAACAAATAACAAAAAGCATAAAAACAATGATACAAAGCAGGCTTAAGAAAGTAGAATTTAAGGATTCAAAACACAATTGACTTCCTTGAATTACGGTCTCTAGAGTTGTTAAGTCGGTCACTTAACTAGATTAAACCCCCTCCCGAGGTGAGAAATCTGTAGATTAGGTGTAATAATTGAAGTCCCCTTCTAATTCTTAGACCTAACTCCTAAAAGATTGTAAGACCAATGACCTCACATGAAACCTCAACTCTCCCGAGTTCTATTGAATTAAAGTGTGAATTATCCCTTTTCCAAGTCAACTATTTCTTCTCCCGAGTACTCTAATCAACTCTAACATGTATTCAAAAGGTAGCTAATCAATTGAATATAAAAGGCACAAGGATAAATCAAATAACTGCAAGAGCTACCAAGGATAATCAATTGAATATCTTCACCAAAAAAATCCACAAAAGATGTTCTACTCATAGACAAGTAAAAACTACAAATAAAGTACGAGACATGAAAGAAATAGATAAAACCCAAGGTCGAATCTTCAATCTTCAGTCTTCTCTTGCCTGGATCTGCAGAGCTGCGCTCCAATGGAAGATGGATGAATTATGTGTGGAATATGGGATGAATGAATGTGTAGAGGGAGAAGGATTGGAGGCTCTGAGATAGAGATTATGAATTAGGTTAGAGGTATTTATAGGTTGGAAAAAGGTTTATTTTTTTGATAATTTCGTGGCCTTCAAGAAATAGGAGAGATTGGGCTTCACAATATAATAATTTCTTTTCTTCCGTGAATTCCCGCCTAAATTCCCGCCAGCTTTGACTGCACTGCGCAATGTTCGTAGAATAGCAATAACTTTCTCCACAGAACTCCGATTGAGACGTGCGAGATATCCACGCTAAGATCTTTAGAAGACGAAGAGAATGGTATGCATTAAGCACTGATAAGACTTAAAAATCGCTGGCAGAATAAGCTCGAATAGAGGCTGCTGCACCTTGGCCTTTTTGCACCTTTTTCTATCTTTTTCTATCATTTATCAACAAACACATTAAAAATACCAAATGTATAACATATGCAATTTAAGAACATAATTTGCATGATTGACATTTAAAATGAGTCAAATCTAGCCCTTAAAAACATGCAAAATCCGTGTTTGTCATGCAACATGTCATGTGTGCAAGGATCGTCAATGGTTCAAGGATTTTAAACCAATTGAAGATGGATCTTCGTTGAAGATGGGCAACGTTGCAACTAAACCAATCAAGGGAATAAGATCTGTTAGCCTAGTATTTACTTCTGGAAATTCCTTAGTATTAGAAAATGTTGTGTATGTACCTGGTATTCGTAAGAATCTAGTTTCTGGCATTGTATTAAATAATTGTGGATATAAACAAGTGTTAGAAAGTGACAAATACATTCTGTCAAGGCATGGTAATTTTATTGGACTTGGTTATCTATGTTGCATATTTAGGTTGAATCTAGATGTCTCTTTTGTTAATCATGACCTCTACAAGTATTAGTAATCATGTTAGTAAATCAGAATTGTGGCATGCTAGACTTGGACATGTACATTATAAGAGATTGAAAGATATGTCGAAAATGAATTTGATACTAGCATTCGAGTTGAACAATGAAAAGTGTAAAACTTGCATGTTAACTAAAATAACTAGACAACCTTTCAATAAGAATGTCAATAAAGTTACTAAGGTTTTAGAACTTATACATAGTGATTTGTGTGATTTTCATTCAACTCCATCACTTGGTAATAAAAAGTATGTAGTTACTTTTATTGATGATGCTACTAGATTTTTCCATGTCTATCTCTGTCATTCAAAAGATGAAGCTCTTGATAAATTTAAAATCTTTAAAGAAAGTGTAGAGCTTTATCATGGTGTGAAGATTAAAACTCTTTGCACTGATAAGGGAGGTGAGTATTATGATCCAGCGTATTTTGAATCGACTGGTATAGTACATCAAACGACTGCTCCATATACACCACAACAAAATGGTGTAGCTGAAAGAAAGAATAGAACGTTAAAAGAAATGATTAATTCAATGTTGTGTTATTCTGGCCTATGTGAAGGATTTTGGGGTGAGGCTGTGTTAACGGCCTGTTATTTGTTGAATAGAGTTCCTAATATGGAATTTTCCATAAGTCTAAGGTTTTCCTTTTTTGCTTATTTTCCTTTTGGTTATTTTCCATCTATTTTTACTTTCCATAAGTTTAAGGTTTTCCTTTTTTTGCTTATTTTTCTTTTGCTTATTTTCCTTTTGCTTATTTTCCTTCTAGTTTTATTCTCCATAAGTTTAAGATTTTCCTTTGCCTATATAAAGGCCTTATTGTCGAACTTAAAAGACAGACTTTGAATATTAAAATTTAGTTTGAGTTTTTCAATTAGTTGAGTTCTTTATCTACCAGTTTAGTCATTCTCATGTCAAATTAGGTTATAAATTTGCACTCATAACCATGTTTGGATTATGGGCTAGTCGGGCTCAAAGCTAAATATTAAAATTAATTTGGTATATTTAATTTTTAACATACCAAAAATTAAAACTACTACAAAATCTAGTCCATTCGATATGAAAATCAATTTTCGCGTGATGTTAACTAGCTATTGTAACAATGCCAACTAGGGTTTACTATGTCAACTCGTGCGTAATTAATGCCAATCAAGAGTATTAATAAAAGATTGAATTTTGTTAGTTATAATTAACTTTTAGAAAATATCTCAAAGCTTCAAACGCATATAACTAAATAGATTATTTCAATCTCATAAGGACTATATCCAAATTCAACTTTTCATTCTAATTGGAAACAACTGCAAGTAAATTCAATCCCCATAAAATTCAACTCGAAACAAAATAACCAAAATATAACCTTAAAGCACAAAACAACCAAAACACACCTCTCTGACTTGAAGCCTTCGTTGTACATCTTCTCGAATTTGCGCAAACGTTTCACACAAGACGACGGCCTTCGCAAGTGAAGTTCCCAACGAATAGCATCTTTGAAGCCCGATTCACATATGCAGACAAGGTGATTCTCCGATAGCGATGCACCCTTAATCTTGACCAAAAGCCTCTCGAACTCGGTCTGATATTCCATCACCGTGTTGTGTTGCTGCAGCTTACTGAGTTTCCCTAAGTGATTGTCATGATATGTTGGATCAAACCTCTCCTTCACCGCTTCCATGAACTCAGGCCATGATTTCAGCAAACTGTGTTTTTTTCGGTAAATGAGCCAATCCAGCGCCGGCTGCTCGAAGAGTAGCCCAACAAGTGTAGACGATGCTCTTCTAACATTCCGTAATAGTCGAAATACATGTCAACCTTGAAAGTCCATCCCCATGGGTCGTCTCTGTTGAATTTCGGGGGATCGAGCCGAAGAGAGGGTCGCTGCTCCCAATTGTTGGACTTTGATTTATCAGCATGAGCCATAGCTGAACAATTTTGATGAAGCAGAAGATAAGGGATTAGAAAAATATGGTGTAATCTTTGTCATTGATGATATGAAGAACACTTAGACTACACCAGACTTTGTCGGGCATTTCGGCAAACGGTTGGAGTGCCTCTTATGATGTCATGTGAAATATTATAAATAATGAAATGGTGACGAAATACCACAGGTTGGCTAACTTTCCACATTCTTTCCAAATAAAAAATGTGAAGGGAGGTACGGAAAAGAATCACCGCCTCATGTGGAAGTGGGATCGGATAGGGAGATCGAGTGGGGTTATGTGTTTGCTGCTGCTGGATATGTTGTGAGCCTGGGCCCGGGCCCAAATGGTAAGTTGGACATGTCATGTATGAGTACCTTTTATTTTTTTACCAAAATAAACAAATGCATTCCTTAGTATATGTGCTCAAAATTGACAATTTTATTTTATTCAAGTCTCGTCACAAACAATTTTATCTCATCAATGTGGAATATGATAAAAAATGAAATGGTGACATGTTATGATGAAATAAAAATTTATAAAGATGAATTAAAGCACAAATGTTAAAAGGCAACAACCGTACATGGAGTTGGTGACCGGCGACGGCGGTTGGGTAGCGCAGAGAGCTGGAGCGGCGAGATAGATCTGATTTGTGTGTGTTAAGGCACAATCTTATTCTCTGGAATTGGGCTCTCCTTTGGGCCAGTTTGCTTTGTTTAAATAATTCAGTTGGGCCTATTTTGTTAAGAAGTTTTGGGCCTTTTTATTTAAATTTGAGATTCCTTTTGAGAGTATGGCCTTCTTTTTATTTTAAAAGTGATTGAGCCTCTTTGTACAAAGAGGTGTCCAGGATTAAATCTTCGGATTTAGTTATGAAACTCAAGAAATTATTCTCGTGAATAATTTATCCAAATGATAGGACTTCTCGATTTATTTAATTAAATAATTCCAAGTAATTGAATCTTTGAATGTGATTGAGAATCCAAGCCTTAAGTCGAGATCTTAAATTCTCTGATTTAATCATCATGAACGAATTGAAGTCATCTTAGTAAAAGAAAAACATGGGATACATAACCTCATTAGGATCATTACATATCATTCTTAATGAATGTTCTTTAGCTAATTAGCTTTTAATATCCTTTTAAAATGGAATTTTGTGAGGAGTTCAATCTTTAAAGTGCGCTCTTTGCTTATATATTTTTGTTGATGTGAATTGATATTTCAACATGGAATAAACTAGAAAAAATGAAGCTTTGTGATTTAATTAGCGGATTTCAAACTTTGTGGGATAGATCAAATTTTGACCGAACTATGTAATTTAAATGGCTATTTACCTTTTAAAAAAATAGAGTCCCCTGTATAAGTCAAATTGTATATATTAATCGTGTCCCATTTGTAAACCTTGGCCATTTAATATCAAGAAAACTTTACCTTCAAACATTTACTTTCCACAATATAGGTGTCATGCCCCAATCGTTAGTTAATCATCGTGACTAAAGACTATGGAAAATATTCAATCACCATTCTTCCTTCCATTAAATTGAAGTTACACTTTTCTCATGATTAGACCTCGAACCAATAATTTATAGTTACTTGACTTGAATTGTGAAATATCTATGGATGTTGGTAGGGATCGATCCACCTCTCTTGCTGAATATTCTAGTATTTCTAAGAGTTTGTATTGCCACATGATTAAACATTTTCCACAATAATTAATGCAGTTATTTCCCATATTGGCTACTTGACTTACAAAGTCTTCATTTAAGATATGATATCATGTATCACAGATATATGTAGCTATCGATCATTATTATGATATGTATAACATTTTTCAATCATTACCAATCGTAACTTATTCGTTTGAACATGACATTTTTAGAGTCAAGAGAACTCTACAACTACCATTCAAATGATAAATCACTAGACTATTCTGTTTATGATATTAAAGAATTTTTTCGAAGACTTTTTCTTTGTGCTCATTAATTGATTATTATATAAAATTTAAATTGTACATGTATCACTTATTTCACTTTCAAACAAGTGTCACTCCCTATGTGCTCAAACCTTCTTCCCTCCACATAAAAAAAACACAACACAACTTTGAGTTATATATAGAAAGAGAGAGAGCTTAAATGTTGTAACCCTTTAATAGAGATCTATGTTTTACTTTATTCCGAAAGTGAGCTGATAATCTCTTTGTATAATTATTTTATACATTTTATATTTTATTATATAGTTGTTCTGATTTGATTTACATTTTCATAGTAGTTAGTATTTGATTTGTTTTCCTAGTTTATAGAAGATTTTTTTGTTATGTGTGAAGCCTTTTTTTTTATTAAGAAAAATTATTTTATTAATTTCATTCTCTCTACGGTTTCTCTATTCTTAAGAAAATTTCATGATTAATTAAATTAAAACAAAATAGAGACAAAATGAATTTTTTATTTTTGTTTATTTTAGTCAAAATTTCACTAATCATCCATTGATCGTTAGTTTTTGATGGAACTGTCATAAAAGGACCGATCCGACGACGATTTTAGGATTCGATTTTTAAAATGTGATTGTTTCATACCAACTTCATATTTCGTCCATATATTTAAGATCGTCCGCATTCATTATCGTTGATTTATTCAGCATAGAACGTAGAAGTCCAAATTTTTGACTTGGGATGGTTTGTATCCCAATGAAAAATCATCACTATTTTATTTATCATAAAATAATTTTTTAAGATAATAACCTAAATATTTTAAAATGCACATGCATACACCCCTTATCTCTATGTAGTAGAGATGTTTCTTTTTTTTCACGTATAATATTTAAGAAAAATATTTTTAAGTGAGTTAAGTAAATTAAAGGAAAATAAAGTATAAAGAAAAAAAGGTAGAAAGACGAAGAAATACTAATAGAGTAAGAGAGAAGAAAAGTATTATTTTTTTATATAGAAAAGAAATGACTCTGCTATAGTGGGACAATTCAAAAAGAAATACGAATCAACTATCGAGACGGAGGGAGTATCATTTAATTTATTTGACTTTAAAAACAAATGTCTCCCTGACTCCCTCCCACATTGCACTGACTTGACTTACGTGGTCCTTGATCCTCGTCAAGGGTCAGTCATTACTCCCTAATTAGTCTTGTAGAAATGAAGATACATTAATCATTAAAAAAAACACACTTAAACTTTTAAGTATATATAGACACTTTTAATGTCTCCATTTAACCACCCACACGTTACTTCTTTTGAAATCAAGCCTAATGGATAGACCTTACCATCTCCACCTCCTTATAACATCACTCTTTCTACTTCAATGGTTAATTTATTATAGCTCAGCCAACTCAGATTTTAACACTGATCGTTCTTCACTTAGTGCCTTCAAATCTCGAATCTCTTTCGATCCCCATAAAATATTGACCAAAAATTGGAGCGGAGAGAGCAGTATTTGTAGTTGGATGGGAGTTACTTGTGATTCTCGCTATCAAAGGGTGACTCAGTTGAACATATCGTCCATGGGTCTTGTAGGAACCATTCCACCAGAAATTGGAAATCTTTCTTTTCTCGTTTCTTTAGATGTGAGCGAGAACTCTTTTCATGGTCCTATACCCCAATCTATTTTCAACATGCCATTTTTAGAAGTCCTGAATTTGAGGAATAATAGTTTGTCTAGTAGTCTGCCTCTTGATGTGTGCAAACATAATCTCCGTAGGCTTAAGAGACTTCGTATTTCTTACAACGAGTTGTATGGGGAAATACCATCGAGTTTGGGGCAGTGTTCAAAGCTTGAGTATATTTCTTTGTACAACAACAGTTTTAGCGGAAACGTGCCAACCCAAATTGGAAACTTGACATTGGTTCAAGAACTATTCTTGGGTGCTAACAATATAAGTGGTAAGATATAACACCATGATCTTAATGATTTTGCAAAATGACTTAATATGCTTTTATGTTAAAATAAATTGATATGCTTTTATGATAGTTTGATGCAATTTACTCGTAGGAAACATTCCAAGGGAAATTGGGAATTTAACAATGCTTCAATCGTTGGACCTTGGTGACAATAAATTCAGCGGTGAGATCTTGTCTCAACTCTCTTATATTTTGGCTTATTTTGCATTGAAATTATCTTTTTAATGTCATTTCACTAATTATTTTCGGAGGTATTATTCATTTTCTTTCTTTGCTGGTTTTATAATTATGCATCTCTTTTACAAAGGTCCATATTATAGGTAAGAGATTATAAGTAAGAGAGATATATCATTATGATCAGACGAATCTATGTCGTCACAAGATATTCGAGTACATCTTTAAAATCTAATAAAAGGGATTTTTCATAACTTGTTCAATATCACGGAGAAAACAAATCAAGGAAATCCCCATAAACGATTTTGTACAAAAATTATTAAAATAATCTTTTATGTTAAAATCAAGTGGATAAGATTGCCACATGTTACTATTGCATACGTTAGATTGTGATATCTTATGACATTTTTACTCCATTAGTCCCACTATAAGCAAGACGCTTCTTGTAAGCACTGATTTCAGGAAATGATATTTAATACTACCTCCGTCCACCAAAATTTGTCTTATTTTTTCATTTTCGTCCGTCCCCCTAAATTTGTCTCATTTCACTTTTACCATTTTTGGTAGTGGACCTCATATTCCACTAACTCATTCCTACTCACATTTTATTATAAAACTAATATATAAAAGTACGACCCACAATCTACTAAATTTTTCAACTCACTTTCCATTACATTTCTTAAGACCCGTGTCGAGTCAAAGTGGGACACATTTTGGTGGACGGAGATAGTATAACTCTTTGTTCTTGTTTAAGATTATGCTCTCGATTTTATCATGCCTCTATATAGGGTACATATAATTGCATTTTGGTTTAAACAAATCTTTACAAATACGCATGTAGGGGTGTGTTATATTGCTAACTATTTAAATTGCTAACTCTGCTAACTCATCAATACAGTGTATTAAAAATGTCAACACAGTGACATCAAAATGTCAACACATAATATCAACATATTATATTGAAGTTCAACAAAATTATGTGTTGACATTTTAATGTCATTGTGTTGATGAGTTAGCAAGTTAGCAACTTAAGAAAGTTAGCAATTGATCACCTCCCTACGCAGGTAATATTCCCAAAGAGTTGGGATATCTTACTAGCTTACAAAGTTTAAGCATGAGAGTCAACGAGTTATCTGGCCCTTTGCCCGCGACTATCTATGGCATGACTTCGTTATGTATTGTGACTTTGCGTTAAATGATTTTAATGAATCATTATCAAGAGATATTGGAAACATGACGGCCCTTCGCAGAATAGGTCTTGAAGAAAATAATTTAACAGGTACGAATTATTCTACCACTTTTGTGCATTTTAACAATTCTTCTGTGTGATTTGGGTGAATTCATATGTTCATGTGCAATATCTCAAAACCACACTTAACAGGTAGTAGTATAAGTTATTCTACCACTCCCTTTAGGGGTTATGGCACTTTTGTGTCTCGGTTTTCTCCTTTGGACCGTCCTTTATCAATTGTCGCACTTCATTTTTACTACTTTTGCTAATGGACCTTATATTTTACGAACTCATTTTACTCACTGTGAGGGCAAATAATTCCCACATTGGAGAATGAATAAGAGTTGCAAGTGTATAAATAGGCTACCCCAACTCCATTAGAATGAGGCCTTTTGGGGAGTACCCCAAGAGCAAAACCGTGAGGGCTTTGCCCAAAGTGGACAATATCATACTAATGTGAAGTTCGGGTGTGCACCACCGATACCTAACAGTGGTATCGGAGCCCTGGTTCAGGCCTGGGCCTGTGTGGCTCGGGGTTCGGTGGTTGAACTTGCAAGTTCTCCAATGTCTCTGCGTGAGCTCGACCAAGATCTGCGGTGACCGGTTGACCTGTAACATGAGGCACACATGTGGTCTTGGTCTGGTGGTCTTGGTTTGAGGGGAGGATTGTGACGGCAAACAATTCCCACATTGGAGAATGAACAAGAGTTGCAAGTGTATAAATTGGCTACCCCAACTCCATTAGTATGAGGCCTTTTGGGGAGTACCCCAAGAGCATAACCGTCAGGGCTTTGCCCAAAGCGGACAATATCATACTAATGTGGAGTTCGGGTGTGCACCACCGATACCCAATACTCACATTTTATAATCACATACAACAAATCTTTTACACTCACTTTCCTATATTGGGGTACGGAGGGAGTATGCGTTGGTTAGATTGAGCTAAATTAAGTTTATGTTTTCGTCATAAAACCTACAGGTGAAATTCCGAAAGAGATGGGTCGTCTTACCAATTTCGAGCGATTGAGCATGTGTTGCAACAAAATTAGTGGTTCAGTGCCAAGAGAACTTGGGAACTTGACAGCCATGGTTGGCATATACCTTGGCAATAATGTTTTAAGTGGTACGATTCCAACCATTCTGATAAGATACCAAATTGAACTTTCATGATTTGAAATTCTTGCAGGTCCAATACCAAAAGAGTTAGGTCGTCTTGTTAATTTATGGGAACTCCAGTTGAAAGAAAACTATCTAATCAATGGTTCAATACCAAAGGAATTTGGGAACTTGACTTCCCTTTCCTACTTATTGCTTTACAGTAATAAATTAAGCGGTATGATATTGATATCCTCTTTCATTGCTGCATGACCTTGAAGTTGCATAAATTCGTGAATTCTATCTTTAGCTATACAATTTTGCATTTCGATAGAGATTTAAATGTGATTAACTTGTGTCTTCATACTTGTACAGGTCATATTCCAAAAGAGATTGGGAACATGACAGCCATGCGTATGTTATTGCTTCAGGGCAATAATTTAAATGGTATCATTCTCTCTTTCTCTCTCTCTCTCATATGTAATTCTCGATCCTAATTACGAACCAATTTTTAGGTCCAATACCTTCCACCATTGGGAATATGTCAGAGCTGACTACTTTATTACTCTTTCAAAACAAATTAACTGGGGAGATTCCATCATCCATTTGCAACTTGAGATTACTTTCACTCCTCCATGTAGCAGACAATCATTTGGAAGGACCAATTCCAAAGTGCTTGGGAAACATCAATAGTTCACTATGGCTTCTTAATTTGGGTGGAAATCAAATCACAGCCCTTCAATCTACATTTGCAAAAGGATGTAGTCTTCAGGCCCTTACTCTGAATGGCAATAAATTGGAAGGAATACCTCACTCCCTAATCAACTGCCAACGTCTGCAGAGCATTGACATTGGTGACAACGAAATACGAGGTGCATTTCCCTTCTGGATGGAAAGATTCCCTCAACTTCGCGTCCTCATCTTGAGGTCTAACAAGTTAAATGGTACTATGTTGGAGGCTTCAAAGACTGAACATCCGTTTCCAAAGTTGCAAGTCTTGGATATAGCAAGAAATGATTTTGTTGGCTCGTTACCCGATAGATATTTCAAGAATTTTGGAGGTATGATCGATGCTAAGGAAAATCTGACACGCGATGAGAAGGATGCGCTCCAAGAATTTATAGACTTAAGTTTCACTTTGAAAGGTTTGGATCAGACATTGCAGAGATTGTTGGATACGTTTACAACTATTGATTTCTCTTCCAATAAATTTTCTGGGAATATTCCAGTTTCCATAGGCACTCTTAATTCTCTAAGATACTTGAATTTGTCCCGCAATACTCTCACGGGACAGATTCCCGTGTCTCTTGGGAATATAAGTCTTCTTGAGTCATTGGATTTGTCATGGAACAGACTCAGTGGAAAAATTCCAAGTGATTTGCCAGGGTTGACATTTCTTTCAAAATTAAACCTATCAATGAATAATCTTGTGGGGCCGATACCACAATCTAAGCAGTTTTCTACGTTTCAAAATGATTCATACATAGGAAACTCGGGATTGTGTGGAGAACCGTTGGCAAAGCAGTGTGAAACATCCGATGAAAAACCAGTGTTTCCTCCAGAAGATGATGACGATGATGAGTCCGGATTTATAGACAGATTTGGTTGGCGAAGTGTGGTGATGGGGTATGGATGTGGATGCATAGTTGGAAATGGAATTGGTTACATGATTATAAGAAGCGGAAGGCCAAGATGGTTAGTGGACTTCTTTTTTGGGAATGGATATAGTAATAGTAAGATGAAGAGAAGAAATAGAGGAAAAGCAGCAACAAGGAGAAGGTGAGTCAAGACAAATATTGTGCTTTTCTTGAGTTTCATTTGGAACACTAGCATGTTTTGTGTTTGATGTTTTGCAAATAATGCATCTTAAACTATCCAATGTTGTATTTCTAAGTTAGGCTACTTTTGTTTATAAAATTATACATATTGTCTCTAATGTGTGATTAAGCAACCCTTGCTTGCAATCTGCACAGATGCTAAATAAAATCAAATATTTCAATGTTCAAAAATGTTAATTCTAATCTTCTGTCTTAGACTTTTGACCAAAATATAACTCTGATATTTTGTTTCTCTTAAACAGAAGTATTTGTTCAGAACTTGATGATTCAAATGTGTTGTGTGTTTCTAACAATACTAGCCACTTCTGTTAAACTTTAATGAGGACTAATAGGAAACAACTGCAAATAAATTCAATCCCCACAAAATTCAGCTCAAAACAAAATAACTGAAATCAAACACCTAAAACTATAAAACAACAAAAACACACCTCTGTTAACACTTAGAAGGCACAGTTTAACCTCTTGATTGGGGAATTTCTTTCTAAGTTTGATAAAACATGCTCATCAATTTCAAGATATTTAGTCGCATCGTTTTATCGAGGGACATCCATAGACACATTTTTAAAATTCCTACTTCTCTCCATCCTACCTCAAGGAAAGCATTTCTCATTTTTTGGTACGAGATTTTGTGCAATGTTATTATTTTGGGAGTTGAGAGAAAATAAAATATGAGAAGAAAAGTGTGAATGATGTTTCTATTTTAAGAAACGTGTCATTTAGAATGATACATCTTAAAAGGAAAAATGTGTCACTTAAAAAGGAATGAAGAAAATATAATTTTACACTAACCCTAATATTCCACTAATTTTTTATACTCATATTTATTTGCATTTCTTAAAATTTATACTGAATTAAAATATGATATTTATTTATCGACGTATAAAGTAACCTACTTGGAGTGTGGTTGGGGCTAAGAAGAAAAAAGCTAAATTAATTGTAGTGAAGGTATTTGGAGGAAAAATCTTTTTCAAGTCAAGTCAATTGTTTCCAAAATTGTGTTATCCCATTGGAAACGGTATAAAGTCGCATTTGGTGTATCATTGATTGAAAATGAGGGAAGCTTCTCTATTTAATTCCCTTCCCACTTGAACTATAAAGTCGCATTTGGTGTCTCGTTAAGTGAAAATGAGGGAGGCTTCTCGAGTTAGTTCTCTAACCTAACTTTTTTTGACTTGTTGGCTCAAGTCATTATATTGGGCTTGAGATATCAAGAAAATAGAATTTTATATTGGGCCAAATTACCTGATAATCTTTTGGGCCTTTTTAAAATTAGATTGGTCGGAAAAAATTATAGAAGAGCCCAAGTTTGTATTCTAAGGCCTTGAGAAATTATTTAGTAAACAAAATAAAATTTTATTTTGGGTCAAATTATATGACAATCTTTTGGGCTTTCGTGATATGAGATTATTAGATTGGTGTTGGCAGACCTTGCGAGAAGAAATTACAAATAGTTTTCTTGTTGATAATCTATTATATTTACTTTGTGATTTTTTTCATGATTTCAGACTTAAAGTTGATAATTTCAGATTCATCCAATTGAGCATCTTTTGGGCTTTCGTGATATTAGTATATTATTAGAGTGGTCTTGGCAAACCTTGCAAGAAGAGATGACAAATAGTTTTCATGTGATAATCTGTTATATATACTTTGTGAATTTTTTCATAATTTTAGACTTAGTTGTTAATATGAGATTCATCCAATTAATTCACCTTTTCGACTTGGCTTGTTTTCGTGAACTATAGTTTGTAGAGAAAAATAAGCAATCACACATTAACAAAAGTTCATGCGAAATATGCATACAACAAAAGTTCTTCGATAATCTGGCTAGATTGAGAGTCAAAACATTTGCTCCATAACTCGAACTAACAGAATATCCTAAATCTGAAATTATTATATTTGCATAAATTTAATAAGGTAAAAGAAAATAGAAAACACAACTCAAACACAAGATCCCATGAGATAAAAAAAAAGGAAAAAAGTATAAAAGAAAATTGAAACAACTCAAGCAAGACTTCTAAATCTAACACAAGAAAAGCACACAAAATCTCTCTTTGCCTTTAATCAAGTTCCGCTGTGCGTTGGTGCAGCTCTGCTGCGTCTCTTCTTCGTCTTATATTTATATCCAATGCCAAAAAAAATTCCACTAACCATCTTGGCCTTCACTTCGAATAATCATATAACCAATTCCAATCCCAACTATGAATCCACTTCCATATCCCATCACAACACTTCGCCAACCAAATCCATCTATGAATTCATCTTCATCATCACCTTCTTCTTTGACGGGCTGCATCCATGGCCCATTCATGCACTTTTTTGTCAAAGGAGCACCACATAATCCCGACTTTCCCATATATGAATCATTCTCAAACGTGGAGAACTGATTAGATTGCGGAATTTGCCCAACAAAATTGTTCACTGAAAGGTTTAATTTCGCAAGAAATGAAAACCTTGTCAAAGCACCTGGGATTTCTCCATCCATTTTGTTTGTTGACAGATCAAGCGATTCGAGTTCTCCCATGTTTCCAAGAGATGAAGGTATATGTCCTGTGAGGCTATTGTGGGACAAGTTCAAGTATTTGAGAATTTTAAGTTTTCCTATGGAAGGTGGAATAATTCCAGAGAATCTATTGGACGACAGATCTATTGTCGTAAAGGTTTCCAATAGTCTATTCAATAACTGATCCTGACCTTTCAAGGTAAGCTTCATCTACAGATTTGATAGAAAGCTGTCATAATATATTCCTATGGCCTCTGTCATTGCTTTGAAATTCTTGAAATATGTTTGAGGTAGAGAGCCCACAAATTCATTATAGGCTACATCTAAAACTTGCAACTTAGGAAATGGAATCTTGGTTGATGAAGGACGTGACATGTTACCACCAAACTTGTTAGAACTCGAAGCTCGGGAAGACCTTCCATCCAAAATGGAAATTCATCTTGTATTCTATTATTTCCAATTTCAAGGCCCTTTAGATATTGGCAGTTGTTCAAGGATCTAGGAAATCGTCCTTCCAGTTTGTTGGTTCCCAAATTGATGGACACGAGCCGACAATCATTGCTAAATGTTGATGGAAGTACACCGCTGAACTTATTCGTGTTTAAATGAAAGATCTTCATATATATACCGGCTAAAGTTTCCAAAGCATTGAGGAATTGTTCCTTCCAAAGTATTGTTTGAGACAATAAGTATCTCAAACCATGAAGTCAAGTTGCAGATGAAGGATGGGAGCTCACCCTCAAGTTTGTTGGAAGAGAGCAATAATTCCACCAAACTTGATTGATTTCCAATGGTGGATGGTATTGGACCTTCAAACAATTTATTCGAATTATAAACACGGATATAATTCAAATTTCTTCATCTAAAAATGCACATGCATAACATATATATTAGCATCATGGAATAATTTACTGATTATAAGCATATGTCTGTGACAATTGTATATATTCATAATAGTAAGATTTTAACTTATCCTCTATATTTTACTTATCAAGTTTCTAATCAGTCATTTACGAAAAGGTTAGAAATCTTACCGCTTAAAACATTATTGTCAAGGTATAAATCTAGCAGTATAAAAATTCCTAAAACACATTCTTCCACACATACAGCATTTGAATTTTTTCATAGACGATTGAAGCAAAATGAGAAATTGAGATAGCAGGGAATAACCTCGAGGGATTTCGCACTAGCTCTAAGATCACGGATTCTGTAAACACCGGCGAGTAAAGCTGAATTAGACGACGGAAATATGGAATTCCGATGGCCGTAGGGTTGGAGATTAGGGGTTGTATGTAATTATTGTCGGTTGATTTAATACATAAATATTTTACAAGAAAGACTTTATAATATTCCTATAAAATATCCAATTAAATATACAAAAACGTATGTGTATACTATTTTTTAAAAACTAACTGAAGGAATTGTTGGATATTTGACACATAAAAGATAGGAACACTCAACAAAGAAGAAATAAAAGGATTACAAAATATGCACAAATAAAAGTGCTTCAGCACTATAAAGCTTTCTTCTCTCTTTCTCTCTACGAGCTACGGCTCTTTTTTCTCCAACTCACACATTTCCTTTTCTTTCTTTCTATCTAAGAGCTTCAGCTCTTACAAACACTCACTCTTCCTTTCTCTCTACTATGAGCTACAGCTCTTTTTTCTCCTAACTCTCACTCACAATTCTAACTTGATTGATTTTACAACAAACAACTACACCTCAATTTATAGGTGTATAAAATCGGTTAAGCACCGATTCCTAAAACTAGAGACCTTCTAGTTAGCACTAATTAATTAAATAATACAAGTTGATAATTTGCAAACTAGATTACACATATATGCTACGTCTCCTAGCTGTCACTTTATACTTAATGAGGAAGTCTTCAAATGCCACCCACAAAATACTACCGCTTGATGTAGTGCAAATGTGGCTACTTTCTTAGCCATGAATTACTCACAAATTTACACCACCAAGATAAGGTGGTGATGCAGCACCTTCATCACCACTCCTTAATTGTGAAGTAATTGATTTAATAATTTCAACATCCTCCCTTAAGCTCAATTCTTCACAGTTTTCCTGTCGAGCATAAATTCCAATCTTCTGATTGTATCCTTTCGCCACCAACCTTGCCCTGTACCTTTGCACTTCACCATTGACATCTTTCTTTGTTTTGTACATACATTTCACACCAATTTCTTTTCGGCCTTCTGGTAACGTTGTCAACGACCAAGTATCATTTTTCTCGATCGCATTGATTTCTTCAACAATTGCAGTCTTCCATTTCCTGTCTTGTGCAGCATTTGCATAAGCAATAGGATCAACATTCATATGAAAACAAATAAGATTCACATTTTCCTCTCCAGCTCCATCAACTTCTTCAGTAGCTTCATATATATCATTCAGATTGCGCATTCTTCTTGACCTTCCGACTGGACCTTGAGATGATGTTGGTGAATCTGGTTCTTCAACTTCACGTGCTTCTTCTTGCTGATCAGATACAATTTCTGACGAGCTTGCAGCTTTCTTATCCTCCCAGCTCCATGTTTGATCTTCTTCAAACACCACATCGCGACTTATGATCACCTTCTTCGTGAGTGGGTTATACAATTTGTAACCCATTACTCGATCTCCATATCTCACGAAGATACACTTCTCACCTTTGTCATCAAGCTTGATTCTTCGAGCTTCAGGAATTTTGGCATAAGCAATGCAGCCAAAAACTCTCAAGTGCGCAATACCGGGCTTGAACGAACTCCATGCTTCTTCAGGCGTCATGTTGCGAACACTTTTGGTTGGACATCGATTCAAGAGATACACTGCTGATGCGACAGCTTCAGCCCAGAATTCTCGAGGTAAGTTTTTCCCTTTCATCATACTTCTCGCCATATCAAGAATTTTTTGGTTCTTTCTTTCAGCAACACCATTCAGTTGAGGAATATATGGAGGAGTAAGCTGGTGAATGATTCCATGCTCCTTGCAAAACTTTTCGAACAGATCGGATGTGAACTCGCCACCTTGGTCGGATCTGAGAACTTTAATATAGTGCCCACTCTGTCTTTCAACAAGAACTTTGAACTCTTTGAAAATATCAAACACCTCAGATTTCCTTTTCAAGAAATATTCTTTCTGGAATAATCATCAATGAAAGTCAAAAAATACTGATTACCTCCGGTAGAAATAGGCTTCAGAGGACCGCAGACGTCTGTATGAACAATCTCCAACGGGTGTGATGCTCTCCATCTCATTTCTTTAGAGAAGCTTGGCCTATGATGTTTACCAAATATGCAACCTTCGCAAACTTCTTCAGGATGATCAATATGCGGCAAACCTTTCACCATATTCTTTGTAGACAGTAGCTTCAAACCACCAAAATTCAGATGTCCAAGACGCAGATGCCATAACCATGACTCATCTTTAACAATGGCATTCATGCACTTCAACGTATCATGTTTTATATTCAATGGAAATAATCTATTTTTGGACATCTTCACACCGGCAACCAAATTACCAGTAGCATCATTGATAGCAAGATAAGAATTCTTGATACTAACATCAAATCCTTTCTCCAGCAATTGACCAAGGCTCAAAATATTGCTTTTCATGGCAGGCACATAATAGACGTCATATATAAAACCATGATTTCCATTCTTCAGCTTAATCAAGATATTACCTTTTCCTTGCACTGCTACTTTTGAGGAATCTCCAAAGGTCACGTCCCCATAAGATGTCTCCTTTAGCTCCACGAAGAGTTCCTTGTTCCCGCACATGTGGTTACTAGCTCCGGTATCCAAGTACCATGTGCTGCACTGATCACCTTCAAGTCCTTTATGTGTAAAAAGAGAGGTTGAAATTACCTGCTCATCATCGTCTCCACCTTCGGCATAATTGACTTGATGATTGGTATTTCCGGCTACTGGACACTCATAACTGTAATGCCCAAATTCGTGACAAATATAGCACTCAACATTTGATTTATCAAACTCTGGTTGATTGTAGGTTTGAGAATAACCGCCTCTGTATTGTCCTCTTCCTCGTCCTCGTTGTCCATAAGAGTTTCTACCTCTGCCTCGATAAGTGAAGTTTTGTCGTCCTCCCTCGTATTGATAATTCTAGCCACGTCCTCCTTGATTTAAGTAATTCTGTCCACGTCCTCCTTCATACTGGTAATTCTTGCCGCATCCTCCTCGACCACGATAACCTCGGCCTCGGCCTCGATCTCGGTTGTATCCACCACGTGATGTCCCAGGCGCAAACTTCTTGTCTTCTTGGATTGACATCTTTGCTTGTAGCATATGCTCAAGTGACGGAGTGGTCTTTTTCTTCATGCGTTGCTCGTGGACTTCCAAGCTGCTCTGCAACTGGTCGATAGACATGGTGTTGAGATCTTTTGATTCTTCGATAGCAGCAACGACGTGCTCAAATTTCGACGTCAAGGAACGAAGAATTTTCTCAATGACACGAACATCTTCAATGTTCTCCCCTTGCCTTTTCATTTGATTTACAATAACTAATGTTCTTGTGAAATAGTCTGAAATGCTCTCCGTTTCAGACATGGCCAAACTTTCAAACTCACCACGTAGGATCTGCAGTCGAACTCGTATCGCTTTATCAACACCGGTGAAAGCATTCTTCAGAATCTCCCAGGCTTGTTTTGACGTGGTGGCTACACTTACTTTCTCAAACGTGGTTTCATCAATACCTTGATAGATATTGAATAATGCCTTCTTGTCTCGTTTCCTTGCATCTCTGAGGGCGTTCTTCTGGTTGTTCGTCAGTGCATCTTCGGCTTCTTGGGAGGCAGGTTCGGTGTAGCCGTCTTGAACAATATCCCACAACTCTTGTGATTGCAACAAGACTCGCATCTGAATACTCCAATTCCCATAATTGTGTTTCTCTAATTTGGGAATTTGGGGCTGGACCATATTCAACGTTGCCGCCATAGGTAGGATCGAGTGGCTCTAGATACCAGATTTGTTGGATATTTGACACACAAAATATAGGAACACTCAACAAAGAAGAAATATGGAGGATAAGTATTTATAGACTTCTCACAAAAGGATTACAAAATACGCACAAACAAAAGTGCTTCAGCACTACAAAGCTTTCTTCTCTCTTTCTCTCTACGAGCTACGACTCTTTTTTCTCCAACTCACACAATTCCTTTTCTTTCTTTCTATCTAAGAGCTTCGGCTCTTACAAACACTCACTCTTCCTTTCTCTCTACTATGAGCTACAGCTCTTTTTTCTCCTAACTCTCACTCACAATTCTAACTTGATTGATTTTACAACAAACAACTATACCTCAATTTATAGGTGTGTAAAATCGGTTAAGCACCGATTCCTAAAACTAGAGACCTTCTAGTTAGCACTAATTAATTAAATAATACAAGTTGATAATTTGCAAACTAGATTACACATATATGCTACGTCTCCTAGCCGTCACTTTATACTTAATGAGGAAGTCTTCAAATGCCACCCACAAAATAATACCACTTGATGTAGTGCAAATGTGGCTACTTTCTTAGCCATGAATTACTCACAAATTTACACCACCAAGATAAGGTGGTGATGCAGCACCTTCATCACCACTCCTTAATTGTGAAGTAATTGATTTAATAATTTCAACAGGAATGAATGCAAGCTGTTCGATCTATTGCTTCTGTGAATTCCTTGGATCTGAATAGCAGTAGCTTGTGTGTGGTTTAGTTACCGAACCGAAGCTAATCCTACGCAGCTATTGAACAAAACACATCAGCTGCCGTTTTGATCAAAATCTATCCCTCACTCTTCTTGCACATTAGGTGTTTGATGGTTTGTTGAATCGAAGCCGTTTGATGCTAAATTCTGTTTCTGTTCGTTTGTGTGTGTTGTCAATCGATTGATACGACGAACTTCTCGTCAAAACGCGCAAATCACATCAGCTGCGTTTTTCTCAATTGTTTGTGTTGTTTCAAACTCACAAATCTCACACTCTTGCAGATGGCCGAATCAAAGAACTTGAATATCCAATCGATGATAATGACCCAATTTTTTATACAGATAAAAATTTAGTAGCTATCCACTAAACACGACCTGCATAAGCCGCTAAACTACTAACACACTAACTACACCACTAATAACATTCCTAAAAAATAACAACTAATTTGACTTAAGAAAGATAATGGAGAATCTAGTTTGTTCTCTTCGATGAATTTAATCTATTTTTTCTCGGATATATTTCCGAAATATATACTCTCTCCGTCCCCAAAGACTATGCACTTTGGGTTCGTCACAGATTTTAATGTAAAATTGGTAAAGTAAGAGAGAAAGTAATTAAAGTACTGTTAGTGGAGAATATGTCTCTCTCATTAGAGAGAAAAGACTTTCCAAATTTAGAAAGTGTATATTATTGTGGGATGAACTAAAGAAGAAAGAGCGCATATTCTTGTGGGACGATGGAGTATAACTTTCCGGGCATGACATCATGTAGCATTTTATCAAACATTTGATTCAAATAATGGAAATTAATAAAAATATAAAAAGTAGTATAAACATTAATAAATGCAACTAATAAAATGAAAAAAAAAAGATTACATCGCTTTTGCGTGTTTAAATATTTTGTCAACTTGTTAAATGTCACTTCAGTTATCATAAAAATATTAAAGATGTCAACATTCATATTGTTTGACTTAAACACTAGAAATCGTCATATTTAGAGAAGGTGATAACCGAGACTAGTGGTATCTATCTAATTTAATCTCTTACAATACGATCTTTGACAAAATCTGATGAGATCGTTCATGAAAAAGTCAAAAAACAATTGGTGGAAACATACTTTTAACACTCTCATTGACTTAATAAATAATTCTAGAAATGTAATCAATTATGAAGCCGCCGCGGCATCATCAATAATCAGATATATACAACGTTATATCATGGCTTTGACTTTACGTAATGCTTTCATATTTGTTACAATCTCCATATAATAAATATCCTACACACATACATGTATATACATCGTAGCTCAATCACAAAATACTACAATCGAAATCAAATAAAAAATGGTAAACTCTTCTCATTTTCTCCTCTCTACTTTTGATACGAGAATATCTCCACAAATATCTCCCATATCTCTATTATTATATTATCATATATTTTCCATATATTTGCAATCTTGTTCACTAAGTTAGGTTATTAGTAGGATTATTATATATAGGAGCTATTGTTATCTTTTGGATTCAATCAAGAAATACAATTACCTTTATCTTATTTTTATCGCTTATTTCAATTCGGTATTGATCTTGGTTTGATCGACGGGCAAAGCTACCGTGACTACCTCGTCTACCTTTTATCCATCCGACGATCGCCTCCGCGACGCCGGAATCTTGTTAAGAGAAATCATCTCTTAACAATTGGTGCTTCCATTTTCGAACTCACCCTCCAACCATGAATTCCAACGAGGAAATCGTGTCTTCCCTATGTGACCGGATAATGGCCGTCTGCAACAGAATAAACTTCATAGCGACCACTGCAACACAGTGTAGTGACCGCTATTCAAGAGGCAGAGGCTACGGATTAACGTGCAACGACCACTGGCCAAGGTGCAGCGGCCCGCTGCGAAAATGTGGCGCACATAATTGACCTACTTTCTCCCCAATATTTACCAAACTTAGCCATCTTTTACCTTATATGTTGTTGCTCGAAATTTCCTCTATAAATACCCCCTCAAACCTCTTCATTAAGGATCTTCTTTTTGCCATGTAATTTTAGAGCATAAATTTGAGAGTTCTTCATTGTGCAAGAGGTTGAAAATGAAATCAAGAGAAGATCAAGGCTACAAGGATTCAACCTTTAGGTTTTATTACTTTAGTTCTTATGTTGTCACGACCGCACTTTCTAGTTATAGTAAGATAGGCTATTCTGTGACTAATTATAAAATTGAACGGGAATGGTACAAACATTGACATAACAAGGCAACTTGAGTTAGGTACTCATAGTGAGTTCAAAGGATTCATCGCAAAATAATCAGAGTAGTGAGAGATATTGGTACTTGTTCAACAGTATTGGATATCCTTACTCAAGAGAGAAGGTACATTGCAGCGGAAATGTTCAAGACAATACATCATGTATGGAGACACGATGTATTGGACCTTCTAACTACTTATTAGCATTTTCCATTTTTCTCAACACCGCCGTCCCTCGATCACATTCAACCTGCACGTTAGAAAAATAAACATGCAGGGCTGAGTACTTGGTTTACTCAGTGGACATAGTGCTAAAATAAATTTCATTTTAGTTTGTCAGTCAAAGTGGAGTGAACACGGGGTTTTTACTTTAAAAAGGGTCCGAGTCACTAAATTCCTTTCATTTATAAAATTGATTGCGCAATCACATAAACATATATACCATATCTGAACGTATGTGAACCGGGAATGTGGCCACATTCCACGATGGTCACTGGACCGGCCAACTTAAAAGCTAGCTCACGATCCTCATATGTGTACACTAGTCCGAGTAGGGTTTGCGGCACTACTGGGACCCGGATTTGATTTAACATAACTAGTGTTAACACCCGTGCTATGCACGGGCCAAATGATTTTCAATAGTGATCTTAAATAAGAAGGAATAAATTAAAAAAAAAAACAGAATAACATTGGTGTTTATGATAAAAAAAATTGATATGTATAAAAAATATTCATATAATTATTAAGAAAAAAAAAATGTACTTCCCTCAAGATACTGTAATGAACCATCTCATATTCGGCATACAATTTTATACAATTTGAATAAATAGTATAAGTTTAGCAATATTAAATAAAAGAAATAACAAAATAGGAAATGAGTGGATGAAATATAATAAAATATACAAATTAAGAAAAATATAAAACAGAATTTAAAAGAACAAAAAAAAACAAATAATTTGAACGATGAAAGAGTTCATAATTTCACTTGATTAACAAAACATAGTTATTCATACCTGCAAACAAAAATAACTTTAAAAAACAATAACAATCCAATAATTCATAAATTTTTAAAAAATTTAAAATTTATAATTGTTTTAAAAATAAAAAAGAACAAACATACTTAAATATAACTATCAAAAATAACATAGAAAAGATAAAATAGCCCAATATAATTAACATACATGGCCCAATAATTCTTAAAAATCGATCCCTAAACAGGAGGATCCCAATATAGTTTACAATTATCTCAATATAGTTAACAATTCTTTAATAATAGAGCCCAAATAAGTTCAAAAATATTATCCCAAATTTACATACAATGCTGATCATTGTCATTATTCACAATATCCCAGAGTTCAATTAAACTACAATAAGAATCCAACAAAAAAATAACATGAAATGTCTTAAATTCTCTGAAATGGCCCAATCAAACATATTACAAAACCAACCGATTTTATCATTTAACATTAACTAATTACAGATTATCAGATTAATTAAATAACTTTATGATCTAATAACATATTTTAAGAAAATATATAAACTTTTTTCTGCATTTTCACACGCCGCTTAAGCGACGAAAACCCTAGATCTGCACCCCTGGTCGCCGATTCTACCACCAAATCGGAGAAAAAGTCGCCATAGACTGGCGTCTACGACCACACCCATACCCACCAAAATCGGCGACACGTTATCTTCTAATCGGTTCTGCCATCGCAAAATCAGGGCTAGCGCACGAAACTTACACACTCCAGCGAAAACGGAATCGTTTCACACAACGGTGAAATCATATTTTCGACCAACCGAAGAAGGAAGCAATTTTAGGTAAAATCGAAACACAGTTCATAAATTTGAAAAAATATCACAAATCATCAATATTTATCAAGTTTTTAATTATTTCACTAATTATTTTACATGTAGGGAGCAAAAATAGGTTGCTATCGACGATTCAAGGTAAAGAGGATGAACATACGGGTTCTCAATATCTGGCTGTGGGCCTATAACAGATACAACAACATATCAAAAAGGAGGTCGACAAACCTACAAAAATTAGGGCTAAATGTTCTGGTCGAAGATTGGAAGTTTTAATTCGCTCCAAATTCGCAGAAAATTAAATGGATCTACTGACCTTAAAGGTAAAATGTCTTCACAAATTTACTGTAAAAAGCCTTAGGATTTATAGAGATAATGCATATAAACGCTTATCAAAATGTAATTGGATGTATTATTCTTGATAAAAACAGTGCAAATTTGAGTACTTAGGATTTGTTTCAATCATATTAAGAGAATTTGTTTCAAAATGAAATCTGTTACTTTAACACCCTTTAAGCTTTGCTGATTTCTTTAGTTTCTTCATAGAGGGAAAATATTTGAATCAAACTATCTCAAAAAAGGAAAATAGACAGCTATTTACTGGATATAGTAGAATTTGCTTCTGAATATAGTAATATAATTATCAATCACTTCCATTATTTACAATCAAGATTTAATGGACGTAGTAGTTAATTAATGTTGTAACATGTTTAGTATAATAGTATTACAGTTTTATCATTCCAGTGAATGAATGCAGCATCATTTTTATGCAGTAATAATATTAAACTATTTCAAGAAGCATGAAAACCAAAGAACTCATATTGCATGGAAAACTGGAATAAGAGATGAGTATGTAAATTCTAAATAAAATCAAATACAGAAACTCTTGAAAAACTATTGAATCTACATTCTGAATTTTAAATGCAGGGTGAAAAAGAAAAATAACTCCTTTGCAGAGCAATGCAAAGTCTCTAGAATAAAACAAACGGAACGAATGGTAGATTGAATGTTGCAACTTGTTTAGTATTACAGTTTTATCATTTCAGTGTATGAATGCAGCAATTTGTTTTTTTGCAGGAATCATCTTAAACACTTTCAAGAAGCATGGAAACCAAAGAACACATATTGCATGGAAAACAGGAATATGAGGTGAGTATATACATTCTACATAAAATCAAATGCACGAAACAGAAAAACAAATAAATCTTCATTCTAAATTTTGAATGCAGGGAGAAAAAGATAAAAATTACTCCTCTGCAGAGCAGTTTTATTATTCCAGTCAATGAATGCAGCAACATTTTTTGCATGAATCATCTTAAACAATTTCAAGAAGCACGGAAATCAAAGAAAACATATTGAATGGAAAACTGGAATAAGAGGTGAGTGTATACATTTTACGTATAATCAAATGCAGAAAATACACAAAAACTAATGAATCTCCATTCTGAAATTCAAATGCAGGGAGAAAAAGAAAAAATAACTCCTCTGCAGAGCAGTGCAAAGTCTCAAGAATAGCACAAACGGAAAGAATGGCAGATTGAAGGTAAGAATACTAAATTAATCGTGCATAGTGCTGAACACAGCAACAAAATGAAAAAACTGAAACAAAATAAATGAAAAAAAGTGAGTGAGCATTCACAATAGAAAAGGGAAAGACGAAATAGGAGATATAGATCATGGAGAATATGAATTAGGGAAGAACTAAACTGAATTTTTTTCTGTGCGGATTTTCTGAGAAGAGAAATGAAGTAATTGATTATGGAAGTGGTAGGAGTGGGGTATTTATAGGCCTCCCTTTTTCAGCATGGATAACAAACAATGCATGTCCCCATAAAAACATTATATCATGAGTGACCTTTCAGATAATAATTAGAAATAAATAATAAAACAAAATCAAATAATAAAAAGAACACTGAAATATCTAATAGAACTATTCTAACAATTAATAATATAGATATTTACAAACTAATAAAAGTAGCCGTTGTACTTTTGTCATGATTTATGTGTAGTAGCCTTTGTTACATCTTTTTATGACTATTTTAAATTTTAAAAAATATTTCATGTGTGCACTGCAGGAGGAAATATATATATTTTTTTGGAAATATTTCAAACTCATACTTTCCAATATTCAATACTGCACTTGCCTCAACATTTAATTTTTGCTGCAGAATTTAGACCATCTCGATATTGGAAAAACTTTTGGCATTTGGGTGGAATATTCAATGCTTGTTTCAGGCATTTGAAAGCTTTGGAGAAAAAGGTACTCGTTATTAAGCTTGAGCATTGTTCAATACAACTTAATTTCTATATTAGATGTTTCCAAAATACTTATTTCGATTATGTCATCTTAACAACTAAATCAATGGTCTAAAATTCCTTTTTTTTTTTTGTCAGATTTCATCATATAATTTTAGTTATATGCAGATTTCATAAATGTATTTATCATAGAAATTTATGCAGATTTCATAAATGTTGTTATATAGAGATTAATATTTTTACAGTTGACTCTGCAACTTATCAAGATTCCTTTTTGAATAAATTCAATAGAGCATAAATGGTCTGAAATTTCTTTTTTGTCATATTTCATCATATAATTTTAGTTATCTGCAGATTTCATTAATGTAGTTATGATAGATATTTATTCATATTTCATAAAAGTTGTTATATTAAGATTATTTACAGTTGATTCTTAAACTTATCGTAATTACTTTTTTAATAGATATGGAGTAGTTGATATTTACAACATAATATATCCTTTTCAGGTATGCAATAGAATAATGCCATCAAAGGAAACATTGAAGATTTAATATTTATTTTTTTCAGGTTTAATAAAGTAATTGATATCTATGAAGGAGTATAATATTGTATTCATTTGCAGGTACAAATGGATTCCAAAGGAGGAAGCATATTGATAGTTGAAATATGTTATTAATTTATCGGTACAAATTGATTGAAAATGAGGAAGCACAATAAATGCCACATTGGAAACATAGAAGTCTTATTATTTATTATGTATAAACAATCACTTGTGCACAAAAAACAATAGAGACTTTAAATATTCTAAGCAGTTTTCAAAATGGCGTGACAAAAATGAGTGGCTGCACAAATTCTGCTCAAGTTTTTAGAAGGATTTACATAATAAATAAAAATGAAAATAAAATGGAAAATCTGAACCACTTTTCCCGCCTAAATTCTTATAGTGGCATTTCTGTGAATATCAACACAACTACCATTTTATATATTGATAGATTGACATAGCCAAGCAGATAGGTATTTATAAAAGTAAAACATGACATGACAAAGAGGTATAGAAATTTCACATATTCATGCTAAAAGTCACATTTTGAAAAGAATGCCCACCTCAAAAGCTAAATCCCTTTTCATAAATTTCTTTAACTTGGCCTTAGACGACGTGCGAAGACGTCCCTTTAGGAAATAAAAATAATACTTAATTATACTTTTAGAAATCACTTAAGCTTAAACGTGAATGCATCCTAAGTGCGTACTCTTTTTATTCTTTTTCTTATTTTTCTAGAAAAAGTTCTAGAATTCTTGAATATTAATTAAATCAAGCAATTTCATTTATTTTAAAAAAACTATTCGCTTAGCTAGAGAGTGTTACCTCCTATGCCATTTATTCAGGCACTAAAATAAATCCGAGGTCTATTCATTGTTAGCGTAAAAATTCTTAAAAATTAATTATTCGAGCACTTAAGCTAAGATCCGGAAAGTTCTATTTTTCTTGAAAACAAATACTTGAGCATTTAATAAAGTATGGATTCTTGAAAAAAAATCCCTTGTTAAATCTTTTCTTTGAATTTTCTTAAGGTGCGTCGCGGGGCGTCGCCGGTCGGCTTTCACATCTTACTTTAACATTTTTCCATCTTTGGAAACTGGATAAATTATTCGGAAATTAATGAATTGAGCTCCAACTCAAATCCTTAAATTAAATTCCAATCCAACAAAAATAATCCTCGGCCCAATTATTTAATCTTGGTCCATACTCTATTAAAACCTTGCCCATACTAATTAAATAAAAAACAGTGACCCACTTACTCCCCTTTTATTTACTAAGGCCCAACAGAAATAATTAAATGGCCCAACAGAAATAATTAAATGGCCCAAACCATTAGTTAAAAATAATCAGCCCAAGTACACTCCCTTCCCATCGTGACTTTTCTTTCCCCCAAATCACATTCTTCACAACTGAAATCCCTAGCTTCGGAAGAGAAACGACGACGCGACGCCTCCCCCTCGCCGTTCGCTGCTCCGGTCGGCGCCTCCCTTGCGCCGCCGGAAATTCGATCCCCTTCCCCTCTTCTCTCTCTCTCTCTCTTCGTCTTATTCTCACCTCCATCGTCTACTCCCTCTATCTCTCCCACTGAGCTCCATCTCTCGTCTCGCAGCACCGCCGCCCGCCTCCAGCTATGGACCGGCGACGAGCCTGTGTCGCTGCTGTCACGCGGCCGAATCCACCATTGTACGTGTGCTCGGCGAGGCAGCACCGAAGCTCCGACGGTGTCCTCCGTCCATTGGCTCCACTTCTCTGTGATTCATTCGTCATCTCCGGCAAAACTCCTAAATCCAAGCTTAAAAGATCCTCCTTTTAAAGCTAAGTCCTCTATCTTAGCCTATTTTAATTAGGCCTCTCGGGGCAGTAGCTTGTGATGTTGGAGCTCTTGACTAAAGTGTTTTAAAGTTGTGATTTTGAAAGAAAAGATCAGTTCACTGGAATGAGTCCTGATTTGAAAAATATGAAAGCTACTAATTTGCACAAACTATGCGTACAACTTATGCTTGTGCTTTATGTTCTATTCATGATAAGGATGTTTACCATATGATCATGTTGTGATGCTCTAAGTGGATGAAAATGAGGTATAAGGGTGAGTATGTGCTACCTGATTCCTTGTGGCTGGTGGATTGGGAAAAACTCCCACTTCTAATGGTCTTTGTAAGGCATAGCAACCTCTACTCACTCTCTTACTCTCAGTTGTGATTTGTGGGGGAGAAAGAAAGAAATTTTGATGTGGTGAGTGGTGAAGGGAAACAGATATTGAAGGGGAAAACATATATATAAGTTGTTGCTGTAATTTGTTGAGATATGGCAGAAATCAAATCAGCATTTTTGGCTCTTTGTTCACATTGATTGGCTATTTGTGGGGCAGTACACATGTTGTACTCGTGAATCGATAAATGGGCTGATCTTATTGTGCAGCGAATCCCCTATTTGCAGCTCCTTAGTGTGCTTTGAACTTAATTTGTTTTGGTGGCATTTGGAGTACGAGTACTTGAGTAATAACTCCCTTTTGTTTGATTGTGCTAGGTATACATAGAGTAATGCAGGAGCTGTTGGGGTGTGGAAGGGAGTGCAGAGCTGACTTTGCTCATTTAGCAAGGCATAGGTCTTTTGTTTATAAAGTAGTATTGCCTATCCCCCCTTACTTGGCAAAACATAGAACTAGAGAATTAATTTGTATTTGTATTCACATAGCAGGTTATCCATTTGTGAGGAATACAGCTGCTGCTCAGTGAGAGGAGAGTTGATTTCTTTTGCAGGAGATGCAGCTAGAAGTGGGCTGTAACTTAGTTGCTATGTAACTTAGTTGCTATGCCCATATGTATTCAACAATAAATTCTATGTATTTTTACCTCCTTGTTTAGTAGATGTAGACATATTCATTCTTTTATTTAAAAGATAAACAAGAATATAAATCAAATTTTTTTACATCTAAAAGTGCACATGCACAACATTTTACCAAAATCCGTTTATGGCCATGCATTAATTAGGCTATAAGCTATATAATAAATTATACTCCCTCCGTCCCCGAATATTTGACACAGTTTGCCATTTCGGTCCGTCCCCGAATACTTGACACAGTTCACTTTTTTCATTTTTGGTAGTGGACCCCATATTCCACTAACTCATTCCTACTCACATTTATTATAAAACTAATACTTTAAAAGTAGGACCCACATCCCATCAACTTTTTCAACACACTTTCCATTACATTTCTTAAAACCCGTGCCGGGTCAAACCGTGTCAAGTATTCGGGGACGGAGGGAGTACCACTTAAAGAATTATTCCGTAGCCATAGTTGAATAAGACTTGTCATATTCCCGACTTATTTTGGGATTAATCCGCTGAAATTGTTAGAGCTCAAATTGACCTCCAATTTATCAAAACTACAAATATTTTTGGGAATAGTACCTGTAGAATTAATTTCAATTGGCAAGTGTAATGATCATAACATTATTAAGTAAACAATATGATTATATAGATTAAAATAATACACAATGCAAATGTATAATGTGTACATGGATTCCATAAGTGAAGGCAATGTACTTAATTACTTTTTTCGATAATGAAGGACATTAGTTGATAATCAAGAATAAGCTGAAAATTATACTATAAATTCTGAGATTATTGATATAAGATCCAACCTCTTAGATTGTTGTCATCAAGGTGTAATTCCTTAAGGCCTGTGATGTTCCTTTTTGACTTGTCGGTTCAAGTCATTAATTGTTTTGGGCATTTAAAAAATATTTGGTTAAGAAAATACTCCCAGTGGGAAAACTATTTATTTTGGGCCAAATTACCTGCTAATATTTTGGGGATTTTGGAAAATTAGATTGGTCATGGAAAATATAAATGACCCCAAGTTTGTATTCTAAATATCAGGCCATAACATTTGCTCCACGACTCGATCTAACGGAATATCTTGATATTTGCATAAATTTTGAAATGTATAAGGAAATAGTAAACACAACATAATTAAACACACAAATAGAAGAAAAAGTTAAAAAGAAAATCGACACAACTCAAGAAAGAGTTCCAAATTAAACACAAGAAAAGCACCCAATTTTCTCTTTGATTTTCGCTCAAGTTCCCCTGCGAGTTTGCGTCTCTTCTTTGTCTTATATTTATATCCAACGCCCAAAAAGAATTCCACTAACCATGTTGGCCTTCCACTTCTTATAATCATGTAACCAATCCCAATCCCAACTACAAATCCACATCCATATCCCATTACAACACTTCGCCAACCTAATCCATCTATGAATTCATATTCATCATCTTCTTCCTCTGCAGGCTGCATTGATTTCCCATCATCATCTTTGCATTTTCTTGTCAACGGAAGTCCACACAATCCTAAGTTTCCCATATATGAATCATTCTCAAATGTGGAGAACTGAGGTATTTTCCCAACAAGATTGTTCATTGAAAGGTTCAATCTCGAAAGAAATGTCAACCCCGTCAATACACTTGGAATTTCCCCTTCCAATTTGTTTGTTGACAAGTCTAACGATTCGAGTTCACTCATGTTACCAAGAGATGAAGGTATATGTCCTTGTGGGACAAGTTCAAGTATTTGAGAATCTTAAGTTTCTCTGTGGAAGTTGGAATAATTCCAGAGAATCTATTGGATGACAGATCTATTGACGTAAAGGTTTCCAATAGTCTATTCAATAATTGATCCTGACCTTTCAAGGTAAGCTTCATCTCCAGATTTGCTAGAAAGCTGTCATAATCTATTCCTATTGCCTCTGTCATTGCTTTGAAATTCTTGAAATATGTTTGAGGCAGAGAGCCCACAAGTTCATTATTGGATACATCTAAAACTTGCAACATAGGAAATAGAATCTTGTTTGATGAAGGACGTGACATGTTACCACCAAACTTGTTAGACCTCAACACTAGAACTCGAAGCTCGGGAAGACCTTCCATCCAAAATGGAAATTCATCTTGTATTCTATTATTTCCAATGTCAAGCCCCTTTAGATATTGGCAGTTGTTTAAGGATCTAGGTAATCGTCCTTCCAATTTGTTGGTTCCCAAATTGATGGACACGAGCCGACAATCATTGCTAAATGTTGATGGAAGTAGACCGCTAAACTTATTCGCGTTTAAATGAAAGATCTTCATATGCTGGCTAAAGTTTCCAAAGCATTGAGGAATTGTTCCTTCCAAAGTATTGTTTGAGACAATAAGTATCTCAAACCATGAAGTCAAGTTGCAGATGGAGGATGGGAGCTCACCCTCAAATTTGTTGGAAGAGAGCAATAATTCCACCAAACTTGATTGATTTCCAATGGTGGATGGTATTGGACCTTTAAACAATTTATTCGAATTATAAACATGGATATAATTTAAATTTCTTTCATCTAAAAATGCACATGCATAACATATTAGCATCATGGAATAATTTACTGATTATTAGCATATGTCTGTATTTTGCATGGACAATTGTATATATTCATAGTAGTAAGATTTTAACTTATCCTCTATATTTTACTTATCAAGTTTCTAATCAGTCATTTACGAAAAAGTTAGAAATCTTACCGCTTAAAACATTATTGTCAAGGTATAAATCTAGCAGTATAAAAATTCCTAAAACACATTCTTCCACACATACAGCATTGAATTTTTTCATTGACGATTGAAGCAAAATGAGAAATTGAGATAGCAGGGAATAACCTCGAGGGATTTCGCACTTGCTCTAAGATCACGGATTCTGTAAACTCCGGCGAGTAAAGCTGAATTAGACGACGGAAATATGGAATTCCGATGGCCGTAGGGTTGGAGATTAGGGGTTGTATGTAATTATTGTCGGTTGATTTAATACATAAGAGCATCCCCATCCGTGCTCTTAGCTAAGAGCACGGAGGTGGGCCCGGACCCACTTTTATTCCTTGTCCTTAGCTAAGAGCACGACACCCACATCCGTGCTCTTAGCTAAGGACAAGCTCAAGGGTCCCACCATTCTATTATTCAATTTAAATACTCCAATTATTAAAAACATTTCTACATTATAAAAATACATTATAAAATAAAAATTACATAATTAAAATCCTAAAAAATACAAATTACATAATTAAAATACTAAAAATAAAAATACATAATTAAAATAAAAAATACATAATTAAAATCCTACAAATTAAAAATTACAAACGTGGAAGACTATTCCTCTAACCCCAATTGCCTCTTGAGACTCCGGATCAATTGCTCATGTGTTGCAAGTTGTTCCGGAGTCATGTGAGACGTATCGGTCATATGAAGTTGACTCAAGATGGCCCACAACGAGTTGGTCGGGGGTGGAGGAGGCACAAAGGGAGCGGGGGCGGCGGCGGATGGAGTCGGGGCGCGGCGGCGGGTGGTCGTCGCCTTCTTCCTTCCGACCGGCCGGCGGGAACCGCTCGGGCCAGCGTCGGGGCTACCCAAGTTAGTTCCGGCAAGCTGGGTAGCCACATCATCGGAGGAGGATAGAGCTACCGACCTCGACCGTTTGCTGGAGGAGCTGGAGGAGGATGCTGCTATGCCGCCCCCATACTTCGGATGTTGGCGCCCCTCCTGCCAACAATCGAGGTACTTGAACGGTTTGTACTCCTCCCGTTGGTATGCCGCCAAGGCGGCAGTGATGATGTCGAGCTCGTTCGTGCCGCTCCCCGCCGACCGCTCTTCCTGGAGGTAAATCCCCTGGAACTTCCCGATTGCCTCGTTGCATCTGTAGATGCAATTGCGAACCATACTATCATTGCGATATATGGTTCCCTCCGGCCGGGTTTCATTGTAGAGGCGAGTGATGCGCCACCAATAAGTTTCCCCGGTTTGGTTCGTGCCGACGTCCGGATCTTCGGAGACTGCCAAGTAGTAGGCTTTGAACATCGCCATCATCTCACCCGGAGTGTACGGGGTGCGGGTGCCACGAACAGGAGGAGTAGGACCAGAAGTAGGAGTAGGAGTAGAGCTGTTGCTCCCTCCCGATCCGGGTTCGGGTGCCCACCCGAACCCGGGGGCGTTTAGGTCGTGCAACGGGTAAGGACGGTAGCCACCCGGAGCTTGCGGACTTTGGGTTTGAGGAGGGGCCGTAAATTGGGTTTCCGGACTATATCCGGCCTCGGAGTCGAACCAATCGTGGTTCCAACCGCGATTGCCGGAGGGGTGATCGCCGGAGCCAGACATTGTGTAGTGTGGTGGGAATTTAGATGATAGAGTAGGAGGAAAAAAGATGAGAGAATGTAGATGATGATAGTATAGATAATAGATGAGAATGTGATTTTTTTTTGTGTTGGAGTGGGGGTATTTATAGATGAAAATGTGAATTTTGGGGAAAAAAAATTGAAAAATTAATTTTAAGTGGGTAGAAAACGGATAATTTTATTTGGGAAGTGGGAAAATATTTTTTTTATTTAAAAACATTTTTTAAAATAAATTTCGAATTTAAAAAAAAAAAAATGAAATTGCCAACGGCTATGCCGTTGGCCAATCAGCAGCTGCCACGTAATTGTGCTCAGCGGCACGGACGTGCTCTTAGCTAAGAGCAGCGCCGTGCCGCTGGCACGGACGGACAAGCTCCATCGGCGGACGGACGACTTGGTGCTCAGCGGCACGGACGGACGAGCGGTGCGTTGAGCACCGCTGCGGATGCTCAAGAACGAAGCATATTGATGTGAGGTATCACTGGATACGAGAAGCACTTGACGGAAAGCTTTTGCAGCTGGAGAAGGTGCACACCGATGAGAACGGTGCCGATATATGCTTACCAAGTCCTTACCCCGAGATAAGCTTGAGATCTGCAGGCAAGAAGCGGGTCTAGTTGAATCCCCACATGAGGTGGAGGGGGAGAATTGTTGAGATAAATCCACCTCAATGTGGACGTTCCATAAGCCAACAATTGTTGACTAAGCTTGTGAAGATTTGCATTTATTGCAAATAGTGTTTGAAAATGGGTTTTCAACATTTGCAGTAAGATTGCTGCAAACCTCCCCTATTTCTTCTAATATTGCGGCCATAGAGGGTGGCTATAGGAGTGGAAAAACGCTGCTCAATTGCTCTATAAATAGAGCTCACTTCCATCGGTGAAGTAGAGTGCAAGAGTTGCAGATTATAGCAACTAGTGAGAGAGGGAGCAAGAGAGAGTTTCGGTGAGTGCATTTTGAGAGAAGAAAAAGTGAGGAAAAATTTCCTATCTCCCTTGAAATTGTAGCTCACTCCTCTTGTGTGTATTCCAAGTTATTCAACTTGAGATTTGTGTTTCCCCTATAGAGTGTAGGGAGAATTTTGTAAGCCCACTATATACATAGTGGAAGATTTAGACTTCGGTCTCGTGGTTTTTCCCGATTTGGGTTTTCCACGTAAAATTCTCGTCTCACGTTTTTATTCTGCACCAAATTTTTTTTCTTGGTTTGGTCCCATTATTTAATCCAGCAAGAGGGAAAAGAATTATCCTGGTTCCGCTGCGCAAGTATCAATTTATTTTTGATACTCTTTGATAATTATCACCACTTTTCCCAACAAGTGGTATCAGAGCCATCGTGGTTCTGAGGCGGATTAAAAATGGAGGAATCGTCTTCGCTTGGTGGCATGTTCAAATTGAGCGGATCGAATTACTCAATTTGGAAGCCAAGCATGTTGGATCTTCTCTACTGTAAGGATCTCTATTTGCCCTTTCATGGAGATGATGCCAAACCAAAGGATATGAGTAATGATGAGTGGATCATCATGCACAGAAAAACTGTTGGTTACATCCGGTGCTTCATCGAACACAGTATCTTTCATTATTTCGCCAATGAGGAAAAGGCTGATGTTCTTTGGAAGAAAATGGAAGCTATGTTCGAGAGGAAAAATGCCTTGAACAAAGCATCCATCATCAGAAAAATCGTTCGATTGCGATATGTGGAGAGTGCCAACATGACGGAGCATCTCAATGCATATCAGGGTCTTATCAACTAATCCATCAACATGAAGATTTCTCTTGATGATGAAGTGATAGCCTTATTGCTACTCAGTTCGTTGCCGGATAGTTGGGACACTCTTGTGGTGTCGATCAGCAACTCGGCTCCAGGGGGAGCGCTGACCTTGCAGATGGTCAAAGATTGTCTTCTTAATGAAGAATCCAGAAGAAGGGAGCAAGATCATTCTTCTGAGACAAAGGCGATGGTTGCTAAACATAGTGGTCGAAGGAGAAGTAAAAATAGAAACTCTCAAAGCACGAGAGACAAATCCAGGGGGAAGTCTAAACACAAAAAGGACTTCAAATGCCATTATTGCGGTGGTCCAAACCACTACGAGAGAGACTGCAGAAAGAAGAAAAGAGATCAAACACGGGGAAATAATGAAAATGCTGAGAAGGATACATCGGCAGTTGCAACTGATGGCGATGTCGTCGTAGTTTGCGATGATGCCTGTGTGAGTTCGTCATGCCAACAAACGGACTGGATCGTTGATTCGAGTGCATCATATCACATCACCCCATACCGTGATATGTTTGCATCCTACACCGGTGGCAGCTTTGGCAAAGTCAGAATGGCCAACCACGGCGTGACAGAAGTTGCTGGTATAGGAGACATTCATCTGCTCACTGACACGGGATGTAAGCTCATTCTGAGAGATGTTCGACATGTTCCTGATATCAGACTCAACATTATTTCCACCGGCAAGCTCGACGACGATGGTTACATCAACCATTTCGGCGAAGGAAAATGGAAGCTGATAAAGGGCTCCCTCATTGCAGCAAAAGGTAGAAAGCAAAATTCGCTCTACTTGATGCATGCAACGTTGTCCAATGGAGAGGTGAATGCAGTCGTCAAAAATTCCTCCATTGAGATATGGCATAAGAGGTTTAGACATCTGAGCCAGAAAGGTCTGGAGATCTTGGCTAGAAGAAGCCTCATCCCTGAGGTAAAAGGAATGCATTTGAAAACCTGTGTTGATTGTTTGGCCGGAAAACAACACCGAGTCGCATTCAAGAGCTTCTCTCCCTCAAGAAGAGCTCAACCTCTTGATCTGGTGCACACAGATTTGTGCTACATGAAAGACAGAACTCTTGGTGGCGCATTGTATTTCGTCACTTTCATTGACGATTTTTCGAAAAAAGTCTGGTATTTTGCTTTGAAAACCAAAGACCAAACCTTGGAGGTCTTTAAGCATTTTCAAGCAAAAGTCGAGCGGCAGACGGGAAGGAAACTGAAGTGTGTTCGTGCAGACAATGGCGGCGAGTACCAAGGCCCATTTGAGCTGCACTCCAAGAACCATGGTATCAAGCTTGAGAAAAGTGTCCCAAAGACTCCTCAACACAACGGAGTGGCAGAGAGGATGAACAGAACGATTTGTGAGAGAATCAAATGCATGCTGCCACATTCCAAACTGCTCAAATCCTTTTGGGGTGAAGCTATGAGGACTGCAGTTGACTTGATCAACCTTTCTCCTTCAACTCCTCTGGGCGATGACGTACCAGACCGAGTTTGGTCCGGAAAAGACGTGTCTTACAAACACTTGAGAGTGTTTGGCTGCAGGGCGTTCGTGCACATTCCAAAAGATGAGAGATCCAAGCTTGATGACAAAACCAAACCATGTATCTTCTTGGGATACGCCCATGAAGAGTTTGGTTATAGATTATGGGACCCAGTTAGCAGGAAGGTCATCAGAAGCAGGGATGTCGTATTCCTTGAAGATCAAGTTCCTGATGATGCGAAAGAAAAGCCTGAATCTAATTCAGAAGTTCCTTTCAACTTAGATCCAGTTCCTTCGCCGGCGGTTCAAGATTATGGGGGAGATATCCAACCGGAGCAAGGCGATCCGGTTGATGATGGAGCAGGTGACGAGGAGATTCCACCTGCACAAAATGAAGTCCCTCCGGTCAGAAGGTCAGTCAGAGAGAGACAACCTTCTACCAGATATAGCCCACATGAGTATGTAATGCTCACTGATGGAGGAGAGCCACAGAGTTTTGCTGAAGCCATGGCGCATGACCAAAAGGAAAAGTGGTTAGAGGCCATGAAGGAGGAGATGAACTCCTTACTCCAAAATCACACCTATGACTTGGTGAAGTTGCCAGCCGGCAAGAGACCACTGAAAAATAAGTGGGTCTACAGATTGAAGGCTGAGGAGCACAGCTCACAACCAAGGTACAAGGCCAGACTGGTTGTGAAAGGTTTCAGCCAACGAAAGGGTGTTGATTTTGATGATATTTTCTCACCAGTGGTGAAGATGTCTTCAATCAGAGTCGTGCTCGCGACTGCCAGCTTAGACCTGGAGATCGAGCAACTTGATGTGAAGACGGCGTTTCTGCATGGAGATTTGGATAAAGAAATCTACATGGTCCAACCTGAAGGGTTCCAAGTCAAAGGGAAAGAGAACCTTGTATGCAGGTTGAGAAAGAGCTTGTACGGCCTAAAACAAGCTCCTAGACTATGGTACATGAAGTTTGAGTCCTTCATGACGACCCATGGCTACAGCAGGACCACCTCAGATCACTGTGTTTTCTTCAAGAAGTTCGCAGGAGGTGACTTTATCATACTGTTAGTCTACGTTGACGACATGCTGATTGTAGGCCATGATGCCAGCAAAATTGTTGAGCTGAAGAAAGAGCTTAGCGAGTCTTTTGCGATGAAAGACTTGGGCGCGGCTAAGCAGATCCTTGGAATGAAGATCTCCAGGGATAGAAAGAGCAAGAAGCTCTGGTTATCTCAAGAACAATACATTGAGAAAGTTCTTAAAAGATTCAGTATGAGCAAGTCGAAGCCGGTCACCACTCCACTTGCGGGTCATATGAAGCTCAAATCTGCGCAATGCCCGACAAGTGAGACAGAAAAGGAAGAGCTGTGGAAGGTGCCATATGCTTCTGCGGTGGGCAGCCTAATGTATGCTATGATATGCACTAGACCAGACATAGCTCACGCAGTTGGTGTGGTTAGTAGATTTCTCTCTAACCCGGGAAAAGAGCATTGGACCGCAGTGAAATGGATATTTCGGTACCTGCGAGGTACTTCTAGACTTTGTCTGAAGTTTGGCGACAACTATATCCTACTAGATGGATATACGGATGCAGACATGGCTGGTGACATAGATTCTAGGAAGTCCACGTCTGGATTCCTGATGAGACTTGCAAGGGGAGCTATCTCGTGGCAATCGAAACTTCAAAAATGCGTGGCATTATCCACAACGGAGGCAGAGTACATAGCTATGACGGAAGCTTGTAAAGACCTGTTGTGGTTAAAGGAGTTTCTGCAAGAGTTGGGCTTGAAGCAAGAGAAGTATGTGCTTTACTGCGACAGTCAAAGCGCAATTCACTTGAGTAAGAATTCGAGTTTTCACTCAAGAACGAAGCATATTGATGTGAGGTATCACTGGATACGAGAAGCACTTGACGGAAAGCTTTTGCAGCTGGAGAAGGTGCACACCGATGAGAACGGTGCCGATATGCTTACCAAGTCCTTACCCCGAGATAAGCTTGAGATCTGCAGGCAAGAAGCGGGTCTAGTTGAATCCCCACATGAGGTGGAGGGGGAGAATTGTTGAGATAAATCCACCTCAATGTGGACGTTCCATAAGCCAACAATTGTTGACTAAGCTTGTGAAGATTTGCATTTATTGCAAATAGTGTATGAAAATGGGTTTCCAACATTTGCAGTAAGATTGCTGCAAACCTCCCCTATTTCTTCTAATATTGCGGCCATAGAGGGTGGCTATAGGAGTGGAAAAACGCTGCTCAATTGCTCTATAAATAGAGCTCACTTCCATCGGTGAAGTAGAGTGCAAGAGTTGCAGATTATAGCAACTAGTGAGAGAGGGAGCAAGAGAGAGTTTCGGTGTGTGCATTTTGAGAGAAGAAAAAGTGAGGAAAAATTTCCTATCTCCCTTGAAATTGTAGCTCACTCCTCTTGTGTGTATTCCAAGTTATTCAACTTGAGATTTGTGTTTCCCCTATAGAGTGTAGGGAGAATTTTGTAAGCCTACTATATACATAGTGGAAGATTTAGACTTCGGTCTCGTGGTTTTTCCCGATTTGGATTTTCCACGTAAAATTCTCGTCTCACGTTTTTATTCTGCACCAAATTTGTTTTCTTGGTTTGGTCCCATTATTTAATCCAGCAAGAGGGAAAAGAATTATCCTGGTTCCGCTGCGCAAGCATCAATTTATTTTTGATACTCTTTGATAATTATCACCTCTTTTCCCAACAAGAACTTGAATATCCAATCGATGATAATGACCCAATTTTTTATACAGATAAAAAATTAGTAGCTATCCACTAAACACGATCTGCATAAGCCGCTAAACTCCTACCACACTAACTACACCACTAATAACATTCCTAAAAAATAACAACTAATTTGACTTAAGGAAGATAATGGAAAATCTAGTTTGTTCTCTTCGATGAATTTAATCTATTTTTTCTCGGATATATTTCTGAAATATATTCCTCCGTCCCCAAAGAATATGCACTTTGGGTTCGCCACAGATTTTAATGTAAAATTGATAAAGTAAGAGAGAGAAAAAGTAATTAAAGTATTGTTAGTGGAGAATATGTCTCTCTCATTAGAGAGAAAAGACTTTCTAAATTTAGAAAGTGTATATTGTAGGGATCAGATTAGTCTAGATTCACTAATTACCGAGACCTCTTTGTTCTTGTACAAGAGAGCTCAGCCAAACTCTCACCCACGCAGCTGATTTACACAAGTAATACAAACTAAGATTACTATGAATCTAGTTCTAACTATTACAAGGTCTTGAAGCTATCAATCCAGCTCCACCCGTACTCACTTGCACCTGCACACTCAAGAACCAAGTTAGTAACACTAAGAAAGATCTTCTCGGATCTGAACACTAGTACACAACTAGGAACAGAGAAGAAAAAACAAGAGATCAAAGAAACTTGGCTCAGAACCCGCCACAACAACATTGATCTATTCTTCCAGAACTAGATCCAAGGGAGCACCAATGGATTGGATAGAGTTAACCCTCAGACCACCAAAACCTCCACTAATGAAACCCCTCACACCAGATCCAGATCCACCGAACAACCTCTACACACTCGGCCTTCAAGTTCTCACAAACCCTAATTCCACTCCAGTAACAAGCAATCGATGAGATTGCTTCACACCAGCACTCACAAAAGATCTATCACACAAAGAACCATGGAAGATCACCAAGAGATGGCCGGAAGAACATCGGAGAAGAAGGAAGAGAAGAGAGAGAAGCTCTGAGTTGAAAAGAGTAGAGAGAGAGAGAGATGATCAAAGAATGAGAACGGCTGACCACACCCATTCTCACTTAACACATACAACCTTTCATCCAACGGCTTGGAAGCCATCATCCAAGTAGAGGGGCACGTGGCAGCATCTGATGTGAGGAGCTAAGTTATTGGGCTCAGCCCAATTAATAACATCCGGGCTTAACAAATAACACAGCCCAAATAAAAGTCCATCCAAAATTTCCAACATACTCCACCTTGGACTTTTATTCTGGGAAACCAATCAAGTAATGTGGGCTAAGGCATAATCATCACAGCCTACAAGGCAGATCCCTCAGCACCAAAGGACAAGGTCCACTTGCATTTTGGGAACTACCGGCTGACACCCATTAGTCTAAAGGTCTTCATGCCTCCAGCCACCTACCACCCTTACCACAGCAGATAAGGTGGCTGAGGTCTTTCCCATGGGACATGCAAGCTATCCTAGATCAAAGTGCAAAAACTTAATGCAGAAAAGAAGTTTCTCCAAGGGTAAGGGTTTAGTTCCCATGTCAGCTGGGTTTTTATCAGTATGCACCCTAATATAATGAAACCTTACATCTATATGCTTTGTTCTATCATGAAAAACAGGTTTTTTACATAACTGAATAGCAGATTGAGAATCAGAGAACAACACAGGAGAGGATTTCACAAACTTGAGTTCATAAAGTACTCCCTTTAACCATAGAGCCTCTTTCATTACCTCAGTGATGGCAATATACTCTTACTCAGTGGTGGACAAGGCCACAATGTGCTGCAGCTGTGATTTCCAACTTATGCAAGACCTACACACTGAAAATACATAGGAGGTTGTTGACTTTCTCTTATCTCTGTCATTAGCATAATTGGAATCCACAAAACCAGTTAGTAAGACACCATCATCACATTTAGAATAACATAAACCATACTTAGCAGTTTGCGTCAAGTATCTAAGAAGCCATTTCAGAGCTTTCCAATTAACAGGCCCTGGATTAGACATGTATCTACTAAGACATGACACATCATAGGCAATATCAGGCCTAGTGCTAACCATCAAGTACATAATAGATCCAATAGCATTAGCATAGGGAATTCTCTTCATAGCATCAATTTCAGATTGAGACTTAGGGCACAGATATTTACTCAACATAAAATGAGCAGCTAAAGGCACAGAAGCAACAGAAGCAGGCTTAGCATTAAACATGTTAAACTTTTTCAGAATTTTGTACACATATGGTTCTTGATGCAACACAAGGGTGGATATACTTCTATCTCTACAGATATTAATCCCTAAGATTTTCTGAGCATCACCTAGATCTTTCATGTCAAAATTCTCACTCAAAGCAGCTTGCATACCCTTAATGGTTTTCAAACAAGGACCCATTATAAGCATATCATCAACATATAAAAGCAAAAACACAGGCACAGTATCAAGGTTCTTCACATACAAGCATGCATCAAAGGTACTTCTGACAAAACCTAACTTTTGCATACATGTATTAAACTTGATGTTCCACTGCCTAGGGGACTGTTTCAAACCATAAAGGGCCTTTTTCAACAAGCACACATGATTGGAAAACTTGGGATCAACAAAGCCCTCAGGCTGTTTCATGTAAATGGGCTTATCAAGATCACCATGTAAGAAAGCAGTTTTAACATCCATCTGCTTCAATTCCCAATTAAAATGAGCGCACAAAGCCAACATCATTCTAACAATTGTGAATTTAACAACAGGGGCAAAGATTTCTGTGTAGTCCACCCCCTCTTGTTGAGTAAAGCCTTTTGCCACTAATCTGGCCTTGTACCCAAGGCCCTCTACCTCATTTTTCAGTTTATAGAGCCACCTGCAATCAACCACAGATGCACCAAGAGGCAAAGGTACAAGAATCCAAGTAAAATTAATTTTTAGAGAGTGCATCTCCTCCATCATGGCTTTATGCCACTGACTCCAGAATTTAGACTTAGTAGCATGCTTATAGGTTTGAGGCTCATCACCATCAGATTCATAAACATTGAAAGCCAAATTTATTAGAGCAACTAAACCAACAAAGCCATCATATGTAGAGGGTTTACTGTCATTGACCCTTCTAGTTCTATCTCTGGATAACACATAATCCTGCAAGTTAGTATTATCAATAGCATTTTGAATGCCACTAGGGCTATTTATCACATTCTGAACAGGAGCGGGAGGAGAGTTTCTAACAGGACTATCATGCAAATTGGGCACATTGTCAGCAACATTTTGGGCAGGATTATTATGCAATACATTTGGAGTTCCTTCATCAGGTGTCTCATTAGGAGTATATACTGGATAAGTGTTCCAAAATGGCTGCTCCACCTCACTTGGAGCACCACTAGGATGCTCCACTCCAGTGAGTGTTTCTGTGGACTCCACCTCAGTGAGAGGTTCATTGTCCACATCTATAGGATCTGGGCTCAATGTCAGTCTTAAGCAGGGGAATTCATCTTCATTGAAGACAACATCCCTACTTATTATGACCTTGAACCCAGGTTCATCCCTTAGCCAGACTCTATACCCTTTGACACCCTCAGGATAACCTAGAAAAACACCTTTCCTAGATCTAGGCTCAAGTTTATCAGACTTATTATGCACAAAAACAGTACAGCCAAAAACCCTTAGGTGAGAAAAAACAAGAAGCTTGCCATAGAACACATACTCAGGACACTGACCAACCAGAGGCACAGAAGGAGACCTATTTACCAAATAAGTAGCAGTTAACAAAGCCTCACCCCAAAAAATTTTTGACAATCCAGACTTAGAAAGCATGCATCTCACTTTTTCAAGTAAAGTCCTGTTCATTCTCTCAGCAACCCCATTTTGCTGTGGGGTATAAGGCACAGTTCTATGTCTTTTGATTCCAAAGTTATCACATAAATCATCCATCTGATTATTACAAAACTCCAGGCCATTATCAGTTCTAATAGCCTTAATTTTCTTACCAGTTTGAGTTTCAATCAAGGTTTTCCAAGTTTTAAGTTTTTCAAAAACATCAGACTTGTGTCTCATAAAAAAACACCAAACTTTTCTTGAGAAATCATCAATCACAGACAAGAAGTAAACACATCCAGAGTGAGAGGACACAGAAGCTGGACCCCAAACATCCATATGCAAATATTCCAAGATACATTTACTCACAATAGCAGGAGCAGGGGTACTAGGAAAGGAAACTCTATGGCACACAAGAATCACAGAATGACAACTCACTTTGAACATCATTATCAGAAAGAATGGCATGCTTTTTCAGGATACTCAAACCTTTTGCACTCATATGACCTAGCCTATTATGCCATAACATGGTTCTGTCAGTTTTAACTACATTGGCATAAGCTTTTTCACATGCAAGAGGCACAACATTACAAACATACAAGCCACATTTTTTCTTAGCTTTGAAAAGACACATAGAACCTCTGCAAATTTTCATACAGCCTTCTCCCCACTTCCCCCCCATACCCTCACTTTCAAGAGCAGTACAAGACATCAAATTATAGCACAGATCAGGAACATATCTGACATCCTTTAAGCTGAGCACATAACCATTTTCAAACTTCAAACACACAGTGCCAATACCAAGAATTTCACATTTCTTGTCATCAGCCATTGACACAAAAGTCTTAGTTACAGGTTTCAGCTCAGAAAACACTTCCTTAAAAGGACTCACATGATAAGTACATCCAGAATCACATAGCCAATCATTTGAAGTGAAGGGACATGCAGGAGAGGCATTCACAAATTGCAGGTCATGCACCATGAACACAGAATCATTGACATTGTCATAAGTAGCAACATTAACAAGGGTTTCAACCTGGGGATTGTTGTTAGGAAACTTATTCTTTTTAGGTTTAGTGCACTCTCTTATATAGTGCCCAACATCACCACAGTTGAAACACTTCCTATAGGTTTTAGGATCCTTGCTTCTAGACCTAGACCTAAACTTTTTCCTAGAGTTAGAGTAATTACCAGAACCACCACTGGGCTCATTGCCCCCTCTAGATTTAGATCTTCCTCTAACATTCAACACCTTATTATAAGTATTCTTATCAGCAGCCCTTTCCCTAAGCTCAAGTTCTTTAGATTTCAGGGAGCTAATGATTAGGTCTAGAGGAGTAGAGTCTCTACCATACTTAATGGCAGCCTTAACATCACTATAGGAATCAGGTATGGCATTCGTCAGGGCTATGCTTGTGTATTCATCTATTGTTTTATCACCTGACCTCTTAATATCCTGAACTAACTTCTGAAACCTATCCACATTTGTCATCAATATCTTTAGCAAGATCAAGCTTAAATTTGAACAGTTTTTCAAGCAAATACATTCTGGAAGACATAGAGGTTTCAGTATACAGAGTATCAAGTAATTTCCACATTTCAGCAGCAGATTCCTCATGATCAACTTTTCCTATCACAAAATCAGATAGATTTAACACAATGGTAGCCCTTGATCATGCATCTCATCAATTTTATCCTGAGCAATATCCTCAGGTAAAGTACCATCAACAACTTTAAACACTTTTTGTTGAATCAAAACACATTTCATTTTCTGTTTCCAAATAGCAAATTCATTTTTACCATTATAAGGAACCAAACCAACAGGTTGAGCCATTTTAGCAAGAAAAAAACAGCAAGAACACAAGAAGCAAGACAGAAACACACAGCCTTACACACCAGAAAGCCCAGAGACATACACCAGCAACACAGGAACTGACCAAGAGCTTTCACACAACAGAAAGGGACTCAAATCCTTGACTGTCACGACCAAGACTGGCCAAGGCTATCCCAGCTCGCAATCACTCACTACTGGAGGGCGCAGGGGGTCACTTGGGCAGTACAAGATGCTTGGTGGTCAAGTGACTTGAGATCACAGATCACAGAGCACAAGAACCGGCGGAAGCAACACAGAGAAAAGAAAGCACAGAAGTCCTAAGTCCTTGCCAGAGACTGTGTCAACATGAATGCGTCACATTTTCCCATACCATGATACTCCCTCCGTTCCTTGTTAATAGAGACACTTTTTCGGCATAGAGTTTAAGAATAGTGTGTTAAGTGGATGGTGAATAAAGTAAGAGAGAATAAAGTTAAAGAGAATGCTACTTTTTTTCCAAAAATAGAAACTCAATTATCTTGGAACTTTGCAAGATAGAAAAATGATTCAATTAATTTGGAACGGAGGGAGTAACTATTATCATATGTCATCCATCAGATCAGTCGGGTATATTGATGTTAACTCGGTATTAATGAAAATTAAAATTTATTAGTTATAACTAAATCATTATCTTGTCTCAAGTGGCCATTCCTATGTTTATTATGCTTACACAATGTTTTTTGTATATTCTTGCAGGTCCTATACCAAAAGAGCTAGGTCGCCTTGTTAATTTATGGGAGCTGCAGTTGCAAGACAATGTTGTATTTCTAAGTTAGGCTACTTTTGTTTCTATTGTGTGATTAAGCAACCCTCTCATGCAATTTGCACAGATGCTAAAAAATCAAATATTTCAATGTTCAGAATGGTTAAATTCTAATTTTCTGTCTTAGACTTTGGACCAGAATATACCTTTGATATTTTGTTTCTCTTAAACAGAAGTATTTGTTCAGAACTTGATGATGATTCAAATTTGTTGTGTGTTTCTATCAATACTAGCAACTTCTTTTAAACATTAATGAGGACTAATATTATTGCATCACAAACCCTGAATCTCATTCAATGCCTGTTTTCTTGCCCGTTTCACCTGTATTCCTAGAGCATTCTAAACAAACTCATTAAACTCACAAAAGTCATATAATTGGTCAAAAACTATAGATTTGAATGAGTAAACTTCACGTGACCGATTGAACCTATCAAAACATGAGTTTATCAGGGGTCCTCTCCTTGTCCCCCAGGACGAATAACATGATCACCATGTCTTCATCTCCGATACCAAATTGTTGGGTCTCAATGGCACACACCTGAACTCCACATTAGTATGATATTGTCTGCTTTGGGCAAAGCCCTCACGGTTTTTCTCTTGGGGTACTCCCCAAAAGGCCTCATACTAATGAAGTCGGGGTAGCCCATTTATATGCTTGCCACTCTTGTTCATTCTCCGATGTGGGATATGGTTTATGGTTTGCTCTACCACAATCCTTCCCTCAAACCAAGACCCTCCAGACCAAAGACATGTACCAAACACCACATGTCTGTGCCCCATGTTACAGGTCCACAGGTAACCACAAGTCTTGGTCGAGCTCACGCAGAGACATCGGAGAACTTGCAAGCGCAACCACCGAACCCCGAGCCACACAGGCCAGCCCTGAACCAGGACTCTGATACCATTGTTGGGTCTCGGTAGCGCACACTTGAACTCCATATTAGTATGATATTGTCCGCTTTGGGCAAAGCCCTTACGATTTTGCTCTTGGGTACTCCCCAAAAGGCCTCTTGCCACTCCTGTTCATTCTCCGATGTGGGATATGGTTTGCTCTACCACACAAATAATGCCTAGTGGCTCTCAATAATGACCGAACATGTGAAGAAAACGAAACCTAGATAAAGTTTCCAAATCTTCTTAAATAAAATATCAAAAAATTCATCATTCAAACGAACAATAAAGAACAACAAAAATCATACAAAGTAGAACAAATAGATAAATTCAATCTCATAAGAATTATATCCAAATTAAACTTCTAATTCTGATTGGAAGCAACTGCAAATAAATTCAATCCACATAAAAATCCACTCAAAACAAAATAACTAAAATAAAACCTAAAACTATAAAACAAGCAAAACGCACCTCTCTTACTTGAAGCCTTCATTGTACATCTTCTCGAACTCGCGTGGAAGCGCAAACACATCACACAAGGACGATGGCCTTCGCAAGTGAACTTCCCATCGAATAGGATCTTTCGAGCCTGATTAACATATGGAGACGAGGTGATTCTCTGATAGCGATACACCCTTAATCTTGACCAAAAGCCTATCGAACTCGTTCTGATATTCCATCACCGTGTTGCGTTGTTGCAGCTTACAGAGTATCCCAAAGTTGGATCAAACCTCTCTTTCACCGCTTCCATGCAATCAGGGCACGATTTCAGCAAATTTTGCTTTTTTCAGTGAATGAGCCAATCCAGTGCAGGCTGCTCAAAGAGTAGTCCGACGAAGTGTAGACGATGCTCTTCCGACATTCCGTAATAGTCGAAATACATGTCAACCTTGAAAGTCAATCCCCATGGGTCGTCTCCGTTGAATTTCGGGGGATCGTTTGCTTCTTTGGTGTCACACGCATCACTATTTGCGCTTTATGAACTTATCAAGGTGGATCCCACCGCAGATGAGGAGCCGGCAGAATCTTCCCCTGAGGTTCCCCCTGGACTTCCGCCGTGCATTCTTGCCATTCTCACCAAATTTGTGGCAGTTTTTCAGCTCCCCAGTGAGTTACCTCCGGCACAACAGTTTGATCTCAAGATCCACCTTCTTCCCAACGTAAAACTAGTGAATGTGCGACCGTACAAGTACACTTATTTTCAGAAGAACGAGATTGAGAAGCAGGTTAAGGAAATGTTGGATCAGGGTGACCGTACAGGTACCCTTATTGGTTCGCAAAAAAGACGGCACCTTCCGTTTTTGCATTGACTACAGAGCACTGAATAAGGCAACGGTTCCGGACCACTTCCCCATCCCGACAACATACGAGCTTTTTGATGAATTGGGACAGGCTCGCTTCTTCACTAAATTGGATCTCCGATCTTGCTGGGTACCATCAAATTAGGATGCATGGGTCAGACACTTATAAGACGGCTTTTTGCACGCATGATGGGCACTTTGAGTTTTTAGTGATGTCGTTTGGGCTAACGCGCCATAAAATTTTCAGTCGGCGATGAACTATATTTTCCAGCCGCTTTTGTGGAAGTCGGTGATCGTTTTCTTTGACGATATTTTGGTGTATAGTCCGACGCTCGAATCACACTGCGACCACCTCGGTCAGGTTTTCAAAATTTTTGAGTTACATCGATTCTTCGTCAAATTGTCAAAATTTTGGGACACTTGATCACCAAAGTCCAGTTGAAGGCCAATCCTGCGAAGATTGAGGCCATGGTCGCCTGGCCCACTCCGACTACAGTGAAGACAACTCTGTGGTTTCTTAGGGCTCACCGGATATTACCGCCGCTTTATTGCCCATTACGTGGTAATTGTAGCCCCTCTCACTGACTTGGTTAAGAAGGATTCTTTTGTTTGGACTGCTACAACATCGGAGAGCTTCGAGGATCTGAAGCGCGCCATGACCAGAGCGGCGGTTCTTTACCTACCAGATTTCTTGCAGACATTCTACCTAGAAACGGATGCTTCCGATTTTGGAGTTGGCGCCGTCCTAATGAAGAATGGACATCCTCTTGCATTTTTCAGAAAGAAATTACGCCCAAGGCGTCGGAGCGCCTCTGCTTATCACAAGGAATTGTATGCTATCGTTGAAGAAGTTCAGAAATGGCGACAGTATTTCTTAGCCGTGAGTTTGTAATTCGAAGCGACTAGAAAAGTTTGCGATAGCTTCTCCAACAGGTCTTTCAGATGCCCGAAGCAACATCTCTATGTCAGGAAGCTAATGGGGTACAAATTTACTATGGAATATAAATCTGGAGCAACGAATCGGGTGGCTGATGCGTTGTCCCGACGGGACGAGGAGGTAACTGATGAGGCAGTCTTATTTACGGCTTTTGCTCAGCTTATACTCGACATTTTAAGGCTTTTGAGGGAGGAAACAACGGTGGACCCATCTCTTTGCGACATGCGCTGTTAGATTGAAGCAGGTACAACCGATTCGAAATTTTTTGTGACGGACGGTTTAATCTATTGGGGACGTCGCATTGTGGTGGGCAAGGATTCACCTCTGCGTGAAGCATTGCTATATGAGCACCATAGTACGCCGCATGCTAGCCACCCAGGGTTCGAGCGTACATTCCGCCGATTGAATGTCTATTTTCATTGGCCAAACATGAGGCGTGATGTGAAGGCCTTTGTGGCTTCGTGTATTACTTTCAAGACGATGAAATACTCTACTCAGAAGCCTGCAGGGCTTTTGCAGCCATTACCTATACCGGCGCAAGTGTGGGAAGATGTTTCGATGGATTTCATTGTGGGATTGCCGCTGTCAAAAGGGTACACGACTATAATGGTGGTGGTAGATCGCTTGTCCAAGTATGCTCACTTCGCCCCATTACCGGCTCTAATTGATGCTTTGAGAGTTGCCCGGTTATTCATCGAGGTAGTGGTTAAACATCATGGTTTTCCCAAAACCTTGGTGTCGGATCGTGACCCCATTTTTCTAGGCGGGGTTTGGCAGGATATGTTACGTTTGAGTGGTACAAAGCTTCAGTTCTCAACGGCATATCACCCTCAATCCGATGGTCAAACTGAGGTGCGCAAGCTTGGAACAATATCTGCGCCCCTTCGCTGCAGATCGCCCGACCAAATGAGCTAATTTTCTTCCTTGGGCAGAATTGGCGTTGAATTGTTTCCACAATGAGAGCATTGGCATTTTGCCTTTTCAAGCTCTGTATGGCCGTGAACCTCCAGCCCTCGTCGCGGTGCAGCCTTCGGCAGGGGGGATTCGCGAGGAACCGGCGGTGGTGGAACTGATTGCCCAGCGGTCGGCGTTATTGGTGGAATTGAGGAAGAGCTTGGAACGTGCGTAACAAAGAATGAGGGCTACTGCCAACAAGCACAGACGCGACGTGCAGTTCCAGGTTGGTGATAAAGTCCTTCTCAAATTGCAACAATATAGTCAACATTCGGTGGTGAAGCCTCTTTCCGCCAAGCTAGCTCGTCGATATTATGGGACGTTCGAGGTTTTGGAGAAGATTGCGCAGGTGGCATATCGTCCGCCGCTACCGTAGGGATCACGAATTCATGATGTGTTCCATGTTAGCTTGCTTCGCCCTTTTGTTGAAGGAAAATCGGTCGGGGCTATTGTCTCTCTTCCGCAAGAGTTTGTAGCGGGGCGGTCCGTTGTTTGTCCGGTGCGTGTTCTGGAGTCTCGCGTGGCGTTAAAGGATGGACAGCTGGTTGAACAAGTGCTAGTTCGGTGGTCTGACGAGGAGGACTCGGCGGCAACATGGGAGCCACGGGAGGTTATGGCTCGCCATTTTCCATCACTCCTTGAGGTCAAGGAGCTTCTTATCGGGGAGGGGGTTGATACGGGTACTACATCACGGCAGACCAGGGATGAACCGGAGGTAAGTGAGGAGCATCTGGAGGATAGCAGCGATGAAGAAAGCATCACGCCAGAAAGCCCGAGAAGGACTGCGAGGTAGTCAAAGAAGCTAGATTGGTTCAAAGATTATGTTTCCCGTTAATTATAGCTACTTTCGGTTTTATTGTTTTTATTATTATTGTTGGATTATTTATTTTGGAACTTTTGAGTCGAGCATTTTATAAGCTCCGTTTCGGGTTTTCTTGTTGGTCATTTCCCGGAATGATCGAGTCGAACCAAACCTAGGGTCCTTAGTATAATAAATAGGGAGTTATGTGCATTGAAACCTGAAGAAATCAATACACAAAACTTTACGTAATTTCGATCCTTATTTTTTGCACTCTATTTTTCGTCCAAAACCCTAGTTAGGGTTAATCTAAGGCTGCTCGACGGGAAGTTTCCCGCGAACGAACCTTCCCTACGCCGGCGATCTCTCATCGCCGAACTCGATACGGTATCTCACAGTATCAGATTGAGTTATTTTGTAGGGGATAATTGAACAAAAACAATTGTTTGTACAATTTAATAATTTATGATGCATAACCTTTTATAGTTTGAATTTTTAAAATTACCACTACAAATGTAATTACCACGGGAGGTTATGGCTCGCCATTTTCCATCACTCCTTGAGGTCAAGGAGCTTCTTATCGGGGAGGGGGTTGATACGGGTACTACATCACGGCAGACCAGGGATGAACCGGAGGTAAGTGAGGAGCATCTGGAGGATAGCAGCGATGAAGAAAGCATCACGCCAGAAAGCCCGAGAAGGACTGCGAGGTAGTCAAAGAAGCTAGATTGGTTCAAAGATTATGTTTCCCGTTAATTATAGCTACTTTCGGTTTTATTGTTTTTATTATTATTGTTGGATTATTTATTTTGGAACTTTTGAGTCGAGCATTTTATAAGCTCCGTTTCGGGTTTTCTTGTTGGTCATTTCCCGGAATGATCGAGTCGAACCAAACCTAGGGTCCTTAGTATAATAAATAGGGAGTTATGTGCATTGAAACCTGAAGAAATCAATACACAAAACTTTACGTAATTTCGATCCTTATTTTTTGCACTCTATTTTTCGTCCAAAACCCTAGTTAGGGTTAATCTAAGGCTGCTCGACGGGAAGTTTCCCGCGAACGAACCTTCCCTACGCCGGCGATCTCTCATCGCCGAACTCGATACGGTATCTCACAGTATCAGATTGAGTTATTTTGTAGGGGATAATTGAACAAAAACAATTGTTTGTACAATTTAATAATTTATGATGCATAACCTTTTATAGTTTGAATTTTTAAAATTACCACTACAAATGTAACTTCGAGCTTGAAAAATGTTACAGTGGAAAGTTTATTATGTATATGGGGGGTGTATTTTGAAATTTGAAAATGGAATGTTTATTTATTTTTAAAATTTCCAAAGTTATACTGTTAGGTATGAAGTTCCTTAACTTGGATAATTCGCGTCGAACATCGTGGGAGCTTTTGCCCGACGATCAATCCAGCGTCAAATTTAGGGATAAACGGTAGTCGCAGGAGCTTTGCCGGTCGATCAAACCAAGAATGATACGATAATAGATATTTGTTGATTGATCGAATGAAGAACAATGTCCACTATTTATAATACTGGATACCCTAACTTAAAGAACAAGAAAATAATCCTAATAAATATGAAAAGATATGGTAGATCAATAACTAACTAAATAATAATATATGGAGAATATTTTAGGAGATATGCTCGTATCAACTTCCCCACGGTTGAAATCCACCTTGTCCTCGAGGTGGAAACCATGAAGCCACAGAGAGTTTTGATGAGGATTGTTTTGCGAGGGGTCCCCTCGATCCTGGATCAAAAATCATGTGCTTAAGATCCGAATGCTCTGCCTCATCTATAACATCCTTGTATGCTTCACCAACCTTATGATTCCCGAGTCCTCCTGCAGCAAATTCAGCAATCCATTTAATTTCAGACCTAGCCACAACCTTCGCAATCTTAGCATTTATTGCCAAATTTGCAATAGCGTTCTGATCATCTAAACTCGATGGATTAAGCATCCTTTGGTCTTGTTCCCTCAAATCATGCCCATCTCCACCGTAAAAGCTATCTGGACTGTCGTCAAGTGTTGGCAACTGTCTGTGGGTAAGATAATCTTCCTCATCAAGACTTGCGACGCAATTAAACAACTCCACAGCAGCATCGTTCTGCTTGATATGCAGTGCTGAGTTTTGTTGGCTGTGAGGAGTACCGGACACTCTGCCATCGTTGACACCTGCATCTCCATTTTTCAATTCATTTAGGAGTCCCGGTTGATATATTCCATTATTGATAATAGGCCCCACATTCCACTCACATTTTCCCACTCACATTTTATTATAAAACTAATATATAAAAGTAGGACCCACATTCCACCATCTTTTTTCATCAACTTTCCTTTATATTTCTTAATACCCGTGCCGAACTCAACCGGGACTCCTAAAGTGAGACGGAGGGAGTATATGACTGTAAGTTGTTTACATACAAGGAGTCAATTTTTGGATTTATTCCAATATTACATTTATATTTTCATGGCTCATGTTTTTGTGCAAACTAGGAGATGCCCTTTTATTCAAAATTAAAATAATATATTCCAACAAATATGTCTGAAACCTTCTCCAATAACATATTTTTCAAAGTCAAGTCAACTGCAAAGTGTGAAATTTCCAACCTTGTGTTGCCCCACTTGAAAATGAGGGAATCTTGGTGTTTGATGGGGTAGAGAGGTGGTAGAAAGAAAATTGGCCAGCTTTCGCACTTGCAAATGAAATATTACACATAATTTTAAAACTTTTATGAAGGATTTTTTTTTTGTGGTTTTAATTGGCGAAATAATTTTTCAACTTTTATACCAATACAAATCAATTAAATTGATTATTGCACTTATAATCCATGAGAATTGAACTTATAATTCTCCATATTATTATACATAATTGTAAGCTCAAACAAGAAGCCCAGAAGATGCCCTTTTGTACAAAGAATGTCGATTGCATACTAAAGCTAAATCAAATAAAGCCAAATATTTTCTCGTCCCATTAATGGAAAATGCATAATGAAGCTAAATCTATTTAGACCCAAACTATATGTTATGTATGAGAAATGACATGTGTACTCGTTTTACTTGCAGTTAGTGGCTAGAGGTTTTTGGTTCCGAGTCACGTTAACATGTGAATTATATTTTTATTTTATTTGGAAGACCAATATCTCTGGGGATAGTAATATCTCTCCAAAGTGTAACACCCGCGATTTTCGGATAATAAATTTTTTTCTAGATGGTGTTTTAAGATGGAATTTCTGAAGAAAACAAACAAATATAATATTTAATTTCTTGCGTGGTTAAAATCAAGGATCGATTTTGGAAGAATTAATATTTAGAACAATACTAAATATTATTTGTTATGTTGGGCGATTTTAATCTTGTTGAAAACAGGACGACAAAATTAATTAAAGTTTTCCGTGAACTTTAGTTGATAAAAGAGATGTGAAAACTAAAGTAAATAATTGGGCTTTGTAATAGAGTCCAATGTTATATTACAAAATTGGCTTTGGGCTTATGAATTAAATCAAATAAATAAAATGTACAAGTTGGGTTCCCAACTAAATGAGCCTAATCAAATTAAATATAAGTGGGAGATCTTTGAAGCCCAATCTTTATTTTTTCTTTCCTTCACGGCAGATTTCCCCACTCCATTCCCAGCCGTTACTCTGCAGAGCCGTTACCTGCAATTAAAACACCAAATCCTAATCATGAGGATTAATCATAGAATTTAAGTGCAGCCACTAATTACCCTTAAATCACCAATTAATTGCGAATTAATCTCAATTAACTCACACGATCCTACACCCTCAAATATCACGGTAGTCACTTCACATTTGCAAATTCCAAGCAAATTCAGAGAGAAGCCGAGAGAGAAAAGGGAGTAGAAGAGCTGTTGGTTTCCATTCTTTTTCCTATCACTGCAAGTCACGAAATAGAGGGATTCAAGGGGCTGCCTAATCCTCAATTCAACTCCAAAGTAGGTCATTCATTTCAAGATTTATGTTTCAATCTCCACAATCCTTTCCAATGTTACAACATACACGAATGTCTCTCGACAGAAACAATCTGCCAAACCAAGGAGTTCATCCACAACAATGACAGATCCAGATAATATTTAATATGGGGTCAGACAAATGAGCAATAAACACTATATTAATTTTATGTGTTGAGCGATGACCCTTCCACTTGGCACATGGGATCACTAAGATCAACTTTCTTTCCTACTTGATGTTGTCGATGTAAAATCGTCAAAGAAAAAAGATTATTTTAATAATTTTTCATACAAGAATTAATACTCTAAGTTGTTTAGTGCATAAATGAGATAATTTGTGACAACTTTTTGTAATATTAATTGGTGAATGTATAGTTTGACCATTTGTGAAATTTTATGATCTCCACTTGTACATACAGAGTATGCTTCATTAGCTAATATTCCTTGAAAAAATGATTCACAATAAAATTATTTAAAAACAAAACATATAATGCTATATTACTGCTAGCCATTCAATGATTCACAAAGTAAAATTAAAAAGAAATACAAATCAAATACATAAAAGATGACATGCACGATAGTTCTAAAATTAAGAGCATTTGATGGATATGAAGAAGAAAGGAGATCAAGCCACCAATACTCTCTCAATCTTTCTCACACTATAACATACAAATCTATTCGTGAATAACCAACACAGAAACCATAGATGATTTCTTGAGAGACATGTGAATATATATTACTATTCTCATTTACAAAAATCACAAACCAACGATCAAATGTACAATTTGTATGAAATATTTCAAAGAGAAAGAGTGTCGTTTTTGGGGCAGAAGATCGTACGATGGGGTCGACGGTTGATCGAAAACCCGAATATAATAGAGAATTGCGGTAGTGGGGTCGGCCGACCCCGCGCGCGACCCCACCTCCATCCGTCATTGATCCACAACCAAGTTTACATTCTTTCCCATCTCCGAATCAAGAACTTTTAGCATCGTATACAGCATATTATCATACACAACTCCCACAAGTAACTCAGTCAACAACACACATAAACATCAATTGAACATCACTGATCAATCAACAATGAATCGAACAACCCAATTGAAAACTGAAAACGAAAGAACACAGCTTTGTAAAAGAACTTATCTTTCGGGGTGTTTGGGGCTGTTCGGAGTTGTTTCGGAGGCTGCCGGACAGTGAGTGGCAGAGCAACAACAGCGAGGCGCCTACTCGGCGTTGCTGTTCGGCTGCGGTGACTCCACGATGGACAGCGACGGAGGCTGATCGGTACAGCAGCAGCGGCTGACTTCGGACAGCCGAGACGGGGCTGTTTTGGTGATGGAGAATGGCGGTGGTGTGTGGGTGAGATTCGGAGAAGGCGACGATTTGTGGAGAGAGTAAGTGAATCGGAGATGGCGACGGGAAATTGTGGGCTTGACTTTTAAGTTAGGCCTCTTTCTTTCTTTCTTTTTTTTTTTTACTTTGGGCTCAAATGTTAAGATGGGAGAAATAAGGTGGGCTGGGATTTTAATTAAGTGTTGGGCCAAATAAATTAAATCCTTTGACTGCAGTTAAATTAAAAATGTGGGCTGTCAGAAGTTAATTTGTTGGGCTAAAGTATGTGTTGAAGGTGTTACGTACGGAAGGAGGGTGCCAAAATTTGAAAAGGAGCTTAAGACGACGTTCTAGAACCACGACAACCTAATTTTCCTTTCCGAATAATTGATTAAGGAGCGAAAGATAAAATAAACACCCACGTAGAATGCATGCATTCTTTTCAGTTACTTGATTTTACAGGCTAACTTAGCATATTATATTGTTTGCAAAAAGGCTATCTCTGCGAGCAAGTTGAGGTTGGAGTAAGAAATCTCAAGTTAGGGAACTTAAGCGAACGAGGTAGGCTTTCTTTTAAATAAAGAAAATATCTTTGAAGTATTTAAGTTCGCGTTATATTTTGTCTTCTCATGTTTTGTTTTGAGAATTGCCTATCTGTTTGTCTAGAGAGGGGATTAACCCTACTAGACCAGTTTTAATCGAATTCGGGTTTGAGTCTGGGGTGAGCCCATACTCAGGCTAGTATACGCCAGGGATCGTTCATCATCTTTCGAGTTGGCCGATCATTGTGACCGTGGAATGTGGCCACATTCCCGGCACCAGGAAAAGATTCAGATATGATAATTGTTCCAGGAAAATAGATCGCGCGATCACAGTTTTTACAGAGAGAGGATTTTAGTGTTCTCAGGCATTTTAAATAAAACCCTCAGCTCACTCAGTGATGGCTTGACAAAACTAGTTTTATGGATATCGAACACGGGGAAGGCACTCAATAAACCCCGAGCTCACTCAGCACTAAATAAACCTGCAAGTATACAGAGTATATATAGTATAGCCAAAGGTCAGTACCAGATATCGAACACGGGGAAGGCAAACACAAAGTGTCTATCCTCTACTAAGACTCAATTACTATCTGGAAAAACAAGTAGGTTTTGAAAAACTTTTGAAAACTAGAAACAATAAAAAGCATATAACAACTAAATGCAAATAAAACACGGAGATAAGCGATAGAGATAAGGGAATCCCAGGGATATGCGTTCACAGTTATGGTTATACAAATTCCAACTACAATACCCTAGCACAGTTTATACTTTGATAGGACGAGTCACCTAGCTTATGCTCATGCGATACAAACGTTGATTACAAAATTAGGGTTGTCAATCCTAACACGTAACACCAAAAAGCTCCTAAGACCCTTGAAAAGTCCTCACTCTCAATTAACAGTGCCGTTTTAAGGGAAGCTAACTGTAGCGTCTACTGAGTGAATCTAACTCGCTAGAACTTTGTCACAGTTATGAAGCAAGCTATATTAAATCATACATGATTGTGTCACTCAATCATGCAGCATCAGAACTACTTAGGTAAGAAACAAAGTATAAACAAAACGAATAATAAATAGAAAAAGGAATTGTATAACCAAAGTCGTTACCAACATATCCCTAGAATCCTATGAGTTTAGTTACACATGACGAAATAAGCTAAAGACGTAGATTGAAGGGAAGAAAATTTGAACATAAAATAGAGCAAATAAAACCCATAAGTTGAATCCTTGTCGTTCTTGATATTCTTGAAATCCTTCTCCAACTCCTTGCACAAGTGAAGTACTCTAGCTCTCTCTTTTGATGAAGCTTGAGGTCTTATTTATAGAGAAAAAACAATCCTTGTTGTAGAAGGAAAAGATCTCCAAAATATGGTAAATCTTGGAGCAAATCTAGGGCATCTCGGATTCGCCGTCTTTCTCCGGCGGGCCGCCGCACCTTGGCTGGCGGTCGCCGCGTCGGACTCCAGAGAAACTGTTCCCTCGGCGGCGGACCGCCGCACGACTTCCGGCTGTCGCCGGACGAGACTTTCTCTTCCAAGCGTATTTTTCCGAGGCGGACCGCTGCATTGATCTGCCCGCCGAGTGCCGGCGGTCGCCGCACACATCCGTGGCGGTCGCCGGTCGCCGTCTGACTCCAGATTTCTAGAATTTGCGTTTTGGCTCCCTTTTTTGGCTCCATTATGCACGTTTCTCACAAAACACGTCAAAATACCAAAATAGACAAAATATGCAAATAATGGACATGTAGAGTGACTTTGACATAAAAAACGGACCAAATAATGGCCTTAAAATAGTGCAAAATCCAAACGTATCAACTCTCCCAAACTTACAGTTTTGTTTGTCCTCGTACAAAACAATAAAGACACACGAATAGGCGCACGGATTGCACAAGGACTAGACGTCATAATTGCCTCAAAAGATGAAAGAACAGATTAAGCATGTATTAACGTAATCAATTCAAGGAAGGCTTATTAGTGCACTTTCATTACTAACTTGTGGAACACCTTGAATTCAAACCCTCGCATGTGGCAAACTTCCAAAGATGGGAAGTGTTCTCTCACTTTCGAAGTGTATGAAGGTAATGTGTATATAAGCACTCAAATCATGCATCATGCAAAGTTTACCATAGGCTTGCTCAAAGTCTAATCGCTCCTCTACTAGATGTGATTAAGCATCAAAAGTCCGAAAGGTCTTTATCTTTGGTTGTAATGTAGGCTCTTTTGGCAGGTGAGGAATATTTGGCTAAAAAGTGACTAAAAAAAATATCCCAAGTACAGTTAGAGTAACTCCACTTTTCTAAAATCCAAGACACTTCTAACACTTTATTTTCTCCTTTAACTCACTTACCAATCCTTTGATTATATATTTTTTTCTTTCACAACCTTTCCTTTCTTTTCTAAGATCAAGCACATACTTGGAATTTTTCTATTTCACAACTTGTACTTTTCTTTACAATTAAGCATACTACTTTTTATACTTTCACCTTATCTCTCCAATTCCTTTACAAAATAAGATAGTAAAAACTAACTAACCCAAGGAATTGTCCCCATTATTTTGGCTTCCAAAGAAAAGGCTTAAAGGCTCAAAATTGGCTCCAATGGAAAAATATTCAAAATTTGAGAGGGTCAAAACTTTTGGATAAAAGTAGGCTAAGAAAAGATGGTCAATCATCCTCCTAAATCAACTTAAACACTATGTAAACTTAGGCAAGACTAGGAGCAAGTTCTAGAAACAAATACATGAATGCAGATAAATCACACAAGAATGAAATAAAGGCTCAAATTCTCACAAGGTATAAAGCATGATTCAAGGCGAACAAACAATTCACTAATTATGCACCTTTTAACCAAACCATCAAATCAAAATGTTAATCCACACTTAAACATAGATGGAATGTATTATCATTGGCAACTTAGTCTAAAGTGTGTCCCTAAGTGACTCAACTTATTTTAACACAAATAATACCCGCAAGTGTACGGGGCTAGTGTAGCAATTAGTAAGCAAGAGTATCGTATCCCACAGAGACAAGATTGTATCAACTCAAGTACCACGAACAAATTTCGATTACTATCTAGACAATCCAAGAGAAATGGTTTTGTTCTAACACTACTATAAGCATATAACAATGAAAAAAGAATTAAAAGTAACAAGAGGAAATAAACACAAGTGAAAAGGGACCACAAAGAGGAGAGTAGAGTTTTGGATCCAACTACAATGGAATTGTATTGTGATTGATTCAACAACTTCGATTACCCATTTTATGTCTCTAGGATTACTAGGAAAGTCGCTAGTCTAGGTTGAGCCCCCTCGCGAGTGTACTCACCCCGTTGATTAACCCTTAATATTGAAGTCTCCTTCTAATATGTTTAGATTAACTCCATAGAACAAAAGACCCAAGCCCTCACTAAGGTTCCCCTCTCTCGAGTGTAGATTATCAAAGTGATACTCACTCTTTTATCAAACCTAGATATGTATCTCTCGATTACAACAACAAAGGTAAAAAAACTCAATTGGTAGCTAAGCAATTGAATTGAAAAGGCACAAGAATGAACAAAGGAATCACAAGAGCTAAGCAATCAAAGAAGTCCTTGAATTAATCAAAAACATCCATTGTAGTCTTCACCAAAACTCCACAATAAAATTAGCTACTCATGTTCTTCATGAAAACCAAAACAATGGATTCAATCAAATACATCAAAGAAAGCAAATAAATACTCCTGTGGAACGTTCTATGGATTAGAAACTCCAATCTCTCGATTTGTAGTCTTCAATCTTCAAATCTCTCTTCAAAGTGTTCTTGGGGAAGTGTGGAATGTGTGGTAGGTGGTGGAATCTTGAATGCCTGAACCCTAGGCGTTCTTCCTATTAACCCCCCATCAAAAATCGCATTTTTGGCAAGAAAATACGCCAAAATAATGTACCCGGCCGGGTAGAATTATAAAGAGTAAAATTCACGGCTGGGTGATGATTTTCGACCATTTTCTGACATTTTCAGCGCAAAAACACAGTACCCGACCGGGTGGTTAATTCACCCGGCCGCGTGTAATTTTCTGGACAGCGCAGTGTTCGTAAAACGGTCATAACTTCTTCTACGGAACTCCGATTGAGGCGTGCAAGATACCCACGCGAAGCTTTTTCGAAGACGAAGAGATTGATATACATTAGGGGCTGATTGGACTTCAAAATCTCCATTTAATATTGTCTCAAACCAAGGCTGCTGCACATCCACATATTTTGTACCTTTTTCTACACATTCTTAACAAAATGGTCAAATACCAAAATAATAGAGAAGTAATCATAATCATATTCGATAATAGACGAAATGTGATCAAAACCATGCAAGATTACTCTCTAAAACCAAGCAAAATCCATGTATGTCACTAAGCATGCGTGTTTCTAAGTTCTTCATGATAAGTTCATGACATGGATTCAAGAAAACATTTTAGAAAACAAAATTCACCTATGGGATTTTTGAAAAACAACATAAAAAACAAACTAAAAACCTAAACTCACGGTCCACCACTTCATCCCCCAAAACTTATTTACAAAAAAGTGTAAAATAAGTTTGTAGAGTCGGTCGGGACGTGAGTGAATTACCAAAAAGAAACATACCTTGAAAAATTTCGCGTAGAGGTTGGACGGGGCGAAAATTCGAAAAATCACACTGGAGACTGTGCTCAGGTGGCGGACCGCCGCGACCTGTTCGGCGGTCGCCGCACATTGTCAAATTGTTCCAGCGAGCAGGTGGCGGGCCGCCGCAGCACATGCGGCGGTCGCCGCGAAGAAGTCAGAATCTACGAAAAATTTTCAACACACAAAAATGAAATCAAAACTAAAAATACTTAAACTTAAAGCAAAAATTGTCAAGAACATAAAAAGAAATTGTCTTAAAGTATCCAAAAACATGGTACAAATGCTCATTTAAAGTCATTGAGCTTGACTTCTTCAATCTTGAGGAGGAGGAGGGAAACGAGCGTTGAGGTCGTCGAATGCACCAATAAGATAGGTGATATCGCCACTCATCGTTTGGCGCTCCTGTCGAGCCTCGGTGGCCATCCTATGGAGCTCTTCAATCTCACGACGGCGATGCACGTCTTCTAGCCTTTGTTGCTTCCAAAATTGTTGCTCCACTGTGCGCAATCACCTTGAGTCGTCCATCCTTGGCGGTTGTAGGCGTTTTCCCTTTGTTGCTCTGCCCAACGGGTGTCCCAAGTGTTGGACACATTTTGCATGTAGGAGTATATCTCCTAGTTGGGCGGAGGTGTTTGCTTGAAACTCCTCATCGGGGTTCGGCCTTCCGCGGCGGCGGTTTGCTCTAGTCCGGCGGCGATGTCCCTCTTCTTCCTCCTCTTCTTCTTCTTCTTTTCGACGTTGGGGCGGCGGTGGTGGTGGCACTTGAATTTCTTGGGTGTGCGAGTGTTCCCCTTCTTCAATGTAGTGGTCGATAGCATCGAAGGCAGAGTCATCATCGGCCTCAAAGATGGGGATGCGAGCCGGGATATTCCTCTTCCTAAACTCCCCGTTGATGGGGTTAGCCTCAATGACTCTTCGGTGCGCTGGGGTGTTGAGCTTCCAATTGACTTGGTTGGCCCAAACATTGACCTTAGTTAACTGCGGATGGGAACGGGGAAGTGATCCCGCACTACTTGTAGGAAATATCCTTGACCCTAATAGTCGGTCTTCAATAGCCCCACCGAAAAGAGCATCTCATAGGTGATAAAGCGCTCCCCTCCATCTTCCGTCAAACCGACAAAAGAATCCTCCAAGTGCTCGGCGATCGCCATGATCAAACCCCCACAACATATAATGCCGCCATCCTTCTTCGTGATCCGGTCCACATAGATAGTAAAAAGGGTTCCATAGTCGAATCCCTTCTTGTTGAGGAGGCACCATATACATTCAACTCCGTTTGGGAGACACTTCCCCCATCGACCCTAGCAAACATAAGTTGGGTCATAGCTCGCTGGAGGTACCTCAAAACCCGCGGCGTGCTCGTGCTCATTCGTCATCGCACCCCAAACCTCGTCAAAGTCATAATCATTATCGGTCCCGGGGTTGGGGTCGAAGCAATGGAAGATTCGCGAAAATCCTCCATGGTGAGCGAGTGCCATCGGTTGCCTAGGCGGAAATCGATGCTAAGAGGGATGTTTTGCCGGCGGTCCTTGGTGACCTTCAACGAGCTTAGGAACATGTATCGAAGGCCGTTCCCGTCACCTACGTAACACAACGGCCAGAAGTCCTCCGCGATCCCAAAGTTTGAAGAGGGAAATCGTGAGGGTACCTCGAGGGCGCCGTCTTTCGCGCCGACAACTTCTTCCACATGGCCTTTTGCTCGTCCGAGGCAAGGCTAATGCCATAGTTCTTCCCATTTTTGGGCTTTCCCTTTGATCCCATTTTCCTACAAAAGAATAGCACAATACTTAAAAAGTATTCCAACAATGGGAAATCAAAGGTTTCCCCGTACTTGCACTCTTATAAGCAATACCAAAGAATCAACATATAAGTGCAAGCTAGGTGTTCAAAACTTCCTAGATGGTAGCATGGAAACATGTAGAACATAAACATCCAAACTAGGAAACAAAAATCCATCCCCTAACGTGAATTCATCCCCATGCAGAGACGTATCAACAATAAATCAATACATTTCAACAATCTCTATAGGATACTCAAGTATTGATAATAATAGCCTCACAATGCTATGAACATGATTGCAACATATGAACAAGTATAAACAAGAAGGAATCACTATTCACAAAACTTCAAACTATCACCAAAACACAATATCACCATGAAAATCCAAAATAAGTATACACAATCATCCCCCATCGTAAAATAAGAGTTTTCACCGAACAATTTATCCAAAACATGCCCAAATCCATGAAAGAAGTGAAACAAAACTCAGAGATTTAGTTAGGATTCATACCTTGTGTTGATTGAGAATTAGAGAAGAAGAACTCTAAACTTAGAGAGAATTGAGCATTTATCTTCAGTTCTATGGTTTTGAGTTTTGACTGCAGATTTTGGGTGGGAGGATCCAAATATTGTTGATGTAGATTATTTCTATCTCTGTCGCTTAAACAATTTGAACAATTAGTTTAATGCACTTAAGAATAGCATCTCTTTGTTAGAGCATCTTCAATTATTTATACTAATTCAAATTCTTTTTAAGTTTATGTCTTATCAAATTTTTGGCAGTAGCTCTATATTATTGTTGTTTTGTAGAAAAACATAAAAATACAACTGCTATTAGTAAGAGAAATATATTGAATAAAAAAGTCTCCACCGACTTATAGCTCCAATTAATTGATGAAGAAATTAGCTAGAATTGCCTAGCTCCTCCACACTAACCGACTTAGGCTATAGATATTAATGTATTAGCATTATTATATTGATTAAGAATAGGAGAATGTAGCTAGAATTCTCTAGCATTGCAATGTCGGCTACTAACCGACTTAGATTACTTATAAATAGGCATTAGGCATTTGTAACTAAATGTACACAAAAAGAGTGAGTGCACGATACGAGATTTAGTGTGCCAAGTGTGTCTTCGGGTGTCTTGTGAGGGGTGTTTTCAAAAGTATTATAATGTTGTGATGGTGTTGTGTACACCATCATTATTGGTGTTTCTTACACCATTGTCGTGTGTAATAAAATTTTGTTCGTATGTGTTTTTATTATTAATCCTCGACTACTTAGTACTGCTAATACGCAACATAATACCTCGACCGTTAACTAAATTTGTGTGGTGATTCATAATTTCACAGGTCATATTCCAAATGGAATTTTTCTTCTCAATAATTTATTTCAATTCGAAATGGCTAACAACCGACTCGGTGGATCATTGCCAACAGGAATTGGTAACACAACCATCTCAAATGTGTTTCTTAGCTACAATAATTTTAGCGGTATGATTTTCTATTTCCTTTCATACTGTAAATTCTTCCCATTTCATTAACAAAGTTAATTAGATAATTAATGCTGCCTTTTTCCATCTTAGATGCTACTCCCTTCGTTGCACAGACATTGAGACGTTTCTTTTCGGTACGGAGATTAAAAAAATTTGTGTTAGATGAGTTAAATAAAGGGGGAGTAAAGTGGAAAATGAAAAAGGTAGAGAGATGAAGAGAGAATAAAAATAATAGAGAGTAAAGTAGGTGTGGAAAAATGTGTTTACTTTTAATAAAAAGGGAAATGACTCTGTTATTATGGAACGTACCAAAATGGCAAAATGACTTTATTATTATTTAATAATAAAACGGAGGGAGTACAACATATACTCCATATGATATATCATTTTAGATTAATAAAAAATGATCATTTTAGATTAATTACTACACCTTACACAAAAAATTTGTGTAACCATGTTATTTGATTTGCCTAAGTCTTTTAGTGCAATTACCATAATACGTGTTTATAATTATTTATCATATAGTATAGTATTACTTCCTCCATTCCTTTTCACATTATAATTTTTTTAAGATGTCTCGTTCTAAAATATACATTTCTAAATATAGAAACTATTATTTTTGCTTTCTCCCTCTTTCTTATTTTATTCACTCTACTTTACTCACAAAACAACACTACATAAAATCTCATGTGTTGGAATTAGAAATGTTCCACTTAGAGTGAGAGTGAGAGAGTGCATGTTGATTATAATGATGCATTAATCTATGGCAACGGTAGATCATTCTCTGTTTTAATGCATTTGTTTCATATATTTCGATTAAAATTTAAATTGACATGAACAAATAAATTTTGAGGTCCAATACCATCCACCTTTCTGAATCAATCAAAACTACTTTATTTAGCAATATGTTCCAGCAACTTAACTGGAAGGATTTTGTTAATTATGGAGCCTAATCTCCTACCATATTTAGGATTTGTTTCCTAAAAGTATATTTCCTTGTGATAGATTTATTCCATAGAAAATATTTCCTTATGGAATATGTTCCTAGTTTGACTAGAATTAGGACTCTCTATTTTGCTTATAAATAGAGGTGTTCCCTCGTTGTAAAATCATCCTGAAATTATATAGTGAAATCCTTGGCTTGGCATCGCCCTCAGACGTAGATACCCATTGTATCGAACTGGGTAAACAATTTCTTGTGTTCATTCTCCTTTATATTCGTGATTGCCTGCGTTTATTGCCCAACAACTGGTATCTAGAGCCTAGGGTTTAAGAGGCAGAAATCACGATGGGGATCGATGGGAAGATTGCTGTAGAGAAGTTCGACGGATCTGATTTCGGATTTTGGAAGATGCAGATTGAGGATTACCTATACGGTAAAGATCTGTGGAAACCTTTAAAAGCCAAACCCGAAAAGATGGAACCGGAGGAGTGGCTGCTGGACAGAAAAGCGATGAGCGCGATTAGGCTATCGAGGTAGCTTATCACACCACTGAAGCAAAGTCGACGAAGGAGATGATGAAGATCTTGGAGGATATGTATCAGAACCATCAACGGCAAACAAGGTACATCTGATTAGACGATTGTTTAATTTTAGAATGCATAAGGGAAAGGAGGTGCAACAACATCTCAACGAGTTCAACATGATTACTTCGCAACTGAACTCTGTTGATATTAAATTCGCTGATGAAATTCGTGCCCTAATTTTGCTATCGTCCCTGCCTGAGAGTTGGGCTGGCATAGTGACAACAGTTACTGCTGCAGAGACAAACCTGACAGTCGACAGAGTAAGAGATCTGATGATTGGTGAGGAAGTTCGCCGGAAAGAATCAGGATCTTCTACTTCTGGTAATACAGAACAGAGAGGCAGATCAAAAGGAAGGCAAAATCGTGGAAGATCAAAATCCAAAGGAAGGAGCCAATCCAAGAAGGATTTGGATCGAGTTAAATGTTGGAATTGTGATGAGTTTGGGCACTTTAGAAATCAGTGTGAAGCACCGAAGAAATATAAGAATAAGGATAAGAAAGAGAAGAATACATCAAACGCTACCATGTCAGATGACGATGGCGAGGCGTTGGTCCCCTAAGTGTGAGTAATCCGATGGAATCGTGGGTATTGGATTTTGGAGCGTCGTTCCATTTATGCAGCAATGTGGAGGTAATGAAAAACTACGTTTCTGGCGATTTAGGGAAAGTATATCTGGCTGATGACGAGCCCTTAGATATCATGGGAAAGGGAAACGTGAAGGTAGTGACATCCAATGGATCCGTAATAAAACTGAATGGAGTCAGACACATTCCTAGATTATAGAGAAACTTGATTTCGATTGGGCAGCTTGATGCAGAAGGGTACACGGTAACATTTGGCTGCAGCAATTGGAAGATTACCAAGGGAGCTATGATAGTAGCTCGAGGTAAGAAGGAGGGTACGTTGTATACCACAACTAACTCCAAAGATTGCATTGATCTTGCAGGTGAAGCAAATAATGCAGATTTGTGGCATTGTCGTCTTGGCCACATGAGCGAGAAAGGAATGAAGATAATGTGCTCAAAAGGTTTACTGCCGGGCCTGAAAACGGTTGAAGTTGGCCTATGCGAGGATTGCGTATTTGGGAAACAGAAAAGGGTGAGTTTCTCAAGAGAAGACAGAAAATTGAAGATGCAGAAGTTGGAGTTGGTCCATAGTGATCTATGGGGACCAGCACCTGTGAAGTCCCTAGGAGGCTCTGAATATTATATGACATTCATCGACGACTCAACTCGAAAGGTATGAGTTTATTTTCTGAAGAGTAAATCTGATGCATTTTATACTTTTAGGAAGTGGAAAGCCCTTGTTGAAACTGAAACCGGGCTGAAGGTGAAGTGTCTAAGATCCGATAATGGAGGAGAATATGAACTTGCAGAGTTCAAGGAGTTTTGCACAGAGAATGGAATTCGCATGGAGAAGATTATGAAAGGAACTCCACAGCAGAATGGAATCGCGGAGCGCATGAACAGAACGTTGAATGAGCGAGCAAGGTGCATGAGGTTGAAAAGTGGATTGCCAAAGAATTTTTGGGCAGATGCAATCAACACAGCTGCGTTCCTAATCAACAGAGGTCCATCAGTTCTGTTGAAGTTTCGGATACCCGAGGAGGTTTGGACAGGAAAAGAGGTGAATCTATCTTACCTACGTATCTTTGGTTGTGTTGCTCATGCTCATGTTAGTTCTGTTGAGAGAAGTAAGTTGGATGCCAAATCTATTAAGTGTACGCTCATTGGTTATGGAGGCGATGAGTTCGGTTATAGGCTCTGGGATCAGCAGAACCGTAAGGTTATTTGCAGTAGAGATGTCGTTTTCAATGAACAGGTATTATACAAGGATAGATTGGAGGCGTCGAGTTCCAGCAGTTATGAGTCCCAAGTAGTCGAGCTAGACATCTCAAACTCGAGTGGGAGCAAGGAGAGTCCGAATGCTGAAGAGGTGCTTGAAGAAGAACCAAGCACTCCACCACCGATTATTCCGCTGCCTAAACAGACTAGAGAGCGACGTGCACCTGATAGGTACTCGCCCTCTAATTTCTATTTGTTACTTACTGATGGTGGTGAATCTGAGTGTTATGTAGAGGCAGGAGAAGGCCCTGATAAACGAAGGTGGAAAATTGCCATGGATGACGAATTTGCCTCTCTTCTCCTGAATGGCACATGGGAGCTTGTGGAACTTCCAAAAGGAAAAAATGCATTGCATTGCAAGTGGGTCTATCAAATCAAAGGTGAAGCTGATGGTAGCAAGCGCTACAAGGCTAGGCTGGTTGTCAAGGAATTTGAGCAACGATACGGTATTGATTATACGGATGTGTTCACTCCTGTTGTGAAACTAACTACTATTCGTTTAGTGTTGAGTATGGTAGTTGCAAAAAATCTATTGTTACATCAGATGGATGTAAAGACGTCATTTCTTCATGGTGATTTGGAGGATGAGTTGTACGTGACACACCCTGAGGGATTCGTAGTAAAAGGAAAGGAAAATCTTGTGCGCAAGTTGAAAAATAGCTTGTATAGTTTAAAGCAAGCTCCAAAGCAGTGGTACAAGAAGTTTGATGGATTCATGATGGAGATTGGCTATAAAAGATGCTACGCTGACCATTGTTGTTACTACAAGAGGTTTGACAAGAGCTATCTTATCCCGTTATTATATGTTGATGATATGTTGATCGCAGGAGGTGATCCAAAGGAGATGGATAAGTTGAAAAGACAATTGTCTGAACGATTCTCAATGAAAGATCTTGGAGAGGCTAATCAAATTTTGGGCATGAGAATCGAGCGCGACAAGGCGGCAGGAAAATTGTATCTTTCGCAAGCTGCTTAAATTGGTAAGGTTTTGGAAAGATTCAACATGGATAATTCCAAGCCAGTAAGTGTGCCTTTGGGCAGTCACTTCAAGCTGTCGAAGAAGGAGTCACCGAGTACAAAGGAAGAACGTGCTGAAATGAAGAAAGTTCCTTATGCTTCAGCAATTGGCAGTATTATGTATGCAATGGTGTGTACGAGGCCTGATATTGCACAAGCAGTTGGAGTAGTGAGTCGGTTCATGGGTGATCCGGGCAAACAACATTGGGAAGCAGTTAAATGGATCCTTAGATACTTGAGAGGTACTACAGAAAGAGTCTTATGTTTCAATGTCTAGAATGTCGAGCTGGCAGGTTATGTGGATGCAGACTTGGCATCCAATTATCTTGATTGGAGAAGAAACACAACCGGGTATGTATTTACTTATGGTGGTACTGCTATTTCATGGACTTCTAAGTTGCAGAAGACTGTTGCTTTGTCTACTACGGAGGCTGAATATGTAGCTGCGACGGAGGCAAGCAAGGAGATGGTGTGGTTGCAGAGTTTCTTAGATGAATTTGGGAAGTAGAACAAGAGTAGCAGACTCTACAGTGATAGTCAGAGTGCTATTCTCTTGGCAAAGAATCCAGCGTTTCATTCTAGGACAAAGCATGTGGAGTTGAAGTATCATTACATTCGACACCTAGTGGAGATGAAAATCCTGCAACTTGAGAATATACTTGGAAGTGAGAATCCAGCAGACATATTTACTAAGGTGGTGACCTTGGAGAAATTGAAGCTATGCATAGCTTCAATTGACCTTGGAACTTGAAGAGAAGGTTAGGCGATGCTAAGCGGATGCAGGGATGAGATCACGAGGATATGGTGGCGTAGAAGTTGTTAGTCTCCAAGTGGGAGATTGTTAATTATGGAGCCTAATATCCTACCATATTTAGGATTTGTTTCCTAGAAGTATATTTCCTTGTGATAGATTTATTCCATAGAAGATATTTTCTTATGGAATATGTTTCATAGTTTGACTAGAATTAGGGCTCTCTATTTTGCTTATAAATAGAGGTGCTCCCTTATTGTAAAATCATCCTGAAATTATATAGTGAAATCCCTGGCTTGGCATCGCCCCCAGACGTAGATACGCATTGTATCGAACTGGATAAACAATTTCTTGTGTTCATTCTCCTTTATATTCGTGATTGCTTGTGTTTATTTCCCAACAGCTTCCACCAACCCTTTGCAACTTGAGATCCCTCCAATTCCTCGATTTATCGTACAATAATTTGGAAGGAGCACTTCCATATTGTCTAGGAAAATTGGGCACATCTGCGTCTATCTTCAATTTGAATGCAAATAAACCTTCTGGCATCATACCATCAATATTCCCAAAGAACTGCAGTCTTCAGTTAATCAATCTAAATGGAAACAAATTGGAAGGAACACTTCCCCAAACATTGGGCAACTGCAAAGATTTGCTTATGGTGGACATTGGTAAAAATAAAATACAAGGTGCATTTCCCTTTTGGATGGAAACACTCCCCAAACTCCGCGTCCTCGTTTTAAAGTCAAATAAGTTCAATGGTACGATGTCCGTGCCTTCAAAAACAGAGCAGCCTTTCCCAAAGTTGCAAGTATTGGATGTCTCATATAGTGCATTTGTTGGCTCTCTACCTGAGATATTTCAAAAACTTTCGTGGTATGATTGATGCCAAGGAATACATGTCCGATGATGAAGCACATTTGTTACTGAGATTCATGGAGATGAAGATCACAGTGAAGGGCTTGGAACAGTTATTTGGGCGACTGCTGACTACATTTACAAGTATCGATATGTCCTCCAATAGATTCTCCGGGACCATTCCACCTTCTATAGGGAATCTTAACTCGCTTAGATACTTGAATTTGTCTCGCAATACCCTCATAGGATGTATACCATCTTCTATTGGAGGTATGAAGCAACTCGAGTCGTTGTCTTCAAACAAACTGGATGGAGAAATTCCGAATGAATTGGCAAGGTTGACATTTCTTGCGAAGTTAAACCTTTCGATGAATAATCTTGAGGGACAAATACCACAGTCTACTCAGCTTTCCACATTTGATAACGAATCATATGTGGAAAATGTAGGATTGTGTGGATTACCATTGACGAGAAAATGTGAAAGGAGTAATGGAAAACCATCAGAGCCTCATGTGGAAGTGGAATCGGATAGGGAGATTGTGTGGGGCTATGTGTTTGCTGCTGCTGGATATGTGTTGAGCATAGGAATCTTTTCCTGGCTGCTTTTATTCTTCCCAAGTTTCAGGTATAAATACTTTGAGAAAGTTAACGATGTTTTTGAGAAGATCTTTGAGTGTTTCCAGCGCCGGAAGAAAAGAGATAGACAGCAGTAAGGATAAGGCGATCTAGCTTGTTAGCAGACGAAAATAAAAAGTATGAATGTTTTTGTTTTAGTTATCCAATGTTTGTATTGTTCGGTATTAGTGTTCTGTTTATATTTAATATGTTCTTGCATATTTATGTGTCTACTTCTTGAAGTAATTATGCAGTAAGAACTCATGAAGTCCAAACAATTATTCACAAAGGTATTAACATTTTCTTCAAGTTTGTGTATTCTCTTGTGTTTTTTAAATTTCATACGTATTTATTTAAATCCAGAGGGAGTACTTTTCTATCATACTTCTTGTATCCTCGCTGTGCAATAGCCAAATCTCTTATCTGACAGCTTATACATAAAATTGTGGTTCACTTGCAAAAGATTGCAACATAGGCATAGAACACATTACTTCCTCTGTTCCCTCGTAGTTGACTTATTTTTCTATTTCAGGAAATTCCCTCATAGTTGGGTCATATAGTAACTCTCTTCTCTTTCTTACTCTACTCTTTCCTACTTTATTTTTTCCATTTTATTAACTTTCTACTTTATTCTTTCTACCTTTTTCTCTATCTTACATTTTTATCTATTTATTACACACTCAACTTCTCTTTCTTAAACTCCGTGTTAAAAAGTTTCGCCTCAACTATGAAGGAATGAATGTAGTATTAATTATGGAACACTTACATAAAAAACTTGAAAGAAAAAAATTGTTTGCCTCAATTATAATAGTTCCCCATTTAATTACTCACCCTGAGCCTCCAATCTATTAGTTAGTGGGAAACGTCTTACTACAGAATAAGTTGCACTTCATCGTGCGTTTTCGTGTCGAATTATTATGGTGGGTTAAAAATTGATAGCCCTAGTTGACCCTAGTGCACTACTAGTTGACCTATTGGACTCGAACTAATTTCACCAAAAAATGAGTTCAATATATTAGAGGCCTGATTGTAAGCCCATTATAAATTAAAAACGCTAGAAATTTGTGAATTCAAGACACTTATATCATTGAAGAGATATTAATGTAGATGATGATGAAGAGAACAAGGAAAAATGAGGAGTCTGCATTAGTTCTTAACCATTATCTCATTTACATTCTTTCGAGTGGTGCAATCTTTAGCTCGATTAGGTGTCGAGGGTGGTGGTTATTATCTTTGTATTTCCCAAAAGGATCATACTTTATCCTATTCTCTCAATTCCATCTTTTGGTTGTGCATAAGATATATAAAGTGTTAATTAATATCTATAATGGAATTTTTTGAAACTGATTATGGAAAATAATAAATTTGTGAAATAAACAACAAAATACCAACGAATTAAAGTTGTCTTCTCATTTTTAAGAAGACTTATTTGTGCCCCCTAAGTCAAAATACGTCTATATTTCTCTATTATATATTGAGGACTATTTAATTTTTTCCACTTACATTTTTCATAATTTTCTGGCAAGAGAAATTACTGAATGATAGCCCCATGAGTGGGAAGACTTACCAAGTCTTCGGCATTAATGTCCTCATCTCCGAGGAGAAGGGTAAATGGAGATATAAATGGACATAACTATCATATTTATTTTTTCTACATAAATTTTTTTCTCCAAGGGAAGGGAAATTTTGGGAGGTATTATACCTTCTTTTATTTTGAGAAGATATCTTTATCTCTTCTTGATTGAAAAGGTAAAAAGTTAGTTATTTTTATTTGCCTTTTTAATTTACCTTCTTTCCTTGGAATCCATTACTTTTTAAGAAGCTATAATAACCTTTTTGAGAAGGTAAATGAGAAATATACCTTCTCAATATACCTTTTTCCCTTAGAAATGCTCTTTCTTCACAGAAGGAGCTATCATTCATTAATTACATGTCAACGATGATGCATTAATGTTGTATTATCGTTTTCCAGTATTAAATTAGAATAAATTTCGGTCGAATTTTGGATTCATACGTTCCAATCTTATTGCACCAAATTTATTCTAAAAATGAGGCTGCGATTGTTATTGATTTTATTAATTTTAAAAATTACACAATATATGTATGTCAAGCTTAGATTTTTATTTAATTTGTAAATGCCAACAATAATTCTTGGGGATACTATATACTCTCTATGTTCCTTGTTAATAAAGGTGCTTCTTTTCAGACGGAGAGTAAGAATAATGTGTTAAGTAGATAGTGAATAAAGTAAGAGAGAATAAATTAAAGAGAGAGTTACTTTTTGCCAAAAATAGAAATAATTCAACTATTTTGGAACTTTCCAAAATAGAAAAATAACTCAATTAACATGAAACATGAGAAGTATTCTCTTAATCTCGAAATAGATCATGGACATTGTTTTGGCAAAAATTCATAACTAACATATAATTAGCATACTCAATCATTTTTTTCCTCTCTTCTTTATTACTTCATTAATATTTTTTTCCCATTTAATATATTCAAGATATCTCTCTCTATCTCTTTAACATACTCTCTTTGTCCTATTCAAAATGTAACGTTTTTTTGGGGGTTGTCTAATTAAAAATGAAACGTTTTCTAAAATTAAATAATGTTATCTCTATTTTTTTTCATCTCTCTTTTTTCACTTCTCATTAACTCACAAAACAACACTATTTAAAATTTTGTGCCAAAAATTAAATATTTCATTTTTAATGGAAGGAGAGAGTATTAAACAACACCTTTAAAAAGCTTATGTCATTCACCAAATACGACACCTACTTCTGAGTGGAGGGAGTGAAACAAATAATTCTTCCTTCCACTTTAAGTGACATGTTACTTTTGGAATGTTTAACACATAACCATTGACTTGGCTTGGAGTTTTCTTCACTATCAATCATGAATATGACTTCGGTGCTATGAATCATTAATTACTTGACATTGTCGGTGGATGTGATGTATTACTCCTTATCTTCTATAGTAGGTTGAGACTTTTTTTTACTTACTATTATTGCAGTAAAATGATATTTTCTGACTAATTTAAAATGAAATGCATTTTTAGATTATTTTATTAAAAGTAAGTCATTTTCTAAAAATAAAAACTATATATATATACTTTTATTTTTCTCTTACTTTATTCTCTATTCATTAACACATATAAAAAATCCTAGACTTTGAGCAGTTGGAAAACTTAACCTTTATCTTCAATTATTCCTTGGCAACTTTCCACAACTAACTAATATACCACCACTAAACTGTATAAGAGAAATTAAGCATATCTTATAGTATGTATTTATTAGTCTCAGATATTTATTAGGCTCCAATAGTGCAGAATCATATATATAAAGCTGGTAGATTCAGAACTTCGAATAAGCATGATAGAAATCAGGCCTAATGAAGAAATCTTCCCAATACATCCTTCTTCCACTCCTACTTCTTCACTTTCTACAAAACTCTTTATTTTCCATCGCATCAAATACAAATATCAACACAGATCTTTCTTCTCTTCTCACCCTGAAATCCCACATAACCCCAAACCCTCAACTCATAAAAAATTGGACCTCTGAAGCCAGTGTATGTAGTTGGGTCGGAGTAACTTGTGATACTCGTTATAATAGGGTGACTCAGTTGAATATCACTTCCATGGGCCTTGTCGGAACCATCCCACCTGAAATCGGAAATCTTTCTTTTCTTGTTTCTCTAGATATGAGCGGGAATTTGTTTCGTGGTCCAATCCCTCCATCTGTTTTCAACTTGTCATTTCTACAAGGTTTGGATTTGGGGAATAATAATCTGTCTAGTAGTCTCCCAAATGATTTGTGCAAACACAAGTTGCATAGACTCAAAAGGCTTCGTCTTTCTTACAACGAGTTGCATGGGGAAATACCATCAAGTTTGGGGCGATGTTCAAAGCTTGAGTATCTTTCTTTGTATGTCAACAGTTTTAGAGGACACTTGCCAACACAAATTGGGAACATTACAGTACTTCAATTTCTAAGCCTTGGTGACAATAAGTTTAGTGGTACAAATCTTACATTTTGATCTAGCTTAGATTAAACTTGTTTCCTTAGTTAATGAGTACTTTGATTGCGGCGTCGTATGTTTATTTAGCATTGAGAAAATTGTGTCCAAATATACGAACTTTCTCACCCAATCTTAAAAATTCATGCTTCATATATATGAATTTTCGAGGTTGGATTTGAGTATAACAATTATAATTATATAATTGGATTTTGATTCATGCCACTTTACAAGCAGGTAATGTTCCAAAAGAGATTTGGTCGTTAGTGCCAACAGTTTAATTGGTAATATCTTCATTATATTATAGCGCTTAATTTCCTTATATTTTTTGTTATCAGGCCCTTTACCCTCAACTATTTACGGCATGAATTCGTTGGAGTATTGTGACCTCGCGTCGAATTATATGAGTGGATCATTATCAAGAGATATTGGAAACATGACATCCCTTCGCAGCGTAGGGTTTGAAGGAAATAATTTATTTGGTATGACTTATTCCACCACTTTCGAGCATTTTAATGCTAACTCTTTTGTGTGAATTGGGTAAACTCAAATACTTTCTTCTTTGTTCCATGTTTTTCTAATCCTGTTTCATCTACTTTCATGAGTTTATATAGAGAGCATAATTTTTTCATGTGAACATATATAATTAGGAATTTATTTGCATCCTCTTATATTATCTTTAATTTAATTATGTATGGTGTGTGAAGGAATCATTTAAAGCAAGAAAGTTACTCTCTCCGTTCCACAGTAGGAGTCAGTCTTATTGTGGGTACTGAGTATAAAGAAATGTAAAAAATAGTGGGTTGGAAAAATTAGTGGAATATGGGTCCCATTTTTTATAATAAAATGTAAGTGAAGTGAATTAGTGGAATGTGAAACCTACTTAACATTTATGGTAAAAATGAAGTATGACTCTTATTGTGGGACGGACCAAAATGGCAAAGTGTGACTTTTATTGTGAGACGGAGAGAGTATAATTTTGAGATATTTTTTATGAGTAAACTGTGGGGTGCACTAAAATCCAGATATCTCTGAAAATGAATTGGCTCAATCAATAATTAGTACTAGTAACATTTTGATTTTATCCTAACTTTTATGCAGGTAATATTCCAAAAGAGATAAGTCATCTTACTAACTTACAAACCTTGAGCATGAGTTTCAACAAATTGTCAGGATCATTGCCAGAGGAAATTGGGAACATGACATCCCTTATCGACTTACGGCTTAACAACAATGTATTAAGTGGTATGATATTTTCTTTTTCATGGCTTTATCATCTATCAATTGAATAATTTAGTGTACTTATGAGTAGTATCTCTCTGTTATGTTACTAGCTAGTTGCTAGATTAATACTCCAATTGACAAGATTAATACTCCAATTGACAGATACTAAATTTATGTATGGATGATTTATAATCTCACAGGTCATATTCCAAAAGGAATTTTTCTTCTAAATAATTTTGTATTGGAAATTTCTGACAACCGACTTGGTGGATCATTGCCGACAGAAATTGGTAACACAACCATCTCAAATGTGGATTTTAGCTACAATAATTTAAGCGGTATGATTTTCTATTTCCTTTCATAATATAAATTATGCCCATTTCATAAATCAAGTTTATTTTATAATTAATGTTGCTTTCTTCATCTTTCATATTAATGCATTTTTATAGAGGATTTGTCTTATCATTTCCATATAGCAAATGAAAATTTTATCCATGTAAATAAAAATGTGAAAAAAATTAATATCTATCATTTTTATTATATTCTCTTTTTAATTATCTATTTATTCTCTTATATTTTACTGTCTCCATTTATATATTCCCTCTGTCCCGCTTTAGCAGTCCCAGTTATTTTTGAGCACTCATTTTGTAAAATGATACTCCCTCTGTCCACGAAAAATAAGGTACTTTGTGAATGACACGGAATTTAATGTAGAATTGGTAAAGTAAGAGGGAATGGAAAAATGTAAGAGAGAAAGGAAAAAAAGTAAGAGATAAGTAGTGTTAGTAGAATGCGGGGTCCATATTATTAGTAAGACAGAAGAGAAAAAAGTAAGAGATAAGTTATTGAAAACTTTTTTTTTTTGAATGTACCCTATTTTTCGTACACAACCAAAAATGGCAAATGTGCCCTATTTTTCATGGACGGAGGGAGTAATAAATAGTTAAAGTTGAGAAATGGTAAAATAAGAGAGAGAATAATGTAGAATAGAAATGAAATGGGACACTTATTGGGGACCACCCAAATAAAAAAATATGGAACATTTAATGGAGACCGAAGGAAGTAATTAACACTATTACAAAAATATTTTCTATATGGGTGACTGCTATATTTCATTTGATTTTGCTAACTCTTTAGTTATAGTACAATTTTTTCCCTAATACTGGGTTGTGTTAACATGATAATAACTTAGTTTGATAACACGATAACTAATCTACTCGTATGCTGAAAATGTCAAACACAATAATAAGAGTAAGTCAATATAATATTATATTGACATACTTATGTCTTTGTTTTGATATTTAAATATAAGTATCATTCTTATATACTCCCTTCGTCCCATGTTACTTGAGGCGTTTCTTTTCGGCACGGGATTTAAGAAAGTCATGTTAGTAAGTTAAATAAAGTGGAAGAGAGAATAAAGTAAGAAAAAGAAGAGAATAAAGTAAGAGAAAGAGGAGAGAGTAAAGTAAAAGAAAGAATAAAATATGTGAGATTAGATGTTTTATTTTTAGCCAAAAAGAAAAATGAATCAAGTAATTTGAAACAACCCAAAATGGTATACAACTCAAGTAATTTGGAATGGAGGGAGTATTTACTACGTCATTTCTAAATTGTCTTGATATTTTTAATATACCGAATTGAGTAGTTATCAAAATTATTATTTTAAGCTAATTATCATTTTTTTATTTATTTATGAACGGTAGATTATTCTATGTTTTAATGCATTGGGTGCATATCGATTAAATAGAAATTGACACGAACAATATAAATTTTCAGGTCCGATACCATCCACCTTTGTGAATCAATCAAGACTGTTTAATTTAGGACTACGGTCCAACAACTTAAGTGGAGAGATTCCACCATCCATTTGCAACTTGAGATCCCTTGAAGTACTTTATTTATCAGACAATAATTTGGAAGGAGCAATTCCAGATTGTCTGGGAAACTTGTGCTCATCTGCGCTTGTCCTCTCTTTGAATGCAAATAAACTTAGCGGCATCATACCATCAACATTCCCAAAGGGTTGCAGACTTGAGTCAATCAATCTAAATGGAAACAAATTGGAAGGACCACTTCCCCAGACATTGGGCAACTGCCAAGATTTGGTTATCGTGGACATTGCTGATAACAAAATACAAGGTGCGTTTCCCTTTTGGATGGAAACACTCCCTCAACTTCGCGTCCTCAAATAAGTTCAATGGTACGATGTCGGTGTCTTCAAAAACTGAGCAGCCTTTCCCAAAGTTGCAAGCACTGGATGTATCGTATAATGCATTTGATGGCTCTCTACCCGATAGATATTTCAAGAACTTTCGAGGTATGATTGATGCCAAGGGAAACCAAACTAATGATGGAGCACGCCTTAAATCAGCAAAACTTAGAGGTTTCATTGATTTGCGGCTCACATTGAAAGGATTAGATCAGTCATTGATTCAACTCTTGACAACCTTTAACACTATCGACTTATCGTCCAACAGATTCTCCGGAAGCATTCCACCTTCTATAGGGCTTCTCAACTCTTTGATTCTCAGGTATAGATACTTTGAGAAAATTGACGATGTTTTTGAAAAGATCTTTGAGTGTTTCCAGCACCGGAAGAAAAGAGATAGAAGAAGAAGAGTTGTGAGGAATCAGGCTAGAAGACTGCAGTAAGGATAAGGCGAATAAACTTGTTAGCAGACGAAAATAAAAAGTATGAACGTTTTTTGTTTTAGTTATCCAATGTTTTGTGTTCTCCTTTGATTTTGATTGTAATCCTGATTGTTTCACGGGTTCTGGTTTGCTGCTCAAATGAAAATCTCCTCTTATGTTGTACAACAAGAAAAATTCACGTACTATAAAACAAATATATATACTTAGTCAAACTAGCATATGAAACAAAAAAGCTTAAATTAAATTATGAGACTCAGTTAAATTTAATATTTCGAAAACATATAATTTAGGCAATGACTAAGTCACTAAGTCAAATAAGGCTATGACTAAGTCACTAAGTCACTAAGGCTATGACTAAGTCATAAAGTCAAATAATTTCATACTTCTCTATATAGGACCACTTTGTAAGCCCATAACGATTCAATTTCACCAAAACTTTATCTTCAATTTGTTTGATTCATTGATTGATTAAATATTTTCTAAATAATACTTGGTGCAAGAGAAATCTATGCAGCTTTTCGCCAATAAAATATTGACCTCAAGTCAGTGTTGTTAGGGTCGCGGGTCGCACCGGGGCGATTGAGTAAAATTTCGGGTCGATGGGTCGACAGGGTCGAGCGCCCCACGAATAGGACGCGCTAATAGTGCAAATTTTGCATACCATGCTGAACCTCTATTTTTATTGACACACCATTGCATTTTTTTTTTAATGTAACTAAGTTATAGATAGGCTGTGCTCATGTTATAATATAGGTGATATATTTATATAAGAGCAGCTTATAAAAAAAGAGAGATGCATATTACTTTTATTATTTGTTAGAAATGGAGAGGAGAGGAGAATGTTTAAAATATTAGTGACTTAGGAGAACGTGAGACTGCCTATTAATTATTATAGGAGAACGTGCACCGGCAAATCCTGCACCACTAAAGCTGTATTCCATTTATTATAGTACTCCATTTGAATATTACATAGGACTATTCATTTTCTTCTATTTTCTTTCTTCTCTATTTGACTGCGACAGACCGTGCGACCCACAGTGTCGACTCCTGCTCGACCCAGTCGCCTCCGCCGCCCCAACCGCCTCAGCCGCGACCCTGTATCTCGATCGACCCACCTAAGTTGGGGCGGTGCTGGCCGCGACCCTGGAGACCCGGGCGACCCGAGCGACCCAAACGACATTTTGACAACACTGCCTCAAGTTAATTATATTGGTAGATAATTTTACCAGCAAATACGAATACCCCTCGAACTAGGTCTTCAAAATGAGTAACCACTAACCACTAACCACTAGGTCTTTAAAAGTAATAAGTACTTTTCTTGTTTTATTTATGATTCCATATATTGTAAGCCATATCTCAACTTTAATATTTCGATAATGAAATCTAGTTCTAGATTTGAATTAATTCAACCATAACATTTATACTGTGAGGATAAAATTACCAACCTCCATCCAAGATTTCTTCATTTGATGTAGAGGTTGAAATCCACCATTTGACGTTACTACAAAAAAAGCGTGTGTTTGCGACCAAATATTGGCGAGCACATGCTAATGCTCGCAACTTTGCGAGCACAATGGCGAGCACATGTTACGGTGCTCGCAAACAATACTACTTGCAGAATTTTCTATATACAAGTAAAGGGCTCGCTAGCGAGCACATGTAAACTGCTTCAAATTCTCTAATTCATTTGCATGCTATCAATTCCCGCTTATTTGGAATCAATTCCCGCCGCTGTTCTCAGATCAGATCAGATCAGATCTGCGCTGCTCAGCCAACCGCCACCGTTCAATTCAACTCTGCTCCGCCACCGTTCAATTTAACTCTGCTCGGCCACGTTCAATTCTCCTCTGCTCCACCACCGATCCTCCGCCACACTCCAATTACTAAGTAAGCATTGCCTAATTGCTCGAAAATGTATGATTTTCAGATTTGTTTTTTCTGATTCCGTAGAAAAACTTTAATTCCTCGTCGTCAAGACGTACGGATGAAGTTACAAAGACATGTTCTTCGTGAAATTGAACGTTATTTGGATTGCTAGAAACAATTCGATAACGGCTTAAGAGGACAATTGAATCAATATTCATTTCGAGCAAAGTGTAGGAACGAATACCAGTTTCCAGAGGTAAAACGTTGTCTCTGTATCCCTCTGATCTTGTTTGGTAACATATGAGTTTGTTATGTTTATAATAGCATGCCAGCTGCTCGACTAAATGCTCCTACGAGTAAAAAAGAAAATCACTTACAATCAGACATTCGTTTCGGATGTTGAACTTTCTTTTAAGTGATATATATGGAATTTTCGCTCAATTACATGGAGAATTGAAAGTTTGCTATACATATCTGCCACCATGGAAGAAGGCATCTCAAGTTCGCTGTGAAAATTTTCTGGACATATCGACCATTGTCTGAATTAATGGTCCGAGCAGCTGCAGATGATGTTTGCTTTTTTCTGTTAATCTACCATAAGATGGTGGAGAGGTTAAATGAGAGATCCTTGTGGTATCTTGCAGTTCGTGGTGCACTTTACTGCCGCTGTTTCTGCATTAATGATAATAATTTTGCAGATTGGTCAGCACTGCCTCCTGTTCCAGGTTTTTATCATCTGATATCTTGGAAGCTTTGTGTTTTCTTTATCTTCTTAAGCAGTTAATAGATGGGTGGATAAGCATGTAGACATGATCTGTATACTATAACTATATCAATGTGTTAAGGTTCACTGTTCTCATCTCTATTATTTGACTGTATTTTATAAGCTTGGAAATGATAAGTTGTTTCTCTTACAAATGGAGCAAGGCAGAGCAGTCAATTGCTTTAGCAACTGCTACTGATGCTACAATACAGGTATCTTATAGAAAACTTCAATTGGTGCATAAACTAAATTACATTATGTTTTGAAGGCAAACTAAAAAGTAACCAAAACTGTGCTGCTTAAGGATTTATATGTGGAAATTGAGAGAATGAAGCAAGGTTTTCTTTTTCTTCCTTGCCCATGTAATGGTTTAGATTAGTCATGCATGTTTAATTGACATTTACTCTACTTCGAATGTGTTCAGATAGTCGAGCAGCAAGAGAAAAGAATGGTGTTTTTATTCCACATGAGAGGTTTCTCCAGGATGAAGCAGAAAAGGTCAGTTGCTAACAGTAAACAGCGTAGCTTAGTTCTGGAACTACAAAATTCTCTTATGTTGGAGCTTCCAGTCTCATTTCGCGTCTATGTGCTATAAGTGAGAGTATCTGAACACGATGTAATTTATAGATATCTAATTTGTTTTAGTTTGTTGATTAATGGATGACACTTGCAGGCTAAAAATGAGAGAATAGAACAGTTGGAGAGCGATCTTAATGAGAGTGAGAAGGTAAATTTTTACTCGTTTCTCATTACTCTTTTCTCCAAATAATTTCGGCTGACTTGTCTAGTTATGCAGAAAGTTGATAAATTCCATGAGCTTTATCTCACTGAACATCAAAAGTGAACTTAAAGACTGCAAGGTAATAGAGAAGATAGAACATTGGAAAATATTTTACTTTGTGAAAATTTCTAGTCATTCAAATTATCATGCATTTTTCCAGAGGAATCTTGAGACGACCTATAAACTCTTAGAAGATCTAAAAGAGAAATATAAGATGGCTCTTTCCACACTGAAGGTTACATATGCACTGAAGACAAAAGCATCTTCTGATCTGGAAGAATTAACATCTGTCAAACTATTGCAGTTCAGAATGTACGAAGAATCTAATCGTTACTTGAATATGTTCATTGTGTATCACCTATAAATATGTTTCCTTAATTGTCTATGCAGTTCTTCCAAACTGCTACCTTGGAGTCAAAGGAAGTACTTTCTGACATTCAGAAGTCCTTAACTGAACAGAGAAGGATGTTGGCTTTCTCTGCCCAACAGCATACAGTGGTTAGATCACTTGATGTAACCCAGTGGTTGGTCATTAAGAAACAGTCTTCATTGTTTGTGTCTCTACTTGATTAGAAATGGCCATTGAATAGATTTGAAGTTGGTATGTTTTGCTTGTTTGGACATGCTATTGCAAAAACAATGATATTTCTCCATTGTGACAGAACTCGATGGATAAAGTTACATTTACTTTCTACATTGATTTGAGTTTAAATTTAGAATACTTACTGGGATTATGAAGTTGGTATGTTTTGCTTGTTTGGACAGATGCATTACAGGCTAATGGGGTAGAAGACCAAGATTATGATGCCATTTACGTTGAGCTTTCTGGGGAGACGAAGAAGAGAAAGCAAATTCCCGGAGCCGGTTAGGCACTGATCATTTACTTCCCATATGATACCAGTTGTGCGTAGAGTTGCAGAAGCAAAATGCAGCATTGCATGTAGAGTCAGATAAGCAAAATGCAGAGTTGCGTGTGGAGCTAGAGAAGAAAAATGCGGAGGTGCTAGAATAGTTGAAGAATCTTAGTCAACAAGTCTACGAAATGAGAAGTCTTATGAACTAAAAGGAAGTGTAAAACAATATCATTAATATTATGTAATATTTGAATTTTGTTACTCTTTAATTTCATTATATTATAAAATTTTTTAAAAGTTATCCAGAAAATAATTTGTATACCAAAATTACTAATTAAAATAGGAAAATACAGAATTTATGATTTGTGCTTGCAAAATAGTCCAAATTTGCGAGCAAAGCATAGGTGCTCGCTAATTTGCGAGCAAATTTGTGCTCGCAAAGAGTCCAAAAGTGCTAGCTAATCAAGGTGCTCGCTAATTTGCGAGCAGAATTGGGTGAATTGCAGGTGCTAGCAAAAGTGCTCGCAAATGGTCTTGTGCTCACAAAAAGTTGTAGCAAATTTGCTACAAGCCTCATAGCTAGCACAGATAGTGCTCGCAAAACGCCTTCATTTTTGGAGTGCGTTTGTCCTTTCATTCACTGGATTTTCCATAATTGATGTTATCCCCTCTTTCACCCCAAGCATTTAGTGATTCTTTTGATTACATATTATGTAAATATGTATGGACCGAGAGTAATCTTATATATACATATGTATGTGAATGCCTTAATCACATACGTGTAATTGCCGTGAGACATTATAACATGCAACTAACTGTCTGCATGTACTCACAAATGTATATATAATCCTTTATATGTGTTACTAGTATTATTTTGCATGCACGAGAACACACACTCATACATAAGTCTCGGTTGCCCCCTTTCTGTGAATGCCATTACCCCTATATATAGGAAATATATGTGGCTTTTCATGAATAGACGCATCTATTCAATTTTTATAACTACATGGTAGTTATAACTTCTTTTATTATATCCAATATAACTGCCACTTATTCCATTTAGGTAAATACACGGCACACACATAAATATACATACATATATATTTATTCTATATATTACTAAATAATAAGGAAAGAGAGGAGGGTTATCAATACACCCGATTCAAATCCTTTAATCGAAACCGATCTATCATGGTATCGTCTTTAATATTAGAATCTCTTTTAATTTAATATAAACTTGATCCTTAAAATTAAACCAATAGACACATAGGTCACATAAGAATATAAATATTCTTACATTCTCCCACTTGACCTTTGTGTCTACTTAATGGTTCAATTCCTATTATGCGCACTTTTATATCAAGTTCATAAATCCTTTAAATACCATATAAAATTAGAACTAATCGAATCATGGCGGTCTCATATCATTATGCGATATGATCCCTTCCATGTATCACAAACCAATTCTAACTTTATATTGTCCTTTCATTGAGATAGATCTTTTATTCTCAATTTATTATATGTTATCCAAGAACCATAATTGTATACAAACTATAATGATAACATATTCAACAAACAGAAACACAACTTTAATTGAATTCCAAGTTTCTTACACCTTATGAACACAATATAATTCGAATAGCAAGGCTTCCTCCATAATACCCAAATACTTTTCATGGCCAATAAACATTTGGATGATAATCCTTTATTTAAGGGATCCACTCCAATTATATTGTCCTAATATGCTCAATGGACACTTCATGTTTCTGTACTTCTTCATTTACCGAAAAGTTCTTCAACGTCATATGTATCACCTTTCAAGTACTTATCTTTCTTTTAGAAGAAGATTTCTACGAAAATTATTCTCAGCGGTTTGGCTATAATGTTAACAATCCCAAGTCCCAAGATTAAGTTTCGCAATAACTTTTCACGAACCTTGACCTCAAAGCATGTCAAAATTCAACTTTCATAGTGGAAATAGCAATGACAAACTATTTTCCACTTTTCCATAATATTGCTCCCACGACTTAAAGGAACAAATAGCCGAATGTCAATTTTCTACCATTTACACATCCGGCATAGTCTGAATCTGAATATCCAATGACTTCTAAGTCATCGGATCCCCTTTATGTAAACATGTTTTCTTTGGTGCCTTGCAAGAACCTGAGGACTTTCATTGCACCTTTCCAGCGATCCTTTCGAGATTACTTTGATATTGACCCAACATATCAACAATAATGTAATATTCCGTCGCCTACATGTTTGAACACAGTTCAACCTCCCAAACACTGATGCATATGAAATTCTTTCTATTTCATTACGCTCCAATTCACTTTTAGGACATTGTCCCCCTTCTAAATTGGAGCTATCTTTAAAGAGCCATTTTCCATTCTATCTCTCCAAAATTTTATTGATATATCCTTTATGAGACAAATTCAATAATTCAATAATCTTTGTGCAAGAGAAATCTATGCAGCTTTTCGCCAATAAAATATTGACCTCAAGTCAGTGTTGTTAGGGTTGCGGGTCGCACCGGGGCGATTGAGTAAAATTTCGGGTTGCGAGTCGATGGGTCGACAGGGTCGAGCGCCCTACGAATAGGACGCGCTAATAGTGCAAAATTTGCATACCATGCTGAACCTCTATTTTTATTAACCCACCATTGCAATTTTTTTAATATAACTAAGTTATAGATAGGTTGTGCTCTTGTTATAATATAGGTAATGTATTTATATAAGAGCAGCTTATAAAGAAAGAGAGATGCATATTACTTTTATTATTTGTTAGAAATGGAGAGGAGATGGAGAATGTTTAAAATAATAGTGACTTAGGAGAACGTGAGACTACCTATTAATTATTATAGGAGAACGTGCACTAGCAGACCCTGCGCCACTAAAGCTGTATTCCATTTATTATAGTACTCCATTTAAATATTATAGGACTATTCATTTTCTTCTGTTTTCTTTCTTCTCCATTTGACTGCAACACACAGTGTGACCCACAGTGTCGACTCCTGCTCGACCCAGTCGCCTCCGCCGCCCCAACCGCCCCAGCCGCGACCCCGTATCTCGATCCATCGACCCACCCAAGTTGGGGCGGTGCTGGCTGCGACCCTGGAGACCCGGGCGACCCGAGCGACCCAAACAACATTTTGACAACACAGCCTCAAGTTAATTATATTGGTAGATAATTTTACTAGCGAATACGGATACCCCTCGAACTAGGTCTTCAAAACCAGTAACCACTAACCACTAACCACTAGGTCTTTAAAAGTAATAAGTACTTTTCTTGTTTTATTTATGATTCCATATATTTCATACTTTAGGTCAAACTCCACCGCAACTATACGTTGGTAATATGTTTATAAGTACTTTTTAAGGTCTTTATTTTATATTTTTTAATGGCAAAGTCACAATTCATGTTCATATTTTATCTATTTTATATATTTTGGTATTTTGACGTGTTTTGTAAGAAATGTGCATATTTGAGCCTATAAAGATAGCAAAAAGTCGTAGTTGGAAATCTGGAGCATTCGAGACGTCCAACGGTGCGCTGCAACCCACACAGTGAAGGAACTGGCAGCGGAAGCGGTGCGACGAATTAACATAATTTAACAATTATTAATCGCACAAATAAATCACATAATAATCAGATCTATTTAGCAGATTATTTAGACAAAATCTATTCGCGTAATTCTCACATGTATCATCTTCATAACTTGAATTAATCATGCTTTAAAAATATTGAAATCCTAAACATGTTTTTCTACGGAGTAGAAATAATACCTAATTAATTCTCCAAAGAATTGAAGATGGCTAGCAGCTTCTCCACGTGACGCTTTGAATACTAGACCACAGATCTTCTCTTTGGTTTCCGAACTGTACTCCGATATCAGTGTGGGCTGATCTCACCAGAATAGTAGGACTTAAATAAAGAAGACAGAAGAAATCCTTTTTGGAATAGGAGAAATTTCGAGCTCCTCTTAGACAGAGGGGGACGAAAATTATAGTATATAAAATTATAATTTCTATCTCCTTTATTCTTCTATTTATATTAAGTTCCTTTTGGGCCCAGACAGGGATTTATAGAAGGTTTTGGATATGAGCTCATCCAAATTATTTTTTACTAATTAAATTGAACCCACAATTTAATATAAGCTTTAATTGGAATATTACGAGCAGCCACTATGGAAGTAATATTGAACTCTCCACATCCAAATTCGAAATTATAAGTAATCCGGGTTTCTGTTTTAACTTTTATTTCTCGCGCTTAAGATAAAAATGTCCATTAATTAATTAATGTCTGCTATGAACTTAATTAATTAACTTCTTATTAATTCCAAGCTTGGACTTAGCATGAAACGCTTATTTATTATTCATAGAGTAATCAAACTCCAACTAGCTAGGTTCTGAATAATAAAACCTTGTTCGCGCTCCTCTTGAGGACATTATCAAATGAGACTCACCTCGCGCACGATTCAATATAATAGCAATCCGAGCACCACTAGATATTAATCACCACTACCCAATATATCAGGATCATTGGGTTACGAAAAACCCGCACCATTTGATAAGTCAGAGTAATGCATAATCAATACCGTATCTCAATGCTAAACTACATTGATTAAGAAACGAATATTTGTCAAGACCTCGCCTTTCAGTAGATATCCTAAGGACAAGCCTTGCTGTTAGATCCGTTCAATGCTATACCACACCAATGTCATCTTATTTCAGTAAGGCTTAGAAATATGCGGACTTACATTGCAACCTTTCACGATGGATAGTCTAATTCCATCTAGGTTGTGAAATTCTTCTTTTTCTTTGTTTAGGACTGACCGTGTTACCTTAAAGTGGACGCCGCCCACAACCGGTCCACTAAAACAAAGACTTAGACTTTGTTAAGTTAACTTATACATTTAAACATGCAATTAACATCCATTAAATGTAAAACATAACAACATTATGACAAAAATAATCTGTTTTATTTCTTGGAAAATAAAATAAGAGTTTTACAGTATTCAATCACTCGAAACGTGATTTATAGTATACAAACTCTAACACACAGCGGCCGCTGGGGCCCAACGACCGTTGAGCCAGTAGCGGTACGCTCTGGAGAAAGTTGTGCTAAAACGAAGAACATGCCCAGCGACCGCTGGAGAGTGCGCAGTGACCGCTCCAAGAGTTTTCGAAGCTACGGGATTATTCATAGCGACCACTGCAACACAGTGTAGCGACCGCTATTCAAGAGGCAGAGGCTACGGATTAACGTGCAACGACCACTGGCCAAGGTGCAGCGGCCCGCTGCGAAAACGTGGCGCACATAATTGACCTACTTTCTCTCCAATATTTACCAAACTTAGCCATCTTTTACCTTATATGTTGTTGCTCGAAATTTCCTCTATAAATACCCCCTCAAACCTCTTCATTTAGGATCTTCTTTTTGCCATATAATTTTAGAGCATAAATTTGAGAGTTCTTCATTGTGCAAGAGGTTGAAAATGAAATCAAGAGAAGATCAAGGCTACAAGGATTTAACCTTTAGGTTTTATTACTTTAGTTCTTATGTTGTCACGACCACACTTTCTAGTTATAGTAAGATAGGCTATGTTAGGTTTGGTATACTGAAAAGCATGTTTCAAGCAAGTTTCGCTTGAATAGAATCTTGCTTGTATACGTAAAACTCTATAATCCACTTGTAACCCGATTCAGTATTATTCGAGCAGTTTCGCACGAATAGAATCAGTATATTATTACATTGTGTTTGCTTGTGCATTTATAAGATGTTTTATAAACATTTAAATGTATAAGAAGCAAACAAAGTCTAAGTCTTTTGCTTAGTAGACTGGTTGTGGGCGTCGTCCACTTTAAGGTAACACAGTCGGTTCTATGCAATGCTTTGCAAAAAGAAAAAGAAGAATTTCACAACCCAGATAGACTTAGACTACCTATCGTGAAAGGTTGCAATGCCAGTCCGATTATTTCTAAGCCTTTCTGAAATAAGATGACGTTGGTGTGGTATAGCACTAAATGGATCTAACAGCAAGACGTGTCTTTATGCTATCTACTGAAAGACTAGGTCTTGATAAATAACTATTTCTTAATCTACATACGTTAGCATTGAGCATACGATATTGATTATGCACTACTTTGACTTATCAAATGGTGCGGGTTTTTCGCAACCCAATAATCCTGATATATTGGGTAGTGGTGATTAATATCTAGCGGTGCTAGGATTGCTATTATGTTGAATCGTGCGCGAGGTGAGTCTGGTTTGATAATGTCCTCAAGAGGAGCTCGAACAAGGTTTAATTATTCGGGAAACTGGCCAGTTGGAGTTTTATTACTCTATGAATAATAAATAAGTGTTTCTTGCTAAGTCCACTCTTGGAATTAATAAGATGTTAATTAATTAAGTCCATAGCAGACTTCAATTAATTAATGGACATTTATATCTTAAGCGCGAGAAATAAATAATATAAATAATGGAAACCCGGATTACTTGTAATTTCGGATTTGGATGGGGAGTGCAATATTACTTCTATAGTGACTGCTCGTAATATTCCAATATAAGTTTATATTAAATTGTGGGTTCAATTTAATTAGTGAAAAGCTAATTGGGAGAGCCCATATCCAAAACCTTCCATAGGTCCCTGTCTGGGCCCAAAAGAAACTTAATATAAATAGGAGAATAAAGGAAACAGAATAATCACAATTTTACTTCTTGTAATTTTCGAAATTTTCGAACTCTCCAGCTGTGGAGGATTTCGAATTCTTCTCCTATTTCCAAAAGGATTTCTTCTGTCTTCTTTATTTAAGTCCCAGTATTTTGATAAGATCAGCCCACCCTGATATCGAGATACAGTTCGGGAACCAGAGAGAAGATCCGTGGTCTAGTATTGAAGATCATCGTGGAGAAGGCGCAAGCAATCGTCGATTATTTGGAGAATCAAATCGGTAACTCTAAACCGTAGAATTCATGTTTAGGATTTACTTTCTATGAGCATGAATTATTTGCGTTCTAGCATGCAATTATCTGTTTAACATGTGAATTGATTAATCGCATAATCGGTCAAATAGATCCTTGTCTGATTTATTTATTTTGTACAAGTCTTCCGCTGTGCAAGGGGCACCAAACCCCAGCAATTGGTATCAGAGCCAGGTTTTTGGCTTTGATTATGTGAATTAATTTCATGTTATGTGAATTGCTTGAATGCATGATTTTCTTCGTTGCGTGATTGTTATTTTTCGAATAATTTAACATATCGTAAGAACGAAGAACAATTGAACGACGATGAGGGCATGTTCCGTGAGGACGAGAAGCCGGCGCTTGGACCGGGGCTGCACGTCGCTGAATATGCGAGCCTCAGCGTTGGGAAACTTCTTCTCGTGATTTATATGCTAAATCAAAATTTGTAATTAAATTTATGTAATCATTACATATGATTATATATGGTTTTAATTTCAATTCAATCACCTTCCGTTGACCAAAATTTGAGAGAATCACGTTTTGATTCAATTTGAATCATTCCGGCGTGAATTTGGACTAATCAACGTCCAGTAAATCGAAGCTTCCCATCGCGAGGTGATCTCCGGCAGGCTGGTCTCTACAGCTTGGGAAGTCCGATCAGATGGGTTGTTCAGCGATGATGGGTGTCTCCGTGCAGCAGCAGCGATAAGTGGCAGCAGCGATGGCGGGCTGTTGTGACAGCAGCTGCGGTGAACATGCTGCGCCGGCGGAGCAGTGGGAGCTCCGCGCGCAGCGAGTTGCAGCGCTGCGAAGGCGACGTCGCAGTAGCGAAGTCGACGCAGCAGCAGCAGGCGCCGGCGGAGAAGATGCAGCAGCGCCGAAGTTCCGGGCAGCAGCGGCTGCGATGCCCAGCAGGCTGTCGGAGGTGACGCAGGAGCAGCGTCAGAAACGAAGCAGCAGCGTCCCTCCGTGAGCAGCCGCGCGACGTCGCGATGTCTTGTCCCGTGACTTCGGTTTCCAAATTTGATTAGGATTTCCAAATCCTTGGATTCAATTTTGGAAATAATTCAAGATTAATTTAGAATCAAGATTTGAATATATCTTGTGGATTTTATACACTATTCCCTCCGTCCCATAAAAGTTGAGACAGAACTTTTGGGCACGGAGATTAAGAATTTATATTAAATAAATAGGAGAGATGAAAAAAGTAGGAAAGATAAGAGAGAGTAAAGTAAATGATGGAATAAAATAAGAGTGATTAGATGTTTTGTCTTTAGTTAAAAAAGGAAATGACTCAACTTTGTTGAGACGGACTAAAAAGGAATACGACGCAACTTTTATGGGACGGAGTGAGTATATAAGATTTAATTTTGTATTAAATCATGGATTAATTATAGATTTTATCCTTATTTTATGGATTTGTAGGGATTTAATTCCTAGATGAATCCTAGTTAAATTTGGATAATGACAATCTAATTTTTATCTATATTCTATGGATTTGTATGGATTTATTCCTAGACAAATCATAGTTGGATTTAGATAATAATAATATTATTTTATTCTTATCCTATGAGTTTATATGAATTTATTCATAGATAAATTTTAGATGGATTTGGATAGTGATAATGTAATATTTTATTCTTATTTATATGGATTTGTTCCTAGATAAATCTTGGATAGATTTGAAAAATTATAATATAATATTATTTAATTCTATGGATTTATATGGATTTACTCCAAGTTAAATCCTAGATGGATTAGGATTAATATTAATATTGATTTATTTTATCCTATAGATTTGAATAGATTTAATTCTATTAAGACAAATCTTAGATGGATTAAAATAAGTATTAATCCAAGTTATCCTTATCTTTTGGATGTATGTCCTAGATAGATTAGGATGTTAATGATATATAAGAAAATCCTTATTTAATTGGATTTAGATAAATTTATTTATATAAGAAATCCTAAGTAATGTTTGATATATTCTGGATGTCTATTCTAAATATAATTAAGATTTATATAAATCTTGATTGATTGAATTTTATTTTTATCTTATGGATTATGATGGAAGTGTTTCTATCTAGTAATATCCTAGTACGATTTAAATAATGATAATCCCAGATCAACGTTACCTTGAATTGTAGGATTTGATTTTATCGAACTAAAATCTAGAATAATCCTAAGTGGATTTAGATAGTTGACTCTATCTTGATAAATCCTAAATAAATTTGGATAATTATTATCCAAGATAAAGCTTAATTATTTAATTGATTCTCCCTTGACTAGATTACATAATTTTCGATAATTATCTAGTGTGTTTAAATGTCATGCATTAAATGGATTTATCTGTTTATTTGGTGTTTATCTAATTTAAGTGGATATCTGTTTTATCTGCTTATGTGATAATTATGCAAAAACCATATAAAAATATCTAAGTGATGATTACAACAAGTGCGTTGTATACGGTCTCCATCGGTTGATATGCAAATTTATGAAGCTAGTTTCTAATATTATCGCCACCCATGCTGTGGGGACAATAATCCTAAGAAATAGCAAGTTCATAAGGGCAGACTTCTCAAATATAAATAGTATGAACTAGAAAGTAGGTTCTAATATTATCGCCACCCATGTTGTGGGGACAATAATCCTAAGAAATTACAAGTTTCAGAAGTTCAAACAGAATTTATGAGATAGCTTGGTTTTGTTATCAGCACATGAGCATTGTTATGGGAGTGTGTTGTAGAAATAAGATTCTGTAATGCTAAATCTGATGGTCGTGCTTAGGAAACATTTGGCGGCCATGCCGTGCTGCGGTCTCTGGACTATTCGTTGGTGTTGTGACCAGTAAAATTGCTAAAATTTTAATGCGTATTGACCTCTGCTTGAGGGTACAAAATTTTAATTTTACAGCTGCAAGATACATAATTGTTTTGTGGTTATTTGCGATTATGTATTGAGCATGAGTATGTGATAATAAGTTTATTTGCCAAATCTTCATTATGTCTTTTAATATTTGTCTGCGATCCTTAAATAAAGTAAACTCGAATGCCTAAATTATGTAGACCGGAAACGAAAATGGATAAGATTCTCATCGCTGAAAGCTTGGAGTTTATACTCAATGATTTATGTCCTCCATTTGCTCGACATAATTCCACGAAGAATGTTCGAGAATGCATTATGCATGTACTTGACAAGCTCTTTGAGGAATAGGGTCAAGCTATTTTCCTTTTAAGTAGCTCGACAAGTCTTGGTTAATGACGATGAAAGATGGATATAAATAAAATCTGTCAAGATGATTCGATTGGAATATCCTAGAGTGACAGAATGTTTTGGGGATCCTTTTGATCACTCAAATAGTTTCTGACACACAAGTCTTCGCCTAAAGTAATAAGAAATGACTACAAGAAGGTTTAACTGAAAAGTAGAAAATCTTCAGAATAATAGTCGTTATATTACTGTTAGAGGAAAGTAACATGATAGATGACGAATTCATAAAGGCTGCATTTTTCTTAAGTCCTAGTTCATTTGAGCAAAAGACTAGATATGGAAATGAGAGAGCCTGAGTTGTCATCAAAGTTTGTTTTAATCGAGAGAAGATGCTTTGTAAGTTGGATTGACCTCTTTTAAAGAAGGACAATGACTTACATGACAATGCAACTTCTAAATAAGAGATCTTGGTCCAGTTAGGTTTTTGTTGCAGTGGGAGCTATTAATGCTCAACTATTGTTTTATGGTTGATGCTTAAGGCATCATAGTACTAAAATAATATAAGTGCGACAAGATTGAGTATTCAACAACACATCAACTTCTTAATCATTGAATGATAAGGTATTTATGGCTCTTAGTCTTAAGGCCAAGAAAATACTTAGCAATTGTTCGAACTGATCTAGACTATCAAGATTTTAACATTTCGTTAAATAGCTTGAGAGTTGAGAAAGTCTATTTGATGCACTATGAGTTTGAATCATTTGATTTTTCAAGAGATTCAGAATACTTATAGAAGTGCAACATAGAAAGACTAGCAAGTCTCAATGGTTTACACCATAAGGAGACGAGCAAAGGATTATGATCAGTAGTGGGAGTCTAATCTCCATTAACGAATCCAAGCATTCATCTAATGAATGGGATAGTTATGTAAGAAGGAATCAAAGTCTTTCTAAGACAAGTTTGATTAAGTGATGAGTTGTACTCATTAAAATCTTATCATTGATGGGATAAACATTAAAGAAACTACCAACATCAGTACCTTCTACAAATCACGAGTTGTGGACTAGAGTGTCTCTAGTCTAGCACATCTCAAGGTGTAATGTTGTTCCAACAAGTGTTGGAAAAGTGTCCAAGAAATTGGAGTTGTGTACTGAGTCATGTTTTAAGGTTTGTCCCAAATGATGTAAGGTTATGAGTTCTGTAATCTTCAAAGATATAATTCTTGTATGAAGATTCAAGAGATGAACTACAAGCCTAACAACGTGATAACTCTCAAAATAAAGAGAGAGATATCAGATTTTCCACATTACCAAGAAGTCATACCGTTAGAAACTTTTGCACTAATAAAATCAACTTCAGTACCTAAGATTGTAAGAACCATATCATAGTGGGAGCATTCCGCTGTAACACAACAAGTTCATGGGTCTAAGAGTGTCATAAGACTCAGTCTTAAATTAACTTGAACATAATCCCTTTAACTACAATGAAGTATTGGTTAATTTGGATAATCATCTTTGAAAAGGTGATAGGTTCCATATTACAATTTATGATAGACAACATATTTTACAAGACTTGTAATACTACCTACAAGTTGTGTCAGTCAGTGGGAGCAAGTATCTTTGCAAGTGTAAATGTGGATCTCAAATGGCTAGACAATGACAATGGGTTATGCTCAAAGAGAATTATCTTCTCGTTATCGTTGTGCCAGGATTTAATCGATCATATTGTCTATTAGAACTTACATAAATTAGAATGTATGTATTATGATTGTCAAGACAACCTTCTATAAATAGAAGTGTTGAGGAAATCATCTACTAGAACATTCTAATGGATATGTAATTAAGGGCAAGAAACGCATGATTGGAAGCTTATATAGACCTTCATGGTCTTAGGCAAGCATCTAAATCAGAGTATATGTGTTTAATCAAAATGTCAAAAAGATGGAATTTGACTTGTGTCTTTATCAGTGCTATAAGCACAAGGAAGTTGAAATCTACAAAAGTTGCAAACAACTAAGATTGACATCTGGCGTAGGAAACTGGTTGTCTGCCCAGTTTAAGATAAAGGATTTAAGAGAAACTAATTACATTCTTAGCATCTAAGTCCTTTTTAAGATTGCTAGAAAGAATGTTGAGATTCTCTTAGGAATCTTATATCAACACATTTCTTGGAACATTTTAGCATTAGAAATTCCATGAAAAGGTTTATACCTTCCAAGATGGAATTGTCTTGTCTCTAGTCAAGTGTCGTTTGACGCTTGGTGAGATCAAGAATTATGAGACTAGTTTCGGAGATAGTTATCTCATGTATGCTATAATGTGTACTAAGTTTGATATTAGTTGTGCTTATGCATGACGAGTATATATCATATTAACCATGACAAAGGACTTTGACTGAGGTACATAGTATACCATAATGCTTGAGAAAGACTAATTGCTATATTCTAGTTTACCAGTCATTCATGTAATGTCCTGGGGGTTACACTGACTTTGTTTTATGACTAATCAGTGATCGAGTATCTTCTGAAAATGTGTGCCTTAGGAGTATCTTCCTAATAGCTTTAATCGTAAGTTTGAGTATGCCTATGAGTATTACATTTGGAGTATGACTCTAGTGAAGGCTAACTCAAGGGACACACGAGCTAATAAAGCTAAGCAATCACATAGAGAGATGAAATTAATTAAGGATCAAGTACGCAACAAGTCTTCATCATGTCCCCTAGGACAAATACCACGATCACCATGTCTTCATCTTCGATACCAAATTGTTGGGTCTCGGTGGCACACACCCGAACTCCACATTAGTATGATATTGTCCGCTTTGGGCAAAGCCCTCACGGTTTTGCTCTTGGGGTACTCCCCAAAATGCCTTATACTAATGAAGTTGGGGTAGCCCATTTATATGCTTGCCACTCTTGTTCATTCTCCGATATGGAATATGGTTTGCTCTACCACAATCCTCCCCTCAAACCAAGACCCACCGGACCAAAGACCACATGTCTGTGCCCCACGTTACAGGTCCACAGGTCACCACAAGTCTTGGTCGAGCTCACGTAGAGACATCACAGAACTTGCAAGCGCAACCATCGAACCCTGCCACACAGGCCCAGCCCTGAACCAGGGCTCTGATACCACTGTTGGGTCTCGGTGGCGCACATCCGAACTCCAAATTAGTATGATATTGTCCGTTTTGGTCAAAGCTGATACGAGAATATCTCTATGAATATCCCATATCTCTATTATTTAGTTTAGTATTTATTTAGCATATCTTTCCCATATTTTCCATATATCTCTTAGGATCTTTTGTCTTGCTCATTAAGTTAGTATCCCTATTATAAATAGGGCTATTGTTATTCTCATTATTCAATCAAAAAATATCAAATTATCTTTTATTTTTATTTATCGTATCATTCTTGGTCTGATCGACCGGCAAAGCTCCGGCGACTACCTTTTATCCCTAAATTTGACGCCGGATTGATCGACGGGCAAAAGCTCCCGCGACGTTCGACGCGAATTATCCGAGTTAAGGAACTTCATCCTTAACAATTGGTGCTTCCATTCTCGAACTCATGGCCGAAGTCAATTTTCATTATGGTCGGAGATATTGCAGCAACGCATCTGAAGGCTTGCAATTGAATTCAACAGCAGCAACGTGGGAGAATATTCTCGCTAGGTTGGCCAGAATCGAGTCCCGATTGATTGAACATGAACGTAGGGAAGCATCCACACTCCCTCCATTGCGCCCGGAACCTGACCCACCTAACGGACCTCTGTACGCCGCCGCACAGCCGCAATTCCAGATCACCTGCTACCAGCCGCCGCCTACATATTACCAACCTGCTCCAGTATATCACTTGCCTGCAATAGGGAACCACGACTCCTTCCAATCGAGGTACGTCGCCGACTGCCATACAACCACGTTTCACCAACACCAGTACCAAAGCCCTAATTTTGGTGCACAACCGAGTCCGCTCCAACAACATACCTATTGGCAACAACGCCATCGGCACCATTCAGCAGCACCGCTGCCTGCTGCTCCGCCACCAGCCACAATCTCCCTGCCGTGCAACGCCGATATGAGGTATGGCTCAGTAGAGTTATTTCACAAGGATATTGCCGAATCAGTACAATCTTGTCAAATTAATTATGATGATATTGTATTTGATCGATTACTTATTCGAGATCAACATGTGGAGGATGATGTGTTGTTAAATATTGAGGAGGTTTTGCATATAGCCAGTGAAATACAATTCGATCCAGAGATGATAGATGCTACTCATTCTAGTGTTGAGGGTTCTTTTAACTTGAATAATGTTGAGGCATCTAAGGAGTTGATTATGACAGAGATGGATAGTGGATTTGGGAGAAGCGAGTTCGATATCAAGTGGAAATATACTGACAATATTGGCAAGCAGAACAAGGTGGGTGAGAGCATTACACAAACCGAGACGACCTTTGCCACGAACAAGAAAGATAATGGTGAGGATGCTCCTAGCGATGTGGTCATCCTCGATGGCGATGATGAGGCAATTATTAGTCTTTGTTCAACAACGCTCGACACCGATGCTCGGTTGATACCACCTCGCAGTGACACGCCGTATTTGGGCATCCATGGACGTGTTGACGAGCCCCCTGTTTTGGAGCTGAGTCACAAGCACGATCTTCGGGCGGGGCAGGTTGAGGAGGTTGGCGAGGTGTTGTTGGCAAATAATTCTGCAATTTATCAGTCAGCAATCGAGCCACGGTCGAGGACTACAAGGCAGAAGACGGTATTGTTGACCCATGGTCAGTCAGAATCTGCTATCCAGAGGAGAAAACCTGTTAAGGTAGACTGTTCACTTAGGCAAGGTTATGGAACAGGAGAGTCGTCAAGGAACTTGGAGGAGAGCCTGGATAAGCCTAAAGCCTCAGAAAATTTAATCTACATTTCAACTACATTTTTGGAGATGAAGAATTCGTACTTATCAATGAAATCTTTGCAATATGATATAATAGTTGCTGTGGCACTTGGAGTCAAGTGGATTTCTGGAGTTGATTTCAGGAATTTAAAGGTGGTTGGCCTTCAGCTCGGTGATGTTGCAATTATTACTCGTTGTTCAACAACGCTGGATGCCGATGCTCGGTTGATCCCTCCGCGCAACGTTGGGGATGATTTCAGTGGTCCGATTGAAGTCCCTATCCTCGACCCACAGGATGATGATCGGCTCTCTTCACCCACATCTCATTCGGTGTACTCACAATCTCGGTCGGAGAATAAGGTTTTAAATGAACGGAAGCAGAAAAGTGTGGCTAACTTCGGGGGGAGAAAACAAATGTTTTAGGCCAAAGAGTGGGAAGCTGGAAGTGTCAGATGAACGTGGCTCTAATGTCGAGAAGTCCACGGCCACACGAAAGGGTAAAAAGGAAAACGATGGAGAACTAAAGGGAGCTGGCAGTGAGCAGCCCTTTTCGAGGTGTAAGAAAACAATGGCAGATGTCTCAGTGTCCCCTATGATAAAAGGAGACATTATCACGAAGAACAAAGAGAATTAAGGTTTCTTCTGCTGAAGATGCTTCTGATTCCAGAGATGACTCACACACGTTGCCTACTCCGTGGGAGAAAGAGAAGAGCAAGTACTTATCTTCCCCGTATACAAATTGTGCATGGAGAATGGGTACCTCGAGTTTTAACTCGATAGCACAGGTTGGGAATGGTGAGGCTACCAAGACGGCTGCACATGTTGAGAATGGTGAGGCTACCAAGATGGCTACACCTGTTGAGAATGGTGATGCTACCAAGATGCCTGGGGTATGAATTTTGTCTTGGCTTGTGGCAGAGCACTTGAGGAGAAGTTGTGAACAGCTCTCCATAACTATCTCCAAGGCGATATTCCGTGGCAATTTTCTTGTTGCTATTGCAATAGACTTATTTGGGAATCTGTTGCTTTATTCTTTTAAGTTGGGACATGTATCACCTTTTGAGGTTGCTACCATATTTCATGTTAATGGAATGACCATGAAATTATTATCATGGACCGAGAGTATGGCTTCTCTTCAGAGAGCAAGGATTGTCTCGCCCCGTTTCAAGGAAGGAATGTCTCGCAAAGGCTTCTGTTATCGTCGTTCACCATTGCTTCGTGGTTCCCACCTTGAGGACAAGGTGGATTTTAACCGTGGGGGAGTTGATACGAGAATATATCTATGAATATCCCATATCTCTATTATTTAGTTTAGTATTTATTTAGCATATCTTTCCCATATTTTCCCATATATCTCTTAGGATCTTTTGTCTTGTTCATTAAGTTAGTATCCCTATTATAAATAGGGCTATTGTTATTCTCATTATTCAATCAAGAAATATCAAATTATCTTTTATTTTTATTTATCGTATCATTCTTGGTCTGATCGACCGGCAAAGCTCCGGCGACTACCTTTTATCCCTAAATTTGACGCCAGATTGATCGACGGGCAAAAGCTCCCGCGACGTTCGACGTGAATTATCCGAGTTGAGGAACTTCATCCTTAACAAAAGCCCTCACGGTTTTGCTCTTGGGGTACTCCCCAAAAGGCCTCATACTAATGGAGTTGGGGTAGCCCATTTATATGCTTGCCACTCTTGTTCATTCTCCGATGTGGGATATGGTTTGCTCTACCACACAAATAATGCCTAGTGGCTCTCAATAATGACCGAACATGTGAAGAAAACGAAGCCTAGCTAAAGTTTCCAAATCTTCTATTAAATAAAATATCAAAAAAATCATCATTCAAACTAACAATAAAGAACAACAAAAATCATACAAACTAGAACAAATAGATAAATTCAATCTCATAAGAATTATATCCAAATTCAACTTCTAATTCTGATTGGAAGCAACTGCAAATAAATTCAATCCCCATAAAACTCCACTCAAAACAAAATAACTAAAATAAAACCTAAAACTATAAAACAAGCAAAACGCACCTCTCTTACTTGAAGCCTTCATCGTACATCTTCTCGAACTCGCGTGCAAGCGCAAACACATCACACAAGGACGATGGCCTTCGCAAGTGAACTTCCCATCGAATAGGATCTTTCAAGCCTGATTCACATATGGAGACGAGGTGATTCTCCGATAGCGATGCACCCTTAATCTTGACCAAAAGCCTCTCGAACTCGTTCTGATATTCCATCACCGTGTTGCGTTGTTGCAGCTTACAGATGATGCACTTTTTATTTGCACTATAAATACCTGCAAGTATACAGAGTAGGTATAGTATAGCAAAAGGTTAGTACCGGGTATCGAACACGGGGAAGATGTACACAAAGTGTCTATCTTCTACTAGAACTCAATTACTATCTGGAGAAACAAGAATTTTTGGAAACTTTTGAAAACAGTAAATATTAAAAACAGTAAACAACTAAATGCAAGCAAATCACGGAGAGAAAAATATAGAGATAAGGGGAATTCCAGGGATGTGCTTTCACTTTTATGGTTATACAAATTCCAAACTACAATACCCTAGCACAGTTAATACTTTGAAAGGACGAGTCACCTAGCTTATGCTCATGCGATACAAACGTTGATTACTAACATTAGGGTTGTCAATCCTAACACGTAACTCCAAAAAGCTCCTAAGACCCTTGAAAAGTCCTCACTCTCAATTAACAGTGCCGTTTTAAAGGAAGCTAACTGTAGTGTCTACTAAGTGGATCTAACTCGCTAGAACTCTGTCACAGTTATGAAGCAAGTTGTATTGAATCATACATAATTGTGTCACTCAATTATGAAACATCATGATTAACTTAGGGAAGAAACAAAGTAAAAACAAAACGGATATTAAATAGAAAACGGAATTGTATAACCAAAGTTGCTACTAACACATCCCTAGAATCCTATGAGTTTAGTTACACATGACTGAATAAACTAAAAACATAGATTGAAGGGAAAGCAATTTGAACATAAAACTAAAGCAAATAAAACCCGTAGGTTGAATCCTTGTCGTTCTTGATGTTCTTGAAATCCTTCTCCAACTCCTTGCACAATTGAAGTACTCTAGCTTTTGATCTCTATGAATGTGTTCTTGTTGTGTGAAAACTCCTTTTGATGAAGCTTGAGGTCCTATTTATAGGGGAAGATTATTCCTCATCATAGAAGGAAAAGATCTTCAAAGTTTGGTAAATCTTGGAGCAAATCTAGGGCTGGTCGGATTCGCCGCCTTTCTCCGGCGGGCCGCCGCACCTTGGCCGGCAGTCGCCGCGTTGGAGTCCAGAGACTCTGACCCTTCGGTGGCGGACCGCCACATGTCCTCCGGCGGTCACCGAGCGAGACTCTTCTCCTAGCGTAAATTTCCGAGGCGGGCCGCCACATAGCTCTGACCGCCGGGCGCCGGCGGTCGCCGTACAACTTCGCGGCGGTCGCTGGTCGCCGTCTGACTCCAGATTTCCAAACTATGCGTTTTTACTCCCCTTTTCGGCTCAAATCGTCGCCGTCTTGTGTTCTTGGCTGTGTTCTGGAGTTGTGTGGATGAGTCCGTGTGTGAGACGGCCGTGGTGTGCGTTGACCGGTGAGATCTAGGGTTCCACTGATCTCTGGTTTGAGTTCGTTCAACGGTGCTCTCCTTTGTGACTTGCCGTGAAGATTGGGGAGGTCTGAGGCCTAGTGCAGTCACTGCTGTGACCTGAGCCACTCGTGGCCCGATTCTCTGACTTAGTCTCTTTTGTGTTTAGATCCTTCGGGATCAATTTCTTGTGTGACTAATTCAGCTACTAAGTGTGCAGGTACAATCAGAAAAGATGGACTCTCAAGAACCAAGGAGTTCTTAAGCTTAGTCTAGGGGTTTCTGCTTGTAACATTATACTTAGTGTGTAATCAAGATATTACGGTTGTATTTGGCTTGTACCTCTGAGATTAGCCATCTCAGAACCAATCAATAAAAGAGGTCCCGGTAATTAGCGAATCCCGAGTGGTCTGATTCCTACATCCTTATTTTCAGAAGAACGAGATTGAGAAACAGGTAAAGGAAATGTTGGATCAGGGTGACCGCACAGGTACCCTTATTGGTTCGCAAAAAAGACGGCACCTTCATTTTTGCATTGACGACAGAGCACTGAATAAGGCAACGGTTCCGGACCACTTCCCCATCCCGACAGCAGATGAGCTTTTTGATGAATTGGACAGGCTCGCTTCTTCACTAAATTGGATCTCCGATCTGGGTACCATCAAATTGGGATGCACGGGTCAGACACTTATAAGACGACTTTTTGCACGCATGATGGGCACTTTGAGTTTTTAGTGATGTCGTTTGGGCTAACTAACGTGCCATAAACTTTTCAGTCGGCGATGAATTGTATTTTCCAGCCGCTTTTGTGGAAGTCGGTGATTGTTTTCTTTGATGATATTTTTGTGTATAGTCCGACGCTCGAATCGCACTGCGACCACCTCGGTCAGGTTTTCGAAATTTTTGAGTTACATCGATTCTTCGTCAAATTGTCAAAGTTTTGGGACACTTGATCACCGATGGCCAGTTGAAGGCCAATCCTGCGAAGATTGAGGCCATGGTCGCCTGGCCCGCTCCGACTACAGTGAAGACAGCTCTGCGGTTTCTTAGGGTTCACCGGATATTACCGCCGCTTTATTGCCCATTACGCGGTAATTGCAGCCCCTCTCACTGACTTGCTTAAGAAGGATTCTTTTGTTTGGACTGCTGCAGCATCGGAGAGCTTCGAGGATCTGAAGCGCGCACTGACCAGAGCGGCGGTCCTTTACCTACCAGATTTCTCGCAGACATTCTACCTAGAAATGGATGCTTCCGATTTTGGAGTTGGCGCCGTCCTAATGAAGAATGGACATCCTCTTGCATTTTGCAGCAAGAAATTAGGCCCTAGGCGTCGGAGCGCCTCTGCTTATCACAAGGAATTGTATGCTATCGTTGAAGAAGTTCAGAAATGGCGATAGTATCTCTTAGCCGTGAGTTTGTGATTCGAAATGACCAGAAAAGTTTGCGATAGCTTCTCCAACTGGTCTTTCATCTTTCAGACGCCGGAGCAAAATCTCTATGTCAGGAAGCTAATGGGGTACAAATTTACAATTGAATATAAATCTGGAGCGGCGAATCGGGTGGTTGATGCGTTGTCCCGACGGGACGAGGAGGTAACTGATGAGGCAGTCTTATTTACGGCTTTTGCTCAGCCTATACCCGACATTTTAAGGCTTTTGAGGGAGGAAATGGCGGTGGACCCATCTCTTTGCCACCAGCGCCGTCAGAATGAAGCAGGTACGGCCCATTCGAAATTTTCTGTGGGTGACGGTTTAATTTATTGGGGACGTCGCATTGTGGTGGGCAAGGATTCACCTCTGCGTGAAGCATTGCTATATGAGCACCATAGTACACCGCAGGCTGGCCACCCGGGGTTCGAGTGTACACTCCGCCGGTTGAATGTCTATTTTCATTGGCCAAATATGAGGCGTGATGTGAAGGCCTTTGTGGCTTCGTGTATTACTTTCCAGACGACGAAATACTCTACTCAGAAGCCTGCAAGGCGTTTGCAGCCATTACCTATACTGGCGCAAGTGTGGGAAGATGTTTCGATGGATTTCATTGTGGGATTGCCGTTGTCGAAAGGGTACACGACTATAATGGTAGATCGCTTCGCCCCATTACCGGCTCGATTTGATGCTTTAAGAGTTACCTGGTTATTCATCGAGATAGTGGTTAAACATCATGGTTTTCCCAAAACCTTGGTGTCGGATCGTGACCCCATTTTTCTAGGCTTGGTTTGGCAGGATATGTTACGTTTGAGTGATACAAAGCTTCAGTTCTCAACGGCATGTTACCCTCAATCCGATGGTCAAACTGATATGTTACGTTTCAGTGGTACAAAGCTTCAGTTCTCAACGGCATATCACCCTCAATCCGCGCAACAGAGGCTTGGAACAATATCTGCGCACCTTCGCTGCAGATCGCCCGACCAAATGAGCTAATTTTCTTCCTTGGGCAGAATTGGCGTTGAATTGTTTCCACAACGAGAGCATTGGCATTTCGCCTTTTCAAGCTCTGTAAGGCCGTGAACCTCCAGCCCTCGTCGTACATGCAACAATGCCGTCCCCTTAAGGTTCCTTGTCCTCAAGGAACCATGGGAAACACTCAGCTATCACCTCAACAAATTCCCACGAAGTATCCATAGGGGATTGACCCTTCCAATGAATCAACCATTGAGTGACAGCCTCGTTGCGACGTTTAACCATTTTGCGCTCTAGAGTTGCCTGTGGTATCACATCATTAATACGCGAAATGGTAGGAAGATCAGGTACTGGCCCCACAGAGGGTGCTGCAGGTTTCAAAAGGGAAACATGAAAGACATCATGTATAGTTGCTGACGCCGGCAGATTCAGCTTATAAGCTACCTTCCCGACCTTGTCTTGAATCTGATACGGCCCATAAAACTTTGTCTCGAACTCCTGGTGTTTTTCATCGATTGATTTTTGCCTATAGGTTTGTAGTTTCAACCATACCCAATCCCCAATCGAGTATTCCTTGTCCTCTCGGTGTTTATCCGCTTGCCTCTTCATTCTAGCGGCTACCTTTTCCAAGTTTTGTTTCAAAAGATGAATCATATCTTCTCTGTCTCGCAGAGCAATATCCACCGCTTCTATTTGAGAATCACCCAGTAGATAAGGTACATGTAATGGAGGAGCGTAACCGTATAACGCCTCGAAGGGTGTCATCATAACACTCGTATGAAAAGATGTATTATACCAGTACTCTTCAAGGCCTAACCACTGAGCCCATGAATGGGGTTTCTCACCCACCGAACATCTGCAAGTTTTTGTTTACTACCTCAGTTGGCCCATGCGTTTCTGGATGATAGGCAGTAGAATATAGCGACTCTACTCCCAGCAACCCAAAGAACTCCCTCCAGAATGCACCAACAAAAATAGAATTAAGTTCTGGCCATATTTCCTCTTCATGAACTTCATGACAGCTTCCAAACTCCCCTTCTACAGTTGGCATCATTAAACTCAGTTTGAGCTCCATATCATCAATTTCCATCTGGTTGCAGATATGCAATTGATGCAGCTGTTCTATCTTAGTTGGCCAATTCTCCTCCAATAGCCTTATCTCCATTCCTTCCCATTGGAATCTCATACTCAGTTTACTAAAATCCCATTTTATCTCCCCCAAGGTTGATAACCACTGCCCTCCCAAGATGAGGTCATAAGTTTCAAGATGTATTACATATACCTCAGTAGCAAACTGGAAGTTCTGCATTTCCCACTGGAAATTAGTACACTTCTGAGTACACTGCAACAATTGGCCATTTGCTACTTCCACTGCTCTAGGCATAACTTTCACAATTTTTCCCTTAATCTTCCCAGCAATTCGAGCACTTAGGAAATTGTGGGTACTTCCTGTATCTACAAGCACCTTGAGCATTTTTTCCTGACACAAGCCTTTCATTCTCATGATCTGTGGTCCATCTTTCCCCCACAACGCATGCAAAGAGAGCTGTAGATTAATAGTTTCCTCAGATTCATCCTCTGCCTGTTCCTTTACACCCTCCTCTATAACCTCTGTTTCGCCACCCTTCATGTGCATAACATACGATCTACGTTTGGTACAATGATGATTCGGAGTGAACTTCTCCTTACACCAGAAACACTCTCCCTTAGCCCTCTTTTCATCCATCTCTTCAGGAGTAAGATTATGATGATTCCTAGCTCCCCCGAACCTATTGTTATCTCTATTTCCACCAGAGTTTCCACCTCCACTCGGTTTATAGTTAGTGGAAGTCACCACCAACGGTTTAGAATTAGAGTAATAGCTGCTAGAATTCTGATTATTACTATAATTCCCTTTAGAATTGCCTCCTAGAGCCTTAACTGTTATCTCTTGCAACTTAGCTAGCGAAAAAGCTTCAGCTAAGCATTTCGGTTTAAACATGCGTACAGGCATTTGAAGCTCATCAAGTAATCCAGATAGAAAGAAGCTAAGCGCTTGATCCTCACGAATTCCAGTTCTAGGATAAATTTCATCAAATTGATCCATATAAGATTGGAGAGTACCTGTTTGTTTCAGATTTCGAAGATCAGCTAGTGGATCTTCGTATGCGTGCGCTCCAAACCTCGCTCCTAGCGCCGCAGCATAGCAATTCCAATCCGCATACGCCGCATCTCCTTGTAGGCTAGCAAAACCACGGTGCCATTGCAATGCTTTCCCTTCGAAGTGAATAGCAGCTACTCGCACCCGATCCTTGATCGGTACCTTCGCCACTTCAAAGAAGAACTCCGATCTCATTACCCAGCCTTCAAAGCCTTCTTCGTCGAATTTAGGAAATTCGTATCGTGCTGATCTCCCTAAATCCTCCTTCGCTTCACCTGGATCCACCACCTTCGATTTTCCACTACCTTCTCCTACTTCCTTTTTCGGCGTATTTTGCTGATTTTGTATGTTGATCGCAGCAATAGCTTGCATGATTCCTTCCAATTTCCCTTCTAACTTCCCATCCTGCCTCCTCGCGAACTGATCCATCATTTCATGCATCCGTTTCTCCATCGCCTCCATCATCGACTTCCTCTCCGACTCCGCACCTCGCGTCGCCGAATTCATGTCCGGAGATCGAAAGCTCTGAATACCACTTGATGTGGTTTTAGCTCAATCTTAGCTGAAACTTACAATCTCACCGATCAGCACCGGTCAAACAATGCGCAACAGATCAACTTCACACGAAATAGAACTCACAATAACGATGATCGGAATAGAAGAGGATTTTGATTGAATATAAGAAGTAACAAATACAATGGAAAAGAGAATTGAACGAGAGAACTGCTTCGGATCTACGATCCTTGGCCTATGACAATCACACAAATAACATGCCTAGAAAGATGGTGGCCGATCCTTTTATAGTTGCCAACATGTGCCTTGCCACTTCACACGTCCCATTCCATCCACGTGCACTTAACCACCTCACCATAACCGCTTTACCAGCTCATCGCAGCTGTCTGCCACCTCACCGCCAACCGCTCTGCCAGCTCATCATCACCAACGGCCTTATTCTATCCTTGCCTCGTTTATTAAGTACTTATGCATTCTATTCTTACGTTGCATGCCGCACCGAACCCTCCACGGTCTTACATGCAACAATGCCGTCCCCTTAAGGTTCCTTGTCCTCAAGGAACCATGGGAAACACTCAGCTATCACCTCAACAAATTCCCACGAAGTATCCGTAGGGGATTGACCCTTCCAATGAATCAACCATTGAGTGACTGCCTCGTTGCGACGTTTAACCATTTTGCGCTCTAGAGTTGCTGTGGTATCACATCATTAATACGCGAAATGGTAGGAAGATCAGGTACTGGCCCCACAGAGGGTGCTGCAGGTTTCAAAAGGGAAACATGAAAGACATCATGTATAAGCTACCTTCCCGACCTTGTCTTGAATCTGATACGGCCCATAAAACTTTGTCTCGAACTCCTGGTGTTTTTCATCGATTGATTTTTGCCTATAGGTTTGTAGTTTCAACCATACCCAATCCCCAATCGAGTATTCCTTGTCCTCTCGGTGTTTATCCGCTTGCCTCTTCATTCTAGCGGCTACCTTTTCCAAGTTTTGTTTCAAAAGATGAATCATATCTTCTCTGTCTCGCAGAGCAATATCCACCGCTTCTATTTGAGAATCACCCAGTAGATAAGGTACATGTAATGGAGGAGCGTAACCGTATAACGCCTCGAAGGGTGTCATCATAACACTCGTATGAAAAGATGTATTATACCAGTACTCTTCAAGGCCTAACCACTGAGCCCATGAATGGGGTTTCTCACCCACCGAACATCTGCAAGTTTTTGTTTACTACCTCAGTTGGCCCATGCGTTTCTGGATGATAGGCAGTAGAATATAGCGACTCTACTCCCAGCAACCCAAAGAACTCCCTCCAGAATGCACCAACAAAAATAGAATTAAGTTCTGGCCATATTTCCTCTTCATGAACTTCATGACAGCTTCCAAACTCCCCTTCTACAGTTGGCATCATTAAACTCAGTTTGAGCTCCATATCATCAATTTCCATCTGGTTGCAGATATGCAATTGATGCAGCTGTTCTGTCTTAGTTGGCCAATTCTCCCCCAATAGCCTTATCTCCATTCCTTCCCGTTGGAATCTCATACTCAGTTTACTAAAATCCCATTTTATCTCCCCCAAGGTTGATAACCACTGCCCTCCCAAGATGAGGTCATAAGTTTCAAGATGTATTACATATACCTCAGTAGCAAACTGGAAGTTCTGCATTTCCCACTGGAAATTAGTACACTTCTGAGTACACTGCAACAATTGGCCATTTGCTACTTCCACTGCTCTAGGCATAACTTTCACAATTTTTCCCTTAATCTTCCCAGCAATTCGAGCACTTAGGAAATTGTGGGTACTTCCTGTATCTACAAGCACCTTGAGCATTTTTTCCTGACACAAGCCTTTCATTCTCATGATCTGTGGTCCATCTTTCCCCCACAACGCATGCAAAGAGAGCTGTAGATTAATAGTTTCCTCAGATTCATCCTCTGCCTGTTCCTTTACACCCTCCTCTATAACCTCTGTTTCGCCACCCTTCATGTGCATAACATACGATCTACGTTTGGTACAATGATGATTCGGAGTGAACTTCTCCTTACACCAGAAACACTCTCCCTTAGCCCTCTTTTCATCCATCTCTTCAGGAGTAAGATTATGATGATTCCTAGCTCCCCCGAACCTATTGTTATCTCTATTTCCACCAGAGTTTCCACCTCCACTCGGTTTATAGTTAGTGGAAGTCACCACCAACGGTTTAGAATTAGAGTAATAGCTGCTAGAATTCTGATTATTACTATAATTCCCTTTAGAATTGCCTCCTAGAGCCTTAACTGTTATCTCTTGCAACTTAGCTAGCGAAAAAGCTTCAGCTAAGCATTTCGGTTTAAACATGCGTACAGGCATTTGAAGCTCATCAAGTAATCCAGATAGAAAGAAGCTAAGCGCTTGATCCTCACGAATTCCAGTTCTAGGATAAATTTCATCAAATTGATCCATATAAGATTGGAGAGTACCTGTTTGTTTCAGATTTCGAAGATCAGCTAGTGGATCTTCGTATGCGTGCGCTCCAAACCTCGCTCCTAGCGCCGCAGCATAGCAATTCCAATCCGCATACGCCGCATCTCCTTGTAGGCTAGCAAAACCACGGTGCCATTGCAATGCTTTCCCTTCGAAGTGAATAGCAGCTACTCGCACCCGATCCTTGATCGGTACCTTCGCCACTTCAAAGAAGAAATCCGATCTCATTACCCAGCCTTCAAAGCCTTCTTCGTCGAATTTAGGAAATTCGTATCGTGTTGATCTCCCTAAATCCTCCTTCGCTTCACCTGGATCCACCACCTTCGATTTTCCACTACCTTCTCCTACTTCCTTTTTCAGCGTATTTTGCTGATTTTGTATGTTAATCGCAGCAATAGCTTGCATGATTCCTTCCAATTTCCCTTCTAACTTCCCATCCTGCCTCCTCGTGAACTGATCCATCATTTCATGCATCCGTTTCTCCATCGTCTCCATCATCGACTTCCTCTCCGACTCCGCACCTCGCGTCGCCGAATTCATGTCCGGAGATCGAAAGCTCTGAATACCACTTGATGTGGTTTTAGCTCAATCTTAGCTGAAACTCACAATCTCACCGATCGGCACCAATCAAACAATGCGCAACAGATCAACTTCACACGAAATAGAACTCACAATAACGATGATAGGAATAGAAGAGGATTTTGATTGAATATAAGAAGTAACAATACAATGGAAAAGAGAACTAAACGAGAGAACTGCATCGGATCTACGATCCTTGGCCTATGACAATCACACAAATAACGTGCCTAGAAAGATGGTGGCCGATCCTCTTATAGTTGCCAACATGTGCCTTGCCACTTCACACGTCCCATGCTATCCACGTGCACTTAACCACCTTACCATAACCGCTTTACCAGCTCATTGCCAGCTGTCTGCCACCTCACCGCCAACCGCTCTGCCAGCTCATCATCACCAACGACCTTATTCTATCCTTGCCTCGTTTATTAAGTACTTATGCATCCTATTCTTACGTTGCACGCCGCACCGAACCCTCGACGGTCGTACATGCAACAATGCCGTCCCCTTAAGGTTCCTTGTCCTCAAGGAACCATGGGAAACACTCAGCTATCACCTCAGCAAATTCCCACGAAGTATCCGTAGGGGATTGACCCTTCCAATGAATCAACCATTTAGTGACTGCCTCGTTGCGACGAAAATCGAATTTCAATAACTCTAATAGAAACTAAAACGAAAATCGAATCCAAACGTACTTCGAATAAATTAACTAACCAATTATTAGTCCAAATTTCAAATAAAGATAGCAAATGGAATAATAAATCAACTACAACAAAAATGGAAAAATGACTTTATACTACTCCAAATGCCTTCTTCCATAGTTGATCTATATCCCTTAGAAACAATATTCCTACTCCTTGATTGCATTGTAAAAAATATGATGTCCCTTACAAATATGCTGTCCCTTCTCCCAAACGCCGCGTAATTTAACCAGCTTATCGTTATGCGTAAATTCCATCGTGTGGTTGTCATAGTTTCGGTAAATCTCACCCAAACTCTTCAGCCACGAAGCTCCTAAGACCACTTCAGCACCATAATGGGGAGCAAAAATAAATCAACAACAACCTCATGTCCTCCAAGTAATAACGTGGAGTAGAAACATTTTTCTTTACATAGGAATGTCGACTCATTGCCCATAGAAACACGGAAAGGATTGGTTCGCATAACCATCAGCCCACGTTTCTTGGCAATTTCGGGTTGGATGAAATTATGTGTACTGCCTCCACTGATTAAGGTTCGGACATTAACCCCCCAAATCGTACCTGTCACTCGCAACGCCTGGGGAGGGTCAAATCTCCGTTTCACCGCCTCCAAGAATTCAGGCCATGTATCACCAAATTGTGATCATGTTGGTGAAGGAGCCAATTGGACGCCCGGTGTTCAAAAAGTAGTCCAACTAAGCGTAAACGGTCATTTTCGGATGTTTCGAAATAGTCAAAATAGGACTGCACCTTGTAAATCCAACCTAATGGGTCGTCTCCGTTGAATTTTGGTGGATCAATCTGAAGTTTGGCCTTCTTCGCGGCAAAAATTGCGTCCCCGTCTACCTTGGCCTCCAATCCAAGTTCCAACCTTAAAGATTTTATGGCTGACAGAATTTCTTCTTGAGAATTATAATCAGCATGAGTTTTTCTTGCCATGATTGAATGTGAGGGAGAGCGGCAAGGGTGAAGAAGATTAGGGTTTTGGAAAAGGTAACTGTGCTCGTTGATGATATGAATAGCCATGTATTTATATGACGCAAGAAATTAAGAAAAGAAATTTATTCTTAATATTTGAACTAAATTGTGGAGAAACTAATTAATTAATTACTAATAATAATAGTACGTAGTAATTAAGTTATAATTTTCTTAATGATTTATTAATAGATAATATACTAGTAATGATATTAATAGTAGTACTAGCTATAATAAAAATTAACATTAATTATTTTGTTGTGTTCAATATTAAAATAATGTTATAAATAAAGAATATCTAAGTAAAACTAGGAATAAGAATTGCTGCATAACTTTTCTAATTTTTAAGATTCTTTTACATGTTTGATAAAAATTTAAGAAATTCTGAAATTTAAAAATTTTGGAATGCGATTACTTTCTAAGAGTAGGATCCTACTAAAAAACAAACAGACCCGGATAGTTATAGATTATAATCATCACTCGACATAAAATTTATAATCCACCCCTAACGGGCTCGGTTTGATCCTCTCACATTTTTCATGTTAGCCAATTGAGCTCGAACTGATTCCATGGAGATATCACATATCATTCACAAAAATGAGTTAAATAGATTTTAGAGGCCCAATTGTAAGCTCATCATAATTTAAAAACACTAAAAATTGTAAATTAAAGACACTAAAATCGAAATTGAAGAGTTATAGTTCCTCTGTTGCTAAAAAGTAGTATGAACTATTTTATTTTTATTCTATCCCCGAAAAGTATGGACTTTTAAGTTTTGAAACTTAAACTACAATAATAATAATGTGGATTTCATTTTTCAGTAACACTACTTACACTACCATCTCTCTGATTTTTATCAATTATACTATAAAAAACTTATATCCAACTCAAAAGTGTATACTTTTGACGAAGTGATATAGTTTTACTGAAAACAGCAAATATAATGGAAATAAATTGAAGAGAGTTAATCGTAATTAATGAAGAGAGGGAGGGTGTTTAAAATTGGGAACATCTGCGTTTATCATCAATTTGCAAGCAAATAAATTTTCTGCCATCATACCATCAATATTCCCAAAGAATTGCAGTCTTCGGGCAATCAGTCTGAATGGAAACAAATTGGAAGGAACACTTCCCCAAACTTTGGCCAACTGCCAAAATTTGCTTATGGCGTTTCCCTTTTGGATGGAAACAATCCCTAAACTCCGTGTCCTAGTCTTGAGGTCAAATAAGTTCAATGGTACGATATCCGTGTCTTCAAAAACTGAGCAGCCTTTCCCAAAGCTGCATGTATTGGATGTATCCTATAATGCGTTTGTTGGCTCTCTACCTGATAGATATTTCAAGAACTTTTGTGGTATGATAGATGCGAAGGAAAACATGTCCGATAATTAAGCATATTGGTTTCTGAGATTCATGGAGATGAAGATCACAGTGAAGGGCTTGGAACAATTATTTGAGAGACAGCTGACTAAATTTACAACTATCGTTATGTCCTCCAATAGATTCTCTGGGAGCATTCCACAGTTATGTCCTCGAATAGATTCTCTGGGAGCATTCCACCTTCTGTATGGAACCTTAGATCTCTTAGATACTTGAATTTGTCTCACAATACCATTGGAGGCTATACCGTCATCTCTTGGAAGTATGAGTATCCTCGAGTCGTTGGACTTGTCTTCAAAAAAAGTTGGATGGAGAAATTCCAAATGAATTGGCAAGGTTGACATTTCTTGCGAAGTTAAACCTTTGATGAATAATCTTGAGGGACAAATACTACAGTCTACTCAACTTTCCACATTTGGTAACGATTCATATGTGGGAAATGTTGGATTGTGTGGATTTCCATTGACAAAAAAATGTAAGGTGAATGATAAAAAAACCAGTGTCTCCTTAAGACGAAGAAGATGATGATGAGTATGGATTTATAGATGGATTTGGTTGGCGAGGTGTGGTGATAGGATATAGATGTGGATTTGTAGTTGGAATTGGAATTGGTTACATGATTATAAGAAGCGGAAGGCCAAGATGGTTATTGGAATTCTTTTTCGGGGTTGGATATAAACATAAGACGAAGAAGAGATGCAACAAAGCCGCACCAACACGAAGGGGGACTTAGATTGGAAGACAAAATGGAAGATTTTGTGCTTTTCTTGTGTTTCGTTTGGAACTATTTCTTGAGTTGTTTCGAGTATGTTACACTTTTTTTTCCGTTTTTGGATGTTATGAGTGTAACGACCCGCCCATCTAGGGTATAATAAATGCGGCGATCGTTAACTAGGTGGACTTAAATGCATCAAAGATCATAGGCTAGGGTTCCATTTAAAAAGGATTTAACCAAAGCATTTAATGAACAATTAAGTAGAAGAAAAATAATGCCTTAGCAAAGAAATCCAACAAAAGGCTATCGCAATAAATGCTCAAAAAATAGCAAGAGTTCCAAAGCAATCTCATCTGTTTCGTATCTAAAATATTCCCACAAAATAAAAGTATTCAACCCAACCAAAAGATCACAAGTTTTCATAATATATAGCGGAAGCGACCAAGAAAGAAGTGAGGCTATGTATGGAGACACAACGACACTTAGAGTTCCAACAGATCATGATATTATTTCCTACTCAACACCGCCGCCCGCTCGTCACCACTCAACCTGCACATAGGGAAAACACATGCAGGGCTGAGTACTATAATCATACTCAGTGGACTCATTGCCGAAAGCAGTTTTATCAACAATAGTAATTATCATGCCATTTTCAAGTGTCCATCGGGGTTTTAACTTTAGAAAGACCCGAGGCACCAAAATATATTTTTATCAAATATCACGGTCGCGCAACCATTTTTCACATCGACGTTTACCATATCCTCATTCTACATGACAAGGAATGCGGCCGCAATCCAGGTCACTAGACCGGCCAACCCGTACGCTGACACTCGGTCTAACATTGGTGTACACTAACCCAAGTAGAGTTTGCGGCTCTACAAGGATCCGGATTCGATTAAATCAATAGTGGCATAGCCACGAGGGATAGACACGACAAAACAAATCAAGGCATGATAACACATATCTCATTCTCATCAATATCAGTTTAGGACAATGTCCTTATTTTAAAAGAAAAGCCCACCTCGTCGGCTTAGCTCGAAAATATTCTCTTCTCCTCGTTTATCACGCTGAGAGCGCGAAGTATCACCTTTAAATTAGGCGTATCACAAATCAACAAATCAGTTTCGAACATTGATTTCAAATCATGCATGTTCCCACGTTTCCCTTTTTCCCATCGATAAATCTTTAATATCATTATTCAAAATCGAAGTACGATTAGCATATTGTTTTTATTCGAACAACAACTCCAAATTCACCATTAAATCGTGTCACGCATGAGTGTTCTACACACACACAACACACGCACACGAACACACACATGTTATATAATTCTCACTCATCCCTTAGGAAAATAATTCACCACAATTATATTACTCCGCATCAAATATTCACCAATCAATCATTTCTTCACTTTCACTTCATTTTCTCAACGCATTGACCTTTCAACGGCCACGTCATATTTTCCACATCTTTGACTATTCAATAGCCACGTCATAATTTCAACAAGTTGACTATTCAACTCAATCTCAACTCCCATGCGCAATTAGGTCACAAAGACATCATGTAAATAATCACTCATCAATTAATTCACATATCATAGCATTTAAGGCATTTAATGCAAAAATTTTATAACCCGCAAATTAGGGTTTGAAAAAGTGGGGCGTTACAATGAGAGCTTTTATTAGAGTTGTATTTCTATTTCTTTTATCTTGTTAATTACTACTCGAGATCTTGCGTAAGAAAACAACAAACTGAATATATAAAGATGATAAAACACGTGAATAGATAAAAAGAAAGGATCAATTATTCAAACCAAGAAACAAAAAAAATCCTAATCTCAGGATTAATCCAATTTCAGTAACTCTAAAGAAAATAAAAGAGAATTCTGATACGAGTGTCGTCCCAACAACACCAATCGCCACTCCAGCGATTCAAGCTACCAGTGTGAGCAGCGTGGCAACAAAGGGAGCAGGGGGAACGGAACGCGTGGAAAGAAGGGTTGACGAGGACAGATAGAAGTGGAGTCTAGAAGGGATGGAAGACCGAGGAGGCAATCCAAGCAGCCAGTGAAGTTTGGAGACTTTGTTTCTCGCTAGCTTTAGTATTCTAGTTACTATTATTATTTTGAGGAATATTTATATTTTGAACTTATGTAATTTATATTATGAGTCGAGCGTAATTATAAGCTCCGTGCCGGGTTTTCTTGTTGGTTCTTTCCTGGTATGATCGAGTCGAACCAAACCTAGGGTCCTTAGATATATAAATAGGGATTCTGTGTATTGAGAAAATAAATCAATATATCTGGGGTTAATTCTATTTGTCTTCTAGGATACATTAGCCATTCCAAATTAATACTGGACTTTATTTAGCTTCCCAGTTTGGGAAAGACGCATGAGGATCATGCGTCTTCCGTTAATGAAACGTATCAGATTCATGCGTTTTAGTGTAAGACGCATGACCGTCATGCATCTTTTAATTTTTTAATTTTTTTTATTGAAAGACGCATGACCCTCATGCGTCTTTCCCTAAGACGCATAAGGAACATGCGTCTCTATTTTGAACATAAAACACGATAGCAGAAGGCAGAACACAGAATACCCGGCGTGAAAAAAAGGCAGCGGTGATTTCCGGCGAATTCTTTCAATTTTCCATTTTATTTCGGTAAAGTTTTCTTTAATTCTTCAACATTCCTCACTTATTCGTTGGTAATAGGCTTTTATGTTTTGGGATTAGGTGATTTTGTAAATTAAGTTTTTGATGAAATTGTTCAATTAGTCCGATGATTTGTTGTTTTGTTAATTGTAATGGGTTTTTGTTGATGATATGCAAGCAATTGATTCTATATGCTTATGAAATTTGTCCAATTATTGAAGTTGTGAAATTTATCCAATTAGTGAAGAAATATTGTTGAATCTTGAGATTTTTGTTAAGTCTTTTGTCTCCAATTTATGGATGAAATTCAGAAATTAATGTGAGGAATTCACCTTACATTGGGTTGTTAAATTGGGTGGATTCTAGTTTGTAATTATTGTTTTGTGAATATCTTGTAGGATTAGATGGCAACTTCAAGTTCTAGAAGGCAATTGTTATATGGACCCGAAGATCCGTCAGTTCTATATCTTCAGAAACAACACATATCAAATAAACTACTGACGGAAGGCACATCACATAATTTCAAAGTTCGTCGGACGGAAAGTAAGACATGGGATGTGGATATACATGCCAATGTGAGGCATTGGCTTAACATGTTTGGTTTTGGAGGCGTGATTGAATGTGGGAAGCTTGTATAGATAAGCTTGTGTATCGTGTTTTATGTTCAAAATAGAGACGCATGTTCCTTATGCGTCTTAGGGAAAGACGCATGAGGGTCATGCGTCTTTCAATAAAAAAATTAAAAAATTAAAAGACGCATGACGGTCATGCGTCTTACACTAAAACGCATGAATCTGATGCGTTTCATTAACGGAAGATGTAACAGCCCGCCATTCTAGGGTATGATAAATGCGGCGGCTGCTACCTAGGCAGACTTAAAAGCAACACGATATAGGCTAGGGTTCTACTTAACGGGATTTGACCAAAATAATTAATGTACTATTAAAGCAACAGGTCAACGACTTAATCAAGAAAAATAATAATAGATAGATATCATGGAATGTGCTCAAAAGGCAAGGGTTTAATATAAATCCAACAAAACGCATTATGTCTCAATACTCTAATTCAAAAGGAATTGGTTCAAATCAACCAAAAGATACTAAGTGTCATAATTCAGCAGAAGCAACCAAGAGATAAGTGAAGACATGTATGACGACACAACTCCACTCGATGTTATCATTATTCAATTTATTAGCTCAACACCGCCAACCGCTCGTCATCGCTCAACCTGCACATAGGGAAAACACATGCAGGGCCGAGTATTTTAAACATACTCAGTGAAATCATGCCAAAACGTTTTAATAGTTATGCCACCCTTACCATAGTGAACTCGAGTTTTCGCATTTATTTAAAAGAACATCATCGAGTATCACAAAATAATTTCATGGACTGGCCAGTCAAACAATACCTCCCATTTTCTCATCAATCAACAATTTCATGGTGCGACGAAAGTGTGGCCACACTATTCGCCCACGAGACCGGCCGACTAGCAAGGACGGCTCCCGATCCCCCCGTGTACGCTAGCCTGATAGGGTTTGTGGCCCTACTCAGACCCGAATTCGTTTATATAGCCCTATAGCCTAATGGAGCGCACTCGCAAACTAGGCATCAGGCACACACAATATCCTAAACAATCACAGGCATGGCATAACAGTTAAATCCACCCTTATTTGTCCACTTTCATATATTTGCAACATAAGAGATTTAAGAATAAAGCCCACCTCGATTCCTTAGATCACAAGTATGTTCTTCCTCTTGCTAACACACCGAGAGCGCGAATTACCACCTTTAATTTACATATATCACAAGTAAGTCTCAATCATCTACTCAAATTCATGCATGTTCCTAACATTTCCCCTTTTCCCATCGATTCATTTTAATATCACCATTCAAAACCAAGATATTATTATCGTATCACTTTTTATTTGCACAACAACTCCAGATCTATCACCACAACGTGTCACGCATGAGTGTTTTAAAACACACCCACACGCACACACACAAACACACACGCACCGACGCGCACACACACACGATTCACACACCCACACATATATGCATCCCATATACATCAATTATTTCCCCTTTCACTCAATCTAAATGCTTGAGGGCTCAAGAACACCGATTAATCGGTTAGATGAGAAAAGATTAATATGAAAATACCTTTTCTCGATAGAACAAACGGTAGAAACAAAGTAGAATCTTGATTCTTCAATAATTCTTGAGGCTTCAACTTGAATTTTTCTCAAAAGATGAAGAAATCTTGGAGTAAAGTAGAAGAAAATTTGGGAGAGAGTGGGAGAGAAAGTGGCGTGAATTTTGAGAGAGAGGGAGGCGTGATTTTTTATTCTAGGTTTAGGGCTTCACTCTTATTTATAGAGTGCAAAATATAATATATTTAATTAACTAAATTAAAGATTTGAAAGATATGGTAGAGTGTAGTTGACGTGATTTTTGGTAGAGAATAATAGGAATTTTCGAATTCCATGCTATTTAATTAGCATGTGATTAATTTGGTATTTCACAGAGTAGAATAAAATATCACCAAGCAGACTAAAAATAATAATCTCCCCAAATAAATAGGGAAAGTGGCGTGAATATTGATTCTCTACAAGGAATCAATTTCAAATATTATTTAAAATAAGATATGGCAAGATCTCCTTAGATATGGTAAGATATGCTAGGATATTTGAATTTATTTATGGAAGAGAATAAACAAGGGATCAAATAATATAATAAAATAATCCCTTCTCCCATAATATAGGAGATTGTCGAAAATCTCCTTGAAATAATCATAAGGGCCGAAAATTTCAATAAATAAGGAATAATCGGACTTTGGATTTAATTTAAATAATTATCCCAAGCAATAATTAAATCCAAGAAAAATAGGATTTCTTTCCAATAAATAGGAGGGTCGAAAATTCCATGTGAATAAATAATGCTCCTATTTAATTCTCACTCATCCCTTAGGAAAATAATTCACCACAATATTATTTCACCCCGCACCAAAATATTCACATATTCGCATCACAAAATCCACCATTCAAATTTCAACTCCACTTCACATTTTCCAACGACTTTGACCATTCCACGGCCACGTCATATTTTCCACAATATTGACTATTCAATAGCCACGTCATATATTCAACAAGTTTGACTATTCAACTCAAATTCACAATTAGGTCACAAGAGTCATGCAATAATCACTCGTAATTAAATCCACATATATCATAGCATTAAAAGCATTTAATGCAAAAATTTTCACGTCTCAAAAATTAGGGTTCGAAAAAGTGGGATGTTACAGAAGACGCATGATCCTCATGCGTCTTTCCCATACTGAGAAGCTAAATAAAGTCCAGTATTAATTTGGAATGACTAATGTATCCTAGAAGACAAATAGAATTAACCCATATATCTGAAATTTCCTAATTTCCTTGTTCTTACTTTCCCGTCAAGTTTTGTTCTCCACGGCCAAACCCTTGTTGGCGTGGGAATCTCGGTTATTCGACGGAGATTTATCTCTGCGAACGGACCTTTATTCGGCGAATCTCTCGCCTTTGCTATCGTTGCGATTTTATTTGTAACATTTTGGTGCCTTCATTGGATCTCATGACGATTGAAAGCTCTGTTGTTCTCACCGATTCGATCTCCTCGGCGGCGTCTACTCCGGTGGTGACGATGGATACGACGGCAACGCTGGATAGATTCGCGTCTCAATTGGAGCTAATTTCAGTGACAGTCGGCCGGCTGGAATCCAGAATGGACTTGAATGACCGAAGGGGGGGAGGCGAAATTCCGACGTCAACCCGCCCTATTCCGGTGCCTCCGTTCTCCATTCCCCTGTTGAGTTCGTGCCCTTCCCTTCCATCCCTGCCGCAATCGACCGCCATATGGACTCCCCCAGCGTCCTGGTCGACGATCCCTCATACTGTAGGCAGCAGTCACACGCCTACGGGTTCCATGGTGCAATCCGGAGCCCATTATTTATCTCTACCCCAAACCCTTGGGGGGATTACTACTCAGCCAGCGCTGTCAGCGATGCCCACTTCATTTGGCTTGCCACCGTTTAGCTTGCCTACGGGCTCGACTATATCGATCTGCACTAGACAGCCCCAACTGCTGTTTTCCCAACCATGCCATTCAGATTACATGGGTTTAGGTGTCTCCAGCCAGACCTCCATTACGACCCCATCCGATTAATCAGTCCTCTTGCTGGGGCGCTCCGCAGAGCAGGCAACCGTTAACGTTCGGGGATCAGAAAACCATCAAAATCAAGATGGTTGCACCTCGTTTCGATGGGACGGAGGTGAATAATTGGATTTGAAGTGTACAATATTACTTCAACCATGTGGGAATCCCAGAAGAGCATCGTTTGCATTACGTAATCATGCTCTTTGAACCGAATTTGGCAGACTGGATCTGGAGTTATGTGGCTAGCCATGAGTCTGCGACATGGTTTGGATTTTTGGATGACGTGCGGCTGTTACACGAGCCATGTGGGCCTCATCAAGAAACTAACATAGACTGGTACGATTTCTGATTACCAGCTAGCTTTTGAGAAATTGCAAAATAGTGCTGTTGGGGTTCCTGACCATGTTCTTTTGGATTTATATGTGGCGGGACTGAGACAACCTATCCAAGACGAGGTCTTACTACACCGCCCACCCACTTTGGCAGCAGCTTTCGCCTTGGCCACTCGTATTGCTGCGTGTCGACCGGAGTACAATCAACCGTCTTGAGGACAGAACAGACGGCAATGGCAGTCTCGTGACCAGCGGGTGGGGCAGTCCTCGCTGCAGTCAGGCGCCGGGAATCACTAGCCACAGTTAGCGAGCTCTCGGCCTGCCGGGACCCCGGGACGACAATTGGATCTCCAAACTGCCTATTGTTCGCCTATCAGCAGCTGAAAAAGCTGATCGGGCGCGACGTAACTTATGCTACTACTGTGATGAGAAGTGGGTCTCCGGTCACGTCTGCAAACATCGATTTCTCGCGTATATGGGTGTGAATGATGATGAAGAGGATGATTTTTGTGACACTTTGGATGATAAATTGAATGACGAGGTGGTGACCGCATATCTCTCTCATATGCACGCTATGGATGGGACACGCACTTCGAAATCTCTAACGTTATCTGGGTCTATCGGAACAGTTGGAGTGGTGGTACTAGTGGACACCGGCAGTTCCCATGACTTCCTACACCCCCGTATCGCCGAGCGCTTGCACCTTCCCCTCACGGCTATCAAACCATTTAGAGTATATGTCGGCAATGGTGCATCTATTGTTTGCTCCTACATGTGCAAGGAGACAACATTGGTGTTTCAGGGAACTTCGTTTGTCATAGATCTCCACGTTCTACCTATACACGGGGCCGGACGTCGTCCTGGGTATGGATTGGTTGGAGTCCATGGGGCGTGTAACAACCGATTTTGTGTCAAGATCAATGGAGTTTGTTCGAGGAAATGACTTGGTTGTTCTCCATGGGATTGTGCAACCGCCACGCCGAATATCTTTATCATCGTTGGCCTGCTTAATGTCTTCGGCGTCATTATTTGAATTATATGAGATGGTCCCGCTGGAACCCCAATCTCAATTGGAACTGCAACCAGTAGTTGAGGAATTTTCGGCATCGCTACCGCCGACGATCAGCTCGGTTCTTCGGGCTTTTTCAGGTGTATTCCAGATGCCGCAGGGCCTTCCCCTAGCTCGGCAGTTCGACCATCGCATCCAATTATTGTCGGACTCCAAACCAGTGAATGTTCGGCCATATAGGTACCCATACTTTCAGAAAAATGAGATCGAGAAGCAGGTTAAAGAGATGCTCGATCAGGGGGTCATACAGCGCAGCCACAGTCCATTCTCATCTCCAGTTTTGTTGGTCCGAAGAAGGACAACACCTTCCGATTCTGCATTGATTACAGAGCCTTGAACAAGGCCACGGTCCCTGACCATTTTCCTATCCCGACCGCGGATGAACTATTTGATGAATTGGGAGCGGCTCGGTACTTCACGAAGTTGGATCTCTGTTCTGGATATCACCAGATCAGGATGCACGAGGCTGACACATTTCGTACCCATGATGGGCACTACGAATTTTTAGTAATGTCGTTTGTCTTGACTAATGCTCCTTCAACATTTCAGGCAGCCATGAATTGCATTTTCCATCCTTTCCTGCGGAAATCAGTCATAGTTTTCTTCGACGATATCTTGATCTACAGTCCATCCTTGGAATCTCATACAGATCATCTTCGCACGGTGCTTTCTATTTTGGAGGAGCATTACTTTTTTGTCAAGCTATCCAAATGTTCCTTTTGCAGTCAGACAGTGGATTACTTGGGACATCTGATTACCGAAGGACAACTCAAGGCGGATCCATCGAAAATCAAGGCGATGGTGGCGTGGCCGACGCCTGTGATGGTCAAGCAGCTCCGAGGATTTTTGGGCCTCATGGGGTATTACCGCCGGTTTATAGCTCATTATGCGGTTATCGCTGCACCTCTAACAGACCTTCTGAAAAAGGATGCTTTTCTTTGGACCAAAGCATCATCTGCCAGCTTTGAGGCTTTGAAACGGGCTATGACGGCGGCACCGGTGCTTCGCCTTCCTGATTTTTCGCGCACATTCTATTTGGAAACGGATGCCTCAGACTTTGGTGTGGGAGTAGTGCTGATGCAGGATGGCCATCTTTTGGCTTTCTTTAGCAAGAAGTTGGGACCGCGTAGGCGAAGTGCTTCTACCTACCACAAGGAGTTGTATGCTATTGTCGAGGCCGTCCAGAAATGGAGCAATATCTTCTGGGTAGGGAATTTGTGATACGAACCGATCAGAAGAGTCTTTGAGAATTGCTGCAACAGGTGATACAAACTCCCGAGCAGCACCTTTACGTCAGGAAGTTGATGGGGTATAAATTCAACATTGAGTATAAATCGGGGGCAGCTATTGGGTGGCAGATGCCCTGTCTCGACGCGACGAAGATATAGAGCTTGATGCGTCCTTGCTAAGCGCTATGGCCCATCCCATTCCAGACATCATGCGATTGCTGGCGGAGGAGACAGCGTCGTCAGCTCCGTTGTGCGACTTATGCCGACAGATTGAGAGGGGACTAGCTGATCCCAAGTTCACATTCCATGACGGACTGATCTATTGTGGCCGCAGAATACTTGTCGGCGAGTTCTCCCCACTCCGAGAGGCATTGATGTTCGAATATCACAGTACTCCCCAAGGAGGCCATCCTGGATTTGATCGTAAGCTACGGCGTCTAGCGGTGCAATTTTACTGGCCGCATATGCGGCGTGATGTCAAGTGTTTCGTGGCGGCTTGTGTGGAGTGCCAAACCACTAAGTATTCCACGCAGAAACCTGGGGGCGACGTCTCGATGGATTTTGTGGTGGGTCTACCACTCTCGAAAGGATACACTACTATCATGGTGGCGGTAGACCACTTATCTAAGTATGCGCACTTCGCGCCCTTGCCAGCACGCTTTGATGCGATGCGTGTGGCTCGTCTTTTTATTGAAACGGTGGTTAAACACCATGGGTTCCCTAAAACCTTAGTTTCAGACCGTGATCCTGTATTTTTGAGTGAGGCATGGGAGAATATGCTCACTCACAGTGGGACTAAACTACACTTCTCGACGGCGTACCATCCTCAATCCGACGGGCAGACTGAGGTTCGTAATAGAGGGCTCGAGCAGTATTTGAGGGCCTTCACAGCAGATCGTCCCACTAAGTGGGCAAATTTCCTTCCGTGGGTGGTGTTAGCTCTTAACTGCTTCCACCACGAGGGACTGGGCACTTCTCCTTTTCATGCGCTTTATGGCCGAGAACCTCCTCCCTTGGTGGCTGCTCAACCGTCAGTCAAACGTCATGACCCACCTACCTTGGAGTTGATTCGCCAGAGGGGCGAGCTTTTGGTTGAGTTGAGAAAGAATCTGGAGCGCGCGCAGCAACGTATGCGCACTTAAGCGAATAAACACCGCAGAGATGTCAGTTTCGAGGAAGGGGATAAAGTTCTCCTTAAGCTCCAGCAATATCGGCAGCATTTGGTGGCTAAACCGCTGTCGGCAAAGCTTGCGCGACGATTTTATGGGCCTTTTGAGGTGATTGAAAGAATTGGTCCAGTGGCATACCGCTTGAAGCTGCTGGAGGGAGCGCGAATACACGACGTCTTTCACGTCAGTTTGCTGAAACCATTTGTGGAGGGGAGTTCCCCTGCCTTTGAGGGTGAGCTGCCGGGGGATATCCTGGGGCCAGACCAATTCTCCGACCAATTAAGGTCTTGGACCGCCGTGTAGCCCTACTGGGGGATCAGGCCGTCGATCAGGTGTTGGAAGAATGGGCAGGAGCGTCACAGAGTCAACCTACCTGGGAGCCTGTGTCGGCAGTACGTCGGCGTTTTCCGCAACTCTTTGAGGACAAGGAGCCTCTTAACCGGGGAGGAGTTGATGCGAGTGTCGTCCGAACAACACCAATCGCCACTCCAGCAATTTAAGCTACCAGTGTGACCAGCGTGGCAACAAAGGGAGCAGGGGGAACGCGTGGAAAGAAGGGTCGACGAGGCCAGATAGAAGTGGAGTCTAGAAGAGATGGAAGACCGAGGAGGCAATCCAAGCAGCCAGTGAAGTTTGGAGACTTTGTTTCTCGCGAGCTTTAGTATTTTAGTTACTATTATTATTTTGAGGAATATTTATATTTTGAACTTATGTAATTTATATTATGAGTCGAGTCTTGTTGGTTCTTTCCCTGTATGATCGAGTCGAACCAAACCTTCCTATATATAAATAGGGATTCTGTGTATTGAGAAAATAAATCAATATATCTGAAATTTCCTAATTTCCTTGTTCTTACTTTCCCGTCAAGTTTTGTTCTCCACGGCCAAACCCTTGTTGGCGTGGGAATCTCGGTTGCTCGACGGAGATTTATCTCTGCGAACGGACCTTTATCCGGCGAATCTCTCGCCTTTGCTATCGTTGCGATTTTATTCGTAACAAATTCACTAGCAACATTCCTAGCCATTCTTTGTATTGTAAAAAAATATGTCTTCCTTTCTCCCAACCGCCGCGCAATGTAACCATCTTATCGTTATGCATAAATTCCATCGTGCGTTCGTCATAGTCTCAGTAAATCTCACTCAAACTCTTGAGCCACGGAGCTCCCAAGATCATCTTTGTATCATGAATGGGGATCACAAATAAATCAGCAACAAACTCATGCCCTTGAAGTGAAAACTTGACGTTGTTACACTTTTGCTTACAAAATAACGACTCCCCCTAAACATTTCCCACATAAACACGAAAAGGAGACTCGTTGGTGTAACCTCCAATCCTAATTTCTTGACTACATCGGAATGGATGAAATTATGTGTACTGCCGCCACTGATTAAGGTCCCGACATGTTCCCCCGAAATCACACCTGCCATTCTCAATGCCCAGAGAGGGTCGAATCTCCGCTTCACGGCCTCCAAGAATTCAGGCCATGTTTTCAACAAATTGTGATCATGTTGGTGGAGGAACCAATTGTACGTGCGGTGTTCAAACAGTAGGCCAACTAAGCGTAAACGATCGGCTTCCGACGTTTCAAAATAGTCGAAATAGGATTGGACCTTGTGAATCCAGACTGATGGGTCGTCTCCGTTGAATTTTGGAGGACCGATGTGAAGATTGGGCCGCCTTGCCTTGGCCTCCAATGCTGATAAGGCAGCATATTCTTCTCTATGGTTGTGAAGTTCTAACCTTAAATATTTTATGGTGGATAGAAGCTCATTTGGAGAATTATCACCATGAGTTTCACTTGCCATGATTGAAGGGGTGAAGGCGAAGTCAAGAGAAGATTAGGGTTTTCTACTTGAGAATTGGGGTTTGAATTATCAGCATGAGTTTCAGTTGTCATGATTTAATGTGAGGGAGAGAAGAAGTCAAGAGAAGATTAGGGCAAGAAAGAAGTGAATCGGTTAATGAGATAGATTTCCCTAACAAATTGCCCGTCCCAATTGGTGATGGTAGAAATAGAATTGGACATCAAATAGTGTTTAAATATGGTACTCCCTCAGTCCCAAGGTATTAGACCAACTTTCCTTTTTGGGATGTCCCAACATATTAGACTCATTTCCTTTTTTAGCAAAAAACATCTATCTTATTTTATTCTCCACCTACTTTTTTCTCTCTTCTCTCCCCTACTTTTTCCCCCTCTCATACTTTACTCTCTCCACTTTAATTATTTAAATATCAATTCCTTAAATCATGTGCCCAAAAGAAGTGAGTCTAATACTCCGGGACGGAGGGAGTATGAGTTATAAATAAGTTAATGTATATGGGAAATAAATTGGGATAACTTTCCAGAAATGGGATGCACATCTTTTTGTGGGAGGGACGAAAATGAAAAATGCATATATTTTTATGGGACGAAGTGAGTATAAATTGAAAAGCTTATTTTATTTATTCTTGTGTATAATTCTTTTATCCCAAGCAAGATGATCCTATTCTGGGGACGGCATAAGATTTTATGCAAATTATTTTTTTTCTGTTAGGTGGTGAGAATAATGTAAGAGCTAGGAAGGCATAAAGGTATTTCAGTTTTTAATAATAGGTCATCTTGATTTGGACAAATAAAAAAGGAAAGTAAGTCATCTTCTAGGACGAAGGAAGTAATTAATTACTTTTATCAAATTGAAAAGCTTGTTTTATTGTATTTTTGCCTAATTAATTAATTTTTTCAAAATCATTATTAAAATGTCGAATTTTTTTTCCATACAAAGCATGTGAAATTGAGAATGAGTTTTGAGCTGGCCCTACTCAAATTATTTTGGGCTGCATTTGCACTCCCGATTTATAATCCTCACCCAATATAAATATTACAAATAATCAAAGCAAGAAAGTAATCAAGACCTTTATTTCTGGGCCTAGTCCACGGCTAGTGGGCTTAGTTCTGATCATCCTCACGCATTATCGGGCCATCCGTGTCGATCCTCTTTGTGTTGGCCCAATGATCTCCATCACTATGCCCATAATATAATGGAATTATGTGTAAACTGATTATTGAATTTGTATCTTATTACTCCCTCCATCCCTAATAATTCGTCACTATTTGACCCGACACGGATTTCAAGAAATGTAATAAAATGTTAGTTGAAAAAGTTAGTGTCATGTGGGTCCTACTTTTATATATTAATTTTATAATAAAATATGAATGTAAAAGAGTTAGTAGAATGTATGGACCACTACCAAAAATGGTAAAAGTGATAGGTGACAAATTTTTAGGGACGGACGAAAAAGGAAATAGGTGACGAATTTTCAGGAACGGAGAGATTACTAGTTAATTGAAATTTACTTTGTCAAACATACACCTCACTTATTTCAACAAAGTTTATAAACTCTTAAATATTTTAAAAAAATTAAGCTAAACACCTACTGATTGAAGTTTTATTCTCTTCTTTCCAAAAATGAAAAAAATAAATAAGAGAATATCGATAAATATATGCAGCTTTTCGCCAATAAAATATTGACCTCAAGTCAATTGATAGAAAAATTTATTAGGAAATACCTCTATGGAAAATATATATCCATAATATTTCGTCCACAAAAATTAAGTAATACTTTTCTCATTCTATATATAAATCCAAACGTTTCCTATTTTCCACATTTGGTAACGAATCATATGTGGGAAATGTAGGATTGTGTAGATTTCCATTGAACAAAAACCATTGTTTCCTCAAGGATAAGAAGCCGATGATGAGTATGGATTTTTAGATGGATTTGGTTTGCGAAGTGTGGTGACGGGATATGGACGTGGATTTGTAGTTGGAATTCATGAGGAGGAGGTGATTTAAGATAAGCATTGTGGTTAATTTTCATGAGCCTTATTCGGCAGTCTCGCATGTTGGGAGCTATTAACGTGTGATGTTTAGCAAATAATGCATTTCAGAATTTGCAATGTTGTATTTCTAAAAAATTTGTTGCAAATAATTATTGTCTTTCAAGATAATTAATAAAGTTCTGAGAGTCTTGTGAGGAAACTTACCACATGCATGATACAAGTGACAAAGAAACAAGTTATTGACAAAGAAACGAGTTATTACTAGGTGAATCTAGATCAAAGTAGATGTAAAGATGATAACAAATGTAAATAGATAAAAATAAAGGATCAAGTTCTAATCAAAGTCTTAATCTCAGGATTTTCCAAACTCTTAAATATTTTCCAAGTTCTTAATCAAAGTCTAAAAACAAAATCAAATCCCAACTTATTTCAAATAAAATACTAGCAAACTATAATGACTTGATGCTAGTCAAAAATCAAAATGTCTTCCATAGTTCACATCCCAGCAAATTCCTTCTTTGCATTGTAAATAATATGCCGTCCGTCCTCCCAAACGCCGTGTAACACAACCAGCTTATCATTATGCATAAATTCTATCATGTGGTTGGCATAGTCTCGGTATACATCAGCCAAAGACTTCAGCCACAGAGCTCCTAAGACCATCTTTGGACCATGAATGGGGAGCACAAATAAATCAACAACAAACTCATGTCCATGAAGTGAAATCTTGACGTTGTTACGCTTTTGTTTACATGAATCCAAATAACCATTACCCACATACACATGAAAAGGAGGATCGGTTGGCGTAACATGCCACCGAAGCTGCTCGATAATATTGGGATGGATGAAATTATGTGTACTGCCGCCACTTATTAAGGTTTCGACATAAACTCCCGAAATTGTACCTGTCACTCTCAACGCCCGGCCGAATCTCCGTTTCACAACCTTCAAGAATTCAGGCCATATTTTCAACGAATTGTGATCATGTTGGTGAATGTTAAATTCTCTAAATTCTATCCCACATTGACTTGGTGAAGATCCCATCTAATCTATATAAGTGAGTGGTCCATTTCTAATATGGTATCAGAGTGGTTTTCTCTTTATCTCTTATCTAGCTCACAAGTGGAAGACCGATGTCCTTTCCGACCCACATCGATGATGGTTCTCTTATCTCTTGCATTGCCTATCCACGTGATGGAAGACCGATATATGTCCTTGCTGGCCCACACGTGAGGGTGCGTGTTAAATTCTCTAAATTCTATCCCACATCGACTTGGTGAAGATCCCATCTAATTTATATAAGTTTGGATAACTCTCCCCCTTACAAGCCCTTTTGAGGGATCCCATCTAATCTATATAAGTTTGGATAACCCTCCCCCTTACAAGGCCTTTTGAGGGGTGAGTAACCCGTTTCTAATAGTGAAGGAGCCAATTGTACGCCCGGTGTTCAAAAAGGTGAGTGATCCATTTCTAATAGTGAAGGAGCCAATTGGACGTCCGGTGTTCAAAAAGTTGTGCAGCTAAGCGCAAACGGTCCTTTTCCGAAGTTTCAAAATAGGACTGCGCCTTGTGAATCCAGCCTAATGGGTGGTCTCCGTTGAATTTTGGAGGATCGATCCGAAGTTTGGCCTTCTTCACGGAAAAAATTGCATCTCCGTCTAGCTTGGCCTCCAATGTCGAAAAAAGCCGATACGCCCGGTCTGATAAAGCAAGATATTCTTCTCTGTTGTTGAGAAGTTCCAACCTTAAAAGATTTTATGGCTGACAGAATTTCTTCTTGAGAATTATCAGCATGAGTTTCTCTTGCCATGGTTGAAACACCAACCATCTGCATTACATATTAACTTGAAAACTATTTTATATATATACTTCCTCCGTCCCGCTTAAGATGACACATTTTCCTTTTTAGTTTGTCCCAACTAAGATGACACATTTCCTTTTTTGATAACTTTCTCTCTCCAATTAATACACTTAACCACTTTTTCTCACTCCTATTAAATATCCATCTTTCTTTATCTCTCTACTTTAATACTTATACCCACCTTCTCTCTCTCCAATTAAACACTTTAACCAATAACTCCTAAAACCCCGTGTCGGCTAAGCAATGTGTCATCTTAGCCGGGACGGAGGGAGTAATATATATAGGTACTGTCTCAAATGGGTGGGGGTTTCAAGGGCCCCCATATACCCATGTAGGTCCGCCCCTGCATCAATATTTTAGGTAATTGTATACGAGTTATATCTTTTGTGTGGAGATATCAAGAAAAATTGGAAAGATTTGATTACTTTAGTTAAATTAAATTAAGATATCAAGAAAATTTAGGAAGATCTTAGTTTTCTGTCCCAAACAGGCCCATGTAGGATAGTTATAAACTCAATCCTGTCAACCTCTTGACTTGTTGGCCCATTGGTCCCTATCTATCGCCAGGCCCGTAGAGAAATCACATGTCATTCAACAAAAAATAAGTTCAATATGATAGAGGCCCAATAGTAAGTCCAAGGGTGAAGAAGATTAGGGTTTTGGAAAAGATAATTGTGCAATATTTATTTATTTGACGCAAGAAATCTTAACATGGTCAACAATATGATTTTTATGCTACATTAATATATTTTCTTTCAGATATTATGAAAAGTTGTGAAGATTGCGTACTTTCTTTTAATTCAATTAAGATATCAAGAAAAGTTAGGAATATTGCTTATTTTAGTTAAATTCAATTAACTAATTTACCTAATAGTTAAAGTAAGTTTTTAAATTTATATTTTAAATTTATTAAATAATAATGATAGTAATAATAATAATAATAATAATAATAATAATAATAATAATAATAATAATAATAATAATAAAATAATGATGAAAATAATAACGGTAATAAAATAAATTTATACTTAATATTTGAACTAAGTTGCTGTTAATAAATTATTAATTAAGAAATTAATTAATTAATAATAGTAGTAATTATTAATTTATAACTTTCTTAATTATTTATTAGAGAGAAAAGTAGAGAGGATAAAGTAAGTGAGGGAGTATAGTAAGTGAGGAAAAAATGTTAGTTTTTGCTCAATATGGAAATGATTTACTATGTGGAACGTTCTGAAATGAAAAAATGACTCCATGTAATGGAGAGAGTAATCGATAATATACTAATATAGTAGTATTGATATTAATAGTAGTACTAGCAATAATAACATTAACATTAATTATTTTGTTGTGTTAAGTATTAAAATAAATATTATAAATAAAGAATATCTAAGTGAAAATAGGATGCGAATTCTTGCATTACTTTTCTTGTTACATCCCGACTTTTCTTATCCTTTTAGTTAACCTTGAAAGGCATCAAATGGGTCGCATTTTTTTATAAATCTTTCTTTTCTTTTGATAATTTAAAAGAGTTGATTTCAAGAAGCGTAAGTCTTGACGAGCCTTTTTGTTCGACGCACTTGTAGCAACACAATACTCTTTTCTCCTGCACATACAAAACAAAATAGTAAAATAAAAGGAGTACTCCTACACATACAAAACAAAATAGTAAAATAAAAGGAGTAGATTATTAAAATATGTACATATATACGCCCATGACAAAAAGAAGATACAATTAAAAAAATATACTCCCTCCGTCCCATTTAAAATGCAACATTTGAGAATCGGTTTGTGAGTTAATGAAGAGAGAGTAAAGTAAGAGAGATGAAAAAGTAGAGATAGAGTTATTTCTATTTTAAGAAATGTTTCAATTTTAATGAGACAATCGAAAAAAAGAAAACGTTTTATTTTTAATTGGACATAGGATAATTATAAGAGAAAGGCACCTCGGTGAGTACTGCTTTGTAAAAGGGCTAATAATCATACACGTATTCAAATACGTGTAAGACCAAATTCATGAATTTATAAATCTGTGCTACCATCTCTCAGTCCTCTTTCTCCCCCCAAAGCAAGAAAATAAATACGAAGCTCTTAACATACCAAATTTTGCTAGGAGAACAAGAAGGTAATCTCCTTTTATAATTCAGTACATTCATATAAACTTTTGAACTTAAAACCTAAATCAACATCAAATTTAACAGCTTGTTCACCACAAAGTTTTTCTTTTGGCATGATAAAATGCTTAGGTTCCCCGAAATCCATGAAATAAGCAAACTAAGTCATAATTTCATAATAATGTTACAGTTAAGAAACTTGTCTCGAGGTAAAGGTTCTGTCCGGATTCCGGCGACAGCTACGGCAGTAACTACGAAAATTTCAAAAACATAGAAATCTTTTAGTTCATCCAAATCTGAAACTGTTGAGGCGGTGCATGACAGTGACGGCGGTGGAATCCGAGAGGGAGAGATGGAGGCCCGCGACGGCGAGCCGCCACGTTCACAGCAGCGACGGCGGCGTAACAGGTCCGAGAGAGGAGAGATTTAAAGGGGAGAAAGAGGGGGGGGGGGGGGAACGGAGAAGAGAAGAGGGGCGCCGCCGGAGGCGACAGCGGACGGTGGCGCTGAGCTGGAGGAGGCGCCGGCAGGAGGAGTTTCGCTCACATCAAAATAGGATTTGGGTGTGAATGGTGAGGGAGATGAAGTGGGTACTCCTATGTGGGTTATTTTGTTGTTGGGCTAACATTTATTTGTTTGGGCTAAAGGAATGAAATAATTAATTCGAGCCCAACTCCGTTTTAATAGTTGGTGCTTCAGTAAATATATCAAAGAGGCCCAATTCCCCAATTAATTACTCTGGGTTTAAAATAAAATAGTTTATTAATTTTCCAATTTCCGTTAGAGTTATGCGAGGGAAAATTTCGAAGTAAAGTATGGAGTGTCAATTTAGCCAAGCCCGGAAATAATGAAAGAAGGAGCATTAAATATTATATGAGTTAGAAATTTCTTAAAGAATAGTGCAAAAGAAAAAAGATTAATTAGGACGCATGCATTCTAAGTACATAATTTTCTTGAGTCTGATTAAGTACATGTTTTTATTTTCGAAAAGAAAGCTATCTTCGCGAACAAGTTGTGGTCGGAGTAAGGAAATTCAAGTTTAAACGCGCAAGGTGAATTTTTCTATCCTATATACTAATGTGGATGAAAATATGAAAATGTGAATCTATGTTTGTTGTTTATATAAATGATGTTGTCTTGCCATTAATGATTTGTTTTATGCCTATCTATTTGGTTGGAACGTAAGAATCGAATTCGAGTCCAAGTGAGGGTAGTGTCCCTACTCGGATTAGTGTACACAAGTGGCCGTGGAAGGTGGCCACCTTCCACGGGTCACAAATAAAGTTATGGAGGTCGTGGGAGGTGGCCACCTCCCCGGCTGGAGAAAAAGGTAGGTGAACGTGAGAGAGCACCATCTCCACGGCACTTGGTGTTCAGATATGGCGAAAAGAAAGAAAGAACTTAGACTGATCAGTCGAACTTTAGCTCACAAAGAATTTAGTAAGCTCGGACCTTTTAAGAGAAAATCCTCAAGTGTTACTGTGATGGCATGACAATATTTTCATTTTATGTATGTATATTTCGGCAATGTGTTCAATGAGTATTTTTATACTCAGCCCTGCATATATTTCTAAATGTGCAGGTTGAGCAGTGACAGTGGAAAATGCTAAGCAGAGTTATGATTTTCTTTTGATTTTAAGTAGAGGCTCTCGGAGGTGCATGTCTCCATACATGTGACCGTGTTCATTCCGCTGCGTACTAAGGTTCTAGATAACATCGACTGTTCTCTTACACTCTGATAATTATTTATTGAAAAGTAAGATGTCTATTCAAGTTCTGGTGATTAAGAGTTAGTTTGAAATTGTTTCCTCCTTTATTTCGAAAATGAGTATTCAGTCATTGTTTATCCCTTTCTATTCCCCTCTTCTTATTTCCCACCCCTAGTCACGGTTTCCCGGCTTTGCTATCCCTAGCAAAGTGCGGTCGTGACATTTCTTTATGTTTAAGATTCTTTTATATGTTTGATAAAAATTAAAGAAATTCTAAAATTTTAAAATATTTGGAATAATTACTTTCTAAGAGTAGGATCCTAGTACTAAAAAACAAACAGACCCACGAAGGATATTTATAAATGACTCCATAATCATCGCTCAACATAAAAAACTATAATCCACCACTAATGGGCTCGGTTTGGTCCTCCCACCCTTTTCAAAATGCTTATAAAACATATTTTGAAAAACGAAGCTAAACACGTAATAATTGAAGTTTTACTCTAATCCTTTCCTTGAATGAAAAAATCAACGATATTTTAACAACACATTGAGTTCATTATCTACACCGGGAGTTCATCGAGTTTATTATCAAACCTGACCCAAAACCCAATCCGATATCATCGAATTCTTATTGGGTCGACCCTTTAGTGATCCAAACCCAAAAATTGCGTGTTCGTGGTTGATTTTCATGTTGAGTCAAAATTTAACAGCCCTAGTTGACCCTAGTGCACTGCTATTGGACTCAAACTAATTTTATCAAAAAATGAATTCAATATATTAGAGGCCTGATTGTAAGCCCATTATAAATTAGAAACGCTAGAAATTTGTGAATTCAAGACACTTATATCATTGAAGAGATATAGAATTATGAAGAAATGAAATGTATAGAGTGTTTATTGAAATCAATAACTATAATGGAATTTTTTGAAACTGAATATGGAAATTATTAAATGTGTAAAATAAACAACTAAAAACCAACGAAATAAAGTTGTCTTCTCATTTTTGAAAAATATAAAAAAGAAAATACCAAGTCTTCTGGATAATTTAAGAAGACTTATAAGTTGGGCCCTCTAAGTCAATATATGTCTATACTTCTCTATAATTGAGGATTATTTAATTTTTCCCACAAATTTCTCTAAGAGAATTTAATGAATGATAGCTCCATAAGTGGGAAGACTTACCAAGTCTTCGGCAATGTCCTCAATTTTCTTAACACAACTTCAAGATCAGATCTACAGGAAGCATTTTCTTGATGTAGAGGTCTTTTTGTAAACATAAACAATTTTGACTTTTCTAAGTAAATAATTTTGGGGTAGGAATATAACTACTACCTTTGTCCCTGAAAATTTGTCTCATTTTTCCATTTCTGTTTGTCCTCCAAAATTTGCCCCATTTTACATTTTATCATTTTTGGTAGTGAACCTCATATTCTACTAACTCATTCCTACTCACACTTTATTATAAAACGAATATATAAAAGTATGATCCACAATCCACTAACTTTTTTAACTCACTTTCCATTACATTTCTTAAAATCCGTGCCGGGTCAAAGTGAGACAAATTTTGTGGTACGGATGTAGTATAAAGCAAATTAAAAAATCATCACTATTCTGTTTATGACAATAGACGACTTTTTCGTAATCGCCATTAAATTGTTACCTAGAAAATTTTAGCCTAATGGATACATCTCTAGATCAGGTATATATATAGTGTTAGCTCAAATCTTGTATACACCACACATTGCTAGCTACTTTTAAAATCAAGCCTAATGGTTACATCTTCCCACCTCTACCTCCTTCTAACATCATTTTTACTACTGCAATGGTTAATTGATTATAGCTCAGCCAACTCAAATATAAACAACGATCGTTCTTCACTTATTTCCTTCAAATCTCGAATCTCTTTCGATCCCTATAAAATACTAACCAAAAATTGGAGCAGTGAGAGCAGTATTTGTAGTTGGATGGGAGTTACTTGTGATTCTCACTATCTCAGGGTGACTCAGTTGAATATATCATCCATGGGCCTTGTAGGAACCATTTCTCCTGAAATCGGAAATCTTTCTTTTCTCGTTTCTTTAGATATAAGTGAGAATTCCTTTCATGGCCCTATTCCCCAATCTATGTTCAACATGTCATTTTTAGAAGTTTTGAATTTGAGGAATAACAGTTTGTCTAGTAGTCTACCTCTTGATATGTGCAAACACAATCTCCATAGGCTCAAGAGACTTCGTATTTCTTTCAACGAGTTGCATGGGGAAATACCATCGAGTTTGGGGGAGTGTTCGCAACTTGGGTATCTTTCTTTGCAAAGAAACAATTTCAGTGGACGCGTGCCAACACAAATTGGGAACTTGAGATTGCTTCAACAATTATATTTGGGTTCAAACAATTTAAGTGGTAAGATCTGATCTCCATGATCTCAAAACTTCATATTACATGTTCAAACTTATGTTTATAATTGGATATTGATTTGATCTAATATAATTTACTCATAGGAAGTATTCCGAAAGAGATCGGTGCTCTTACTGATTTACAATTTTTGGATATGGGGACAAACAACTTTATTGGCCTCGTGCCAAGTGAAATTGGGAACTTGACAATGCTTCAACGGTTGTACCTTGATAACAACATGTTAAGTGGTATGACCTTATGTCAAGCTCTTACATTTCCTAAATTTTAATCATTGCAATTTACTGACAGGTATTATTCCAAAAGAGATTAGTGCTCTTTCTAATTTAAAACTTTAGACATGAGTATCAACAACTTTAGTGGCCCTGTGCCAAGTGAAAATGGGAATTTGACAATGCTTCAAATTTTGGACCATGAAAAGATCTTATTTCATGCTCTAACATACCCTATACGTTGGAACTAGATAGATTTGGATCTCTTATACAGAACAAATGGAAGAACTCATCCCAAAAGACTATAGATAGCCTATATACCCCACACTAGTTGCTCTCACAACCGATGTGGGGATTGAGTCCATAACATTCGACCCTCCTTTAAGGGCCAACGTCCTCGTTGGTCACGGTTGGTTGCCACCACTCTGAGTTCTCGTTGGTCGCGGCCACGTTGGCCACGGAGGATTCTTTGCCCGGCCACCACTCCGTGGGTCACCATTCCGAGTCGGCTCCAAACGTACTCGTTGGTCACGGCGAGTTCGTTGCCCGGCCACCACTCCGAGCCATTTGGGCTCTCGGTGAAAGCACCAATTGTTAAGGATGAAGTTCCTTAACTCGGATAATTTGCGTCGAACATCGCGGGAGCTATTGCCCAACGATCACTCCGGCGTCAAATTGTGGAATAAAAGGTAGTCGCCGGAGCTTTGCCGGTTGATCAAACCAGGAATGATACGATAAAAGCGTAAAGATAATATGAAAGGGTAATTGATATTTCTTGAATGGTGGAAAGGAATAACAAAGTCCTTATTTATAATGCTAAATACCCTAACTTAGAGAATAAGAAAATAATAATAAGCATATATGGAAAGATATCTCGTATCAATCTCTTTCGATATTATTTCTTATGCCCTCCGTCCCAACTAAGTTGAGTCATATTCCTTTCTGAGAAGTCCCAACAAAGTTGAGTCATTCCATTTTTGCCTAAAAACAAAACATCCAATCATTCTTACTTTATTTCATCATCTTTTTTACTCTTTCTTTATCTCTCCTACTCCCTCCGTTCCATTGTAATGGAGGCAAAACTTTTCGGCACGGAGATTAAGAAAAAATGTATTAGGTGAGTTAAGTAAAGAGAGAATAAAGTGAAAAATGAAAAAGGTAGAGAGATGAAGAAAGAAAAAAGTAAGAGAGTAAAGTAGGTGTGGAAAAATGTGTTGACTTTTACTAAAAAAGGAAATGACTCTATTACTATGGAACGGACGAAAATGGAAAAACGCCCCTATTACTATGGAACGGATGGAGTACTTTTTTCTCTTTTCTATTTTATTTTACTTTCACTTAATCTATTCAACACAATTTTTTAATCTCTGTGACCAAAAGTTTTGTAACAACTTAGTTGGGAGGGAGTATTACATAGTCAAATTAATTAATTAACTCATTTGGATCTCATGAGCTGCCATTATTTCACATGTAATATTCCAAAACAAATTGGTCGTCTTCATTTGGAGGTATTCAATATTGCCGAGAGAACTTGGAAACTTGGAAACAAATTGGGCGTCTTAATTTGGCTTGACGTCAATACTCACACTCTCTGTCTTTCTCTCCTGCAGTGAGGATGACCTACAGCTTTTCCTACACCATCCCCTACTCCACCCCTCACAAACATAAATATGATGGTAGGGCCATTACTCATGTATATTAGAGGTGGAGTAGAGGATGGCGTAGGAAAAGCCGTAGGTGATCCTTACTGATGAGCCCCATTTAAAAATACTCTCTCTGTCCCATTAGAAATGAAACGTTTTCCTTTTTGGTATGTGCCATTAAAAATGAAACGTTTCTAAAAATGGAAACAATATTATCTCTACTTTTTCATCTCTCTTACTTTACTCTCTCTTCATTTACTCACAAAACAATACTACATATGTCGAAAAGCAAATGTTACATATTTAATGGGAGTAACAATTATTCCACAATTAGGGTGTATCAACCTTCCTATTTTGATTATACTGTTAATTAAAATTCATTGTATTAGTAATATTTTTAATTAGTAGGAAACAAAAATGTTAAGGGATATTATTGGATACTAATCTACATTAATATAACTAATTCATTGGATATTATGAGTTGCCATTTTCAAAATTTGTACTACAGGTAATATTCCAAAAGAAATTGGTCATCTCAGTAGATTGGAGACACTCACTATCGCAATCAACAATATTAGTGGACCATTGCCAACGGAAACTGGAAACCTGACAAGCATTCGTGAGTTTTGGCTTTTCAACAACAATTTAGACGGTATCCTCTCTCTCTCTCTCTGTTCTCTCTCTGTGTGTGTATACTCCTTCCGTCTCACTCTAAGCGGAGCATTTCTAATTCGGCACAGAGTTTGTAAGTAGTGTTGTTTGTGTGTAAAATAAGAGAGAGTTAAAAAGTAGAGAGAATGATATTTCTATTTTTATGAATGTGTCATTAAAAGTATGACATCCCAAAAAAAGAAAATGCACTTAGAGTGGGACGGAGGGAATATATATCTACTACTCCCTCCAGTCCCCATCGAATATCCCATATTCCTTATTTGAATGGTCGCCAATAAATATCTCCGTCACTTTTACTATTTTTGTTAAATGGACCTCACATAGTGTTGTTTTGTGTGTAAAGTAAAAGGAATAAAGTAAGAGAGAGTTAAAAAGTAAAGAGAGTGATATTTCTATTTTTATGAATGTTTCATTTAGAGTGGGACATCCCAAAAAGGAAAATGCACTTAGAGTGGGACGGAGGAATATATATATCTACTACTCTCTCCAGTCCCCATCGAATATCCCATATTCCTTATTTGAATGGTCGCCAATAAATATCTTTGTCACTTTTACTATTTTTATTAAATGGACCTCACATCTCACTGACTTACATTTTATTATAAAAATCAATGTATAAAAATGACGCACACACACTACATTAACTTTTTCCACCTAATTTTCTTCACATAGGCAAAGAATTTCTTAAAACTCCCACTAGTCAAATATGAGATATTTAATGGGGACCAGAGAGAATATATGCCATTCTTGATCCCTGTTCAAAATCAATTTTTAGGTCCAATACCTTCCGCCATTGGAAATATGTCAGAGCTGGCTTATTTAGGGCTTGCACATAACAAATTAATTGGAGAGATTCCATCATCTATTTGCGACATGAGATTACTGTCACTCCTCCATTTAGCAGACAATCATTTGGAAGGACAGATTCCAAAGTGCTTGGGGAACTTCAATAGTTCACTATTGCTTCTTAATTTGGGTCAAAACCAAATCATAGCCCTTCAATCTACATTTGCAAAAGGATGTAGTCTTCAGTACATTAATCTGAAAGACAATAAATTGGAAGGAATACCACACTCCTTAATCAACTGTCAAAGTCTGGAAAGCATTGATGTTGGTGATAATGAAATACGAGGTGCATTTCCCTTCTGGATGGAAAGATTCCCACAACTTCGCGTCCTCATCTTGAGGTCTAACAAGTTGAATGGGACTATGTTGGAGGCTTCAAAGACTGGGCATCCGTTTCCAAAGTTGCAAGTCTTGGATATATCAAGAAATGCGTTTGTTGGCTCTTTACCTGATAGATATTTCTCGAAATTTGGAGGTATGATAGATGCTAAGGATAATCTAACACACGTCCAGAAGGATGTGCTCCAAAGATATTTTGACTTAAGTGTCACTTTGAAAGGTTTAGATCAGACATTGTTGAGATTGATGGATACACTTACAACGATCGATTTTTCTTCCAATAAATTCTCTGGGAATATTCCAGTTTCCATAGGCAATCTTAATTCTCTGAGATACTTGAATTTGTCCCGTAATACTCTCACGGGACAGATTCCCGTGTCGCTTGGGAATATAAGTATTCTTGAGTCATTGGATTTGTCATGGAATAGATTACGTGGAATCATTCCAATGGAGTTGACAGGGTTGACATTTCTTTCGAAATTAAATCTATCAATGAATAATCTTGTGGGGACGATACCACAATCTGGGCAGTTTTCTACGTTTCAAAATGATTCATATATAGGTAACTTAGATTTGTTGGGATTCCCGTTAACAAAAATTTGTGGATTAATTTATGAAGAACCAATTGTTCCTCCACAAGGTGATGATGATGAGTCTAGATTTATAGATGGATTTGGTTGGCGAAGCATGGGGATGGGGTATGGAAGTGGATTTGTAGTTGGAACTGGAATTGGTTACATGATTATAAGAAGCGGAAGGAAAAGATGGTTAGTTGAATTCTTTCTTGGTGTTGGATATAATAATAGTAAGATGAATAGAAGAGATGGAGCTAAAGCAATACCAAGGAGAAGGTGATTAAAGATATACATTGTACTTTTCATGTGTTTCATTTGGAACACTAGCATTTTGTGTGTATGATTTAGCAAATAATGCATCTTAAACTATGCAGTGTTGTATTTCTAAGTTAGACTACTTTTATTTATAAAATTATACATATTGTCTCTAATGTGTGATGAAGCAACCCTTGCATGCAATCTGCACAGGTGCTAAAAATTCAAATATTTTAATGTTCAAAATTGTTTTCTAATCCTATGTCTTAGACTTTGGCCCAAAATATAACTCTGATATTTTGTTTCTCTTAAACAGAAGTATTTCACTACTAAAAAAATAGCCTAATAGTAATACTACACCAAGTTTGTGGCACTTTAAAAAAAATGCCATTACAGATAGTCACTCATTACACCAATATTTCACCACACTTATATCCTAAATTAATACGACGTTTCCAAATATAATGATGATGATTATTTGATTAAAATATAATGAATGCTAGTATCTTTTATGAATAAATAGTTTAGTTTCCTGATTTGCATCACAAACTGTTAATATTAGACAGAGCTTACTCAGTTCGAGTGAGATTCCCTGAATCTCATTCAATTGCCGTTTTCGTGCCTTTTCATGCCCGTTTCACCTGTATTCTTGGCAAGTTAGAAACAAACTCATTAAACTCCCAAAAGTCATATAATTGGTCAAAAACTATAGAACTTGTTATATATTGGATTTTGTAGAACTTAGTCATTAAACCTATAGATTGGTGTAACATCCCGAGTTTTTCCTATCTTTTTAATTGATCATGAAAGAACGTCAAATGGGTATCCGAATTTTTTTCGTTTAATCTTCATTCCTTTTCAAAAATTAAAGGTGTATTAGATGTTTGCGATTGATCGATAAGAGTCAGTAATTTATGTTTAGAAATTAACATACCATTAAAGTATTAATTGCTAAATTTTATGATTTAAATTTAAGAAGTAAAGCATAGTTTGTGGGCCTAATTTAAAAGAAAATTTCATCTTTTTTGGAGTCCACTCTCTCAAAGCCCAAATCACTAAAATAATTTGGTCTTTGCAGCCCAAAGATCCAATGCCAAATCTCTTTGCATAATTTGCTGATAGCTCTCCTCCACCTCCACCTCCTGCTTGATTACCCTCCATCGCCTGCTCAGATTCTGCCTCTTCCTCCACCTCCGGCTTGATTACCCTCCACCTCCTGCTCAGATTCTGCCTCATGATATTAACGGTATACTCATCCCCATCATTCATAAACTGCAAACCTTTAGCAAATTGAGAGAGAAAGCCGAGAGGGGAAGAGGCAGAAGAAACTGATGTCTTTTGTTTCAATACAGGCCAAGGAACTACTCCTTTCGCCCTACAGTTTGCACCCCAAATTCAAATTTAGGTTGAAAGGTATACTCCCTCTCAATTTCAAGTCCCAATCATCAATTCATATATAGCATATCATCATCCACCACTCTTCCACAAGTAATTTAATCAATCAACAATCAACCAAACAAAGCAATCAAACTCCAACAATTGAACACCCATCACAGAGTAATTGAAAACTGAAAACGAAAGAACATAGCTTTGTAAAAGAACTTATCATTCGGGACTGTTCGGAGTTGTTTCGGGGGCTGCCGGATACCAGCGAGGTTGTTTCGAGCTCAGTCGGGGCTGCTGGATACCGATTCAGGGCTGTCCGAACAGCAAGCGTACGACGGAGGGGCGTGCAGAGGCGGCGCATCACAGCAGCGACAGCATGAGCAGGGCCGAGAGAGGAGAGGAGAGAAGAGAGGGTGAAGAGAGGGTGAAGAGAGAGAGAGGACGAGGGAGGAGAACTGGGTGAGGAGAGAGAGAGATGAGGAGAAAGGGGACACCGCCGGAGGCGGCGGTGGCGCCGGTGGGGCGGTAGGTCGACGGCAGCAGGGTATGAATGGGGGAGGCGACTGAAATCCTGATTTGGGAAAAAGGGTTTCCCTTTGGCCCCCTATTTTGTGCATTTGGGGAAGAACAAGTCAACAGCTATTGAGTGAGAGAGAGACCGATAAGTAAGGGAGTATATGGGCTGATTTCATTTTAGAATTGGGGCTGCTCTTTTTCCTAATTAATTGATGGATCAATAATTTAATTAGAGTTGGAATTTACGGTTAGGCTGGAATTATTAATTTTGGGCCAAGATTTATCCAAAAAGCAAGAAAAGGGTCGTTGGACCGGATGAAATTAATTTTTAAGAGATTTTGGGCCTAAGAATAAAATTGGTTAAGTAAACTAAAATAATTAGTAGCGATCCGAGTTGTAATAGTTTTGCGTAAAGTTATAGCAACGTACGGAGTATCAATTTAGTCGAAGTCTGAAAATAATAGAAGAAGAAACATCAATAGTATATGAGTTCTATAAATTTCTTAAGGATAAGTGAAATAAGAAAAGAGAATTAATTATGAGGCATATATTCCTATTAAAGTCTAAGAAATTCTTGAAGTCTGATTAGTATTTTATACTATATCGTTTTGTCTTGAAAAAGGTTATCTCCTCAAGTTAAGGGCGGAACGAGAAAATCAAGTTAAAGAAATTAAACGAACGAGGTGAACTTTTCTATCCTACATACTAATGTGGATAAAATGTCAAATATTTTGAGATGATATTTAGTTATGAAAATGATGTTGTCTTGCCATAAATGATTTATTTTATGTGTATGAAGCCTATCTATTTGGTTGGAACATAAGAATCGAATTCAGGTCCGAGTGAGGATGGTGTTCCTACTCGGATTAGTGTACACAGGTGACCGTGGAAGGTGACCATCTTCCATGGCACAAAGATTATGTAGTGGAGGCCGTTGGGAGGTGGCGACCTCCCCGACTGGAGAGCACCATCTCCGCGGCACTTGGTGTTCAGATATGGCAAGTACCAAAAGAACTTAGACTGATCAGTCGAACTTTAACTCACAAAGAATTTAGTAAGTTCGGGCCTTTTAAGAGAAAACCCTCGAGTGTTACTGTGATGACATGACAATATTTTCATTTTATGTATGTATATTTCGGCAGTGCGTTCACTAAGTATTTTTATACTCAGCCCTGCATATATTTCTAAATGTGCAGGTTGAGCAGTGACGGTGGAGAATGCTGAGCTGAGTTATGATTTTCCTTTTATTTTAAGTAGAGGCTCTCGGCGGTGCATGTCCCCATACATGTGACCGTGTTCGTTCCGCTGCGTACTGAGGTTCTAGATGACATCGACTGTTACTCTCATAATTATTTATTAAAAATGTAAGATTTTCATTCAAGTTCTGGTGATTAAGAGTTGGTTTGAAACTGTTTCCCCCCTTACTTCTAAGTGTATATTCAGTCATTGTTTTATCCCCTTTCTGTTCCCCTCTTCTTATTTTCCAACCTTAGTCACAGTTTCCCGGTTTTGCTATCCCTAGCAAAGTACGGTCGTGACAATTAGATTGAAATGTAAAATGGAAAAATGAGTTAATGGAATATGAACTCAACTTTTATATATTGGATTTTATAATAGGACGTGAGTAATTATTTGGTTGAGTGTGATTCACTGGCAGAGGAAGTAATATAATTAAATGATCCATAAGTAGATAATACAGCAGGATTAATCCAATTTCAATAACTAAAAAATAAATAAAAACGATATCAAATCCTAACGTACTTCGAATAAAATAACAAACCAATTTCAAGATAGCAAATGGAATAATAAATCAACTATGACAAAAATGGAAATATGAGTTGATACTTATCCGAAATGTCTTCTTCCATAGTTGATATATATCCCTTAGAAACAATATTCCTACTCCTTGATTGCATTGTAAAAAATATGCTGTCCCTTCTCCCAAACACCGCGTAAAGTAACCCACGTATCGTTATGCGTAAATTCCATCGTGTGGTTGTCATAGTTTCGATAAATCTCACCCAAACTCTTCAGCCACGAAGCTCCTAAGACCACTTCAGCACCACTAATGGGGAGCAAAAATAAATCAACAACAACCTCATGTCCTCCAAGTAATAACGTGGAGTAGTAACATTTTTCTTTACATAGGAATGTCGACTCATTGCCCATAGAAACACGGAAAGGATTGGTTCGCATAACCATCAGCCCATGTTTCTTGGCAATTTCGGGTTGGATGAAATTATGTGTACTGCTACCACTGATTAAGGTTCGGACATTAACCCCCCAAATTGTACCTGTCACTTTCAACGCCCGGGGAGGGTCGAATCTCCGTTTCACGGCCTCCAAGAATTCAGGCCATGTTGTCACCAAATTGTTATCGTGTTGGTGAAGGAGCCAATTGGACAGTCCAACTAAGCGTAGACGGTCAGTTTCCGACGTTTCAAAATAGGACTGCACCTTATAAATCCAACCTAATGGGTCGTCTCCGTTGAATTTTGGAGGATCAATATGAAGTTTGGCCTTGTTCGCGGCAAAAATTGCGTCTCCGTCTACCTTGGCCTCCAATCCAAGTTCCAATCTTAAAGATTTTATGGTTGACAGAATTTCTTCTTGAGAATTAGCATGAGTTTTTCTTGCCATGAGGGAGAGCGGCAAGGGTGTAAAAGATTAGGGTTTTGGAAAAGTTAATCGTGCCCGTTGATGATACGAATAGCCATGTATTTATGTGACGCTAGAAATCATAACTAGGTCAACAATATGATTTTTATATATATTTTGTTTGAGATATTAAGAAAAGTTGTGAAGATTACGTACTTTCGTTAAATTCAATTAAGATATCAAGAAAAGTTAGGAATATTGCTTACTTCAGTTCAATTCAATTAACTAATAGGGACGTGATCAAATGCAAACTCTAAATATTGTACAAACTCCAAACTATGATCTGGACCGTTAGAAAATATCAACAGATCATGAAATAATAGCAACAAAAAATGTCAACACAATGTCAACGGTTGATGTTGTGTTGAAATTGCGTTGAAATTGTATTGATATTGTGTTGATATCAGAATCTTGAAATTTTATACTGTGTTGACATTATGTTGATATTGTGTTGAAAAAGTTTGGAGTTTGTACAATATATGAGTTTGCATTTTATCACTACCCCTAACTAATATACCTAATAGTTAAAGTAAGTTTTTAAATTTAATACTACTAATAATAATAGTAATTATTAATTTTCTTAGGTATTCAAATGAACCCCTTTTCAACTGAATTATCTTGGTATATTTCAGTAATTTAGGTATCATTATTCCTTAGCCTAGTCCTCGGCTTGTGGGCTTGGTTTGATCTTCTCGGCCCAAACTAAGCATTATCGGCCCATCCATGTCGATTCTCCTGTCTCATTAGCCCATTGGGCTCCATCTCCAGGCCCGTCAGATTCCATATAGAGATCACATCATCACATGTCTTAAAAGTGGGCCAAATCATCAAATGATATGTAACTTAGTAAATTACTCAAACATTGATAATTGAGTTTATAATTTTTCAATAGAAGAAAAGTCCAAGTTATCTTTGTATTTTGAAAAAATTGAGTCCACTGTATAAGTCAAATTGTATATACTGATGCCGTGCCCCATTTGTAAACCTTGGCAATTTAATATCAAGAAAACTTTAACTTTAAACATATACTTTCCGCAATAAGAATTTGATCAAATGAAAACTCTAAATATAATACAAACTCAAAACTATAATCTGGACTATTAAAAGATGTCAACAGATCACAAAAAAACATCAACAGAATTGCAACGAAAGTGGAAAATGTCAACAGAATTTCAACGGTAGTCAATGATTGATGTTGTGTTGATAATGTGTTGACATTATAATCTTTAAATTTTACACTGTATTAAAACTGTGTAAAAGCTATATTGAGGACTTTTGAATTTGTACCATATATAAGTTTGCATTTTATCACTACCCTTCCCCAATAAATAAATATATATATATATATATATATATATATATATATATATATATATATATATATATATATATATATATATATATATATGGTTTTGATCTATGAAGACCAGATTTAAATACAGAAACGCAGAACACGGTCATACGTAGGACATTTTTAGGTCATAGTTAGTTTATTATTAGGTCATGCTAACAAAGCATGACCTAAACTGATCTTAACATGATATAAACTCAAATCTTATAATATGACCTAAAACTACTTAATTATAACCTTCCGTGTTTTGGGTTAATTATTGACCATTAGATCATCTAATCATAGGGCCAAAATTTGAGCCGCATTTCTGGATTTAAATACATTTTTATTTTGATCATCTCCCTATGCAGGGTTATATATATTTATAATGGTGTCATGCCCCAGTTGTTAGCTCATCAATTTATCATGACTAACCACTATGGACAATTTATTCAATCACAACTCTTCCTTCCACTAAAATGAAGTTATATTTTTCTAATGATTAGACCCTCAACCAATAATTTATAGTTACTTGACTTGAATTGTGACATATCTATGGATGGTGTATCCACCTGTCTTGCTGAAAATTCTAGTATTTCTAAGAGTTTGTATAGCCATATGTTTAAACATTAATTTTCCACAATAAATTAATGCAGTTATTCGACATTGGCTACTGGACTTACTTATTTAAGATATGATATGTATCAAGTTCACAAAAATATGTAGTAGTTATCAAGTCATTACCAATTTTAACCTATTCTGTTTATGATATTAAAGATTTTTTTAAGACTTTTTCTTTACTCTCATTAATTGATTACGTATAAAATTTAAATTTTACATGTAGCACTTGTTTCACTTTAAAACAAGTGTCACACCTTGTTTGCCTAAACTCTCTCTCCTCCACATAAGAAGAATAAGAGTAAACTAAAAAGCAGTCCCTAAATTTTTATTTAATCACTATTTAGTTATTGGACTTTAAAAATATCTCACTAGTCCCTAAATTAAGGACTTATTTTATCAGCGGTCCGTTTACACTATTTTCGCTCAAAAATGCCCCCAAATTTTTATCGATTCACACTTTCGCCTTTTCAATCTGATATTATTTCAAACATGTATTAAATCTTATAAATATCTTCTCCTTCCTTCTCCCCTTTGTTTCTTTTTTTTTTCTCAAAATAATCCACATATTTGCACCAAAAACCATCAAGATTGATGCGGCAAACTTCAGGGAGCTGGTGCAGAGGCTCACCGGAAAGCCTGATCAATGCCACGGCGCCGCGGAGACGAAAGAGGGATCCAAAAAGAAAAAAGGCAAGAACGGAGGTGGATTTTTACAAAGAAGCCTCCAAGATTAAATCTTCGGATTTAGTTATAAAACTCAAGTAATTAATCTCCTGAATAATTTATCCAAGTAATAAGACTTCTCTATTTAATTAATTAATTAATTTCAAGTAATCGAATCTTTGAATGTGATTGAGAATCCAAGCCTTAAGTCGAGATCTTAAATTCTCTGATTTAATTATTGTTAAAATTGTAGAATTGGATTGAGATAATGGAGAAACCTCCATTGGAGGAAGAAGAAGAAACTGAAAATATGAATAACCGTCAGTAGAGAGAGATATGAGAAAAGGGGAAAATTCATTTATGGACTACATTTTTACTGAAGTGTTAAAATGCAAAATACAAATAAATGCCTTATATATAGGCACAAATACAACTAATAAAATTCTAATCTAAAGCCTAATTACATTTTATTTTATAGTTTCAACAATTATCAAGAAGAATTGAAGTCTCTTGAACAAAATAAGAACATAGGATGCATAATTTCATTAGAATCATTGCATATCATTCTTTATGAATGTTCTTTAGCTAATTAGCTTTTAATAGTCTTTTAAAAAAGGAATTATGTGAGGAGTTTAATTTTTAAAGTGAATCCTTTGCTTAGAGAATTTATAGAAGCTATAAAGATATTGTTTTCTCATAAAGTGAGAAAGTGATAGGAATTTTAGACCCATTTAAAGTATTAGTTTTATATTGAATTGTATGCGAGATTTGCATACTAAAAATAGAATAAAGTAAATAGTTCTGTAAATCGTGGACAACTCAATAACAAAATGGTTCTTAAAATAGTGAATGAAGGGAGGGAGCAATGCGTATAATTATATGATCCATAAATAGATAATACATCAAGATTAATCCAATTTGAATAACTCTAAAACAAATAAAAACGAAATCACATCCTAACTCACTTGGAATAAAATAGCAAACCAATGATTAGTTACTGAAAAGACAATCTCAAATAAAGATAACAAATGGAGTAATAAATCGACTATGACATGAAATAATACCTGTCACTTTCACCGCCCGGGGAGGGTTGAAATGAATAACTATGATGGAATTTTTTAAAACTGATTATGGAAACTAATAAATGTGTTAAACAAACAACTAATTAAAACCAACGAATTAAAATTGTCTTCTCATTTTTTAAAAATATAAAAAAGAAAATACCTAGTTTTTTTTTTTTTTTGTAATTTAAGACGACTATGATGGACTTCTTTAAAACTGATTATGGAAACTAATAAATGTGTAAAACAAACAACTAATTTAAACCAACGAATTAAAATTGTCTTCTCATTTTTTTAAAATATAAAAAGAAAATACCAAGTCTTTTTGTAATTTAAAAAGACTTAGTTGGGCACTCTAAGTCAAAATATGTCTATATTTCTCTATAATTGAGGATTATTTAATTTTTCCACAGACTTTTCCCCAATTTTATGCGGGACTGCGGGAGAATTAAATGAATGATAGCTCCATAAATGGGAACATTTCACCAATTTTCTGTAGGAGAATTTAATGAATGATAGCTTGTGGAGATTAATTGCTTAGCTGCAATTATGAGAGTCTTTAGTAAATCTCAGCTAAGAGGCTTTACAGCCGTTGGATGTTTTGATTAGAGAGGATTAACTCCTAGCCATAGGATTATTTGTTAAATGGATGTTAGCTCTGTTTAGTATAAATGATGTAATCGTGTGGAACATCTCGATTGACTGTGAATAAAAAGTTTTCCCCCAAATTAGAGTGCTTCAATATTCTTCCAATTCAAGATTCAATTCTCATCTCCGATCATCACCATCTCCGATCAGCTCTAACAAATTGGCACCGTCTGTGGGAATGGCGGAGGTGGCGATTAGTTCCTGAAATCAATTGAGCTCCAAATTCAGCGCGATGGCTTCAAGATTTGAAGCGGAGAAATTTACTGGCAACAATGATTTCAGTTTGTGGAGGATGAAGGTCCGAGCGATGCTGATTCAACACGGGTTGGCAGAGACGTTGAATAAGGATGATTCGGCGGTGGTGCTCGACGAGAAAGCCAAGCTAAGCGAGCGGATGTTCTTGCTAAAGCACACAGTGTTGTGGTGTTGAGTCTCGGTGACAAGGTTCTCCGGGAGGTGTCGAAGGAGATCACGGCGTTGGGGATCTTTGAGAAATGCGAAGAGCTGTACATGACAAAATCGCTTGCGAATCGGCTCTTTATGAAGCAGCGGTTGTATGCTTATCGGTTTTCGGAGGAGAGGAACATTCTGGAGCAATTGGAAGATTTCAGTAAGGCTATAGACGATCTTGAGAACATTGACGTCAAGATCGATGATGAAGACAAGGCAATTCTTCTGCTAAATGCCTTGCCAATGGTGTACGACCAAATGAGGGATGCGATTCTCTGTGGCAGGGAAGGGACTTTCACATTGCAACAAGTCCAGTCAGCGCTGAGATCCAAAGAGCTCCAAAGAAATGGAGATCCTGCAAATGCATTAGCTCCGGAAAGCTTGAATATAAAGAAATTCAAGGCAAAGAAGGGGTTCAAGAAGGAGAAAGAAGCCCTAAAATCTGGTGGGAGTGATAAAAAGGAGACGCGGTCTTGCCACTGGTGCAAGAAGCCGTGCCATTTGAAGAAAGATTACATCGCTTGGAAGAGGAAGCAGGCTCAAGAAGGTACAAATCCTAAACCTAGCTCTGATTGTATTGAGGAACAAGAACCTACACATGATTTGAATGTCATGGAGAAATTGTGTGGAGAAAATTGGATTTTAGATTCTGGTTGTAGTCTGCATATGTGCCCAAGTCTTGTATTGTTTGAGGAAATCTCAGAGGCTCATGGTTCTGTTGTATTGGGGAACAATCAAGTGTGCCAAATCGAGGGAATATGAAAGGTTCGCTTCAGATTGGATGATAATTCAACTGCCATTCTGAGTGAAGTAAGGTACATCCCTGAGGTGAAAAGAAATCTGATCTCTATTGGATTGCTGGAAAGAAAAGGATTCTCCTTCCATTCATCTGATGGGAGCATGGAAATTAGGAAAGATGGAGTTGTGATCATCAAAGGAAGAAGGAATGGCAGCTTGTACTACCTCTGTGGATCAGCCATCAGAGCAACTGATCAGGCTAACTCAGTTAAGTCGAAATCCATTGAGCTCTGGCATCTGAGATTAGGACATCCTGCAGATGGAAGCATCAAGGCATTAATGAAGAGGGAAGTGATTCCAAATACTAATGGGAGAGGGGGCCAGCCTTGTGAGGATTGCATCTTGGGAAAGGCAAAGAAGCTCCCATATCAGAAAGGTAAACACACCTCTACAAAACCTCTTGATTATGTTCATAGTGACTTGTGGGGGCCTTCCCCGGTCTTATCTGTTGGAGGGGGGAAATATTATATGACAATTATAGATTACTACTCTAGGAAGTTTTGGGTGTACATACTTAAAGAGAAGTCAGAGGCTTTTTCTAAATTCAAAGATTGGTGTGCTAGTGTTGAGAAAGAGAAAGGTTGTGTAGTGAAATGCTTGAGGACTGACAATGGTCTTGAGTTTCTATCAAAAGAGTTTGAATTGTTTTGTCAAAACAAGAGGATAAAGAGGCATAGAACTTTCTGAAGGAACTGGCAACGAAAGCGGTGTGACGGATTAACATAATTTAATAATTATTAATCGCACAAATAAATCACATAATAATCAGATCTATTTAGCGGATTATTTAGACAAAATCTATTCGCTTAGGAGCAGAAATAATACCTAATTAATTCTCCAAAGAATTGAAGATGGCTAGCAGCTTCTCCACGTGACGCTTTGAATACTAGACCACAAATCTTCTCTCTGGTTCCCGAACTGTACTCCGATATCAGTGTGGGCTGATCTCACCAGAATACTAGGACTTAAATAAAGAAGACAGAAGAAATAGGGGGGGACGAAAATTTGAGTATTAAAGCTTATGATTTCTGTCTCCTTTATTCTCCTATTTATATTAAGTTCCTTTTGGGCCCAGACAGAGATCTATGGAAGGTTTTGGATATGGGCTCATCCAATTTACTTTTTACTAATTAAATTGAACCCACAATTTAATATAAGCTTAATTGGAATATTACGAGCAGCCACTACAGAAGTAATATTGAACTCTCTCCATCCAAATCCGAAATTATAAGTAATCCGGGTTTCCGTTTAACTTTCATTTCCCGCGCTTAAGATAAAAATGTCCATTAATTAATTGATGTCTGCTATGGACTTAATTAATTAACTTCTTATTAAATCCAAGAGTGGACTTAGCATGAAACGCTTATTTATTATTCTTAGAGTAATCAAACTCCAACTAGCTAAGTTCCGAATAATAAAACCTTGTTTCACACTCCTCTTGAGGACATTATCAAACGAGACTATCCTCGCACACGATTCAACATAAGAGCAATCCTAGCACTGCTAGATATTAATCACCACTACCCAATGTATCAGGTTTATTGGGTTACGAAAAACCCGCACCATTTGATAAGTCAAAGTAATGCATAATCAATACCATATGCTCAATGCTAACCTACATTGATTAAGAAACAAATATTTATCAAGACCTCGCCTTTCATTAGATAGCCTAAGGACAAGTCCTGCTGTTAGATCTGTTCAGTGCTATACCACACCAATGTCATCTTATTTCAGTAAGGCTTAGAAATATGCGGACTGACATTGCAACCTTTCTCGATGGATAGTCTAATTCCAACAAGGTTGTGAAATTCATCTTTTTCTTTGTTTAGGACTGACCGTGTTACCTTAAAGTGGACGCCGCCCACAACCGGTCTACTAAAACAAAGACTTAGACTTTGTTAAGTTAACTTATACATTTAAACATGCATGAACATCCATTAAATGTGAAACATAACAACATTATGACAAAAAATAATCTGTTTTATTTCTTGGAAAATAAAATAAGAGTTTTACAGTATTCAATCACTCGAAACGTGATTTCTAGTATACAAACTCAACAATCTCCCACTTATACTCAAAACACTTTCGAGTATACAAAATGTGCTAACGTCTAATTCTCCCACTTATACTGAAAGTGGATTGAGGTCTTGAATTAGTCGAACTCCCATTCCTTTAACACGGCTTTCATACGGCTTGACCGCTAATGCCTTCGTGAAGGGATCTGCCAGGTTGTTTTCTGACTCAATCTTGACCACTTTTATGTCTCCTCTCTGCACTATATCTCGAATGATATGATACTTTCTCTCTATGTGCTTGCTCGCTTTATGAGCCCGTGGTTCCCTCGAATTTGCCACAGCACTAGAATTGTCACAATAAATGGTGATGCTCTTTGGCATATTCGTAACCACACCTAAGTCCAGAAGGAAGTTCTTAAGCCATACAGCCACTTTTGCAGCCTCTGAAGCGGCCACATATTCGGCTTCCATGGTAGAGTCTGCAATGCATTTATGCTTTACACTCTTCCAAATTACAGCTCCACCTCCTAAGGTAAACACATATCCGGAAGTTGATTTTCTCGAATCTACATCAGCTTGAAAATCTGAATCTGTATATCCTAAAGGACAGAGCTCGGCTGCATTGTAAACTAGAACATAGTCCTTAGTCCGATTAAGGTATTTGAGTATGTTCTTTACGGCAGTCCAATGTCCTTGGCTGGGATTTGATTGATATCTTGCTACCATGCCAACGGCAAAGCAAATATCGGGTCTGGTACAAAGCATAGCATACATGAGGACAACATCTCGAGAATGTGTCCTGCTTCACCCATATCTTTCATCTCGAACTGGCTGGACAACCAGTTCGCAATGAGGACAACATCTTTTTATTGTTTCCAATTAGAATGGAGATACACGATTTAAATAACGAAAAATCCAATATTTAAAAAGAGTATCGAGAATAACCGGAAAAGTGGAAACAAGACCAGATATAATTTGATCATTATGACCAAATCCAAAATCTTTGTACACAGAACCAATCATTAGTTCCCAGCCGTGGGGTTGGGCCAGGAGGGTCTCTTAACGCCTTCTTTTTTCTTCTCATCGGAGTTATTTCACAAAGACTTGCCAGGTTAAGGAAGAAGGGGAGAACAAGCACACTTGGAGAGCGCAGTACAACGGAGAGTTAATGTCATCTACATATAAAACTAAGAACACAACATTTCCCTTTTCAACCTTCTTATACACGCAACTTTCGTTAGGGCATTTTTCGAATCTAAACTTTTGTACAGTTTGATCGAAACACTGGTTCCATGATCTAGATGCTTGCTTGAGGTCATAAATGGCCTTCTTAAGCTTCCAAACCATGTGTTCCTTTCCCTTTACTACATAGCCTTCGGGTTGTTCCATGTAGATGGTCTCCTCAAGACTCCCGTTTAAAAACGCAGTCTTAACGTCCATCTGCCATACTTCCCAATCCATGTAAGCTGCTATAGACAAAAGTATACGGATTGATTTGAGCATGGCCACTGGGGAGAAGGTCTCATCGTAATCGATGCCTTCCTTTTGGGTATACCCCTTAGCCACTAGTCTTGCCTTGAAGACTTTAACTCGTCCATCGGGTCCATATTTACGTTTGTATATCCACTTGCTCCCAATGGCAATTGATTCACTTGGATTTTACATGATTTTAGAGGGTAGTTTTACTTGATTTTGATCATATATTGTGAACTTTGAGACATGGTTATAGATACTTCTCTATTATGTTGGTATTTTGACCATTTTGTGAAGAATGTGTAGAAAAATGTATAAAATATGTGGATGTGCAGCTGCTCAATGTTCGAGACAGCTTTTCTGGAGATTTTGAAGTCCGATTCGCATGTAACACATACCATTCTCTTCTTCTTCGAAAGAGCTTCGTGTGGATATCTTAAACATCTTAATCGGAGTTCGGTAGAAGAAATTATAGCCGTTTTACCAAGACTGCGCAGAGCAGTGACATAGCTGGCGACCCGCCAGCAATCCACGAAAAAAACGCCGTAAGCAGCTGGCGACTCGCCAGCTTCGACGCACACCCAACCTGGCGACTCGCCAGCTTCGTCGGACAGCTTATTTCGGGTTCAAAGTCAACCCTAGGTATATATATGCCTAGGAAACGCCCCCAAACACAACTTACACGCCTTTAACCCCAAAAATACTACTTTTTCACCTAGGAAGAAGAGAAGAACGAGCAAAGGACGAGTATTCATCGCAAGAGTGAAGACGAGACCTCCAATCCGCCCAATCCAATTCTAGGAGTTTCTACTTTTAGTTTTATTCTTGTTCAAACAATGTTTTTGAATATTTATTTGAATATTTCTATGATTTTTGTGTTGAACATGAGTAGCTAAATCCTTCGTAGAGTTCTACGGGGGAGGTACAATGATTCTTATGTTTAATTGATTTCCTTTTTCTATGCCTTGGCTTATGTGGTTATTTTGATTTCGTCTGTGCTTATACATTTATCTGACTGATCACCTTATAAATGCATGTAGATTTTACTACAAGAACTGAGAAGTGAGTAGTTTAATTTGAAAGAGAAGAAATTGACGTCTTTGCCAATATAATCGAGAGATTTGAGCCTTTGAATGAAGCTAAGTATCTTAGGAGCTATTAGGAGTTGTTGCCTTAGTTCTAGGAAGGAGACTTCGGTTCTAGGTAGCAATCTACAAATTATATGCTTTGAGAAAAGATATAGTTTTACCTTAGTGATAGCTTAATAACCCTTGAGACCCTTTGTTGGCATAGTTAGGAAGTTAGTTGAGCATATGATAGCTGTTATCAATCCCGTAGGATTCTACCTTCTCATTCTTGATCTACATCCGTTTTCTTATTTGCTTTTAGTTCTCTAGTTGTTTTTAATTGTTTTTACCTTGCTTTTAAGTAGATTTAGAAAACCCAAACTTACCGATTCATCTAGATAGTAGTTGAGGTTGGTTCGTGGTAATTAGGTTGACATTGATTGTCTCTGTGGATACGATACTCTTTGCTTACTATTTGCTACATTAGCCCCGTACACTTGCGGGTATACTTGTGTTAAAAATAAGTTGAGTCAAGTTTTTGGCGCCGTTGCCGGGGACAATATTGTGTTACTATAGCCTAATATCGTGATAAAAATTAAGATTACTAATCTAGATTTTACTTGCTTTATTTTTCTTTTTTTTTTCTTTTTGAGTTATTCTCACTTTTGTGTTTTTCTTTTCAAGTTGTATGCTCACTCGCTCTAAGGGGCAACCATTAGAGTTATTCGATCCTGAGATCGAAGCATCCAATCGAAGGAGAAACGCTCAGAGAAGGCTTAACCAAAGGCGATCACTTTCACCTCATAAGAGAGAACCACCTATTCCTGTTGCAATAACAATGGCAGACAACGTAGAGAACAATGCACCACATCCAGATCCGGTAGTCCAACAACTCCAATTACAACTTGCAGATGTGGTGAAACAGCTGAAAGAAAAAGAGGAACAACAAGCCACAGTGCCAGTGCAAAACATGTACGCTTACAGAGAGGTAGAGAACCCACCAATTGGCAACGATGGGATAGATGCCAATCATTTTGAGCTCAAGCCAGGATTGCTAAATATGGCTGAGGCTAATGCTTTCGCGGGGAAGGCCAATGAAGATCCCAACAAGCATCTTACTAAGTTTATTCAGATCAGTAACACGGTGAAGCTTAATAGGGTGAGAGATGAACAAATCAGACTAAGGCTATTTCCATTTTCCTTGAGAGATGATGCTAGAGACTGGTACGACAGCATGGGGTCAGGATCTGTTAAAACGTGGGATGCCATGGTAGACTTATTTTTGGAAAAGTATTTCCCACCCAGTGAAGTTCTAAAGAGGCAAACAGAGATAATTCAGTTCCAGATGAAGCCTCATGAGACAATCCGAGAAGCCTGGGCTAGATTCAAGACACTGCTGAAAAGATGCCCCAAACATGGTCTAAGTCCGGGACACCAAGTCATAACTTTTTTTAGGGGGTGTACTCCAGATGCGATGCGTGAACTGAATTGGAGCGCATGAGGAGAACTCCTTCAATTAGGAGAGAATGATGCCATGCAAGTGATTGAGAGAGTAGCTTCCACTGATGAAGGATGAAATAATGAAAGAAACAAGTCATACAGGGTGTCCTATGCTACAGAAGATGATAGAATAGATAGAATGTCAAAGCAGCTTGATCTCTTGACCACACAATTGGGAATTATGGAGATGAGACAGTCAGGGCCAGAGATCCAAGGAGGAGTTGAAGGTGTCAACTATGTGCACCAAGAAGGGAATAACATGAACTTCAACAACTATCGCCCCAACCAAGGGGGTGGTAACTATAACCACTATGGTAACAAAGTGCATCCCAATCTCTCATATGGGAATCCAATCAATGCTCTGCAACCACCGCCAGGATTCACAGTGTCTAATGGGTTGGTAGAACAGCAGAAAAAGCCTATTACTGAAGATATCTTGGCCACATTCATGAATCAGACTACCAAGTACATGGAGAAAACTGACAAGTACATGGAGAGCACTAGTCAAAGGTTGGGGAAGGTTGAAAACGACGTGCAAAGCTTGAATGTGCATATGAAGAGCATTGATACTCAGATTAGTCAAATTTCTCAAGCTGTAGGTGTCCAACATTAGCCAGGGCAATTTCCAGCACAGACCATAAACAATCCCAAAGACTGCAAGGCCATACACTTGAGAGGTGGTAAAAGCTATGAAGGACCTTCCATGCCTGTAGAGGAAAAGAAGAGTACTCCAGAGGAAGATGTCAGAGCAGAAGAGAATTCCAAGGGAATGAATAAGGTGGAAATTCAGACCAAGAAAGATGCAGTGCCAGAAAAGCTGCCCCCTCCCTCCATTCCTACGACAGTTAGAGTGCCCTTCCCATTTGCGGAGAAGGAGAAGAAGTTGGATGAGCAATTCTCCAAATTTCTCGATATTTTTAGGAAGGAGCACATTAATATACCATTGGTGGAAGCTCTGCAAGAGATGCCTACGTATGCAAAGTTCCTAAAAGATGTGCTCTCCAAGAAGAAGAAGTGGATTGATTATGAGACGGTGAACATATCTGAAAATTGTAGTGCAATAATTCAAAAGAAGCTACCTGCCAAGACAAAGGCACTGTGTGATCCTGGGAGCATAAATTTGATGCCATTATCATTTTTTAGAAAGATGAAGATCGACACTCTCAAGCCAACTACAATCACACTGCAGATGGCAGATAGATCAATCACCTATCCTAAAGGAATTGTTGAGGATGTTCTGGTGAAGGTACATGACTTCATATTTCCCGTCGATTTTGTAGTGTTAGATATGGAGGAAGACATGAATGTGCCGCTTATCCTAGGGCGCCCATTCCTAGCAACGAGAAAAGCATTGATAGATATAGCAAAGGGAGAGCTCACTCTTCGTGGGCAACAAACGACACATTTTTTCTATCTATAATGCTATGAAGACTCGTGAAGATGAGGAACTTGTTATGAAGATGGAGTGCAAAGCGGTGCATGTTGTAGAGGTCCAAAAGACACAAGCAATTGAGTCCACATTGGGGGATTTTTCATTGCCATGGTGGATGTTTGGTTCATGTGGTGGATCAATTTCTAAAGAAGAGACTGCATCAAATCCTAAAGTGAAGGAGAAGAAAACAAAAGCTGAAAATTCACCCAAAGTGGAAACCAAAATTTGTGATGGAGCTTTGAAAACTACTTGGTGGAAGAAGAGATTGGCTAGATCATATGCTTCCAAGATTGATAGAAAATCCAACACACCATTTATGGCGTGACATGATGCAGCTCATGGAGGACGTCGAGCCAACGACGATAACCAAAGACACTGTAGGGGAGGTAACCCCTAGTAGGTAACTTTTAATTTTATCGTTTCATTTTGTTTTTGGTGTGTTTTTTTTGTTGCTTGCTTACCATGTAAGTCTCCCTTCTCCACCAACTTTTCAAACTTATTCTTTGCTTAGCTTTGAATAAGTTTGGGGGAGGATATGGTGGATAGGGACACTAACGAGGTACGTATCTTATTGCTTTTGTTGCTTTATTTTATTTTAGGATAGAATTATTTTGTTAGAACTCCTTGAATTTTTGCTTTGATTGGTTGAGATTTATTGAAAAAAAAAATTGAAATTGAATTGAAAAACTTGGTAGTAATTTGGGTGAAGACTAGTCGTCTATGATAAAAGAACCTTCCACTTTGAGCTATCACTTGACCATTGACTTGAGAGTTTGAGTAATAGGATGCATAAGTAACGAATTGCTTATTTGCCTTGATTCATGCTATTTGCCCAGTGAGACTTGAGCTTTTAATTCATTCATGTGTGATTTATCATCAATTGTGTATGTGTTTCTAGAACTTGCTCCTTGTCTTCTTGAGTCTACATAGTGACCTTAGAGATAGGGGAAGATGTTAGGCCATTGTTGTTAGTCTTATTTTCACCTAAACACTAACCTTATTATTTAATAATACCCTTGATAGCCAAGTTTGAGCCTATTGCCTTTTATTTTGTCAAGCTAATCAAGTGGGTTGAGAATCCTAGACTCTAGAATTGTTGAGCTATGAAAAGAAGAGTTTGGAGAGTTTATTTGTTGAAAGAAATTGGTCGTGTTTAGCTTATCAAGTTGAAAGTTGGTTGTACTTAGAAAAAAGAAAGAAAGAGAGAAAGAAATAAAGAATGAAAGAAAGAAAGGAAGAAAACAAAAAAGAAAGAAAAAAGAAAAAATATAGTATATAGAGAATAATTTGAGGTCTTTGGAAGTTGGGAAGAAATTAGACAAAGTCTAGTTATTGTTGAAAAGTGTTTTGGTGAATGGTTGAAGTTGAAAGTGGATTGTGTAATGTCTTAGAATTTCACATCTTATTGGGAATTTAGTCACTTTAGCCAAATATTACCCTACCTTACCAAAGAGCCTACATTATAACCTAAACAAAAGACCTTTCGGACTCTAGATTTATTGTCACACGAAGTAGAGGAGAGGTTAGACATTGAGCAAGCCTATGGTAAACCATGCATTTTTGATTGATTTGAGTGTTACTTGATATCCTATACACTTTTGAGTGAGGTGAATATACACACATATATATATCCCGAGTGAAGCATGAATTCAAGGTGATATACGAGTTAGTAGTAAAAGTGCATTCAACGGCTTAACTTGATGGTATTTAAATTGTGATATGCTCCTTTATTCCGTATTATATGAGACGATGATGATGTCTAAAACTCTTTTGAATCCAAGTTTCTTCTAGTTATTTTTCTTCATTGCTCGAGGACTTGCAATTGTTTAAGTTTGGGGGAGTTGATTCACTTGTATTTTACATGATTTTAGAGGGTAGTTTTACTTGGTTTTGATCATATATTGTGAACTTCTCTATTATGTTGGTATTTTGACCATTTTGTGAAGAATGTGTAGAAAAATGTACAAAATATGTGGATGTGCAGCTGCTCAATGTTCGAGACAGCTTTTCTGGAGATTTTCAAGTCCGATTTGCATGTAATACATACCATTCTCTTTGTCTTCGAAATACCTTCGCGTGGATATCTTAAACGTCTCAATCGGAGTTTGGTAGAAGAAGTTATGGCCGTGTTACCAAGACTGCGCAGAGCAGTAACATAGCTGGCGACCCGCCAGCAATCCACGAAAAAAACGCCGTAAGCAGCTGGCGACTAGCCAGCTTCGACGCACACCAAACCTGGCGACCCGCCAGCTTCGTCGGACAGCTTATTTTGGGCCCAAAGTCAACCCTAGGTATATATATGCCTAGGAAACGCCCCCAAACACAACTTACACGCCTTTAACCCCAAAAATACTACTTTTTCACCTAGGAAGAAGAGAAGAACGAGCAGAGGACGAGTATTCATCGCAAGATTGAAGACGAGACCTCCAATCCGCCCAATCCAATTCTAGGAGTTTCTACTTTTAGTTTTATTCTTGTTCAAACAATGTTTTTGAATATTTATTTGAATATTTCTATGACTTTTGTGTTGAACATGAGTAGCTAAATCCTTCGTAGAGTTCTACGGGGGAGATACAATGATTCTTATGTTTAATTGATTTCCTTTTTCTATGCCTTGGCTCATGTGGTTATTTTGATTTCGTCTGTGTTTATACATTTATCTGACAGATCACCTTATAAATGCATGTAGATTTTACTACAAGAACTGAGAAGTGAGTAGTTTAATTTGAAAGAGAAGAAATTGACGTCTTTGCCAATATAATCGAGAGATTTGAGCCTTTGAATGAAGCTAAGTATCTTAGGAGCTATTAGGAGTTGTTGTCTTAGTTCTAGGAAGGAAACTTCGGTTCTAGGTAGCAATCTACAAATTATATGCTTTGAGAAAAGATATAGTTTTACCTTAGTGATAGCTTAATAACCCTTGAGACCCTTTGTTGGCATAGTTAGAAAGTTAGTTGAGCATAGGATAGCTGTTATCAATCCCATAGGATTCTACCTTCTCATCCTTGATCTACATCCGTTTTCTTATTTGCTTTTAGTTCTCTAGTTGTTTTTAATTGTTTTTACCTTGCTTTTAAGTAGATTTAGAAAACTCAAACTTACCGATTCATCTAGATAGTAGTTGAGGTTGGTTCGTGGTAATTAGGTTGACACTGATTGTCTCTGTGGATACGATACTCTTTGCTTACTATTTGCTACATTAGCCCCGTACACTTGCGGGTATACTTGTGTTAAAAATAAGTTGAGTCAGCAGTACAGCCTTCGGGTAGGACAAACAAATCATAGACGTCTTTGTCTACCATTGATTGTAGTTCCGAATCCATTGTTTTCACCCATTCGTAATGATCGACATCTGCCCGCGCCTCTGCAAAAAATTCCAAGGATCAAGTACATTGCTGTCCGAGGAGTGACCATACACTCTCCCAAACCAATGTATCTTTCGGGCTCTTGAGAGACCCTCCCACTGCGACGCGACACTACAACATCTAGAGTATTAGTTGAAGTTTCTGGAATTGTTGTTACACTAGGTAATTGTTCTTGGTTAATGGAAGTTGTGATTGGAGTTAGCTCTACAAGAGCTATCTCACTGCTGGACTTATGATTCATTACAAAGTCTTTCTCTAAGAATGTGGCATGAGTACTCACAATTACTTTATGATCTCGGAGACTATAGAATTCATAAGCTTTCGTTCCTCTAGGGTAACCTATAAACACACATACCTCCGTCCTAGATTCCAGCTTTGTTGGATCCTTTTCCAATACATGGGCCGGACACCCCCACACTCTGAGATGTTCCAGATTAGGCTTTCGCCCAGTCCAAAACTCATATGGGGTAGTAGGAACTGATTTATAAGGTAAGTTGTCTAAGAGATAGCTTGCTAATAGCAAAGCATGCCCCCAAAACGAAGTGGGTAACCGTACATAACTCATCATCGAGCAGATCATGTTTAATAAGGTCCTATTCCTTCTCTCAGCTACGCTATTCTGCTGGGGTGTGCCCGGCGCAGTCAGTTGGGATTGAATTCCCGCCACTGATAAGTAGTCCAAAAACTCGGCACTTAGGTATTCGCCTCCGCGATCAGATCGCAGGCATTTGATACTCTTACCATGACGCGTCTCTACTTTAGCCTTAAACTCCTTGAACTTGTCAAAAGTTTCAGACTTGTAGCGCATCAAATAGATGTATCCAACTTTCGAGAAGTCATCTATAAAGGTGACGAAATATCGAAAGCCGCCCCTTGCCTTGGTTGACATTGGTCCACACACATCAGTATGAATGAGCTCAAGTACTTCCTTGGCGCTATTACCCTTTGACCTAAAAGGTCTCTTAGTCATCTTGCCTTCGAGACAGGATTCACACTTCGAAAATGGTTCCTTTTCAAGACCTTTAATAAGATCTTGATCAACCATCGCATGAATTCTTCTTTCGTTGGCATGACCAAGTCCAAGGTGCCATAAGTACGTTTCATTCATTGAACTTGAAGGTTCTTTTCTTTTCTTAGAAATTATCGATGTAGCATTGAGTTCTGATTTATGTTGATTAAACTGTGTAGAAGTGATTGTGTACAGATTGTTTTCCATGATGCCATGACAGATATAAGAGCCATCTTTCTTAATAATGCAATTGTCATTAAAAGAAATCGAATATCCATCAAAAGACAATTTAGAAACTAAAATTAAATTTCTTCTAAAAGAAGGTATCAACAAAACATTCTTCAAAATAAAAAATCTATCACTAGAAAAACGCAAATAAATTTTTCCCACTACAACGGCCGCCACTTTTGTAGCGTCGCCTAGCTGGACTTCGATCTCACGAACATGTAACCATCTTGTCACCTGCATTAAGTCAGGATCAAAACATATATGATCAGTTGCTCCAGTATCAATAACCCAAGTATGAGTAGATGTCGAAGCCAAACATGACTCGACTACTAGCGCATGGTGCATACTTGTAGCCTTGCCTTTCTTAGGACAATCTGGCTTCCAATGACCTTTCTCTCCACACTTGAAGCATTTTCAAGTAGGCTTCTTATCGGCCTTCTTCTTCTTCTTTCCCTTAGCATTCTTAGCTGCCACTGGGTTCGGTGCCCTTTTCTTTCCTGCGCGAGGGTTAGAGCCAGAGGAATTAGGCGCCAGACTCAGCATAGCTACTTTAGCTTGAACCATAAGGTCCTCCGCTGACTGAATTTTAGTCAGCAGCTCAGCCAAAGTGTAACCCCACTTGTTCATCTCGAAATTGAGCTTGAACTGCTGGAAGCTAGGGGGAAGACTCTGAAGGATTATAGTAATCTGGGACTTGGGATCGATCGTCCCTCCCAAAACCTCAATCTGATTGAGGTGACTCATCATCTCGAGGACATGTTGCCTCACAAATGTGCCTTCCTTCATAGACTTCGTCATGATACTCCGAAAGGCTTGAGACTTAGCTGTTCGATTCTGAGTACCAAAAAGATTTGCAAGATTTTGCATAATCTCGGCGGCAGTTGCCATGGCAGAATGCTGATGCTTGAGTACTGAAGACATAGATGCCAACATGTAGCACTTAGCCATCTCATTCGCCTTATGCCACAGTTTATGCGCATTCTGAACTCCCACCGAGACATTAGCCGCGGGAACTGGAGGTTGTGGAGTAGTGAGCACAAACTTGTACTCTTCTTCTATGAGAACGATATCCAAATTTTGTTTCCATTCTATGTAATTTTGGCCCTCGAGTTTGTTTCCTTTGAGAATTGCAGAAAGAGGATTAAAAGACATCTTGACGGATTTTATTGCGCTGCAAACAGAAAATTTACTATTTGTCATAAACTTATGTAAGGAAATTGAGTAGATTAACCATAAAAGTTTTCAAAATCTTACAACAAAAATTAATAAATTGTATTCTCCTTTGGAGGTTAATACGCATTAAAACTTTAACAATTTTACTGGTCACAACACCGACGAATAGTCCAGAGACCACAAGACATGGCATGGCCGCCTAATGTTTCCTAAGCACGACCATCAGATTTAGCATTACAGAATTTTATTTCTACAACACACTCACATAACAATGTTCATGTGCTGATAACAAAACCAAGCTATCTCATAAATTCTGATTGAACCGTGAAACTCGCAGTTCCTTAGGATTATTGTCCCTACTTTGCAGGTGGCAATAATATTGGGAACCACTTTCTAGTTCATTCTGTTGGAATAAAAATAATTAAACTTGATTTTTGTAGTAGAATTATCTAGATATGATAAATATCTAGATATTATGAAGAATTATCTAGATGTTTTAGGTATTAAAATATCTAGATATTTTAGGAGAATTCTCTAGAATTAGTATGTATTAAAATATTAAGATATTTTAGTAGAATTCCCTAGAATGTTAGAAAAATATCTAGATTTTTATGGAGAAAAATCTAGATATAAAATACTAAAGAATCTAGTAGAGAATTCTAGAATATGAGATGCATGCCTATAAATATAGCATAGTTGTACCATTTTAAGAAGTTGAACAAGTTGAGAAGTTAAAGTTTGAGAAATAAAGTGTTCTTGGTTTTCCCACATCACCTCTCCTAAATTATTTCCTACATATTCCACCCATCCTCCTCTCAAATATTTCCTCCAAACTAAATTACTCCTCCAACATATATCCTATTTATTTTCCAACAAAGTGGTACCAGAGCCATAAGTTCCTACCCGTAGTATGGCTAACTTGCCGTCGTTCCAAGTCCCCATGCTCAATAAGAGCAGTTTCGATAATTGGAGTATCAAGATGAAAGCGTTATTGGGAGCCCACGATGTTTGGGAGATCGTGGAGAGTGGCTACGAGGAGCCGCAAGACGAGACCGATATATCACAACAACAAAGGGATAGATTGCGAGATGCGAGAAAGGGAGACAAGAAGACTCTCTATGTCATCTACCAAGCTCTAGGGGACGACGATTTCGAGAAGATCTCGAGTGCAAGCACCGCCAAAGAAGCATGGAAGAAGCTCCAAATCTCATGTGTTGGTGCGGAGTGAGTAAAGAAGGTACGCCTCCAAACTTTAAGAGGGGTTGAATCTTTACATATGAATGAGTCCGAATCAATTTCGGATTATTTTTCAAGAGTCTTGGTGGTATCAAATCAAATGAAAAGACATGGTGAAAAATTGGAGGATGTTAGAATCATGGAGAAAATATTGCGCTCTCTAACCCCTAATTTTGAGCACATAGTAGTTATAATAGAAGAAACAAAAGATTTGGAGGAAATGACCATCGATCACTTATTGGGTTCACTACAAGCATATGAGGAGAAACAAAAGAAGAAACAAGAAATCGTGGAGCAACTTTTGAAGTTGCAAGTAAGCCCAAAGGAGAAAGAAGAAAGCTCGAGTAATGGCGGTGGCCCACAAGGAAGAGGTCATGGACAAAGATAAGATTGTAGTCGTGGTCGTGGTCGAGGATATGCTCGTGGACGTGGACGTGGATGAGGATATTTTTCCATCAATGAAGAAAGAAAGGAGTTCCCAAACATGGGACGAGGAAGGAGCAATGCACAGTCGAGGTACGATAAATCTTCAATAGAGTGTTATAATTTTCATAGATATGAGCACTATGCTTCCGAGTGCAGAGACACAAAATCAAAGGTTGAAGAGAAGGCCAATTACATGGAGAATACGAATGAAGAAAATGGTTGTGTCCTTCTAGCTTACAAAGGAGAAGCTGGAAGAAAAGATGATATGTGGTGCCTCGACACAGGAGTGAGCAACCATATGTGTGGGAATAGGAGCATGTTCTTGAAGCTTGATGAATCAGTAAGTGACAATGTCTCCTTTGGTGATGAATCTAAAATTCCAGTTAAAGGAAAAGGCAAGATTTTAATTCGTTTGAAGAATGGAGCTCATGATTATATTTCTGACGTATATTACGTGCCCAATATGAGAAATAATATACTGAGTCTTGGACAACTCTTAGAGAAAGGTTATAACATTCACATGAAAGATTATAGCCTTTCAATAAGAGATGGCAAAAATGAATTAATTGCCAAAGTGCCAATGTCCAAGAATAGGATGTTTTTATTAAATGTCCAAAATGATGTGGTGAAGTGCCTTCAAGCATGTTATAAAGATAAGTCTTGGCTATGGCATCTTCGATTTGGGCACCTGAATTTTGGTAGCTTGAAATTGCTACCAGTTAAAGAAATGGTACGTGGATTACCACCCATCGAGCACCCCGATCAACTCTGTGAAGGATGCTTAGTTGGGAAGCACTTCAGAAATCCGTTCCCAAAGGAGTCAATTTCGAGAGCTCAGAAGCCATTGGAGTTAATCCATGCAGACGTGTGTGGACCAATCAAGCCAACCTCCCTCGGTAAAAATAATTATTTCCTACTTTTCATTGATGATTTTTCAAGAAAAACGTGGGTATACGTCTTGAAGCAAAAATTAGAAGCATTTGACGCCTTCAAGAAGTTCAAGGCTGCCATCGAAAAAGAAAGCGGTCTACAAATCAAAGCAATAAGGACCGGCCGAGGTGGAGAATTCACATCCAGGGAGTTTCTGGAATTTTGCAAAGAAAGCGGAATTCAGCGGCTACTAACAGTTCCGAGATCCCCCCACCAGAATGGAGTGGCTGAATGAAAGAACAGGACCATCGTTGAGATGACTCGAAGCATGTTAAAGACGAAGAATTTGCCGAAAGAGCTCTGGGCAGAAGTAGTGGCATGCGCCGTGTACCTATCTAACAGGTCTCCTACAAAAAGTGTCTGGGAATGACTCCTCAAGAACTTTGGAGCGGAAGAAAGCCAGGGATCGCCCACTTAAGAGTGTTCGGGAGCAAAGCTTATGCACATGTACCAGATCAGACGAGGAGCAAACTCGATGATAAAAGCAAACCATTCATCTTCATCGGGTACAACTCTAACACTAAAGGCTATAAGTTATATGATCCAATTTTGCATAAAACCATGATTAGCCGAGATGTGGAGTTCGATGAAGGAGTATGGGATTTCGGCTCAAACAATTACTACACCTTCATACCTCCATTTGGAGATCAAGGAACAATCGAGCCGGTGACAGAGGTGCAACAAGAACAAACAACTCCACCTACATCTCCCACATCAGCTGTCAGAGGCTCGCCACCATCTTTCTTGAATGAAAGAGCAACACAACGCACACGAAGTTTGGGTGAAGTGTATGACGACACCCCAAGGTTAGAAGATCTCACCTTATTTTGCTTATCTGCTGATTGTGAACCAGAAGAAGCTACAACAAGGGAATATTGGCGAGTTGCGATGGATGAAGAGATCAAAGCCATAGAGAAGAATGACATGTCGGAGCTCGGATGGGCACAAAAGGAGCAAACAACTATTTGTGTGGATAACAAGTCGACGATTGTACTATCCAAGCCGAAGAAAGCACATCGACACCCGCTACCACTACATCAGAGAATGCGTTGCAAATCATGAGATCCAAGTCGAGTATGTGAAATCACAAGATCAAGTTGCCGATATTCACAAAGCCCCTCAAGTACGAAGACTTTATCAAGATCATGACGTTGCTCGGAATGACAAATCAAGTTTAAGGGGGGGTGTTGGAATAAAAATATTTAAACTTGATTTTTGTAGTAGAATTATCTAGATATGATAAATATGTAGATATTATGAAGAATTATCTAGATGTTTGTAGGTATTAAAATATCTAGATATTTTAGTAGAATTCTCTAGAATTAGTATGTATTAAAATATTAAAATATTTTAGTAGAATTCCCTAGAATGTTAGGAAAAATATCTAGATTTTTATGGAGAAAAATCTAGATATAAAATACTAAAGAATATAGTAGAGAATTCTAGAATATGAGATGCATGCCTATAAATATGGCTTAGTTGTACCATTTTAAGAAGTTGAACAAGTTGAGAAGTTGAAGTTTGAGAAATCAAATGTTCTTGGTTTTCCCACATCACCTCTCCTAAATTATTTCCATCATATTCCACCCATCCTCCTCTCAAATATTTCCTCCAAACTAAATTACTCCTCCAACATATATCCCATATATTTTCCAACATATTCTATTTATTATGTGAGAAGTCCGCCCTTATGAACTTACAGTTTTCGTAGGATTATTGTCCCTACTTTGCACGTGGCCCTTCATAAAATTTGGCAGTCCAACCGATGGAGACCATATATAAACTTTTAGTTCATAATTATCGCTTAGATATTTGGGTTATGGTTTTTCATTAATTATCCTTTAGCCTTAAGGCAGATTAAGACTAATTAAATTCTGTTGGTATTTAATTGACTGGATAATTAAATCTTTTATTATCTTTAGTATCTTAGTTTAGGAATTTATTAATCTAGAATTTAATTCTTATTCATGTCACACTATAAGATATATCTAAAAGGAAGTACATTATTTATAATCTTAATTAGACATGAAAAATTAAATTAATATAATTTCCATATTCAAGATTAGGAAGAAAATTATTTTATATTATTTAATGTAATCTTATATATCTATCTTATTAAGGATTCTAGATATATAATAATTAGGAAACTATTAAATTATTCTTATCTTTATCATCTAGGATATAAAATATTCCATAAATATAGAAAATAATCAAAATATTCCTAAAATCTAGGGAAATCTTCCCATAATATTTTATTTCATTAAATAATATTATTTTTAATGATATCTTTTAATTTAGGAATCAAATAATCATTAAAATAATCTTTCGTCAATATCTTGTTGTTCGAGGTTTGCACGAATCAACACGACGAAGATTCTAAGACTTGCCGCCGAGACGCTCGCCGGAACGGCGAAATCACTGTCCGACCGCCGCCGGCAGCCTGCGCCCAAAGGCGCGCTGCTTCCTCCTCCCTCTCTCTCGGCGGAAAATCGCCGAGACACTTCCTCCGTCTTCGTCAACCAGCCACGCAACCATGGCCGCGTAGCTCCGGCGAGCTCCCACTTCTCCGGCGGCCTCGCGCGAACCAGCATCCGCCGCTCTCGGCGTGGCTGCTCTCGGTCGTGCGCCGCTAGGGGTGGGCGACTAGGGTTAGGGTTTCGCAATTTCCGGTGGCATCGCCAGCCAATCGCGACGTTGACATCCTCAGAGCCGGAGGATGTAGGCGATCATGATCACGACGACGGCATGGACCAGCCCTCCGCTCGTATCCGCGTCACCGCGTATTCGTCTCCCTCCTCCCACTAATCTGCCGCGATCCGGGATCGGCGGTCTCCCCGGCGGCGTGCACGAGCCCGCGCTCGTCAGCATGTCGCCGGTTGATCGCCTCCCTCGCTCCCACTATGATCGACGCCCTACTTCGCTCGCATGTTGTGCGATTCGTCCCGGCACAAGCGCCAAGGAATCGCACATGTCATGCGTTCGAATAATTCAAGTTTTATTGATTCGAATGTTCTTGAGCTCAACATGCATACGAAAAATTAAACAATAAAACAAGAACATGCTTCAAAATCAAATAACACATGCATACATGAATTTCGCGAAATTTAAATCCAAATAATCAGAGCCAAAGACTTGATCTGATACCAATTGAAGGAACTGGCAGCGGAAGCGGTGCGACGGATTAACAAAATTTAACAATTATTAATCGCAAATAAATCACATAATAATTAGATCTATTTAGCGGATTATTTAGACAAAATCTATTCGCGTAATTTTCACATGTATCATGCTCATAACTTGAATTAATCATGCTTTAAGAATATTGAAACCTAAAACATGCTTTTCAACGGAGCAGAAATAATACCTAATTAATTCTCAAAAGAATTGAAGATGGCTAGCAGCTTCTCCACGTGACGCTTTGAATACTAGACCACAAATCTTCTCTCTGGTTCCCGAACTGTACTCTGATATGCTGATCTCACCATTATACTGGGACTTAAATAAAGAAGACAGAAGAATTCCTTTTAGGAATAGGACAAAATTTCTAGCTCCACTCTATAGGGGGGGGGGACGAAAATTTGAGTATTAAAGCTTATGATTTCTGTCTCATTTATTCTCCTATTTATATTAAGTTCCTTTTGGGCCAGACAGGGATCTATGGAAGGTTTTGGATATGAGATCATCCAATTTACTTTTTACTAATTAATTTAAACCCACAATTATAAGCTTAATTGGAATATTACGAGCAGCCACTACAGAAGTAATATTGAACTCTCCCCATCCAAATCCGAAATTATAAGTAATCCGGGTTTCCGTTTAACTTTCATTTCCCGCGCTTAAGATAAAAATGTCCATTAATTAATTGATGTCTGCTATGGACTTAATTAATTAACTTCTTATTAAATCCAAGAGTCGACTTAGCATGAAACACTTATTTATTATTCTTAGAGTAATCAAACTCTTAGACTTTGTTAAGTTAACTTATACATTCGAACATGCATGAACATCCATTAAATGTAAAACATAACAACAATATGACCAAAATAATCTGTTTTATTCCTTGAAAAATAAAATAAGAGTTTTATAGTATTCAATCACTCGAAACGTGATTTCTAGTATACAAACTCTAACACTGTCCCCTTGAACCCTCAACAGAATGGAGTAGTAGAAAGGGCAAACAGGACAATCATGGAGGGGGTGAGGTGTATGCTGTTTGCATTAGGCATGGAAAAGAGATTTTGGGCAGAGGCTGAAGCAACTTGAAGTGTTGAAAAGTTAATGGTCAGCAAAAGAGTGTTCAAATTTAAAAACCCTCGATCCAGAAAAATCCCCTAGACACTGAGTCTAGGAACTCAGTGAATCTTCAGCTACCTGTCGTTGGACACACAATCACTACCTTAACTCCCATTTCAAAACCCTCAACCCACTTTAGCTAAGAAAACTAGTACAGGGAAGTAGGGATCGAATCCACATAGATGAATGCGTAAGTAAACATGTTCAAAGACCCGGAAACTATTTTTGGCTGCTGCCATGCAATTTTTGGGTTGAGATTTACTTCCTAGACTTGAGAATTTAAAGAACTTATCCTATCAGCTAGATCTAGACGGGATCTTTAAGGCTTGCATAAACCAGAATAAAGCAAGACAATTACTAGACCGAGCGAACAGTTTCCTATATTAACCTAGACTTGGGAAAAATTAGACGTGGGGACCATTTTCTGAAAAGGCAGAGTACGACTGAAAAGCTACAAAATAACTAACCTAAGGATTAACTAACAGCGACATCATCTTCTCCAACTTTTACTATAGAACAACCAGTGAAAAACAGAGCAAAACGAAGATCGAAGCAAAGTGAACGAAATTAAACCGATAGAAACGAAGAACATGTAAAACTAAAGTAGATCTACGATTACCAAACGAGGCAAACAAGAATGCAGAATTTAAACAACAAAATCAAGTGAAAACAAGCAGATCCATCCGCAGGACGTTTAATCCACTCCGGATCCAAGCCATCCACAACAACCAAACATCATTTCCATCTCGGATCCTCACAAGTTTACGTAAATTCAACCGATCAACAACAAATTTCTCACAATCCAACTCCAAACTCAAATCAACCAACAATAATCACTAATCAAACCAAAAGCACCACGATAAGATAAACGAAACAAAAGTAGCTATATCCAATGCAAAGTACGAAGTATCCAACGATAATGGCAAAATAGAGCTGAGGCTCGAACAGCGAGGACTCAGAAAATACGAAAGTAAACAGGAAAGCAAAAGATAATTGTTTCTTCGCTTCCGTAGAGATGGTGTTGCGACACAATCCAACTAAAATGTGAACCCCCGCACCAATTCCCCGTGAAAGTGTGTGTAGAGAAATGGAAAACTAAGCTAAGAGCCAAAAAGTGATAATCCTCATGTTAAGCGCATGCTCTTATTTATAGTGGACAGGCTTCTAGACTGTTCCTGTAATCTCCATTTTGCCCTCTAATTTGATGCTCATCCGTCTAGTGGCTCTTCCTTTTTCTGCTTAATTTTCCCGCTAGCTTCTTCTCTCCGTCAATCTTCATCTTCTTCCTGGGCTAGCGATTTCTCTACACACCTGGCTTATAAAACCTTGTTAGACCCATGAAATCACAAAATTTTACCCCATAACCAATGCATGAAATTAGCCTTATCAAACTGCTCACACTTAAAACATACTTGTCCTAAAGTATAAAGAAAAGAAAAGAGAAATAAGGCGAATTTGAATGCACGGTTATTCCTTGACCAAATAAAACTCATAGACCTAGACACTAACATACGAAAGAAAAAGGAAAAGAAAAACAAAACTTATGAAAATAAAACACATAGGCATGAACTAGTTCAAATTTTTAAGGAGTCGTCCCCACAAGCTTAAAGTCGATCAAATAGTCTACACACTCCAATTCCTCCCCTTCCCTTTATCTACCTAGTCGGTTTGTCAGGTTTGTCCAGATGGCCTATAGCTTGCTAATTGTTGGATTCGCTCGATGTCGGCTGTTAACCGATTGGTCGTAGGTTCGAATCCTACTTGGGGAGATTTGATTCATTCTGAATTAACGAATTCATAATAAAGGGGCTCACTTTGACCGTTAAAAGTAGGGAACCTGTTCTTTTTCTTTGTTTCTATCTTATCGTATCCCATTCTGTTCTGCGAGATTTGAAAATGACCGTCAATACCTCGGTGTAGGTCCTGGATAGTGCTTTGCTGCTACTGATGCTTGGGGTTATGAGAATTTCTCCTTCTATCCTCCTTTCCTAATTTTTCTTTCTTTTCCCCCTGGACTTCGTCCAGCTTATACCTCCTCTTTTCCTGGACGTCGTCCAGCTTATACCTCCAGGTTATTTTTATTATTATTATTATTATTATTATTTTTTATTTTCCTCCTCCAGGTTTGAAACCCCTTTTTCTTTCCCTTTTTTTTTTGTATCTCCTTTCTATCAGGTAGCAACCCCTTTTATCATGTTAGCACTCAATGTTAAGGCTTTTAACTCACATCAGTAGTGGGGCTTCTCAATTAAGTCAGCGAAGGCACCTTCTATCGTAATTGCCTCCTCTAAACCGATTTCAATCTTTTAAAAGGAAGAGGCCTCATAGTTGCGTGCATCCTATTCTCAATTACTTTTACTAAGGGAATCTTGCCTTATTATTATCACTAGTTCATGCTATAACACATAGATCCTAAAAAGAAAAACTAATTCCTAGACTTAGAGACTCTAACACATGCTGAGCACACACTGCCCTAACTCTCCCACCCCCTCCCACTGCACTCCAGTTTATTCCCAAGCTATTCTAGTGAAGGGGGGAAATGAGGGAGTTGGTGCACACAATCAAAATAAAACACAATAAAACTTCTCACACTTAGACCTAGCAGCAGGCTAAGTAGGAGAAAACAAAGACATAAAACAGGAAATATTATACTGAATATAAACAAAAACTTCTCACACTTATCACAGAGAAAAAAAAACATGCTGAAGAAACACAAAAAACTTCTCACACTTAGACCAAAGATTGGGCTAAGTGGGACAACACACAAGAAAAATAATTGCACATGCTCAGCACAAGCAACATGGATATATATAAAACAAAATAAAATGAAATGACTGAAATATAAAATTTTCTTGGTCAACTGGGGGAATTCAATTCTGGGTCCGGCTCCCTTGGTAGCCAGACTTGGGTGGTACGTTGGGACGGTTCACCTTCACTTTCTTCTTCGCCGGCGACCCCGGCACTTCCTCTTCAGATATTACGGGGGGTTTTGACAGGGGTTTTCTCACAGAGACAGACGCCAGGGATGGAGACACAAGCGGGGCTACCGAAGGCTTGGAGGGGGGTGGAAGCTGCTTCTGGGAGGAACTTCCCGGACCGGGCTGTCAGACCATTTTTCTAGGTCCAGAGGGCAGCTTCTGCTGGGTCTGGGAAAAAACCTCTACCAACCATTCTGTCATTCTCTTCATAAGCTTGACCTCATCGGTCATCCTCTCATTCTGGGAAGATGATCGTCCAGCCAGGGTATCCAGACTCCCCTTCATCTCCTGGAGCGCCTTCTTGACTCCCCTCATTTCTTCTCTCACCTTAGCCATCTCCTTCCGTAGCTCTGGCACATCCACAATCACCACATCTTCCACCAGCTCGGATTCACGCTTCACTTTGTCCACATTGGCCCCTATGTTGTAGAAACACAACTCCTACCCTTCAATGTGTAAGAGCCCCTTGTTGAAAAAGTACTCCATGCTGAATAGCTCTGGGGACTCACACATTGTAACACTCGGCTCTGCCTTCCTAATCTTCATTACGAAGTTGCGCTCTATGTAGGCGCCCAGAAGGTGGCAGGTGTACATGTGGCGGGAAGGGGTGGCAGTCATCTGATGGCAGGCCTAGGCTAACCAATACCAAAGGTGAACCTTGATGTGTTTAGACATGCACCATGTAAAGTAGAGCTTGGTGGTGGTGATGCTGGAGCTGGCCGTGCCCATCAGATTGTACCCGATGAATTCCTGGGCGAAACGGAGGAGATCGTCGGTGATGTGGATCCCTTTTGATATGCTGGTTTTGAGGCAGTTTGTGATGAGAATCCAGGGGTGTCTCTCGGTGGGCCGTATACTCTATCATCCCAAATTCCCTCGTCATCCTCAACATTTATAAATAGCCCCATCCTAAGAGACCACTCCCTTACACTCATTGTATGCTCAATGGTGAAAAGACGGTAGGAGATGGAGTTCGCATCCGGATCAGTAGTTGTCTTGAATCTGAAAGTGGAGAAAAATTCCCGGGCCGCTTCCACTGGCACCTCCTGTTCACTATGGTTCAGGAGCCACTCAAAGCCTATTCCCTTGATGTGGCCAAGAAATTCTTCGTCAGATTCTATCTGCCTTAGCGAGTCCCTGTCATATCTCTTCCCTGATTTGTCCAGTTTCCCAACTGCACTTCGATCCTTATACATTTGTGTCCTCTTTGAGTCATTGAACTTAGACATAGCTCCCAAGAGCTTCTTCGTGATCCAGATCTCCTCTCGCTCATAGTTAGGGACCTCCTCTTCTTCAGACTCTCCCTCTGTCTCACTGTCGGCTTTACCAGGTCCAAGAGCTTTAGGCAACGCACGAGGAGATTCCCTGACTGAGAGGAGCCTCTGTGACTTCCTAGGCCGATCAGTAAGGGATTTCTTTCCTTCAGCACACATAATTGCGCTCCTTGGCCATTCGACGCTCTTCTGCGGCGTCCACTTTCTCCTCAGACTCAGGAGTTTCTTCCTCCTGCACACTCGTGGCTCCTGGGGCTAGGAACCCTGATCCCCTCGACTAGTTGCCTTCATCAATTTCATCTAGCACGCTTCTCCGTGCTATTCTCCTTGACTCACGTAGATCAATCGGTGAGTCTTCGGGCACCTCCTCCAGATCTACTACCTCCAACGGCCCGTCCAGAATTCCTAGGGATTTCCCCCTCAGCACACATAATTGGTGTTTCCCCCGTAGATTTATTCAGTGTCTCCTCCTCAGGTTTGTTAGGGATTTTTCTCTCAGTCATAATTGGGGTTTCCCCCTCAACGAGCAAAGTCGGGGTTGCCCCCTCAAAATCAAACGGGGTTCCCCCCTCCACATACAAACCCTGGGTTCCCCCCTCCACTTTCTTAGAAACAGGGGTTTTCCCCTCCACAAATTCAACCACAGGGGTTTCCCCTTCCACCGATTGAAAAGCAGTTGCATTACCTTGTTTTGCGACTCCATCCAAAGAGTAATCCACCGCCATCCTTTCAATTTTGTCTGCAAATCCGCTGACGCTTTCCTCCTCGAGTCCGCTGCCGCCTTTTCCCTGTTCTGAAATGTCTGGGCTCGGCCCAATTTCTGCATGTGTCAGATCTAGGGTTTTGGAATCCTCTAGGTTTAAACTCGGTGGTTGCGCCACTGATTCCTCAGGGATTTCCTGCGGTTGCTGGCGGAACATTGAAAATCAAGAGAAAAGTCTCTCGGCCTCCTCTTTACTTCCGAACTTCTCCTCCAGTTCCTTCAAGAAGAGTCTGGAACACGAATCGGGCTCCATTCTGAGCGTATATCGAGTGCAGAGAAAATCGGCTGAGCCGACGGTTGTCTTCACGATTCGCCGGACGGTAATTTGGCGGCGGAGTCTCCCTTCTTCACGATGGCATCCTGTGCTTTTTTCATGGTTATCTGCAAAACTCACAATATATGGGGTGGAATCGATTAGGGTTTGAAAAACAAATTTGGGAGAGTAATTATTTGAGAGAGAGAGTTGTGAAAGTGGAGAGAGAAGTGACCGGTTGAAAAACAATATATTCGGGCTTTTCAGAGTGGCAGGCGAACGATTGCGATATGAGGTAAGCAACCATACGTTCCTCAAAAAATAGAATTCGAAATTCCTAAAGCAATCGTCTACCCTCCAATTTGCAAGACTCTTCCTCCCCCTAGTAACAAAAGAAATGAAACACCAAATTCTTGGGTCAGAGATCATAAGTGACAAAACAATTTCCCCGGGGAGTTTGGTGATTCGAAAAATATTTTTGGGAAAAACTTTTTTAATTTCTTAAGGTTTTCTTATATTAGAAAGCAACTGAACTATTTACATAGCAAATGAGTATCCTCAAGATTTCCTATGTCAGTGTAAAAATAAATTTTCGTTCCCCACTTTACACGACCTAGGAATTAATTGAGGATATCCACTTACCTGACCATCTTAAGAAATAATAGCAGATGCATGTAGTGGCGTCTCTTCCACCACATGCATATCTGTATTATTTCTGTATACCTTCACTCTGTGCCCATTTACCAGGAAAGGAACTGAGTTTGGGGCGCTCCCTTGAATCTCTACAGCTCCATTTGCTCGAAGGCCAATGATTGTGTATGGCCCTATCCACTTGGATTTCAGCTTACCAGGCATTAGCTTTAGCCGGGATTGAAAAAGGAGTACTTTCTGCCCTACTCGAAGTTTCTTGACTCGGAGATTCTTATCATGCCAGAGTTTGGTTCTTTCTTTATACCACATGGCCGAGTCGAATGCCTCCAGTCTTAGTTCCTCCAATTTCTGTAGCTGCAGTTTCCGTTCCTCTTCACAGGCCTGTGTCTTCATGTTCATCTCTTTAACGGCCCAGTGAGCTTTATGTTCTACCTCCACGGGTAAATGGCACATTTTCCCGAACACCATTCTATATGGTGACATCCCGATTATTGTTTCGTAAGCAGTCCTATACGCCCAGAGAGCATCGTTAAGGTGCTTACTCCAATCTTTCCTTGTGGTGTTCACCGTCTTTTCCAATATGTTTTTGATTTCTCTGTTCGAGATTTCCGCTTGACCATTCGACTAGGGATGATAGGGTGTAGATAACCGATGATGTACACCATATTTTCTCATCAAAGCTTCTATTGTGCGGTTACAAAAGTGCGTTCCCTTGTCTGAGATGATGGCTCTGGGCACCCCATACCTATTGAAAATATTGGTCCGCAGAAATTTAGCTACGTCCTTTGACTCGCAAGTGGGCGTAGTCTTCGCTTCTATCCATTTGGATACATAATCCACTGCAACCAAAATTTATGTATTCCCATATGAAGATGGGAAAGGGCCCATAAAGTCCATGCCCCAAACATCGAAAATATCACAGACTATTATCGGATTCTGCGGCATCTCATCTCTTCTAGAAATTCCCCCATTCAGTTGACATCTTTCACAGACTTGAAAAAACTCAAAAGAGTCCTTGTTCAGAGTCGGCCAATAAAATCCACTGTCCAAAACCTTCCTGGCAGTTTTCCTAGGCCCATAATGACCCCCACAGGCTAAGGTATGGCAGTGGTTCAAGACATTTTTCTGTTCCCACTCTGGGATGCATCGTCGGATAACCTGGTCTGAGCACATCCTCCAGAGGTAGGGATCATCCCAGAAGTAGTATTTGGCTTCACTCTTCAGCTTCATTTTCTGGGCCCGGGATATTTCGTGGGAACCTGGCAGTTCTCCAGTGACTAAGTAATTAGCCACGACAGCAAACCATGGCTCTGCATTCATCGGTGCATATCATTCTCCTGTTCCGCTATCAAGTGGCTGTTGATTATCACTCGGAATGTTTCATCTTCCCCAAGGTAGGCATACTTGAGGGTCTCGGGTAGTTTCTTCAACTCTTTCTTTGGTGTGATGGCTTCCTAGGGCAGGGGGTTTTTCTCTAGACCTCATGTTGCCATCTCACCCAAGTCGGTTCCCTCGTCTGGATTTCTCACTTGAACAGACCCCGTAGACTCGAATTACAGTGATTGGTGGCAAAATGCCATGATCGCTTCATTGATCTATTCGTCTGTTAGGTTCCGAGTTAATAGGGTTTCACACCATCCTGCTACCTCCTTGTCAACAGATTGACTCAGCTCCGAATTTTTAAACTGTTCCTGCATTAATTCAGTCCCAAGATATTCCTGGACCAGGGGGTTAATGATATCGACAGAATGCAAATTCTCAACATCCAATGGCTTTTTCATAGCTTTATCAATGTTAAATGTGTATTTTTCCCCATGATAGTCCAGGCATATTGTTCCATCAAACACATTAATAATAGTCTTAGCGGTGCGTAAGAATGGTCTTCCTAAAAGCACTCCGCTAGACTCAGCAGATTCATTATCACTCATTTTTATTACATGGAAATCAGCTGGGTACAGGAAATCATGCACTTTTACTATCACATTCTCCAGCACACCCTCGGGTGAAAAGCATGTTCTATCGGCTAACTGAATTACTACCTTCGTATCAACCAGGCTTACCCCTATCAACTTCTTATATATCGAAAGTGGTAACATATTTATCGAGGCTCCTAGATCACACATCGCATGCTCAATATTTATGTCACCTAGAGAAATGGGCAAAGTGAACATACCTGGGTCTGTGCATTTTGATGGCATCCTCCTCTTCTGTATCACAGCCAACACATTTTCACCAATTACTATCTGCCCGCCGGTCTTGGTTTTTCCCGCTATGAACTCCTTGATAAATTTACTGAATGTAGGCAGTTTCAAAGTTTGTAGGAAGGACATGTTGATCTCCAATTTGCTGAAAATGTCCATGAAGTCTTCGGTGTCGTCCTTCTTCTTTTTGGCTTCCCCCCGATGAGGGAATGGCTTCATGCGTTTCAACGTTCCCGCTAGACCTGGGGCCGACGATTCTCCGACTTCTTTCCTTCCTTCCTCAATCTCCACTCCAGGCTCTGGGTCTAAGAAAAATGGATCAGCCATCCGAGGTAGTGGTTTCTCCAGATCCCCTTTTTGAAGACCGTCTTCTACTCCGATATTCCTTCCCTCAGCATCCTCTAGGTCAGGAGTTCCGCCTTCCTTGCTCGTCAAAAAAGGTGTACTCTCATCTTCTTTCATCACTGGACCTTCATAGCCCTGTCCTGACCTCAAAGTTATCTGACTGCTATTTGCCCGGTCGGGTGGTTTTACTGAAGCTGGTATTCATCCCTCGTGTCCCCTCATCTCATTCAATGATGTGGCCAATTGCGACATTTGCTTGGCCAACATATCCATGGCAGATTTCTGCTCCTGTTGTGCATTTTGAATTTTGTGTACCACATCATTGTTTGCCCACATATTGTTCTGCATGTGTTGTTGAGAGCTGACTAGGTCGTGTACCATATCATCCAGATTCCTCGGAGGCTTATAGTTCGATTGATTTGAACTTGACCCCTGATTGTGGCTCGGTCCACTCCCCTGGTTTGGGCGATAATTACCTTGACCTCCTTGATTGTTGCCGAACTGGCTTCCTGACCCTTGATTTCCCTGGTGTGTATGCTGGAAATTCTGATTGTTTCCAGTGGCGTTCCTCTGATGTGGTGGCACATAAGAACTCCCTTGATTACTCTGGTTCATGTTGTTCCAATTGGACTGATCCCCTTGATTGCGATAACTCCAGTTATTTTCCCTTCCTGGTTTTTCCCTGACCAATTTGAATTATGCTGGGGTCCGTCCTGACTGCGGTTAGGCCAGTTCTGCTGGGCCTCTGCTGGACCTGGGTACTGTAGCTGGAGCTGTTTGTTTCCGCTTGCCCACCTAAAACAAGGGTTGTCTCTCCATGGTGCCTCTTTGATCTTCCACTGATTCCAGCTTGTATTCTGATTATTTTGTTTCCAATTCCCAACTGCATTTACCTGGGCTTGGAATTCTCCATCGGGCGGTGGATCGTAATAGAGCTGGAGTTGATTTTCCTCTAGACCTGGCGATTTCTCTTTCTCCTGCGAGGTCGGGGAATTCTTTTTTTCAATAGCACTCAGAAGTGCCTTGTAACATCCCGAATCCCCGAACCCTAATTTTAGAGCCCTAGAATTTATTTTGATGACGTGGAGACGTGAATTATTAATGAATGCATTTATTGCATGAGATACTACGGCCGAGTCGAGTCTAGGGTTTGCGTTGGAAGTTTGAAAAGTCAAACTTGTTGATTATTATGATGTGGCATGTGATTTATTAAATTATGAGATGAATTATCTGTTTAAGGGTGAGTGAGAATATTAGAACAAATTTCCATAAATACTATCCACCCAATTCTTGAGATTTTCGAACCCTTGACCTTTTGGAGAAGGAATTCTATTTTTCCGAATTTAATTTAATTTTTGGGAAATTTATCCAAATGAAATCCAAAATCCAATTATTCCTTATTTTATTGAGAAAAATCGAGCCCCTTATTCCTTTGTGATTTTCGAAAATCACCTATTGTGGGAAGGAAAGAATTATTTTATTTTAGTTAATCCCTTATTTGATTTCCTTCCATACCTAGAATTTAAATATTCTACCAAATCTTTCCATACCTCAAGAGATCTTGCCTTATCTTATTTTAGTTAATATTAAAAATCCATGCCTTATTTAAAATGGCATAGGGAACGCCTATTTCAATCCCTAGTTGGGAGGATTCTTATTTTTATTTTGCTCCGTGATATTTTATTCTACTCCGTAAAACATACCAAAACAAAATGTTGGCTAATTGGGAGCCATATGTTTCGAAATTTCCATGCCTTGACACCTTAGTCTATTTTTGTTAATTCTTCTTCCCTACTTCACAATAGTTATTTATTTAATTGTGGAGAAATAAAATCTTACCAAATATTCTAAAGATCTTTTTGAACACTATAAATAAAAGAAACCCCTAACTCTAAGCCTCATAATTTTCGCCCCCCCACCCATATTACACGCCCTCTCTCTTCTCTCCCCTCTCTCTCAATTTTCTTCTACTTTACTCCAATAATCATTCATCCTTTGTGAAGAATTGAAGTTTGATCCAAGAATCTTGAAGAACCGAGTCTAATACTTAATTTCTACCGTTCGTTTTGCTCTTAAGGTATTTTTATATCCATCTTCTTCGTTTCTACTCGATTCCTCTTCTTTCTAACCGATTAATCGGTATTCTTGAACCCTCATGAATCTTGTTTAAGTGAAAGTGGGATGAAAAGGGATGTGGGAATATGTATACATGTGTGTGTGGCGTGTGTGCGTGCGTGACGTGTGTGTGTGTTGTGTTTGTGTGGAGTGTGTTTGATGGCTAAATACTCTTGTATGACATATGTTGATGTTAGATCTAGATTTGAGATGCGAATGGAACTTATATAATGAACATAATCTTTGTTTGGTAATTTTAAGATATATCGATGGGAAAAGGGAAAGTGTAGGGACATGCATGAGTTAGGAGTTTGTGTTGAATCTGATTTGTGATATGTGCCTATGTGATTAAAAAGGTGAAACCTCACTTGCGAAGCCGGATAACAAAGGAAAGAACATACTTGAAACCTAAGCAGTCGAGGTGGGCTTTACTCTTAAACTCTTTTATGTGCAAATGTATGAATGTGGAGAAATAAGGGTGGTTTAACTGTTATGCCATGCCTACGTCTATTTTATTGTGATATTGTGCGCCTGATGCCTAGCTTGTGAGTTCGCTCCATTGGGCAATAGGACTATGGATATGTTTAAACGAATTCAGGTCTGAGTACGGGCCGCAAACCCTACCAGGCTGTGTACACGAGGGGATCGGGAGCCGTCCTTGCTAGTCGGCCGGTCTCGTGGGCGAAAAGTGTGGCCACACTTTCGTCGCACTATGGAATGATTGTGATTGTTGACTGGTCAGTCTATGGAAAATATATTTTGTGATACTCGTGATATTCTCTTTAAACTGCTTAAAACTCGAGTTCACTTGGTAAGGGTGGCATGACTTATAAAACGTTTTGGCATCGAGTTCACTGAGTATTTCAAAATACTCAGCCCTACATGTGTTTTCCTTATGTGCAGGTTAAACGATGACGAGCGGTGGCGGGTGTTGAGCATGTTAACTAATTAAGATGGATGTCTTTGAACTTCAAGCGTAGTTGTGTCTTCATACATAGCTGCGTTTTCTCTTGGTCGTTTTCCGCTGAATTCTTTTTGAAACACCTTAGTATCTTTGAATATTTTGCACTCTCCTTTCGGTTTGGAGGCTTTAGACTATCTTGTGGTTTTTATCTTGGAAACTATGTCATACCCTTGAGACTTTTGAACGTCATTTATTATACCTTCCTTTCTCTTATTCAAGCTTCTAGGTTAAGTTGTTGCTTTAAATGCTCTGATAGTTCCTTTTAATCTTTTGGTCAACAATCTTTAAATGAAACCCTAGTCTTTGTTTATTTCTTTAAGTCCGTTCTGGTAGCAATCGCCGCATTTATTGTACCCTAGGAGGGCGGGCTGTAACAGTTGGTATCAGAGCCTCAGTTCTTTTCCGCTCTGGACCCAAGAGTCTTTTCGAAAATTTAAGTTATCCTTGTAATCATTATTTCTAACGAACTGAATATGGAAGGCTCAACACCGAAGCTCGTCTCGTTCAACCACGAAGAAAGAGGTACAAAATAATCCTATGACTTATGATTGAAACTCTATACTCTTGGAAATTTTGGTGGAAAATGTTATTTTTGTGAAAAGCATGCCATAAGTGTTGGAAATGTTGTGGATGAGAAGCGATGCTTCCCGAATGATGATCTGTCGAATGTGTATGAGAACTTGTGAAAATTGTGGAATGCGAATGTGATTACGTGAGATTATGTTGAAATGTTGCAATGCTTAGACCTGGACTTTTGAACCTAGCATGCCTTAGCTATACGATCACAGCGCTTGTACCAACAATAGAAACGTGGAATGACTAGTATAAGGCTATTAGTGTACATGGAAATCGACGAATCGAGAGAGGAAACGCGCGAATAGCTGCCTTAGGAACGCGGACGTCCGACGATATTATCTTCGTACCACCATCTTTTGCTTTTACGCACCACTTGGAACCATACACGCTTGTTATTCTTTTCTCCCTTTGCGGCGGTGCTGACTTGTTCCTTTTCCCCTTTATGTAGATGGTTCAACCCTATCACGCCCTTATGCGTCGCCGTTACGCCAAGAATAGGAACTTTCCGGTAGAATGTCATAGAGAGCTGGAATGGGACGGACAGCAGTTCCTCCTCCTGAACTTCGTCACCGATTTATACGATCACTGGTTGGACACCTACGCGTATGGAACTACCCATCACGAGGGAATCATGCGACTTATCCATATGCCACCTTCCCCTTGGAGCGATTGGACCGCTCATGCCTCAGTATCCTACACCTGGTTTTGCCCACCTAAATACACGCCTCGAGGAGACTTCGTCGGCCTTATGGGAGTCTTACTTCCGGCCATGTCCGCAGCCGTTGACGGACCTCCACTCCATCCGCCAACGCAAAAGTACTCGCCAGGAGCAGCGCGTCGAATGAAGTATCGTGATAATGAGGAGCCACACGTTGCCCGTGTTCCCCGTAGAAGGACCCTTAGGATGCGCGTTTCGGCCCCTCGAAGGATCATAAGAGAGGCCGAATAGATGCTTACCTCGATCCCTTTGCCCCTAAGCGACGAGAAGAAAGACGAGGAGATGGGACCGTTCGAGAAGGGAGAGAGTTCGAACGCAGAGAGTGTCGGTGAGTCGGAAGAACCCGAAGAGGACGAGGGCAGAGATGTCTAGTGCTCGAATAGTGATTTTATTTTCCTTTCCCCATGTTTTTGAATTCTAGAACCTCTATCTATGTTGTCTTTTTCTTTCGCAATTGTTTTGTCCTTTCTCGTTCGTTGTACTAAGACCTTTTGAGACCACTTTTGAGATTTAATGGGGAATTTGCACCTTTTTATTATATCATCTTGCAATGAGCCGTCTTCACTCTTTTCTATCCTTATTGCATGAATATACTTGTTCGTTCTATTTCTCTTCCAAGTGCTTTCCACCTTATGGTGCAACTTTATTTCGCTTTCTTCTGCGCAACTGTTTTTCTCTACAATTACTATTGTGTGGTCTTTCCTTGGACCCGACTTGTAGAAGGAGTTAAACTTCTCTTTCAAAAATACTACATCGCTATTTTGGGTTTGAATAAGTGCGCTAACAACTCGAGTGAAAATGAATCAGAATGCCGCCTAGACGCAACGTAAGGAACGAGGGACCCACTTCCCAGGCTTCGGAGGAAGAAAGTGTGACGCAACCAAGGCCGCCGTCGCCACCACCACCTCCCCGAGTAGATAGGGAAGTCGTAAAGCTGTTCCTAGACCAAAAGCCTCCTACCTTTGACGCAATGGGTGAACCCGCAGAGACCAAAACTTGGGTACGTGCTCTGGAACGCATCTTCAGAACCTTGGTGTGCAACGACGAGGAGAAGATGATTTGTGTGACGCATCAACTGACCGGGTCCGCCGACTTTTGGTGGGACACCAAGCTGAAGACGATGCCCCAGGATCGTGTGGACGGGATGACGTGGGAAGACTTCAAGACCGAGGTGTACGACAAGTACATACCTAAGAGCTACCGCAAGGCAAAGGCAGCCGAGTTCCACAACCTCACTCAGGGATTTCTGTCCGTGACCGAATACGACCGCGCGCTTTGTTACATGACCCGCTATGCGCTGGAATAGATAGATACCGACGAGAAGCTGGCCGATAAGTTTCGTGAGGGCCTAAGGCACGAGATTAGGATGCCATTGGCAGTTTGTGGGACCCTTACGTATGCCGAGGCGCTACCCCCGCCACGCCCTAACCATGATAAGAGGAGGTGGGACGAGAGTAGGACCAACTACGATAGCAAGCGATACCGCCCCACCCAGAACCGACCGCCGTACGGAGGAGGGCAGACTTCGTTCAACCCAAGGAGCTGTTAGAGTTTGTATACTAGAAATCACGTTTCGAGTGATTGAATACTGTAAAACTCTTATTTTATTTTCCAAGGAATAAAACAGATTATTTTTGTCATAATGTTGTTATGTTTTACATTTAATGGATGTTAATGCATGTTCAAATGTACAAGTTAACCTAACAAAGTCTAAGTCTATGTTTTAGTAGACCGGTTGTGGGCGTCATCACTTTAAGGTAACACGGTCAGTTCTAAACAAAGAAAAAGATGAATTTCACAACCTAGATGGAATTTGACTATCCATCGAGAAAGGCTGCAATGTCAGTCCGCATATTTCTAAGCCTTACTGAAATAAGATGACATTGGTGTGGTATAGCACTGAACGGATCTAACAGCAAGACTTACCTTGGGCTATCTACTGAAAGGCGAGGTCTTGATAATATTTGTTTCTTAATCAATGTAAGTTAGCATTGAGCATACGGTACTGATTATGCACTACTTTGACTTATCAAATGGTGCGGGTTTTTCGTAACCCAATTATCCTGATATATTGGGTAGTGGTGATGAATATCTAGCGGTGCTAGGATTGCTATTATATTGAATCGTGCACGAGGAGAGTCTCGTTTGATAATGTCCTCAAGAGGAGCGCGAAACAAGGTTTTATTATTCGGAACCTAGCTAGTTGGAGTTTGATTGCTCTATGCATAATAAATAAGTGTTTCATGTTAAGTCCACTCTTGGAATTAATAAGAAGATAATTAATTACGTCAGTAGCAGACATTAATTAATTAATGGACATTTTAATCTTAAGCACGAGAAATGAAAGTTAAACGGAAACCCGGATTACTTGTAATTTCGGATTTGGATGGGGAGAGTTCAATATTACTTCTGTAGTGGCTGCTCGTAATATTTCAATTATTACTTATATTAAATTGTGGGTTCAATTTAATTAGTAAAAAGTAAATTGGATGAGCCCATATCCAAAACCTTCCATAGATCCCTGTCTGGGCCCAAAAAGAACTTAATATAAATAGGAGAATAAAGGAGACAGAAAATACAAGTTTTTATTTTGTTGAAATTTTCGAAAATTACAGCTCCTCCAGCTGTAGGGATTTTCGAATTCCTCTCCTATTCCAAAAAGGATTTCTTCTGTCTTCTTTATTTAAGTCCTAGTATTCTAGTAAGATCAGCCCACACTGATATTGGGATACAGTTCGGGAACCAGAGAGAAGATTTGTGGTTTAGTACTCAAAGCATCACGTGGAGAAGAAGCTAGCCATCTTCAATTCTTTGGAGAATTATTTAGGTATTTTTCTGCTCCGTAGAAAAGCATGTTTTAGGTTTCAATATTCTTAAAGCATGATTAATTCAAGTTATGAGCATGATACATGTGGTAATTACGCGAATAGGTTTTGTCTAAATAATCTACTAAATAGATCTGATTATTATGTGATTGTTATTTATGCGCCCGCTTCCGCTGCCAGCACCAACAATTGGTATCAGAGGCAGTCTTTGGCTCTGATTATTTGGATTTAAATTTCGCGAAATTCATGTATGCATGTCTTATTTGATTTCGAAGCATGTTCTTGTGTTTTTGTTATTTTTGTTTATGCATGTTGAACTCAAGAACATTCGAATCATAGAACTTGAATTATTCGAACAAACGAGATGTGCGATTCGTCGGCGCTTGCGCCGGGACGAATCGCACTACGTGCGATCGAAGTAGGGGTGTCGAGCGAGTGGGAGCCGAGGGTCGACGACTATGGGGCGACGCGCCGGCGAGCAAGGGCTCGCGCGCGCTGCCAGCCAAGATTCGTCGGAACCCTAGTCAGCCCCGATCAAGCTCGGTGATTCCGACGCCAAAGTGGGAGCCGAGGGACAGCGATCACGCGGCGACGCGCTGACGAGCATGGGCTCGTGCGCTCCGCCGATCGAGACCGCAACCCTAGCCGGAGCCCGCTGCATCGGAAGGGCGAGAAGAGGCGCAGTGACTCGTCCGAGAGCCACCGAGGCGCCGATCTTTTTCACCGGAAACCCTAGCAAAAGCCTAACCCTAACCCTAGTCGCCCGCAATGGTGGCGCACGGCCAAGAGCAAGCCACGCTCAAAGCGGCGGCTGCTGGTTTGTGTAGAGCCGCCGGAGTAGTGGGAGTTCGCCGGATCTGCATGGCTGAGGCTGCGCGGATGGCTGACGCGACGGAGGGAGATTCAGCGATGCCACGGAAGGGAGGAGGAAGCAACGCGCCATCGACGCGACCTTCCGGCGGCTGTCGGGCGGCGAATTCGCCGCTCCGGCGAGAGTCTCCGGAGGATACGTTCAAATATTCATCGTGTAGATTCGTGCCAACCTCGAATTGCAAGATATTGACGAAAGATTATTTTAATGATTATTTAATTGTTTAATTAATAGATATCATTAAAAATAATATTATTTAATGAAATAAAATATTTTGGGATGATTTCCCTAGATTTTAGGAATATTTAGATTATTTTCTATATCTATGAATATTTAATATCCTAGATGATATAGATAAGAATAATTTAATAGTTTCCTAAATATAAAATATATATCTAGAATCTATAATAAGATAGATATATGTAAGATTACATTAAATAATATAATTAATATTCTTCCTAATCTTGAACTTGGAAATTATATGAATTTAATTTTTCATGTCTAATTAAGATTATAAATAATGTACTTTATTTTAGATATATCTTATAGTATGACATGAATAAGAATTAAATTCTAGATTAATAATTCCTAAACTTAGATATTAAAGATTATAAAAGATGTAATTATCCAGTCAATTAAATACCAACAGAATTTAATTAGTCTTAATCTGCCTTAAGGCTAATGGATAATTAATGAAAAACCATAACTAAAATGTCTAAGCGATAATTATGAACTTAAAGTTTATATATGGTCTCCATCGGTTGGACTGCCAAATTTTGTGAAGCTGATTTTCTAATATTATCGCCACCTACAAAGTAGGGACAATAATCCTACGAAAACGGTAAGTTCATAAGGGCGGACTTCTCACATAATAAATAGAATGAACTAGATAGTGGTTCCCAATATTATTGCCACCTGCAAAGTGGGGACAATAATCCTAAGGAACTGCAAGTTTCAGGGTTCAATCAGAATTTATGAGATAGCTTGATTTTTGTTATCAGCACATGAACATTGTTATGGGAGTATGTTGTAGAAATAAAATTCTGTAATGCTAAATCTGATGGTCGTGCTTAGGCAACATTAGGCGTGTTGACCTCCAAAGGAGGAAGATATTGATGCGTCGGTGTTGTGACCAGTAAAATTGCCAAAGTTTTGATGCGCATTAACCTCCAAAGGAGGATACAATTTATTAATTTTGCTGTTGTAAGATTTTGAAAAGTTCTATGGTTAATCTACTCAATTTCCTTACATAAGTTTATGACAAATAGTAAAATCTTCTGTTTGCAGTGCAATAAAATCCGTCAAGATGTCTTTTAATCCTCTTTCTGCCATTCTCAAAGAAAACAAACTCGAGGGCCAAAATTACATAGAATGGAAACAAAACTTGGATATCGTTCTCACAGCTGAAGAGTACAAGTCTATACTCACTACTCCGCAGCCTCCAGTCCCCGCGGCTAACGCCTCGGTGGGAGTTCAGAATGCGCATAAACTGTGGCATAAGGCGAATGAGATGGCTAAGTGCTACATGTTGGCATCTATGTCTTCAGTACTCAGCATTCTGCCATGGCGACTGCCGCCGAGATTATGCAAAATCTTACAAATCTGTTTGGTACACAGAATCGAACGGCTAAGTCTCAAGCTTTTCGGAGTATCATGACGAAGTCTATGAAGGAAGGCACGTCTGTAAGACAACATGTCCTCGAGATGATGAGCCACCTCAATCAGATTGAGGTTTTGGGAGGGATGATCGATCCCGAGTCCCAGGTTACTATAATCCTTCAGAGTCTTCCCCCTAGCTTCCAGCAGTTCAAGCTCAACTTCGAGATGAACAAGCGGGATTATACTTTAGCTGAGCTGCTGACTGAACTTCAGTCGGCGGAGGACCTTATGGTTCAAACTAAGGTAGCCATGCTAAGTTTGGCGCCTAATTCCTCTGGGTCTAAGCCTAGAAGAGGAAAGAAAAAGGCACCGAACCTAGTGGCAGCTAATATTGCTAAGGGAAAGAAGAAACAGAGAAGTGATAAGAAGCAAACTGGAAAGTGCTTCAAATGTGGAGAGAAAGGTCATTGGAAGCCAGATTGTCCTAAAAAGGGCAAGGCTACAGGTATGCACCATGCTCTAGTAGTCGAGTCATGTTTGGCTTCGACATCTACTCATACTTGGGTAATTGATACTGGAGCAACTGATCATATATGTTTTGATCCTGACTTAATGCAGGTGACAAGACGGTTAGATGATCGTGAGATCGAAGTCCAGCTGGGCGACGCTACGAAAGTGGCGGCCGTTGCAGTGGGAGACGTTTATTTACGCTTTTCTAGTGATAGATTTTTTATTTTGAAGAATGTTTTGTTGATACCTTCTTTTAGAAGAAATTTAATTTCAATTTCTAAATTGTCTTTTGATGGATATTCGATTTCTTTTAATGACAATTGTGTTATTAAGAAAGATGGCTCTTATATCTGTCGTGGTCTCATGGAAAGCAATCTGTACACAATCACTTCTACACAATTTAATCATCATAAATCAGAACTCAATACAACATCGAAAATTTCTAAGAAAAGAAAAGAACCTTCAAGTTCAATGAATGACACGTATTTATGGCACCTTAGACTTGGTCATTCCAACGAAAGAAGGATTCATGCGTTGGTTGATCAAGATCTTATCAAAGGTCTTGAGAAGGAACCATTTTCGAAGTGTGAATCCTGTCTCGAAGGCAAGATGACTAAGAGACCTTTTAGGTCAAAGGGAAATAGGGCCAAGGAAGTACTTGAGCTCATTCATACTGATGTGTGTGGACCAATGTCAACCGAGGCAAGGGGCGGCTATCGATACTTCATCACCTTTATAGATGACTTCTCGAAAGTTGGATATGTCTATTTGATGCGCTACTAGTCTGAAACTTTTGACAAGTTCAACGAGTTTAAGGCTAAAGTAGAGACGCATCATGGTAAGACTATCAAATGCCTGCGATTGCGATCTGATCGCGGAGGCGAATACCTAAGTGCCGAGTTTTTGGACTACTTATCAGTGGCGGGAATTCAATCCCAAACGACTGCGTCGCGCTCACCCCAGCAGAATGGCGTAGCTGAAAGAAGGAATAGGACCTTATTAAACATGGTCCGATCGATGATGAGTTATGCACGGTTACCTACTTCGTTTTGGGGGCATGCGTTGCTTTCCGCAACCTATCTCTTACACCACTTAGCTTCTAAATCAGTTCCTACTACCCCATATGAGTTGTGGAATGGGCGAAAGCCCAATCTAGAACATATCAGAGTATGGGGGTGTCCGGCTCATGTATTGGAAAAGGATCCAACTAAGCTGGAATCTAGGACTGAGGTTTGTGTGTTTATAGGATACCCTAGAGGAACGAAAGCTTATGAATTCTATAGTCTCAGAGATCAGAAAGTGATTGTGAGCACTCATGCCACATTCTTAGAGGAAGACTATGTAATGAATCATAAGCCCAGCAGTGAGATAGCTCTTGAAGAGCTCACTCAAGTTACAATTTCCATTAACCAAGAACAATTACCTAGTGTACCAACAATTCCAGAAATTTCAACTAATACTCCAGATATTGTAGTGCCGCGCCGCAGTGGGAGGGTCTCTCATGAGCCCGATAGATACATTGGTTTGGGAGAGTGCATGGATCACTCCTCGGACAGCAATGTACTTGATCCCTGGAATTTTGCAGAGGTGCAGGCAGATGTCGATCATTGCGAATGGGTGAAAGCAATGGATTCGGAACTACAATCAATGGTAGACAAGGACGTCTACGATTTGTCTGTCCTACCCGAAGGCTGTACTGCCATTGGGAGCAAGTGGATATACAAACGTAAACGTGGACCTGATGGACGAGTTAAAGTCTTTAAGGAAAGACTAGTGGCTAAGGGGTATACCCAAAAGGAAGGCATCGATTACGATGAGACCTTCTCTCCAGTGGCCATGCTCAAATCGATCCGTATACTTTTGTCTATAGCAGCTTACATGGATTGGGAAGTATGGCAGATGGACGTCAAGGCTGCGTTTTTAAACGGGAGTCTTGAGGAGACCATCTACATGGAACAACCCGAAGGCTATGTGGTAAAGGGCAATGAACACATGGTTTGGAAGCTTAAGAAGGTCATTTATGGCCTCAAGCAAGCATCTAGATCATGGAACCAGTGTTTCGATCAAACTGTTCAAAAGTTTGGATTCGAAAAATGCCCTAATGAAAGCTGTGTGTATAAGAAGGTGGAAAAAGGAAATGTTGTGTTCTTAGTTTTATATGTAGATGACATTCTTCTAATTGGAAACAATAAAAAGATGTTGTCATCAGTGCGAACTTGGTTGTCCAGCCAGTTCGAAATGAAAGATATGGGTGATGCGGGACACATTCTCGGTATCAAGGTTCTCAGGAACCGAGCTAAGAGAATGTTGTGCTTATCCCAAGACTCTTACATTGATACGGTACTTAGACGCTTTAGCATGCAAGATGCCAAGAAAGGTTTCTTACCTTTTAGACATGGCATCCATTTATCTCAAGAGATGTGTCCTAAGACAGCATCTGAGATAGCAGAGATGAGAAGAATACCATATGCATCAGCAGTTGGTAGTCTCATGTATGCTATGCTTTGTACCAGACCCGATATTTGCTTTGCCGTTGGCATGGTAGCAAGATATCAATCAAATCCCAGCCAAGGACATTGGACTGCCGTAAAGAACATACTCAAATACCTTAATCGGACTAAGGACTATGTTCTAGTTTACAATGCAGCCGAGCTCTGTCCTTTAGGATATACAGATTCAGATTTTCAAGCTGATGTAGATTCGAGAAAATCAACTTCCGGATATGTGTTTACCTTAGGAGGTGGAGCTGTAATTTGGAAGAGTGTAAAGCATAAATGCATTGCAGACTCTACCATGGAAGCCGAATATGTGGCCGCTTCAGAGGCTGCAAAAGTGGCTGTATGGCTTAAGAACTTCCTTCTGGACTTAGGTGTGGTTACGAATATGCCAACGAGCATCACCATTTATTGTGACAATTCTAGTGCTGTGGCAAATTCGAGGGAACCACGGGCTCATAAAGCGAGCAAGCACATAGAGAGAAAGTATCATATCATTCGAGATATAGTGCAGAGAGGAGACATAAAAGTAGTCAAGATTGAGTCAAAAAACAACCTGGCAGATCCCTTCACGAAGGCATTAGAGGTCAAGCCGTATGAAAGCCGTGTTAAAGGAATGGGAGTTCGACTAATTCAAGACCTCAATCCACTTTCAGTATAAGTGGGAGAATTAGACGTTAGCACATTTTGTATACTCGAAAGTGTTTTGAGTATAAGTGAGAGATTGTTGAGTTTGTATACTAGAAATCACGTTTCGAGTGATTGAATACTGTAGAACTCTTATTTTATTTTCCAAGAAATAAAACAGATTATTTTTTGTCATAATGTTGTTATGTTTTACATTTAATGGATGTTAATGCATGTTTAAATGTATAAGTTAACCTAACAAAGTCTAAGTCTTTGTTTTAGTAGACCGGTTGTGGGCGTCGTCCACTTTAAGGTAACACGGTCAGTTCTAAACAAAGAAAAAGATGAATTTCACAACCTAGATGGAATTTGACTATCCATCGAGAAAGGTTGCAATGTCAGTCCGCATATTTCTAAGCCTTACTGAAATAAGATGACATTGGTGTGGTATAGCACTGAACGGATCTAACAGCAAGACTTGCCTTGGGCTATCTACTGAAAGGCGATGTCTTGATAATATTTGTTTCTTAATCAATGTAGGTTAGCATTGAGCATACGGTACTGATTATGCACTACTTTGACATATCAAATGGTGCGGGTTTTTCGTAACCCAATTATCCTGATATATTGGGTAGTGGTGATGAATATCTAGCGGTGCTAGGATTGCTATTATATTGAATCGTGCACGAGGAGAGTCTCGTTTGATAATGTCCTCGAGAGGAGCGCGAAACAAGGTTTTATTATTCGGAACCTAGCTAGTTGAAGTTTGATTACTCTATGAATAATAAATAAGTGTTTCATGCTAAGTCCACTCTTGGAATTAATAAGAAGTTAATTAATTACGTCAGTAGCAGACATTAATTAATTAATGGACATTTTAATCTTAAGCACGGAAAATGAAAGTTAAACGGAAACCCGGATTACTTGTAATTTCGGATTTGGATGGGGAGAGTTCAATATTACTTCTGTAGTGGCTGCTCGTAATATTCCACTTATAACTTATATTAAATTGTGGGTTCAATTTAATTAGTAAAAAGTAAATTGGATGAGCCCATATCCAAAACCTTCCATAGATCCCTGTCTGGGCCCAAAAAGAACTTAATATAAATAGGAGAATAAAGGAGATAGAAAATACAAGTTTTTATTTTGTTGAAATTTTTGAAAATTACAGCTCCTCCAGCTGTAGGGATTTTCGAATTCCTCTCCTATTCCAAAAAGGATTTCTTCTGTCTTCTTTATTTAAGTCCTAGTATTCTAGTAAGATCAGCCCACACTGATATTGGGTTACAGTTCGGGAACCAGAGAGAAGATTTGTGGTTTAGTACTCAAAGCATCACGTGGAGAAGAAGCTAGCCATCTTCAATTCTTTGGAGAATTATTTAGGTATTTTTCTGCTCCGTAGAAAAGCATGTTTTAGGTTTCAATATTCTTAAAGCATGATTAATTCAAGTTATGAGCATGATACATGTGCTAAATAGATCTGATTATTATGTGATTGTTATTTATGCGCCCACTTCCGCTGCCAGCACCATCAGGAGCGACCCCGGGCCAGACCACCCCAATGTAACGTTTGCGCCAAGTACCATTTTGGGGAGTGTAAGGCGCCGAACCCGACTAGGTGCTTCAACTGTGGAGGAAACGGTCATTTCTCGAGAAAATGTCCGAGCAAGAATATGGGAATCGGGTCGAGGCAGAACCATCAGGGTCTCCGTCAGCAGCCGAGGGCGCCACCAACGGGCTCGGGAGTGAACCGGGACCAACCTCAACGGCAGCAACAACCTTTCCTGCCCAGGCTAGAGTATACGCGATGAGTCAGAAGCAGCCCCGAATTGAGCAAGGGAATCCCGAGAGTGGAAACTTGGCAGGTATAGGTGAAATCCTCGATACCCCTATTGTTGTTTTGTTTGACATAGGCGCTTCGCATTCTTTCATATCTGAGTTGTGTGTGCATACCTTGAGCTTTCCTTTTAGAAAGTCTGAACATAGGATGATGGTGTCCTCACCAGTAGGAGGGATAGTAGAGATTTCCCGATTTTGCTTGAACGTAGAAATCGTATTAGGAGAACTTAAGTTAGTTGCTCACGACCTGCGAGTTATGGCGATGAGAGATGTCGACGTAATCTTAGGAATGGACTGGTTAACCGCGAACTTTGCAACGAATCGCTGTAAGTAGAGGCTGATAACCTTACAAGCTCCGGGTACGGAACCCATCGTGTACCACGGGATCTCGATGAACCGGCGAACCGCCATAATCTCCGCGTTACAAGCCACCGCGATGATGAAGAAAGGACGCCCAGCCTACCTTGTCTATCTCCACGAAGAAGAGAAGGAGGAAAGGAGGCTCAAAGACGTCGCTGTCGTACGAGATTTTCCAGACGTTTTTCCCGAGGTGTTACCTGGACCGCCGCCGGATAGGCAGTTAGAATTTACGATCGACCTTGAACCTGGAGCCGCACCCGTATCCAAGGCACCGTACCGAATGGCGCCTAAGGAATTGGAGGAACTCAAGAGCTCATGGATTTAGGTTTCGTTAGGGCCAGTGTTTCGCCATGGGGCGCACCGATGCTCTTTGTTAAGAAGAAAGACGGGTCAATGAGAATGTGTATCGACTATAGAGAGTTAAACAAATTGACCCTCAAGAACAAGTACCCGTTGCCAAGGATAGACGACCTGTTCGGTCAACTCAGATAGACGACATCGCGATCTGGGTGATCATAGATCGACTTACCAAGAGTGCGCACTTCATACCTATCCCCGTAACCCATGGATCGGATAGGCTAGCTCGGATCTACATTCAAGAGATTGTACGATTACATGGAGTCCCAGTGATGGTTACGTCTGATCGTGACCCAAAGTATACCTCGAAATTTTGGATTAGCCTACAGCGCGAGCTTGGAACACGCTTAAACTTTAGCACGGCTTTTCACCCATAGTCCGATGGACAATCCGAAAGAACGATACAAACTCTCGAGGATATGCTAAGAGCCGTGGTGCTCGACCGAGGCGGAAGTTGGGAGACCGCACTCCCTTTGATCGAGTTCGCTTACAACAACAGCTTCCAAGCAACGATCGGCATGGCACCGTACGAAGCACTATATGGAAGAAAGTGTAGATCTCCACTTTACTGGGATGAAGTTGTCGAACGAAGGGCACTTGGACTTGATGCAGTCGAAGAGATGGTCGAAATCGTTCGACAAATCCGTGCACGAATGAAGGAAGCCCAGGACGGACTTACAATTTCAAGACAGTGATAAAGTTTTCCTCAAGGTATCCCCGTTGAAAGGGATAACGCCTTTTGGGGTTAAAGGGAAACTGAAACCACGTTTTATCGGGCCGTACGAAATTCTTGAAGGAGTAGGACCCGTAGCTTATAGATCAGCGTTGCCGCCCAGCCTTGGGAATGTGCGCAACGTCTTTCATGTGTCGCAGTTGCAAAAATACGTGTTCGATCCAAACCATGTGATTCGCTACGAGGAAGTTGCCGTAAACCCGGATCTGAGCTACGAGTAGCAACCCCAGATGATCTTGGATCGAAGGGTCCAAACCTTGAGAAATAAATCCACTGCCTTCGTTGATTATTATGATGTGGCATGTGATTTATTAAATTATGAGATGAATTATCTGTTTAAGGGTGAGTGAGAATATTAGAACAAATTTCCATAAATACTATCCACCCAATTCTTGATATTTTCGAACCCTTGACCTTTTGGAGAAGGAATTCTATTTTTCCGAATTTAATTTAATTTTTGGGATATTTATCCAAATGAAATCCAAAATCCAATTATTCCTTATTTTATTGAGAAAAATCGAGCCCCTTATTCCTTGGTGATTTTCGAAAATCACCTATTGTGGGAAGGAAAGAATTATTTTATTTTAGTTAATCCCTTATTTGATTTCCTTCCATACCTAGAATTTAAATATTCTACCAAATCTTTCCATACCTCAAGAGATCTTGCCTTATCTTATTTTAGTTAATATTAAAAATCCATGCCTTATTTAAAAGGGCATAGGGAACGCCTATTTCAATCCCTAGTTGGGAGGATTATTATTTTTATTTTGCTCTGTGATATTTTATTCTACTCCGTAAAATATACCAAAACAAAATCTTGGCTAATTGGGAGCCATATGTTTCGAAATTTCCATGCCTCGACACCCTAGTCTATTTTTGTTAATTCTTCTTCCTTACTTCACAATAGTTATTTATTTAATTGTGGAGAAATAAAATCATACCAAATATTCTAAAGATCTTTTTGAGCACTATAAATAAGAGAAACCCCTAACCCTAGGCCTCATAATTTTCGCCTCCCCCCCCACCCATACTACACGCCCCCTCTCTTCTCTCCACTCTCTCTCAATAATCTTTCATCCTTTGTGAAGAATTGAAGTTTGATCCAAGAATCTTGAAGAACTGAGTCTAATACTTAATTTCTACCGTTAATTTTTCTCTTAAGGTATTTTTATATCCACCTTCTTCGTTTCTACTCGATTCCTCTTATTTCTAACCAATTAATCGGTATTCTTGAACCCTCATGCATCTTGTTTGAGTGAAAGTGGGATGAAAAGGGATATGGGAATATGTATACATGTGTGTGTGGCGTGTGTGCGTGCGTGACGTGTGTGTGTCGTGTTTGTGTGGAGTGTGTTTGATGGCTAAATACTCTTGTATGACATATGTTGATGTTAGATCTAGATTTGAGATGCGAATGGAACTTATATGATGAACATAATCTTTGTTTGGTAATTTTAAGATAAATCGATGGGAAAAGGGAAAGTGTAGGGACATGCATGAGTTAAGGAGTTTGTGTTGAATCTGATTTGTGATATGTGCCTATGTGATTACAAAGGTGAAACCTCAGTTGCGAAGCCGGATAACAAAGGGAAGAACATACTTGAAACCTAAGCAGTCGAGGTGGGCTTTACTCTTAAACTCTATTATGTGCAAATGTATGAATGTGGAGAAATAAGGGTGGTTTAACTGTTATGCCATGCCTACGTCTGTTTTATTGTGATGTTGTGCGCCTGATGCCTAGCTTGTGAGTTCTCTTCATTGGGAAATAGGGCTATGGATATGTTTAAACGAATTCGGGTCTGAGTACGGGCCGCAAACCCTACCAAGCTGTGTACACGAGGGGATCGGGAGCCGTCCTTGCTAGTCGGCCGGTCTCGTGGTCGAAAAGTGTGGCCACACTTTCGTCGCACTATGGAATGATTGTGATTGTTGAATTGTTAAGGAAAAATGGGGAGCTGTTTTGACTGGCCAGTCTATGAAAAATATATTTTGTGATACTCGTGATATTCTCTTTAAACTGCTTAAAACTTGAGTTCGCTTGGTAAGGGTGGCATGACTTATAAAACGTTTTGGCAACGAGTTCACTGAGTATTTCAAAATACTCAGCCCTGCATGTGTTTTCCTTATGTGTAGGTTGAACGATGACGAGCGGTGGCGGGTGTTGAGCATGTTAACTAATTAAGATGGATGTCTTTGAACTTCAAGCGTAGTCGTGTCTTCATACATAGCTGCGTTTTCTCTTGGTCGTTTTCCGCTGAATTCTTTTTGAAGCACATTAGTATCTTTGAATATTTTGCACTCTCCTTTCGGTTTGGAGGCTTTAGACTATCTTGTGGTTTTTATCTTGGAAACTATATCATATCCTCGAGATTTTTGTACGTCATTTATTATACCTTCGTTTCTCTTATTCAAGCTTCTAGGTTAAGTTGTTGCTTTAAATGCTCTGATAGTTCCTTCTAATCTTTTGGTCAACACTCTTTAAATGAAACCCTAGCCTTTTTTTATTTCTTTAAGTCCGTGTTGGCAGCAGTCGCCGCATTTATTGTACCCTAGGAGGGCGGGCTGTTACATGCCTTCTCCAACCGATCTATCCTGTCCCCAACTCCTTCTCCTTCTTGTTCCTTGATTGCGTTGGCTGAACCTCTCCTCATGATACGGGGGTGGTCGTATGCCTTCTTTGCGTCGATTAGCCTTCCCAAAATCTCACGTGCTTCACTTGCCTTGTTCTTCGTAAAATCCCCCCCGCTCGAGGAATTTATTAAGTCCTTCGACTCAAGATTAGCTCCTTCATAGAGGTAAAAGGTCTCAGCCTCCATCATCCTGTGATTGAGACAGGCGTCGAGCAGCCCCTTAAAACGAGACCAGTACTGACTCAAGGACTCATTGTAATCTTGCTTGCATTCCTGAATCTCCTTCTTCAGGGCATTTGTTTTGTTGGACGGGAAGAAATAATCCAGAAATTCCAGCTTGAAATCCTTCCATGTGTTGATCGAGTCTGGCGGAAGCCTCAGCAGCCAAGTATTAGCCTCCCCCTTAAGGGCAAATGGGACTGCACGCAGGCGGTAGCCCTCCTCAGTAGCCTTGTTGGGTCGCTTTTGGATACTGCCCAGCTTACTAAACTCGTTTAGGAATTCGCAAGGACATTCATTCCTTCGTCCAGAGAATGTAGGTAAAACACCCCGCACATTTGTCTTGATATCAATAGACCTCTGGCGCTGGTTCGAGACTATTGCATGGGCGGGTTCTCCGTCCAGATGCGCGGTGAGTGAACCTATCTCCGGTCGGGATCCTCCAGGTGTGCCATATCTACGTCTTCCTCCTCCTCGGTTTCGGAGTGCTCTGTTTCTGTAGACGACTTCGGGTCCTCTCCTCCTGACGAGTTCCACTCCTTCTCATTTTTTTATTAGAATGGGAATGGATCTACTGTCGTAAACCCTGATCTGGTGGTGATGGTGGATGTTGATTCCTTAACCTGCCTCCTGACTTGAGCGTCCCTTGACCCAGACGGGTTACTCCAGTTCCCAAATCGTGAGCCCTTGCTCATAACTGTCAAGAAAACAAATAACAGAAATTAAAACTATATACACCAAATCCTCAAACACGTAAACAAACTATGCCATCCATCCCTGGCAACGGAGCCATTTGAAGTGCTGAAAAGTTAATGGTCAGCGAAAGAGTGTTCAAATTAAAAACACTCGATCCAGAAAATCCGCTAGACACTGGGTCTAGGAACTCAGGGAATCCTGAGCTACCTGTCGTTGGGCACACAATCACTACCTTAACTCCCCCTTCAAAACCCTCAACCCGTTTTTGCTAAGACAACTAGTACAGGGAAGTAGGGATCGAATCCACAGAGATGAATGCGTAAGTAAACATGTTCAAAGACCCGGAAACTATTTTTGGCTGCTGCCACACAATTTTTGGGGTTGAGATTTACTTCCTAGACTTGGGAATTTAAAGAAGTTATCCTATCAGCTTGATCTAGACGGGATCTTTAAGGCATGCATAAACCAGAATAAAGCAAGACAATTACTAGACCGAGCGAACAGTTTCCTAAATTAACCTAGACTTGGGAAAAATTAGACGTGGCGACCATTTTTTGAAAAGGCAGAGTATGACTGAAAAGCTGCAAAATAACTAACCTAAGGACTAACTAACATCGACATCATCTTCTCCAACTTTTACTATAGAACAACCAGTGAAAAACAAAGCACAACGAAGATCGAAGCAAAGGCGAACTAAATTAAAACGATAGAAACGAAGAACAGGTAAAACTAAAGTAGATCTACGACTACCAGATGAAGCAAACAAGAATGCAGAATTTAAACAATAAAATTAAGTATAAACAAGCAGATCCATCCACAGGACGCTTAATCCACTCCGGATCCAAGCCATCCACAACAACCAAACATCATTTCCATATCCGATCCTCACAAGTTTACGTAAATTCAACAGATCAAAAACAAATTTCTCACAATCCAACTCCAAACTCAAATCAACCAACAATAATCAGCAATCAAACCAAAAGCACCACGATAAGATAAACGAAACAAAAGTAGCTATATCCATTGCAAAGTACGAAGTATCCAACGATAATAACAAAACAGAGCCGAGCCTCGAACAGCAAGGACTCGGAAAATACGAAAGTAAACAGGAAAGCAAAAGATAATTGTTTCTTCGCCTCCGTAGAGACGGTGTTGCGACACAATCCAACTGAAACGTGAACCCCCGCACCAATTCCCCGTGAAAGTGTGTGTAGAGAAATGGAAAACTAAACTAAGAGCCGAAAAGTGATGATCCTCATGTTAAGTGCATGCTCTTATTTATAGTGGACAGAGCTTCTAGACTGTTCATGTAATCTCCATTTTGCCCTCTGATTTGATGCTCCTCAGTCTAGTGGCTCTTCCTTTTTCTGCTTAATTTTCCCGCTAGCTTTTTGTCCCCGGCAATCTTCATCTTCTTCCTGGGGCTAGCGATTTCTCTACACACCTGGCTTATAAAACCTTGTTAGACCCATGAAATCACAAAATTTTAACCCATAACCAATGCATGAAATTTTCCTTATCACAACTGCTGTAAAACGGATCAATAAGTGCCCATCTTCAGGTATTGGTGGTGACACTCCAGATTTGAGGTGGTATGACATATTCACATTTGAGGATTTTTGGGTGCAAGGCCTTTGCATATGTTGTTAGAGTTTGTATACTAGAAATCACCTTTCGAGTGATTGAATACTGTTTAAACTCTTATTTTATTTTCCAAATGAATAAACATATTATTTTTGTCATAATGTTGTTATGTTTTACATTTAATGGATGTTTATTGCATATTTAAATGTATAAGTAACTTAACAAAGTCTAAGTCTTTGTTTTAGTAGACCGGTTGTGGGCGTCGTTCCCTTTAAGGTAACACGGTCAGTTCTAAACAAAGAAAAAGAATAATTTCACAACCTAGATAGGCTTAGACTACCTATCGTGAAAGGTTGTAATGTCAGTCCGATTATTTCTAAGCCTTACTGAAATAAGATGACGTTGGTTTGGTATAGCACTGAATGGATCTAACAGCGAGACAGTCTTTATGCTATCTACTGAAAGACGAGGTCTCGTAAATTATTTCTCAATCAATGTACGTTAGCATTGAGCATACGGTATTGATTATACACTACTTTGACTTACCAAATGGTGCGGGTTTTTCGCAACCCAATAAGTCTGGTATATTGGGTAGTGGTGATTAATATCTAGCGGTGCTAGGATTTCTATTATGTTGAATCGTGCGCGAGGTGAGTCTGTTTGATAACATCCTCAAGAGAAGCTTGAAATAAGGTTTTATTATTCGGAACCTAGCTAGTTGGAGTTTAATTACTCTATGAATAATAAATAAGATTTTCTTGTTGAGTCCTCTCTTGGAATAAATAAGATATTAACTGATTAAGTCCATAGCAGACAATAATTAATTAATGGATGTTTCTATCTTAAGCGCGGGAAATAAATATAAAGTATTGGAAACCCGAAGTACTTATAATTTCAGATTTGGATGGGGAGTGCAGTATTACTTCTGTAGTGGCTGCTCGTAATATTCCAATTTCAAGCTTATATTAAATTGGGTTTAATTTAATTAGTAAAAAGCTAATTGGAGGAGCCCAAATCCAAAGCTTTCCATAGATCCCTGACTGGACCCAATATGTGACTTATTATAAATAGGAGAATAGAGGAGATAGAAAATACACTTAATTATTTTTTAAAATTTTCGGCCCCCCTACTGCTAGTGCACTGGTGAGATCAGCCCACCCTGATATCAGTTCACTGTCCGGGAACCGGTCAGAAGATCCGTGGTTTTGTACTAAAGATCTTCACGTGGAGAAGGCGCTAGCCATCTTAGATTTTTTGGAGAATCATCAATGTATAATGGCTGAACCTTAGAAAAGCATGTTTTAGGTTTCATTTAATTTAAAGCATGTTATTATTTGAGTTATGAGCATGATACGTGAGATAACTACGCGAATAGAATTTGTCTAAATAATCCGCTAAATAGATCTTAATTATCTGTAATTGATTTATATGAGCGCTTCCGCTGCCAACCCCTTCAATTGGTATCAGACCCAGTCTTTGGCTCTGATTATTTGGATTTAAATTTCACGAAATTAATGTATGCATGCGTTTTTGTTTTCGAAGCATGTTCTTGTTTTTAGTTGTTATTTTTTATGCATGAAGAACTCAAGAACAATCGAAACAAAGAACTCAAATTTTTGGAACGCAAGAGACGTGCGATTCGTCGGCGCTTGCGCCGAGACGAATCGCGCGACATGCGATCCAATTAAGGTTGTCGAGCGAGTGGGAGCGAAGGAGGTGATCGGCTGGCGACACGCAGACGAGGGTGGACTCGTGCGTGTCGCCGGCGAGACCGCCAGACCTAGATCGCCTCGGGAATCGTGCCGATCTGTGGGAGCGTTGCGACAATCGGGCGGCGACGTGAATGCGAGCGAGGGCTCGTCCACGCCGCCGACCCGACCGCAAAGGCTACTTTCCTTGGATGTCCGGCCTTCGACGGCGGTGGAATGAGTCGGAGCTCGCTGCTCGTCCGAGAGCCGCGGCTGTATTCTCCGCCGCGTGAAACCATAACCCTAACCCTAACCCTAGTCGGATTCCGGGATGTGCGACGCCGAGCCGAGAGCTTCACCGCCACGAGCGGTCGTTGCTGGCTTAGGGAGCATCGCCGTCGGAGGAAATATGACGCCGGAGCAGCGCGGCAGAAGCGCGCGATCGGCGACGTCGACGGAAGGAGTTTCGCGGCGCTTTAGCGCCGAAGAGGGAGAAAAGAAGCAGCCGCGCGGTCGCGCGGGCTGCCGGCGGAAGCTGATCGGCGAAATCGCCGATCCGGCGAGAAGTACACCGGTAGAATTTCGTCGTTCGTCACACGTGCCAACCTCGTACGACGAGATAATGATGAAATATTATTTTAATGATTATTTGATTCCTAAATTAAAAGATGTCATTAAAATGTTATTATTTAATGGAAATAAAATATTTTGGGAAGATTTCCCTAGATTTTAGGAATATTTAGATTATTGACCATATCTAGGGATATCTTCTAATCCTAGATGATGTGGACAAGAATAATTTAATAGTTTCCTAATTATAATTATATTATATATATCTAGAATCCTAATAAGGATAGATATGTAGGATTTCATTAAAAAATAAAATATATTATTCTCTTCCCAATCTTAATAAGGAATTAATTTAAGTTTATTTATTCATGTCCGTAAAAGATATAAATAATTAATTATTTTAGATAAATCTAATAGAAGGCATGGATATGGATTAAAATTTAGAAATTAATATATTATCCTTTAATAAGATGTTTAAAAGATTATAAAAGATTTAATTATCCTGTCAATGAAATACCAACAGAATTTAATTAAACCTTTTATCTGCCCCAAGGCTAAGGATAATTAATGAAAAACCATAACTTAAATATCTAAGCGATAATTATGAACTAAGTTTGTATATGGTCTCCATCGATTGGTCCACAACTTATGAAGCTAATTTCTGAATCTTATCGCCACCCATGCTGTGGGGACAATAATCCTAAGAAATAGCGAGTTCATATAGGTGGACTTCTCAATTGTAAATAGTATGGACTAGAAAGTAGTTTCCAATATTATCGCCACCCATGCTGTGGGACAATAATCCTAAGAAATTACAAGTTTCAGAAGTCTAAACATAATTTATGAGATAGCTTGGTCTTGTTATCAACGCATGAGCATTGTTATGGGAGTGTGTTGTAGAAACGAGATACTGTAATGCTAAATCTGATGGGCGTGCTTAGGCAACATTTGGCGGCCATGCTGTGCTGCGGTCTCTGGACTATTCGTCGGTGTTGTGACCAGTAAAAATGTTAAAAATCCATGCCTTAATTTAAAAGGCTACTACACGCCTATTTCCTTTCCTCCAATGGGAGAATTTTTATTTTATTTTGCTCCGTGATATTTTATTCTACTCCGTAAAATATACCAAAACAAAATCTTGGCTAATTGGGAGCCATATATTTCAAAAATTTCATGCCTTGATACCCTAGTCTATTTTTGTTAATTCTCCTTCCCTACTTCACAATATTCATTTATTTAATTGTGGAGAATAAAAGCTTACCAAATATTCTATTCTATTTACCTAAAGATCTTATTGAGCACTATAAATAAGAGGAACCCCTAACCCTAGCCCCCATAATTTTCGCCCACCTCCCTTCTCCACTCTCTCTCAGTTTTCTTCTACTTTACTTCAATAATCCTTCAACCTTTGAGAAGAATTAGAGTTTGAGCCTCAAGATTTTGAAGAACCAAGTCTTTACATCGTTTCTACCGTTCGTTTTTCTCGAAAAGGTATTCTCATATTAATCTTCTTCTTTCTACTCGATTCCTCTTCTTTCTAACCGATAAATCGGTATTCTTGAACCCTCATGCATCTTATTGAGTGAAAGTGGGTTAAGGGGATACGGAGAACATGTATGTGTGTGTGTGCGTTGCGTGTATGTGTGCGTGGCGTGTGCGTGTGTGCGTGTGGTGTTTGTGTGGTGTGTGTATGATGGAAAAATACTTTTGTGTGACATATGTTGATGTTAGACCTAGATTTGAGATGCGAATGGAACTTATGCGATGAACGTGACCTTGATTGATTAATGATGCTAAAATAGATCGGTGGGAAAAGGGAAAAACGTTGAGACATGCATGAGTAAAGAGTTTGTATTGAATCTGATTTGTGATATGTGCCTATGTGAATAAAAAGGTGAAACCTCAGTTGCGAAGCCGGATAACAAGGGAAAGAACTTACTTAAAATCTAAGCAGTCGAGGTGGGCTTTATTCTTAAACTCTTTTATGTTGCAAATTTATGAATGTGGAGAAATAAGGGTGGTTTAACTGTTATGCCATGCCTATGTCTGTTTTGTTGTGATATTGTGCGCCTGATGCCCAGTTTGAGAGTTCGCTCCATTGGGCTATAGGGCTATGGATATGTTAAACGAATTCGGGTCTGAGTATGGGCCGCAAACCCTACCCGGCTGTGTACACGAGGGGATCGGGAGCCGTCCTTGCTAGTCGGCCGGTCTCGTGGGCAAAAAGTGTGGCCACACTTTCGTCGCACCATGGAAAGATTGTGATTGTGGAATTTGATGAGAAAAGTGGGGAGTATGTTTGATTGGCCAATCTATGAAATATATTTTGTGATACTCGTGATATTCTCTTATAACTGCTTAAAAACTCGAATTCACTATGGCAAGGGTTGCATAACTTATAAAATGTTTTGGCAACGAGCTCACTGAGTATTTCAAAATACTCAGCCCTGCATGTGTTTTCCTTATGTGCAGGTTGAACGATGACGAGCGGTGGCGGGTGTTGAGCATGATAATTAATTAAGATGGTTGTTTTGAACTTCAAGCGTAGTTGTGTCTTCATACATAGCTATTCTTTCTCTTGGTCGCTTTCCGCTGAGTTTTTGATACACTTATGTTTATTTTGAATATTTTGCACTCTCCTTTCGGTTTAGAGGCCTTAGACTATCTTGTGGTTTGTATCTTGGAAACTATGTCATACTCTGGAGATTCTTGAACGCCATTTATTATACCTTCCTTTTTCTTATTCAAGTTTCTAGGTGAAGTTGTTGTTTTAAATACTGTGATAGTTCTTTCTAATCTTTTGGTCAACACTCTTTAAATGAAACCCTAGCCTTTGTTCATTTCTTCGAGTCCATTTGGTAGCAGTTGCCGCATTTATTGTACCCTAGGAGGGACGGCTGTTACAGTTTAAGTAATGATCAAATATGTGTTGAAGTACGAGACCTTAAGCTATGCTTGAAAATATATAGTGCCTAAGAAATAGGCTAGACCGAACGTGCTAAAACTCAGTTGTAAGTTGACAAACTGCAATATCACTTTCCTGAGTGATAGAACAAACGAAAAAAAATATATATATATCGAACTATGATGTATCCCTACAATGAAGAGACATCGTACCTTTGATCTAATAAAATTACACAGTCTTGCATTACATGCCAAAGCGGCGACGCGACACAAATACGACGAATCTTATGACAAATTAAGACCAAATGGATAATTGTAATGTATTTCGAAAATGACGATATGGCACGCCAAGAACACTTTGAAAATACAACCATCAAAATAGTTATTAGTCGTAACAACACGAGGAATCTCAACTTGGAATCTAAGAATTCCTATAACGCTTCTACCATGTTCGGGCTCCGAGAGACAACCGAAGGAGTGCCACCTCTGTAGCTAGAATGAATGAATTTAATTAACAGTACTTACTTGGATTCTCATAAATTCCTTTCGATGAATCTTCTTTTTCATTGAATCACATTTTTTTCAAGTGATGCATCACTATTTCCTTTTTCCTTCGAAAGAAGTGGCTCATTCTTATTTTCTTGAGTCATTGTGGAGATCTTCTAAATTAAAGACACTTTCAATAGTGTTTCTTCATATGGAAATCCGCTTCTATCCAAGTAAGACTGTTTGATTAATTTCCGAGTTCTTGATACAAGACTCTCAGAAAAAGGCAATGGCTTGATATCTGCAAACACATTTGAGAAATAAGTCTATAGCTTAAGTAAAAGTACTTTGGAGAAATCATGGGAATGAAGAAGTCAAATGGGAGAATGAGGATAAGATGAAGGAATTGCACCCTGAACTTTTCACTTGAGGGTAGCAAATTTCGGGACGAAATTTTTGTTAAGGTGGGTAGAATGTAACGCCCCACTTTTTGAACCCTAATTTTCGAACCCTAAATTTTTTTTAGACATTTAATGCTTTTAAATTCCACGAGGTTTGTGAGTTAATTGGCGTGTAAATTTTGGTTATTTGCAATTTCTTGTGACCTAATTTGATTTAGGGTTTGAATATGCGTTGACAGAATTAATTTTGTATATATATAAATAATTCCATTCAATGAGAAATATTTATTGGACTAAATTCCGTGTGGGATCCAATAAATTAAATAAATAGAACAAATCAAATATTGTGAAGAATAAATTGGGGACTACACAATTTAAATAAAATACCAGTGTTGAACCCCAAATCAATTTTAATTGAATCCCTATTCCTTGTCTTGATCACCAAGACTTCCCTTGATTAAAAAATTTTAATAAATATTTTGCAGAGATCTTCCTCCTCTCCCCTTACACGTTTTTCCTCTTCTTCCAAATAATTCTACAATTATGAAATCAGTCCAAGGCAATAGTAAAATCCCCAAATTATTGTGAAATAAATTACCCTTTTTACACCCTCTCCTTACCGTTTCCTCCACTCTTCAATCTAATCTGCTCCAAAATTAACCACCAATCATCCTTAATTATAATTGATTGGAAATCAATTACTTCTTATACTCCTGCAAGTCAAACGGTTATATTACCCTCTACCCAAATCACTGTCAGCCGCCACATTCAACACACTCCACAATTGAAAATTTTCATCTACTCCCACTGTGAAGAGAAATTCGGCAGATGAGGGATAGACAGCCCATTTCATTCCTGTTCTTCCCAACTTCAATCCTCAATCGCGGTAAATTTTTGTCCCAACTGCGTTCCACTTTGCAAATTCTCAAATTGTTGCTAATCAAAACTTTCAAAATCACTTCTCCGTGATAGAATAATTGAAAATCAAACTCGAGGGAGAAAGACATCGTTTGTTCATTTACCATCCGCAAATTGAAGGTATACACTTTCCCCACCCAAATCCGATTCCATACTTTTGCATCCATGTACACCACGCTACTGTCTACTGAAATCTGTAACCTATCTACTAATCGGGTAATCGACGCAAAACCGAATAAAAGATTAAACTTTTAACGAATCGGAATCAAGTTTAAGAACTTAGCTTCGGGGAGAAAAAAAAAATCGGGGCTGCCGGAGTGGTGACGCTGCGGCTGATGCGGCGCCGAGCGACGGCGGTGGGTGCGAGGAGTCTAATCGGAGCCGGCAGCGGCGGTACTGCAGAAAGGTGTAGGCGGCAACATCGATTCTTGTCTCACGGCGAATCAGAAAAACGGTGTATCCAATTTTTGTGACCTTCTGTACGTGTTCTGTTTTGGGATCCTTGTTTTGCTCATTTACGAGAGAAATTGAAGGGCGGAGAGTAATGGAAATTTGGGTGAATTCTGTTTTGAGAAAGGGAATTGAGGGAGAAAGAAGAGAATTTAAATTCTAATTCTTGAATATTCTTTTGATTTTTGTTTAAAAGTGGAATGGGAGTGTTCCGTACGTGTATGTCGGGTTGGGAGTACATGATTGACTTCTCTTTTTTTTTATTTGAACCAAATAAGTTGGTTGGGCGGCCGGAGTCAATCGAAATACCTAAACTTCTAATGGAGAAAAATTGTGATCTTACCGATAAAATTAATCGAAGCCTTCGAATGCATGCATCTTAAATATTTGCTTGATTCCGTGTGTTGATTTATGTGTTATTTGAAATTTTAAAGGTGATATCTCGCAAGTGAATCGTGATCGCAAGGAAAAGAATATATTTTGGAATAAGCACTGGGCTCTCTTTTTAAATAAGGACAATGTCCTAACTATTTTATTGATGGGAATGAAATGCGAAATTGTTTATCATGCCGTATTGTCATTTTGTTTTAATGTGTCTATCTGAAATGGCTTTGCCATTTATTATTTAAATCGAATTTGGGTCCTTGTAGGGCCGCAAACCCTACATGGATTAGTGTACACCTATGGTAGATCGTGTGTCAGCGTACGGGTTGGCCAGTCTAGTGACTTGGTTTGTGGTCACATTCCAAGTCATGTATGAGCAGATATGGTAAACGTCTTTGGAAAAATGATTGCGTAGTCGTGATTTTGAACAATGGAATATTTTGGTGCCTCGGGCCTTTCAAAAGCTAAAACCCCGATGGTTACCTAACAATGGCATGATAAATATAAATATTTTTGATAAATTATTTTTGGCATGAGTTCACTGAATATTTTATGGTACTCAGCCCTGCATATGTTTTCCTTATGTGCAGGTTGAGCGGCGACGAGCTTGGGGTGGTGTTGAGTCGAACCTTAATCATTGTTGGATATATTTTGAACCCCGAGGGGCGCCGTGTCTTCATACATGGCGTCACTCTTACTCTTGGATGCTTCCGCTGAGATAATACTATTTTTCGCAATTATATTGTGAACCCCTTTTTTTCTCTTGAATTATAAATAATGATAATTGTTGACCTTGGATTTTAAACCTAAGCATTTACTATGATTTTTCCCTCAACATTTGAATATTAATTATCTCTGTCAAACTCTTTATTGAAATTCTAGAAAATTCTCCCTCCTTAAAGTCCCATAGTGTTAAATGATCCATAAGTAGACAATACCTTAGAATTAATCCAATTTCAATAACTCTATAACATATAAAAACTAAATCAATGATTAGTCTTGCTGAAAAGAGAATCTCAAATAAAGAGAACAAATAGAGTAGTAAATCAACTATAACAAAAATGGAAAAATGACTTTATACTACTCAAAATGCCTTCTTCCATAGTAGAAACAATATTCCTACTCCTTGATTGCATTGTAAATAATTTGCTGTCCGTTCTCCCAAACGCCGCCTAATGTAACCAGCTTATCTTTATGAGTAAATTCCATTGCCTGGTCGTCGTCGTAGCTTCGGTAAATCTCATTCAAACTCTTCAGCCACGAAGCTCCTAAGACCACTTCAGGACCACGAATGGGGGGCACAAATAAATCAACAACAAACTCATCTCCTCCAAGTGATAACGTGGCGTAGTAACACTTTTTTTTACATAGAAATATCGAACCATTGCCCACAGAAACACGGAAAGGATAGTTATTGTCCATAATCATCGGTCAACATAAAAAATTATAATCCACCACTAATGGGATCGGTTTGATCCTCCCACCCTTCTCTTGTTAGCCAATTGGGCTCGAACTGACTACATGGAGATATCACATGTCATTCAAAAAACAAATGAGTTCAATATATTGTAGAGGCCTAATTGTAAGCCCATCATAATTTAAAAACACTACAAATTGTAAATTCAAGACACTAAAATCGATATTGAAGAGTTATACTTCGTCCGTCACTAAAAATTAGTATGAAGTATTTTTTTTCTTCGATCCCTGAAAAATATAAACTTTTTAGTTTTCAATATTAAAATACATTAACAATAATATGGAATTCAATCTCCATTAACACTACTTCCAATAACCTATCTCTAATTTTACTAATTATACTTTAAAATTTGTATTCAAATCAAAAGTTCATACTTTTCAAGGAAGAAGTAAGTACTCCTTATGTTTCCTCATAATTGAGGCAAAACTTTTGGCAAGGAGTTTAAGAAATGAATGTTTTGTGTGTTAAATAAGTATATGAAAAAGTAAGAGATAAAAAAAGTAGATTGTGAATAAAGTATAGAGAATAAAGTAAGAGAAAGTAAAGTAAGAATGAAAAAAAATCTTAATATGTATAGAAATGACTCAACTATGAGGGGCTTTCCAAAATGAAAAATGACTCAACTATGAGGGAACGAATGAAATTTAAATTAGGAAGAAATGAAACTGCGGTATATAGTTTTATTGAAAACAGCTATAAGGGAATTTTTAACCGATTGTGGAAATTAATACATGTATAAAACAAACAAATAGAGCAGAAGAAACACAAGGAAAAGTTGGATTTGTTGATAGAACTTGTTAAAAAGCAACTTAATTAATTAATATATTGACTAATTAGAAAAATTGTTGTCGAAATTGAAAAGACAGATTTGTGAATTAGGAAGATATGACAAGTGTGTAGTATTTATTGAAACTAAAAAAATATAATGGAAATATTTACTAGATCTACTGGTTATAATTGAAGAAAGTTTATCGTAATTATTGAAGAGAGGGAGGGTAATTAAAGTAACAAAATTTAATGGAAATAACAATTATAATGGAGTATTTGATTTTGTCATACGATTTTTAAAAAATTATAAACTCTTAAATATTTTTGAATAAAAACATTATAAAAAATGAATTTATATTACATTTAAACTAAAATTAACTCCATCATTGTCATGTGATTAATGATTGATTACTCCATATGCATGCGAACCTTTTTGTACGACTTATTAGAGGCTCGACGCATACTAAGTCACTGGGGCCAAAGTGGTCCTTTTTCCTATCAATTTATAGTAAATTTTTGGCTTAATTCTCCTAAAGTCTTCCCATCTATGGAGCTATCTATAGATTTAGTGAAAATACAAATCTTGTTCACACGTACTCCCTTCGTTCTAAGAAAGATGACCCCCTTTTTTGGGTCCGAGGGAATATCATTTTGTGTGACCCAAAAGAAGAGTGGGGTCTAATTCTAGAAGAAGATGACAACGGAAAGTTGACACCTACGCAATAGCATGAATTTTTTTTTAAATTAATATAATTTCTTAATAAAATAAAAGTTGATTTTGAAGGTCTATAGAGCTGACTAATGATGAGGACGTAGCTAGATGAGGTCAAGAATCTTATTGGCCAAAACTGCATTAATAAAATAAAAAATACTAGTAAAAGTTTTGGCCAAAACTGCATAAATTTCACTTGCACTAAATGGTCTGGATATTGAAATATTGTGGAAATGTTTGTGTAATTGAATAAATGGCCGTTGCTTAGTTGTGGCCTTGTGGGGCAGGGACTATATAGAGTAGTATGAATGTATTTGAAATAGGCAGAGGGCTCATATATTTCTTATTAAAAGCAATGCAAATTTAGCCTTCTTTTGTTTATTCATTTACGAGGTTACAATTTTTTCAGAAAAAAATTGAGAAAATAAATTACAAATAATTTATAAGTTTCAATATTCGCTTTACCATTATAAAGTACTCCCTCCGTCCCACAAAAGATGTCACACTTGTGGGACGACACGAGATTTTAAGAGGTTTTGTTTTGTGTGTTAAATGGAGAGAGAAAATATAATTTTTATATTCACGTGAGAGAGAATTTTTTCCAAAAAGGGAAATGTGACATCTTTTGTGGGACAAACTAAAAAGGAAAGGGTGACATCTTTTGTGGGACGGAAGGAGTATTATTTTCCATATACTATTTACATATCATTTCAATAGTTTATTGGATTATTAATTACACATATGATTTATGTAATCTCAGACATGCATTGGGATTTTATAATTAATTTAGGTTGCAATACCTGTAAATATCGACCTTCAACGGAAAAGCCAGCAACTCGGCAACAATTATAATACCCTGAAACTGCTCGATGAAATGCCGTTCAATCTCGTCACTTAGGCTTCGCTTATTTCCGCTTATTCCAGAATGTGATTGTCGAATAAGGCCAGGTAAATCTTCAATGAGTCTTTTAAGATGAGATCAATCCATAGGTGAGAAGAGGTTAAAAAAAGGAAATTTGAGAACTGTCATAAATTTTAATGTACAAATTGGTTAAATAAGAGATGAGATTAAAAGAGGGTAGGAAAAAAAGTAGTGTAATTAATGTTTCATTTCTAATTTTTAGAAACGAGCTAAAAAATGAAAGAATTTCAATTTTTAGGAACGAAGGGATATGCCCCACTGATACACCGTATAGATCCGCCCATGTCTATAGCTCCACAGATGAGAAGACTTTAGCGAGTCTCCGGCAATTTTCTCACAACTATGATGGTAGTATTACTCCAATTTCGAATATTATTTTTATTTTGACATTATTGGCTTGTTTAATTTTTAATAGTAATTAAATTTTAAATTCTAAGTGATATTCTTTTTCATTTTCATAATCTGGCCTAAAACCCATTTATGTATGATTGCATTATGGTGAGACAATATCCTCGTATCATAGTTAAATAAGACTAAATCTCGGCCCTTGATGAAAATATGCAGGGCTAGTATTGAAGGAGACGGACTAAGCATATGGATACTGCGACATCATTTATTTTAAGATTAATTAGTTCACTTTTCAAAAGGATTACACACGTTTGATGTATAAATATAGAGGTAGCTTCAATCTTGTTTACCTTCACACATTACATAACTAGTACTCCCTCCGTCCCGGAGTATTAGACTCACTTCTTTTGGGCACATGATTTAAGGAATTGATATTTAAATAGTTAAAGTGGAGAGAGTAAAGTATGAGAGAGAGAAAAAGTAGGGGAGAGAAGAGAGAAAAAAGTAGGTGGAGAATAAAATAAGATAGATGCTTTTTGCTAAAAAGGAAATGAGTCTAATATATTGGGACATCCCAGAAAGAAAAGTTGGTCTAATACCTTGGGACGGAGGGAGTACTTTTTATTCAAGCCCAATGGATCGAACTTCCCACTTCTACCTCCTTATTGTTACACCACTATTTCTTCTTCACTGGTTGAATGGTTATTCAGCAAACATAGATATCAACACTGATCGTTCTTCACTTACTTCCTTCAAAGCCCAAATATCTTTCGATCCCCATAATATATTGACCACTTATTGGAGCAGTGGAACCAATATATGCAGTTGGATGAGAGTTACTTGTGATTCTCGCTATCACAGGGTGACTCAGTTGAATATATCGTCCATGGGCCTTGTCGGAACCATTCCACCAAGAAATCGGAAATCTTTATTTTCTCGTTTCTTTAGATTTGAGCGAGAACTCTTTTCATGGTCCTATTCCCACATCTATTTTCAACATGTCAACTTTAGAAGTTTTGAATTTGAGGAATAATAGTTTGTCTAGTAGTCTACCTTTTGATATGTGCAAACATAATCTCCATAGGCTTAAGAGACTTCGTATTTCTTACAACAAGATGTATGGGGAAATACCATCTAGTTTGGAGTGGTGTTCAAAGCTCGAGTATCTTTCTTTGTTCAAAAACAACTTCAGTGGACACTTGCCACCTCAAATTGAGAACTTGACATTGCTTCAAGAGTTATACATGGGTTCCAACAATTTAAGTGGTAAGATCTTATCTCCATGATCTCTATACTTCCATATTACATATTAGAAACTCATACCCCCTCCGTCCACAAAATATAGAGCAATTAGTGTATGACACGGGTTTTAATGTAGAATTGGTAAAGTAAGAGAGAAGGGAAAGAAGTAAGGGAGAAGGAGAAAAAGTAAGTGAAAAGTAGTGTTAATGGAATGATGTGTAGGGGTATTATTTGTTGAAAACTTTCCTTGCTCTATTTTTTGTGGACGGTTGACTCAATTTATTTTAAACACGAGAATTACCCGCAAGTGTACGGGGCTAGTGTAGCAATAAACAAGTACGAGTATTGTATCCACGGAGACAAATTGTGCAACTCAAGTACCATGAACCGATTTTGACTATTATCTAGAGAATCCGAAAAGGTTGGTTTTGATTTTGAAAAATAAATAAACATAAACAAGCTAAAAGCACATAACAAAAAGAAGTTTCAAATAAGAGAACACGGTAGAGCCTTGGATCCAACTACAACGAACACGATGCGAACAATCCAACAACTTCGATTACCCAATTAAAGTCTCTAGGATTACTAGGAAAGCCGATAGTCTAGGCTAAGCCCTCTCTCGAGTGCACTCAACCAGTTAATTAACCATTAATATTGAAGTCTCCTTCTAATATTTCACAATTAACTACTTAAAACAAAAGGCTCAAGCCCTCACTCTAGAATTCCTTCTCTCGAATGCAAATTATCTAGGTGTTGTTCATTCTTTTATCAATCCTAATTAGGTATCTCTCGATTACTCAAAACTAGGTCAACAACCCCAATTGGTAGCTAAGCAATTGAATTGAAAAAGCCAAGAATGAAACAAAGAAATCACAAGAGCAAAGGTAATCAAAAGTCCTTGAATTAATCAAAAACATTCATTGTAGTCTTCACCAAAACTCTACAATAGATTTAGCTACTCATATTCAACACAAATTAACAAGAGAAATCCATAGAAAGTAAATTGAACATAGGAAAACTAATAAAGATACTCCCAAAGGTGAATTGAATGGACAAATCATCTTCATATTCAAACTTGTTGATGAATCGGACTCTTTGACGCTTCAGTCTGCTCTCAAACGTGGAAGCTAATTCTAGGGCGTGTGGAAAAGTATGCTGGAGTCGAACCCTAGGTCCTATTTATACCCAGGGTGAAAAATAGAGAAAACGCAGCGTACGAGTAAATCGCCCGGCCGAGCGATTTTAAGTAACAAAACGCCCGACCGGGCGTTCTTCTTAAACCACGACCTTGGGTAATAAAACGCCCGACCCGGGCGATTTCGACCTGAAAAACGCCCGGGGACAGTGCATATGCCCGGCCTGAGAGGCAGAACGCTCGGCCTTATTCAATGAAACGCCTGGTCTCATGTACTGAAACGCCCGACCCCCTGTTTTGGTGCCATTTTCGTCCGTTTCCACCTATTTTGACTACAAAAACTCGACAAATTTATCAAAACACTAAAGTAGGGGATCATAGATCAAAACTCAAGTAATGTGACACAAAACACTCAATTAAGCACTTTCAAACATCCTAAACACTTGCTAAACTATGAGTTTATCAACTCCCCCAAACTTAAACACTTGTTTGTCCTCGAGCAAGAAGAAAACAAAGAAAAATAAATTCTTGCAAGTGTGTTGGATTTTCATCATTGCCTCAGTAAAACAAAACAAGTTATCATGCATCATTAACTTCGCAAACAAGTAGAACTATATCGGACATTGCTTCAAGCTACTGGCACGTATTCCACATTGTCAATTACCCTCACCGGATGTATATAGTGTAATTTTTTTTAATATGCTCTCACACTCAAAGTGTAAGGGTAAAGTATGTAACTCTCAAGTCAATCAAAACTGTATGATTTACCATAGGCTTGCTCGAAGTCTAGACTCTCCTCTGCTATATTGTGACTATTGATCTAAGATCTGAAAGGTCTTTTCTTAAGGTTGTAATGTAAGGCTTTCTGGTTAGGTGAGGAACATTTGGCCAAAGTGACTTATAACCCCAAAGATGAAACTACAACTACTCTGTCCATGTGTATTACGACTCTCAGTAGACTAGGCTTCGCCTAAACTCTTCTCAACTTCCCAATCCTCATATTTTTTTAGCGACTCTTATTCAATCTCAACTCAACCTCCTTATCCAATCGAACCCATACTTTTCCCTTTTCTTTCTTACTTGCTTTCTTTCTTTCTCTTTTTTTTTCCGAACTTTTACATGCTTTGCATGTCTTTTATTTCATTTCATTTTTTTTTTTTTCACTTTTTTTTCGATCCCTTCTTGCTACAACAATATCCTCTTTCCAAAAATTTCTTTTCCTATGACCCAACAAAGAGTCAACCAATATTTTTTGCTACCAAAGAAAAAGGCTTACGCTCAAAATAGGCTAACAAAGGATTATGATTCGCAATTTGGTTCAAGGTTAAGATAAAGTTTCAAAGGATATCCTAACATCCTCTCCTATCACTATAACCACTTTGCAGATTCAAACAGACCGCGAGCAAGTTCTAGAAACATATAATATAGTTGATGAAAAATCACACATATTTTTTAGAAAGGAGGTGGTCTCAATCCTCACAAGGTAAATTTTTTGGCAATATACAAGGCAACGAGCAATTCACTTTAAGCAAATCACAAATAGGAAACACAAGTCACTTAGCTAAATCAGCAAGTTTTCGCAAACATTTTAACCATAATAATCATAGGCAACTCATCCAACAAACATGCTTAGTTCATCTTGCCAACTCATCCATTTCCCATTCAATTTCACCCAAGGAAAGACTGGACCAACAAAAACACACCAAAGCTAGACACCAAAAAGATAAAAATCAAATAAAAGAAAAGAAACTGTCCTACTATCACCACATAAGATGCCATCATATCAAATTAGGGTACATGCCGGAATCACTCAAATCACCACAAATTACATCACGGGGAATCACAAAGTAGGGAGGGGGGAAGGAGTAAAAGGCCCAATTCCACTAGACATCCCCCTAAACTTATTCCAAGCCAAGGCAAGGATAAGTTTGAAAGAATGTGGAATCGGGGCGGACCTCTACTGATTCGGCAGGTGATGAGGTGGTCGCCAGGCGGCCATGAAATCCTACTGTTGCATAAAAGTGGCCCATCTCTCATCGTACTGGGCGTAGAAATTCCCGAACTGGGCATTGATGTTCGCCCACTGTTCATTGCTATGTTGGTGCCACTGAGCCTATTGAGCGTCATTGTTCTGTTGCAGCTGCTGCATACTCAGCTCCACGATGTCCAGCCTATTGTTGATGGCATCAACATCCTCCTCAATCCTCACCCCACAGTTCCTCCGTCGTGAGGTGCTTGTCTCGGCCCCATCTCCTCCTCTTTGTTGGGTCGGTGCTTCTTCATGCTCCTCATCCTCTTCTTCCTCATCTCCGTCTGCTCCTTCATCACCGCTTGGCCCCGGGCTCGCCACATATCCAGGTGGGTTCCCTAATGTGATTTGGTGGTGGGCTGGACTGTTCATCAACCAGTTCTCCCTTTGCTCCGGCCCGTGGACATGAGTGGTGTCGGAGTTGGGGAGTGGGAAGTGATCGCCGACCTTTTCCTTTAAGTAGATTTGGCCATGTTTGTTTGAGGCGATCACAGCCGTTCTTTTTAAGAACGTGATGTCCAACACCGGGCTCGGTGATTCACCAACGTCGGCTATCATGCCATTCAGTGGCACCTCCAGATGGAGGGCAATGGTGGCTACCGTTGCACTAACACACAGCATCCCGTTATTCTTCTTTGCGGCCCGTTCTAGATGTTTAATCATAAAGTGGCCAGGTTTAGAGCTGGTTGTCTATACAAGATCTGCCACAACAGAAACAGCTCGTCTCTAGTGATGTTCCCATGCTCCACTCGGGCGAAGGAACAGCAGACGCATGCCTCCAGGAGGATGCGTAAGACAGGGTTCCGGATGGAAGAGCTCTTTGCCCTGTTGGCAGAAAACTTCCTCTCGCCCGTGATCTCCTGTCAGAACCTGCCTTATTCTATGGCTGAACTCATAGGGAATCTTGGACACTACCCCCGTGAGTCCAAATATCTCATTAAACTGTGCTAACGACATATTGTGTACGGTATTCTGCAGCTGAAAAGTGATGGACTCGATTGCCTGCCGAGTCTTGTTCACTGTCAGCGTCGAAAGGAACTCCAGGGTGAGACGATGGTATGATGGACGACCCTGTGCAAGGAACAATCCCGAAAGCTGTCCGACCTCACACAACTCCAAGAAGGATTGCTCGATCCCGAGCTGACGGAGTGTGAAGAGGCATGGGAGCCTAGGTACTTGGTAAGATAGATTGGCGAGGGCTTTCCACGTCTTTTTCTGGTCGGAGGTGAGGTTACTGGGAACCATGATGATAAGCAAGTGGTACCTAGAAATTGGAAGTATTAGATCCGCTCTACAATAAACCACATATATATCCCCAAGCTACCCAACTCCCCCAAACTTTATTCAAACCAAAGTCTTGCACATATTTCACTACATTAGGAAGATAGACTCGATTCCTATATGTTTCACAAAGCAAATCACGTAAAGTGTTTAGGATGATAGACTCACGTAAAGTGTTCAGACAAACGAGCAATTAGGGCGATAGACTCAAGTCCTAAAATCACAAAACCACGATCAAAATAAGCATGCGCCCCCCATTATACAACATACTCAACAATTCCACAAGCAATCATAATCGGGAGATAGACTCAATCCCTTTATTCAGTTTAATCCATGTGAAACAACCAAGTTCATGCTCAAGACACAACCATTCACCAAAATTGATATTCACACTAGCAATTCATCACCAAAAATCATCACAACACAAAGCATGCTAGAATTCAAGACATAATACCACAAGCCCATGAGATAAATCAACCAATTTCAAGCTCAAAGCAACCATTCACACCTAATCCTCTTTGAACTAGCAATTTAGCACTAAGTTCCTCATGAATTCGAAAATTAAGCTAGCCCAAGCAATAAATCATCAATTCCCATCACAATACCAAGTGAGATCAAGAGAAGAAGAGGAAAATTCGTACCTTTGTAGCTTAAGAAATCAGATTTTCGAAAATTCCAAGTTTTTCCCTTGTTCTTGAGCAAATCCACCAATTGCGTGGTTCACAAGTTTAATTAGGAAGATATAATGGGTGGGGTGTATGCTAGAGTGATGTTTGTGGAAGGAATTTGAGATGGGAGGGAGTTTGAGGCGGAAAATTGAGAGAGGAACGAGAGGAATTAGTGTTCGAAGACGCACCTGTTGCGCCGGTTATATACGTGAGTAGAACGCCCGACCGGGCGCCGAGGCCGGGTGTTTTGAAGCTAATCCGGGCGTTCTCACTGTGCACGGGCGTATTTCGGTCGAAAAACGCCCGGCCGGGTGTTTTTGTGATGCACCCCGGGCGTTTTCGATTTTCGCCTTTTCTTTTTCTATTTTTTTCGTTTTTTCTGCACTAAAACTTAGAAACCAACATTAAAACACCAAATACCCAACTCAAACAAGAGTAGGGGATGAAAAACAAAGTCAAAAACAAAGGGAACATCCAAACATACCAAAAGAGAACCAAAACACACACCAAAGCAATACATGTACCTACGAGGGGTTGCCTCCCTAAAGCGCAACTTTTTACCGTCGTATGCTCGACGCTCTTCAAGCTCCACCTACTCGATCAAGCCCATTGGAATTGAACGTGCTTCCATCGGGTCCAAAGAGCTCCATTGTTCCATTGTTCATAACTTCCTTGATTGTGAAGGGCCCAGACCACTTGGATTTCAGCTTGCCCGGGAAAAATCTCAACTTGTGGTTGAATAGCAACACGACATCTCCCGGGTAGAATTCACGCCTCTCGATCATCTTGTCATGGTGAGCTTTCATCCTCGCCTTGTAGATGGAAGAGTTAGTATATGCTTCATTCCTAAACTCATCAAGTAAGTTAAGGTGTAGTATCCTCTCCTTGCCAGCCTTAGTGAAGTCCATGTTCAATTGACTCACTGCCCAATACGATGAGTGCTCCATTTCAATCGGTAGGTGGCACAACTTCCCAAACACCAATTGATAAGGTGACATACCGATGGGAGTCTTGTAGGCCGTCCTATACGCCCATAAAACATCATCAAGCCTGAGCGCCCAATCCTTGCGATTTGCCTTGACGTTCTTTTGAAGAACTTGCTTGATCTCTTTATTGGCCAACTCGGTTTGGCCATTAGCTTGAGGGATACGGAGTTGTCACCCGGTGCTTTACTCCATATCTTGCTAACACCGCCTCTAACCACCTATTGCGAAAGTGGGATCCTCCATCACTAATGATAGCCTTTGGTGCGCCAAAACGAGTGAAAATGTTCTTTTGAACGAACTTTGTCACCACCTTCAAATCATTGGTTGAGGTAGGAATGACGTCCACCCACCTTGATACATAGTCCACGGCTAAGAGAATGTATTGGAAGCCATTAGATGGAGGGAAGGGCCCCATGAAGTCGATGCCCCACACATCAAATAGCTCGACTTCCACAATCGTCGTCGACGTCTCCTTCTTCTTAAAAATGCACCCTATTCTCTGACATTCATCACAATTCTTCACATACTCTTGACAATCCTTGGTGATACTTGGCCAAAATAAGCCACTTTGTAGTACTTTCATGGCAGTCCGGTTGGCTCCAAAATGCCCCCCACTCCTCTTGAGGGACACATCTTCTAATCACAATGTCGGCACACCTCCTAAACAAGCACGAGTCATCCCAAAAGTAGAACTTCGCATCATGGAAAAATTTCTTCTTTTGATAATCTTCAAGTCCTTCGAGAACCACCTTAGCAACGAGGTATTTCACAATGTTGGCGTACCATGCCACTTTCCCTTTAGCCACGAAGAATAGATGCTCGTCCGGAAACTCTTCGTTGATGGCTAACTTCTCCTCTTCATTCATGTGTTCCATCCTTGACAAGTGGTCTGCCACCACATTATCACATCCTCTTCGGTCTCGGATCTCCAAGTCAAACTCCTGTAGGAGCAAGATCCACCTAATAAGCCTTGGCTTCGTGTCTTGCTTTGCAAAGAGGTGCCGAAATGCGGCATAATCGGTGAAAACGATGGTCTTGGCCCCGATGAGATAGGGGTGGAACTTATCAAAGGAGTAGACCACTGCTAGCATCTCCTTCTCGGTGGTGGTGTAATTGACTTGGGCAGGGTCCAAAGTCCGACTTACATAGTAGATCACCCGGAAGATCTTATCCCTCTTCTGTCCCAAAGCCGAGCCTACTGAGGCACTTTTTATTAGCACTAAATAAATCTGCAAGTATACAGAGTATATATAGTATAGCTAAAGGTTAGTACCGGATATCGAACACGGGGAAGACGAACACAAAATGTCTATCCTCTACTAAGACTCAAATACTATCTGGAAAAACAAGTGGATTTTGAAAACTTTTGGAAAACTATAAACTATAGAAAGCATAGACCAACTAAAACCGAATAAAACACGGAGAAAGACGATAGAGATAAGGGAATCACAGGGATGTGTGTTCACAGTTATGGTTATACAAAATTCCAACTACAATACCCTAGCACATGTATTACTTTGATAGAACGAGTCACCTAGCTTATGCTCATGCGATACAAACGTTGATTACAAGATTAGGGTTGTCAATCCTAACACGTAACTCCAAAAAGCTCCTAAGACCCTTGAAAAGTCCTCACTATCAATTAACAGTGTCGTTTTAAGGGAAGCTAACTGTAGCGTCTACTAAGTGGATCTAACTCGCTAGACCTCTGTTACAGTTATGAAGCAAGCTATATTAAATCATACACAAATGTGTCACTCAATCATGCAGCATCAAAACTACTTAGGGAAGAAACAAAGTAAAAACAAAACGGATATTAAATAGAAAAAGGAATTTGTATAACCAAAGTCGTTACTAACACATCCCTAGAATCCTATGAGTTTAGTTACACATAAATGAATAAGCTAAAAACATAGATTGAAGGGAAGACAATTTGAACATAAAACTAAAGCAAATAAAACCCGAATGTTGAATCCTTGTCGTTCTTGATGTTCTTGAAATCCTTCTCCAACTCCTTGCACCAATGAAGTACTCTAGGTATCGATCTCTATGAAGTATTTTGCAAGTAGAAGTTCTCTCTTTTTGATGAAGCTTGAGGTCTTATTTATAGAGGAAAGCCATTCCTTTTTGTAGAAGAAAAAGATCTCCAAAATATGGTAAATCTGGGTGCATAACTAGGGCTTCTCGAATTCGCCGCCTTTCTTCGGCTGGCCGCCGCACCATGGCTGGCGGTCGCTGCGTTGGAGTCCAGAGAGTCTGTTCTCTTGGCGGCGGACCGCCGCACGTCTTCCGGCGGTTGCCGGACGAGACTTCTCTTCCAAGCACATTTTTCCGAGGCAGACCGGTACATTGATCCGCCCGCCGGGCGGTTGGCGGTCGCCGTCTGACTCCAGATTTCCAAACTTGGCGTTTTGGCTCCCTTTTTCGGCTCAATTAAGCACAATTCTCACAAGGACTAGATGTCATAATTGCCTCAAAAGATGGAAGAACAGTTTAAACATGTATTAACGCAATCAAATCAAGCAAGGCTTATTAGTGCACTTTCATTACTAACTCGTGGAACACCTTGAATTCAAGCCCTCGCATGTGACAAACTTCCAAAGATGGGAAGTTTTCTCTCACTCTCAAAGTGTATAAGGATAATGTGTATATAAGCACTCAAATCATGCATCATGAAAAGTTTACCATAGGCTTGCTCAAAGTCTAATCCCTCCTCTACTAAATGTGATTAAGCTTCAAAAGTCCGAAAGGTCTTTATCTTTGGTGTTAATGTAGGCTCTTTGGTAGGTGAGGAATATTTGGCTAAAAAGTGACTTAAAAATAAAAATAACCCAAGTAGAGTAAAGATAACTCCACTTTTCTAAACCCAAGACACTTTTAACACTTTATTTATTTCTCCTTCAACTCACTTTCCAATCCTTTGATTTTCTTTTCTTTTCACAACCTTTCAAACTTTTTTTCTTTTTTTTTTCTTTTCTTTTCTTTTTCTTTCTTAAACATCCTTTCTTTTCTTTTCTAAAATCAAGCACATATTTGGAATTTTTCTCAATTTCACAACTTGTACTTTCTTTGCATTAAGCACACTACTTTTATACTTTCTCCTTATCTCTCCAATTCCTTTACAAAATAAGATAGCAAAAACTAACTAACCCAAGGAATTGTCCCCATTATTTTAGCTTCCAAAGAATAGGCTTAAAGGCTCAAAATTGGCTCCAAAGGGAAAAATGTTGAAATTTTGAGAAGATCAATATTTTGAACAAAAGTAGGCTAAGAAAAGATGGCTAATCATCATCCTAAATCAACTTAAACAAAGTGTAAAATAAGTTTGCAGAGTCGGTAGGGACGTGAGTGAACTACTGGGAAAAAAAAACGTACCTTGAAAATTCTTGCGTCGAGGCTTGACCGGGCGAAAGTTGAGAAACTTTGGAAAAATCGCGCAGGAAAAATACGCCCAGGCGGCGGCCCGCCGCAGCATGTCCGGCGGTTGCCACGCGACAACAGAATGTTCTAGCGAGCAGGTGGCGGACCGCCGCAGCACATGCGGGGGTCGCCGCGGAGAGGTCAGAGCCTGCGAAAAAATTTCAATGCACAAAATTAAACTAAAACAAAAAATACTTAACTTAAAGCAAAAATTGTCATAACAAGAAAATAAATTGTCTTAAAAACATCCAAAAATATGATACAAATGCTCATTTAAAATCATTGAGCTTGACTTCTTCAATTTTGAGGAGGAGGAGGGAAACGGGCATTGAGGTCGTCGAATGCGCCAATAAGATAGGCGATATCGCCACTCATGGTTTGGCGCTCTTGTCGAGGCTCGGCGGCCATCCTTTGGAGCTCTTCAATTTGTTGACGGCGATGCACGTCTTCTAGCCTTTGTTGCTCCCAAAATTGTTGTTCCGCCGTGCGCTAATCGCCTTGAGCCGTCTATCCTTGGCGGTTGTAGGCGTTCTCCCTTTGTTTCTCCGCCCATCGGGTGTCCCACGTTTTGCTCCGCCCATCGGTTCGGCCTTCCGCGGCGGCGGTTTGCTCTAGTCCGGCAGCGATGTCCCTCTACTTCTTCCTCTTCTTCTTCTTCTTGGCGGCGTTGGGGCGGCGGTGGCAGCGGCATTTGACTCTCCTGGGCGTGCGAGTGCTCCCCTTCTTCAGTGTAGTGATCGATAGCATCGAAGGCGGAGTCCTCATCGGCCTCAAAGATGGGGATGCGAGCTGGGATGTTCCTCTTCCTAAATTCCCCATTGACGGGGTTAGCCTCAATGGCTCTCCGGTGCGCCGGGGCGTTGAGCTTCCAATTGGCTTGGTTCGTCCAAACGTCGACCTTAGTCAATTGCGGGATGGGGACGGGGAAGTGATCCCCCGCCACTTCTAGGAAAAATCCTTGCCCCCAATAATCGGTATTCAAGAGCCCCACTGAAAATAGCACCTCATAAGTGATGAAGCGCTCACCGCCATCTTCCGTCAAACTGGCGAAAGAAACCTCCAAATGCTCGGCGATTGCCGTTATCAAACCCCCACAACATATAACGGCGCCATCCTTCTTCGTGATCCGGTCCACATAGATAGTAAAAAGGGTTCCATAGTCGAATCCCTTCTTGTTGAGGAGGCACCAAATTACATTCAACTCCGTTTGGGAGACACTTCCCCCGTCGACCCTAGAAAACATAAGTTGGGTCATAGCTTGGTGGAGGTACCGCAAAACCGGATTGTGGATTGAAGAAGACTTGGCGTAGCCCGCGGCATGCTCGTGCTCATTCGTCATCGCACCCCAAACTTCATCAAAGTCGTAATCATTATCAGTCTCGGGGTTGGGGTCGATGCAGTGGAAGATTTCGCAAAGCTCCTCCATGGTGAGCGAGGGCCATCGGTTGCCTAAGCGGAAATCGATGCTAAGCGGGATGTTTTTCCGGCGATCCTTTGTGACCTTCAACGAGCTTAGGAACTCGAGAGTATACTTCCTAAACGACGGCCACTTCCTCTCAAACATGTACCGGAGGCCGTTCCCATCACCTACATCACATAATGCCCAAAATTCCTTCGCGATCCCCAAAGTTTGAAGAGGGAAATCGTGGGGATACCGCGAAGGCGCCATCTCTCGCACTGACAACTTCTTCCACATAGCCTTTTGCTCGTCCGAGGCAAGGCTAACGTCGTAGTTTTTTGCCTTCTCGGGCTTTCCCTTTGATCCCATATTCCTATAAACGAGAAGTACAACAATAAGTATACCAATAATGGGAAAATCAAAGGTTCCCCCAAACTTGCACTCTTATAATCAATACCAATGGATCAACATGTAAGACATGTAAGTGCAAGCTTAGGTGTATAAAACTTCCTAGATGGTAGCGTGGAAACATATAGAACATAATCATCCAAACTAGGAAACACAAATCCATCCCCCAACTTGAATTCATCCCCCATACAGAGACGTATCAACAATAAGTCAATATATATCAACAATCTCTATAACTACTCAAGAATTGCAATTCATGGAAATAATAATAGCCTCACAATGCTATGAACATGATTGCAACATAGGAACAAGTAAAAATAAGAAGGAATCACTATTCACAAAGCTTCAAAACTATCACCAAAACACAATATCACCATGGAAATCCACAAATAAGCATACACAATCATCCCCCATCATAAAATAAGAGTTTTCACCGAACAATTCATCCAAAACATACTTAAATCCATGGAAGAAGTAGAACAAAACTCAGAAATTTAATTAGGATGCATACTTTATGTTGATTGAGAATTGGAGATGAAGAACTCTAAACTTGAAGAGAATTGAGAGAAATTATGGTGTGGGTGTGTGAAATTGGTGATTTATAAAGGTGGGGGTTGTGTGCAAGGAAGGAATTTGAGAAGGAATGGGAGAAGGAATGGAACACATACATTTTATAACTGCACTCCCGTCGCTGTACTGCACGCGGCGGTCGCCGCATGCTGCGCGGCGGGCCGCCGCACGGGCGTTTAAAACAGCGGTTCATGGCGGGCCACCGCGGCCCATTCAGCGGTTCATCCGGCCCGCCCTAAGCCTTCCCTAAGCCCGACCTATCCTGCACATGTGAAAACACGTGTGGCGACCGCCGTGTTAAGTGTGGCGACCGCCACGCATAATTAATTTTTTTTTAAACAAAAACAAAAAAAAACAAAAATAAAGAAAATAACTAAATCAACGAAAAATTGGGTTGCCTCCCAACAAGCGCTTTTGTTTTTAGTCGTTAGCTCGACTTGAAGTGGCCCACTAATTGGGCGGATTAGCGACCCGAGTGTTGAAAATGGGCATAGGGTTGCAACTTGGTCCCTAGCTTCTTCCACCACTTGTATTTCCCCTTATTTGTTTTGATAACATAAATCTCGGGGTCCTCCTTAGTTGCCTTCTTCCTCTTTTGCTTCTTTTTCTGTGGGATAGAGGTGGAGGGATTAGAATCGTCCTTTTTGGGAGAACGTCTTACCTCGTTGACAATGTAAATAGTGGAGGTAGTAGGATCTCCACTTCAAAGGGGTCTTGAGGTTTGGTCAAATCCGTGATCATGACTGCCCTACACTGCTGTTCCATCTTTGCCCGCTTTGCTTCCTCAAACTTGAGCATCTCAATCTTATAGGTGGATTTGCTATGGTTATCGCTAATTGTGATCTCGTCATGACCTACATCAATCAAAGCTTTGCAAGTAGCAAGAAAATCCTCCCTAAGATTAGAGGGACGTTCTTGTCTACTTTCATGTCAAGCACAATAAAATCGGCGGGAAAAATGAAATCATCGACTTTCACTAGGATATCCTCAATCATACCAACAATTTTTATGGACGAGTTATCGGCCAACCTGAGTGTTACGTCTGACGTTTTGAGTGGCCCAATGTTGAGCTTTTCGTAGTACTTCAGTGGCATGAGATTGATGGAAGATCCTAAATCGCATAGGGCCTTGTCAACCTTTCCCTCTCCGATCCGGCATCGGATAATGAATTGGCCCGGATCTCTCTGCTTCACTGCCTTCTCCTTTTGAATGATCTCGCTGCAATGATGTGGTAGCTTAAGGTCGGCTTTTGTTGGCTTTCTCTTCCTCATCACCGCCTCCCTTAGTAGCTTCGCATATTTAGGTATTTCCTGCAACGATTCAACTAGAGGAATGTTAGTATGAACTTTACAAAACATGTTCAAAAAATGCTTGAACTGCTCTTCGAGCTTAAACTTCCTCTTTGGTTGAATAGGTAGCACAATCCCATTATGCCGCACGAGTCCTTGCTGAGTGGGCGCTTCTGCCTTGTCTGTGGCGGCCCGCCGTGATGTGTGCGGCGGTCCCCCGGCGGCTGGGCAGACTCCATTCGATGCTTCAGCTGCGGCCCGCTGCAATGGTTGTGGCGGTCCGCCGGCGACTGGGCAGTCCTTAGTTTTCTGCTTTGCCACCCACTTCTTATTGATGTCATCCACTCGTGCGGCTGCCTTTGCCCTGTCCTCATCCAACTTCTTTTGGATTTGCTCCATTTGAGTGTTGATGTAGGCTATGGCAGTTGAGATCGTATTCATCCCCTGCTCGAGGTTGTTTATTCTAGCTTCGACCACTCTGATCTTGGTGTCATTAACCTTCCTGTCTTGCGCGATTACCTCCATGATCCTTCTGATCCCTTGTTCATACTTTTCCTCCTTCTTGAGTGTCTCAACTACTCCTCCCTTGCTGACATTAAATCCTGCGGGTGGTTGCAATTAATTATTGTTAGAATAAGAGAGATTAGGATGAGGTCGTTTTCCATTATAATTATTGAAATTACCGCCCCCTGGGTAGGGCGATAATTATTGTTGTAATTTCTATTGGGACCGCCTCCTTGCATGTAGTTAATTTCTTCCACTATCGGGGCAGGAGTTTCGGGTTTAGAGACCGCTATGATGGAGGTCGGTGGAATCGGATCCTCCTTCCTCGACGTATCCATTTGGTTCACCCTAACTCTTAGCTCGGCCAATTCCTTCGCAAAAGAGCTTTCCTTGGTCTCCTCAATTGTAGCTATCCTTTTTAGGCTATGCCTTTCTTTCAACCACCCCCTGCTGTTGGTGGCGAATTCCTCTATAACCGCCATGGCTTCCTCACCTGACTTCCTTAAGAACCCTCCATTTGCACCTGAATCAAGCATAGCACAAATCTTCTCGTTAAACCCATTATAGAGAATTCCTACCTGATGGTCCACGGTGAAACCATGGTTAGGGCACTTTCGGAGAAGGGCTTTGAAACGAGCAAATTCCTCGTAGAGGGGCTCGTCATGGCCTTGGATGAACTGGAAGATCTCGCTTTTGAGCTTCAAAATTGTGCCCGGCGGATAGTACTTGTCGAGGAAGGCAGCTACAATATCCTTCTATGTGGAGACCTTTTCTCTGGGCATACATTCAAACCACTCTTTAACAGAATCAGTTAAAGAAAAGGGGAAGAGTCTTATCCTTATGGCATCGTCATCGACACCGTTCAATTTGAGAGTGTTTGAGATCTCCACAAATTTGGAGAGATGGTGATTGGCATCCTCTGTAGCCCTACCTGCAAAAGGAGTTTGCTCGACCCTTTGAATAAGGGGCATGCGTAAGTCGAAGTTATTAGCGTCAATACGAGGTCATTCGGGAAAGGTAATCATATTCATCACGGGTTATATTTTTAGATTCTTCTTCTCCAAAGCCTCTCGGGCTGCCCTTTCTGCATCTCTCTCATCCATCAGTAGCTTCACCATTTCCTGCAATTTCTCGATGTCTGTTCGGTCACCCATTGTTCCTGATCCTGATCCTTTTTCACTTCTTATTTTCCTACGAATTCTTTCAAGTTCCAAATCAAGCGATTCTAGGTTGTCCTTCCCAGAGCGAGTTCGCATACAAAACCTGCAAGAACCAAAAACAAAAACAAAAACGAATTAGAAACTAAAATTAAAAACAGAGAGCAATTAAAATCCAAAGTAGCAAAATTGTTCGTTTGAAGATATCACTCCAAAGTGAATTGTCCTCCCCGGCAACGAGGTAGTTCACAATGTTGGCGTACCATGCCACTTTCCCTTTAGCCATAAAGAATAGGTGCTCGTCCAGAAACTCTTCGTTGATGGCTAACTTCTCCTCTTCATTCATGTGCTCCATCCTTGACAAGTGGTCTGCCACCACATTTTCACATCCTCTTCGGTCTCGGGTCTCCAAGTCAAACTCCTGTAGGAGTAAGATCCACCTAATAAGCCTTGGCTTCGCGTCTTGCTTTGCAAAGAGGTGCCGGATTGCGGCATAATCGCTGAAAACGATGGTCTTGGCCCCGATGAGATAGGGGTGGAACTTATAAAGGAGTAGACCACTGCTAGCATCTCCTTCTCGGTGGTGGTGTAATTGACTTGGGCAGGGTCCAAAGTCCGACTTGCATAGTAGATCACTCGGAAGATCTTATCCCTCTTCTGTCCCAAAGCCGAGCCTACTGATGCACTTTTTATTAGCACTAAATAAACCTACAAATATACAGAGTATGTATAGTATAGCTAAAGGTTATTACCGGATATCGAACACGGGGAAGATGAACACAAAGTGTCTATCCTCTACTAAGACTCAAATACTATCTGGAAAAACAAGTGGATTTTGAAAACTTTTGGAAAACTAAAAACTATAGAAAGCATAGACCAACTAAAACCGAATAAAACACGGAGAAAGACGATAGAGATAAGGGAATCACAGGGATGTGTGTTCACAGTTATGGTTATACAAAATTCCAACTACAATACCCTAGCACATGTATTACTTTGATAGAACGAGTCACCTAGCTTATGCTCATGCGATACAAACGTTGATTACAAGATTAGGGTTGTCAATCCTAACACGTAACTCCAAAAAGCTCCTAAGACCCTTGAAAAGTCCTCACTCTCAATTAACAGTGTCGTTTTAAGGGAAGCTAACTGTAGCGTCTACTAAGTGGATCTAACTCGCTAGACCTCTGTCACAGTTATGAAGCAAGCTATATTAAATCATACACAATTGTGTCACACAATCATGCAGCATCAAAACTACTTAGGGGAGAAACAAAGTAAAAACCAAACGGATATTAAATAGAAAAAAGGAATTTGTATAACAAAAGTCGTTACTAACACATCCCTAGAATCCTATGAGTTTAGTTACTAACACATCCCTAGAATCCTATGAGTTTAGACAATTTGAACATAAAACTAAAGCAAATAAAACCCGTAGGTTAAATCGTTGTCGTTCTTGATGTTCTTGAAATCCTTCTCCAAGTCCTTGCACCAATGAAGTACTCTAGGTCTTGATCTCTATGATGTATTTTTGCAAGTAGAAGTTCTCTCTTTTTGATGAAGCTTGAGATCTTATTTATAGGGGAAAGCCATTCCTTTTTGTAGATGGAAAAGATCTCCAAAATATGGTAAATCTGGGTGCAAATCTAGAGCTTCTCGAATTCGCCGCCTTTCTCCGGCGGGCCGCCGCACCTTGGCCGGCGGTCGTCGCGTTGGAGTCTAGAGAGTCTGTTCCCTCGGCAGCGGACCGCTGCACGTCTTCCGGCGGTCGCCGGACGAGACTTCTCTTCCAAGCACATTTTTCCAAGGCGGACTGCTGCATTGATCCGCCCGCCGGGCGCCGGCGGTCTCCGGTCGTCGTCTGACTCCAGATTTCCAAACTTGGCGTTTTGGCTCCCTTTTTCGGCTCAATTATGCACATTTCTCATAAAACACGTCAAAATACCAAAATAGACAAAATATGCAAATAATGGATGTGTAGAGTGACTTTGACATTAAAAACGGACCAAATATTAGCCTTAAAACAGTGCAAAATCCAAGCGTATCACCTACCGCCACGTCGCTCGCATCGCACATAATCTCGAAAGGTTGAGACCAATCCGGCGAGATAAGGATAGGAGCGCTCACCAATGTCTCCTTCAGCTTCTCAAAAGCCTGCAAACAATCAGTGGAAAAGTTAAATTTCACATCCTTAGCTAACAAATTGCAAAGAGGTTTAGCAATTCTCGAGAATTCCCTGATAAATCTCCTATAGAAACCGGCATGCCCCAAGAAGCTTCTTACTGCCTTCTCATTTGTGGGTGGAGGCAATTGCTCAATAACAACGATTTTGGCTCTATCGACCTCCAAGCCACCTGCAGAAATTTTGTGCCCAAGCACAATGCCATCCCTAACCATAAAATGATATTTCTCCCTATTGAGCACGAGGTTAGTCTCCTCACATCGCTGCAACACTTGAGATAAATTGTTAAGGTAGTTATCAAATGAATCACCAAATACAGAAAAGTCATCTATAAACACTTCCACAATATTTTCAATCAAATCATGAAAAATGGACATCATGCATCTTTGGAACGTGGCGGGAGCATTACACAAACCGAAAGACATTCTCCTATAGGCATAAACACCATAAGGACAGATAAAAGCTGACTTATGTTGGTCTTCGGGTGCTATATGGATTTGGTTATACCCCGAGTACGCATCTAAGAAACAGTAGAACTCATGCCCAGCCAACCTATCTAATATTTGGTCAATAAAGGGTAGTGGGAAATGGTCTTTCCTAGTTGCAGCATTTAAGGCACGGTAGTCAATACACACTCTCCACCCAGTGACCGTCCTAGCGGCTATCAACTCATCGTTCTCTCCCTTTACTACAGTCGTATCCCTCTTCTTGGCTACTACTTGGGTGGGGCTCACCCACTCACTAACAGAAATGACATATATGATGCCGGCATCTAATAATTTAATGACCTCTTTCCTTACCACATTCGGCATAATAAGATTAAGTCGCCTTTGGTTTTTGGCCTTAGGCTTATGGTCATCCTCTAAATGGATCCTATGAATACAAAGTGTTTTGATTAAACATAACATCCTCAAAATCAATATATCAAATGATGCGTGCATAATTATATATATAAAGAATACATATATTTTTCTTAATCTGACTTCTTGGTAATTGAATTTAAGAGAATTAAAAACATACACACTGTATAACATATTCTCACGGATCTATTGCATCAAACAACCATCATTCAATTTAACAATAATTTTAACGGTTTCAGTAATTTCATAATCACACAAAATCACACAAAATCAAATCAAAATTTAAAAATTATGGTTTCAGTAATCCAAAATACATGAGTTCTCAACCATGCTCTAATACCATATGTTGGACATTATTCGTCATCATATATTCAAGAATATATAATTAAATATAAATAAAGCAATATCTTAGAACATCATGTATTTCACGCATTAACCATAAACATAATGGATCGAAAACTTACCTTCACGATCCATAGCAGAAGCGATTGGGGAAGATAGAGAGAACTTCCTCGAACCTTCTTTGGCGTAGTAGCGCAACTCCAAGGATTTGTTTCTCTCTCTTTCCCCCGTTTATGTGTTCTCTGTAATGTGTGTGATTTGATGGGATCGTCACACTTATATTTATAGGTAGAGAGAGGACAAACCCTAATTATAAAACATAAAGAGCCTTTTTCATCAAAGTGGCTATATAATAATAATAAGAATGTTTCTTTTCCATAAAACTTGATTCCCAAGTTTAATGACAATCACAATCCTTGCCATATATTTGATTAAAATATATAATTCTTCATTTTGATTAATCAACGAATTGCTAACCAAAATATATATATAATAATATATTCATTTCCTTAATTGTAATATATTCATTCACAATATAAGTAGAATAAGAATCATACATGATTTGTCACATGATTAAGAAACATCCCAATAATAATAATTAATTAGGGAAAAATATGTCTTATACCAAGTTAAAGTATTATATTCAAAATCCAATTCTATTTAGGATTTTATCACATGTCACATATGTGAGACATAAAACTTACATAAATAATTCAGTTGGGCCTGTTTTGTTAAGAAGAAGAAATAAGTTTTGGGCCTTTTTATTTGATTTGAGATTCCTTTTTACTCTAAGGGTGTGATTGGTAGCGTGAAAACATTTTGCTGCATTTTCATACAAACTTTTATCTCATTAATTGTGAAATTGATTATGCCGCAAAACTGTGACTTAATCCTACTTATTACTTTGATTGGTAGGATTTAGCTCAAGCTTACCAGATTTTTAGCAAATTATTGTGAGGACACTTTTGTCCTACTTTTTTTTGTTAAAAATCCATATTACCCTTCATCATCTTGTTGCACCTGCAAAAAAAAGCGGCTAACATTCTCTCTTTGGCACCATATTATCCACATATTTCTCCATATAAGCACGTGTTCCATACCTTTGTTTCAACACAATCACCTTCACTACAACCACTACATCCCCCCGAAGGTTGTATCCCCTCATGGCATCGAGAAAGGGAAGCGAAAGCTGGTGTATGAGGGCCAAAGTCCTGGTATGGATGTATCTCAATATAAACCTTCTATGGTCGTATTTAGTTCATTCCATGGATGATGGTCTTGTGCTGCAGGTGTTGGAAGCGCTGGAAAGGCCGACAAGGTGAAGGAAGACCGAACTCGTCGATTGTGGACTAAACGCGAAGAGGCAGCTCTCTTGGTCGCGCTTCATGATCTTGTCGCAGGAGGGTGGAAAGCAGATAACGGTTTCCGGAATGGCTACCCAACAAGGGTTTTCCAAGTCATGAAACGAGAGATACCAGAGAACTAAAGATTTCTCCACATATCAACTCGAAGATCACGATGTGGAAGCGTGAGTATGACGCTTTGTCTCGAATCCTTGATCGCAGCGGGGTAGGGTCACTCTAATAACGACTTCAAGATTGAATGAAACAACGAGCAGTGGGCTCAAATTGTGAAGGTGCGTTTTATTATATGCTCAAAACCTACATATGTTTGATTCGATGTTGTTTGTGACTGGGTTTGGCACACATTTGTTTTTACACATAGGTGGATAGCAGTGTCAAGACTATGCGAAACAAGTCTTGGCCATAGTGTGAGGACTAGAAGGCTATCTTCGGGAAGGACCGAGCCAACAGGGTGGGGGCCGAAGATGTCACTCAGGCAGATGAAATGCTGAACGGGAAAGATGCCTCCGTGGCCGATGAGTCAGATCCAATTATGACTCCATTCACACTGGACGACTTGTTCACTGATGATCAAATTGAAGATGCCCTCAACTTTCAAGCTACGAGGGATGTGGAAGCTACAACGGATATCGAAGCTACGACGGATGTGCTGCCTGGTGACAGTGACACCAAGAGTGTTAGGAGCCCAAATTCCGCTAAGAAGAAGAGCCGCAAGAGGAAGCCGGAGGATGTGCTTGAGTGTGTGCTCGATGTGATGACAAAGACAGGTGCGGATACAAGTGATCGTCTGCAGACATTGTCCTCCCACATCGGTTACGACTTCGACTTGAGTGCCAAGCGAGTAGAGATCAGCAAGATGCTTGACGACATCTCGCTACTTCCACAACAGCAAGCACAGGTTCATGGCCTTAGACATCCTAGTGAAGGAGCCAGAGAGGTAGGATCTATTCACTGGTTTCTCGTTGAATGACAAGTACGACTACATCCTCCATATATTGGAGGAGAAGTAGGGGATATGAAGTTTGAGGGTTTGGGTTATTGATGCCGCCTATCTTCACTCCTTTTTTTGCATGCTTGATGGTGGGGTGATATATTATGTACTGTTTATGTTAATCTTTATCAACCTATTTTCCAAAGTGGTTGATGAAGTAGTTGGTTGTATTAAATGATATTATATCCAGCCGTACTTATCTATTTTAGTAGAATATGGTTTGAGTTTGGAAGATTATTCCATTGGTGTTCTGTTGTGTTTAATGTGGGCTACATCCTCTTTGTAGCCCCCATATTTCGCCTCTGCCCCAGTGGATGAAAACGTCCGGGCTGCATTATTTATAACCAAATATAGTATGACACCCATCATAAATGCTGATCCAAAATCTGGATTGAACTCCATTGCTCAAGCAGAAATTAATATTATCTGCTGCACTTATGACAAATTCAGATTTATGCTATCAAAAATCACCACGCCACTCTGTTTTCCTCCAGCCTCCACACTCACTAAGTAAAATACTCCCCTGCCCCCATATGCTGGTTAAAAATAAATGGCATTAAACTGAAGATCGAAACATCCAATCAGACCGATTTTACAATACCTACGAATGGTCTTCTATTTATTAGTGCTACATAGTTGTGAAGTGGATTGGCTGAACAAAATAATAGCAAAGGACACCTCCGATATGCAGCCTCCGATATGCAGCCTCTGCCGGATCCTGGGTGGCTTTATTTGGTGTCATTGTACCCATCTTCTGCCGGCTTGGCCTTCCCAACCAAGCCCATTGGTTCGTTGATATGATTATGGATAGAATCGACTGGTGTTTTGGTCGCAGATGAGACTTGTTCGTGCTTCATGTTGGGTTCCAAACTTAATCAGCTTCTTGTGATGTAGTTATCCACCTACCAGATGTAGATGGTCTCGCTCCCATGGTGGACATGCAACAAATCTTCAACGAATGGGATGATGCCGCAGCACAGATGGCGGCCGCCGGTGGTATTCCGGCTGCAGCATTGATACAAGCCGCGTGGGGTGATGCCGCAGCACAGATGGCGGTCGCCGCTGGTATTCCGGCTGCAGCACTGATACAAGACGAGCCAGTCTAACTCCTTGTTGGCGAGGGTCATGCACCCGCGATTGGCGTCGATAACCAGCACCAGTATGAGGTAGAGGATAGCGGTGTGGCTGTGGATGAACCACCTCACCTTGAGCCTGATATGCCACACCTCGAAGGCGTGATACATGGTGGAGAGAGCTCAAACGCTGCACCGGACCTCGAGTTGAAATTAGGGGGGACAGGCACTCGGAAACGTGCTACATACCCGAAGACAGTGGGGACGGTTTTCATGAAGAAAATCGACCAAAGTCACTTGACAAATGCCTTGGTATATTCTGACCCGCTCAATTACACCTTCGTTCTGGTTCATAGTTCAAATCACGTCTTCACCCACTTTTTTGGAAATCTTCACTTTGTTGCAGTCAATTCCAAAAAGCTTATGGGAAACATACATTCCCAAACCTCCGGGCACGTACGACTTCAAGTTTCAGATGGGCCGCTTTACGTGGGACGTGGTCGTCAAGTTCAAGCACTCACGAGTTCGGGTGACGCACGGTTTCACCGACTTTGTCCAAGGAAATGACCTCATGGTTGGGAACATGCTGAAATTCGAGCTTGTCAGGGGCCGGTGGAACCTCTTTTACGTGACTCAGCACTTTTAAGAGCGGAGCTACTCTTCATGAAGCCCTGGTTTTCCAAACGCGGTGGCTCATGTGAGTAGGGGAATCCCCAGCCTTGGTGATGATTAGTAGTGTTTTCTTGTGTGTTTTGCGCAGTTGTGTGTGATGATTTAAGCTAATTCTGTGATGTTTATACTAAGGTTGTGTGTGTGTAGGCGGGTATTAACTATGAAATTTTCCATGTTGGTTACATGAGTGGGAAACATGTCGACCTTTATTCGGCTAATGTATGTTTTAGTTTGGTATCTGGTGACCCGCATATGTATAATATTGCAATGTTATCTTCATCTAGTGAGTACTGTAATTTATAAAATATTTGTTCAGTGGAGCTAGGTGATTTTAACAACTTTCGATCTGGGATGAAGATAGAGGGGTGCCGTTTATTTATATTCAAATGGGGCTAAAGTCTATGTGCTTGAGTCCATTACGGTAGGCCCAATTCAATGATCATATTGGAGTACAAAATCATTACCAAAGTCAACTAAGAAAACTAGAAGACATCAAAATCAACCCTACTATAGTGAATTTGAGTTCACCAAGCCCATATGAGTTCTGCTACCAATTCATCAGAAGTCTTCTAGTCCATTAATTTAGTACGAAGAGTAATTAATTCAAACACAGCACGACAGGTATAAATTGCTACTCCACTATGACCATCAGCCAAACCCAATATCCATGTCCCAAAACAAAACTCATGAAAGGGAGTAAAACTAACCAAGCAGACAATATGCAAAAGTCCCACACAGATGATGAAGAGTACACCACAAACTGATGAAAAAGGAGTCCAGGTTTACAGTTCATAAAACCACACTGCACAAATAAAAGGAAATATATCTAAGTTGGCTCGAGACCAAAAAGTCAGAGTGTAACATCCCAAATTTCCGAACCCTAATTTTAGAGCCCTAAAATTTATTATTGATGACGAGGAGTCGTGAATGCATTTATTGCATGAGATGCTATGGCCGAGTCGAGTCTAGGGTTCTCGTTGTAAGTTTGAAAAGTCAAACTTAATGATTATGTGATGTGGCATGTGATTTATTAATTCATGGGGTTAAATATTTGTTTAAGGGTGAGTGAGAATATTAGAGAAAATTTCCGTAAATACTTGCCACCCAATTCTTGTATTTTCGACCCCCTTGAATTTTTGAAGAAGAAATTCTATTTTTCCGGATTTAATTTAATTCTTGGGATATTTATCCAAATTAAATCCAAGACCCAATTATTCCTTATCTCTAGAAAAAATCGAAAACCCCCTTTTATTTAATAGTGATTTTCGAAAATCACCATGTTGGGAAGGAAATAATATTTTGCTTATTTTATTGATTCCTTATTTGATTTCCTTCCATACCTAGAATTTAATTATTCTACCAAATCTTTCCATACCTCAAGAGATCTTGTCATATCCTATTTTAGTTAATATTAAAAAAACTCATTCCTTATTTAATAGGCTAATACACGCCTAGTTCCATTCTCCAAATTGGAGGATTTGTATTTATTTATTTAATTTGCTCCATGATATTTTATTCTACTCCGGAAAAATACCAAAACAAAATCTTGGCTATTTGGAAGGCCTAATTTTCGAAAATCATGGATCCTTGCCTTATTCTATTTTTGTTAATTCTTCTTCCCTACTCCATAATATTTATTTATTTAATTGTGGAGAATAAAATCCTACCATGTATTCTAAAGATCTTATTGGACTCTATAAATAAGAGCCAAGACCCCAACCCTAGTTCATTATTTTCGCCCCCTCATATTTTTGTTCCCCTCTCTTCTTCTTCATACTTTCTCAATTTTCTTCTACTTTACTCCATTAATCTTGCATCCTTTGAGAAGAAATTGAAGTTTGATCCAAGAATTCTTGAAGAACCAAGCCTTTACTTATTTTCTACCGATCATTTTTCTCAAAAAGGTATTCTTATAATTTTCTTCTTCTTCTTCTACTTGATTCCTCTTCTTTCTAACCGATTAATCGGTACTCTTGAACCCTCATGCATATTAATTAAGCGAGAGTGGGATAAAAAGGACATAGAAAATATGTATGCATGTGGAGTGTGTGTTATGCGTGTGTGTTATGTGTGTGTGTGTGTCGAATATGTGTGTGTGTTGTGTGTTGGTGAAATACTCATGCGCGATATATATTAATGCTAGATCTAGATTTATTATGCGAACGAATTATATATATATATAGAACATGTTTATGTTTGACCATATTAAGTTAAGTCGTTAGGAAAAGGGAAAAAACGTCGAGGCATGCATGAATTAGACTTTGAGTTGTGATTTTGATTTGTATGTACCTATGTGCTTTTTTAAAAGGTGAAACCTCGGTTGCAAAGTCAGATAAAGGAAAAGAGAAACTTACTTGAAATCTAAGCAGTCGAGGTGGGCTTTATTCTTAAACTCTTTTATTTCTTGCAAAATATTGATTGGTGTTATAAGGGTGGTTTAACTGTTATGCAATGCCTATATTTGTTTTATTGTGATATTGTGCCTGAAGCCTAGTTTGTGAGTTCGCTCCATTGGGCCAAGGTTTTGGATATGTTATACGAATTCGGGTCTGAGTATGGGCCGCAAACCCTACCAGGCTGTGTACACGAGGGATCGTGAGCCGTCCTTGCTAGTCGGCCGGTCTCGTGGGCGAAAAGTGTGGCCACACTTTCGTCGCACCATGGATATGATTTTGGAATTTGATGAGAAAATGGGAGATATTTGATTGGCCAATCTATGAAAATATTTTGTGATACTCGATGATATTTTATTTTGATAATTTGTAAAACTCGAGTTCACTTGGTAAGGGTGGCATAACTTATAAAATGTTTTGGCAACGAGCTCACTAAGTATTTCAAAATACTCAGCCCTGCATGTGTTTTCCTTATGTGCAGGTTGAATGGCGACGAGCGGTGGCGGGTGTTGAGCACATTAATTAACTAAGATGGTTATTTTGAACAATCGAGTGTAGTTATGTCTTCATATATGGATCCACCTTCTCTTGGTCTTTTCCGCTGAATCTTTGAACCTTTTAGTATTCTTTGGCTACATTGATCTCATTCCTTTTGAATTAGAAGTCTGAGACTTAATTTGTATCTGTTGAGATATGTTGAACCCTTCGGCTTTTGATCTCGTTTTCATGATATTTACCCTCCATTTATTCCTCTTGATTAAGTCGTCGACGTAGGGCTTGATACTTCATTAAATGCTTACGACAGAACTCTTTTATTGAAACCCTAGGCCTTATTCTTGGGTGCTTTTAATCCCGCATTGATAGCAGCCCCGTATTTATTGTACCCTAGAAATCCGGGCCGTTACAGTTGGTATCAGAGCCTCAGTTTCTTTCCGCTCTGGACCCAAGAGTCTTTGTTCAAAATATAGAAACTATTCCTTGTACTCTTCTACTAATGAACTAAATATGGAAGGCACAACACCGCACCTCGTCCCGTTCAACCATGAAGAAAGAGGTACAATGTATTACTATGACTTGTGATTTAAAACTTTATGCTTTTGAAAATTTTCAGTGTAAAATGTTATTTTTGGTGAAAAGCATGCTATGTGGTGATTCCTAAGAGTTAGGAAATATTATGAGTTTGTGAAGCGATGCTTCCCGAATGGTGATCTGTCAAGTATTGTATGCGAGTTTGTGAAATTGTGAAATGTGAAATGTGATTACTTAGCTGCTACGAAGCAACTCCTATGTGAAATATGAAGTAAATACTGTGGCTTTTGGAAAATGTGGTGAAGTTGTGAAACGGGAGACACTATACAAATGTGTAATTGCTTTCGTTTAATAATGAGGCATGATGTACCACATATTGAGGTATGATCGTGAACACGTGTTGCTTGATGTTGAGATTTGCTATTACGTATTCAAACTGTAAATTTAACTTGAAGGACGTACATGTTGATTACTTGGAAGGCGAAAATTTTAAATGCATATTTGGTTGAAAATATATGATTTTGAAATTTTGAAGGCGAAGTATGACGCATGTGTAGTTGCAATTATGTGATTGTGAAATAGATGGACATGAACTGCATGAAGTTAGAAATGCGATTTTGTGGATGATGCATTGACAAAGTGCTAATCTTTACATATATTAATATACGATGCTTGAATGCTATGGAACAACAAATGATTTATGTGGTGAAATATGTTATTCAAATAAACTTGTTAATTGTGCAATATATGGATGAAGTTTGTGTGGTAATGGGGAACTTTTGAACGTTGTTGCGAATGTGATTACGTGAGATTTATGTTGAAATGTTGCGATGCTTAGATCTGGACTACTTGGAACCTAGCATGACTTAGTATACGATCACAGCGCTTATATCAACAGTAGAAACTCGGAATGACTAGTATGAGACTCCAAGCTATGCTTGAAATTATAGAGTGCCTAAGAAGAAGGCCGGACTGAACGTGCTAGAACTTAGTTGTAGGTTGACAACTGCAGTATCACTTTCCTAAGTGATAGAACCAACGAAAATAAGTATACTTCGAGCCTTGGTGTACCCTTACAATGGCGAGATCATACCCAATATCTAATAAAACTATGCAGTCTTGCATACCATGCCAAAATGGCGACGCGACACAAATACGACGACGTTACGACACATTAAGACCACGTGAATAATGGCAATCGAAAAGACTATGTGGCACGGCAAGAAGAAGACTTTGAAGATGCGACCATCAAATTTAGTTATTTTCGACGATACGATGAATCTCGACTTGGAATCCATGGTTTCATAGAACGACGTTACCATGATCAGGCTCGGGAGAGATGTGCGAGGAAGTGCGACCTTCGTAGTTAGAATGACCGATTTTTTTAAAATCAACAGTACTTACTTGGATCCTAAGTTCTTTTCGGGAGTTTTGAGTAACCCTTAGCCCTTATCTATTTAAACACCTTGGTTGACTCGCAATTTGCAAGTGATACCCGTTATTTCTTTTCCTATATCGAGTCATGACTCACTTGGCGTGAAATTCGTGTTGCCCTTTATATCTTTGGACCTCTTGCTTGAGTAGTATTCTTCAAATTCATAGAACGATATTTGGTCTTATGAGCTTCCGTCATTGAACCTCATTCCTAAAGTTGTTTGTAGTTAAGCCCTTCCGTATGGTCACATCTCCAGACCTGTTTTTTTCAAAGGATGAAATATTCCTCTTGGAACTTTGGTTCACCCCTTTATCTTGTAACCATGTTTGTGGCAAGCTCTTTTTGGCAGAAGTGAAATTCTTTTAGCTCGGTTCCACTACATATACTGTTTCACACTCAATGATTTTTTTTCTTCGGCTCCAAGTTAAGACTATCATGTTCTCTTCTTCCTTAACGGTTCTGAAAGGTTCCAATCATTTTGAGTTGCCCTCAACAAACCCGTTAAACCATTGCTAGTGCAAGTTCATGACATTTGTCTATATTTCTAAATTCTGACGCGACTGATTGTTTTAGGCCTTGACATGTTTGATCAATAACCGCTGTCCAAAATTTTTATCGGGCAGTCTAGTATGAGATTTAGATTTCTAAAGCTTTGATTCACCTTACCATTTTTACTTTCGCATTTGCGTTACTCATTTTCGTTCGTGGTACTGAGACCCCTTTGAGACCACATTTTTTTTTAGATTTGTGGGAATTCGTACCTTTTTATTATCCTATCTTGCAATGAGTTGTTTCTGCTCTTTTCTACCTCGTTGCGCGAAATTGAAATTCGCACCTTTCTATCATCTTAACTCGCAATGAACTACCTCTGCTCTTTTCTACCTTATTGCGTGAACCTACTTGTACGTTTTATTTTCTTCCAAGTATCTTTCATCTTGCTGTCAGCTGTCCCATGTATTTTCTTGCGCAACCGCCTTCTTTCAATATTACTGCGTGATCATTCCTTGAACCCTACTTATAGGAAGAATCACAATTTTTCCAGTACATCAGAATAGGTTTCACCCTGTTTTCATGACCCATCCCATGTTCTTTCGAGCTCTCATCAGAATTTAATTCTCAAGCCCTATGGGTTTTCTTGATACCTTTAAACTTTTTAATTCTCTGAATGGACGAGTTAAGTTTAATAGGAACTTAGTCCTTGCTTTGTTTCGAACCAATTGTCAATGATGAGATTTGAAAATGTCGAGCCAGAAATGTTATTCTTGTTGCTTTGATAAAGTTTGGAGTCTTTCCGATGAAAGACATTTTGTGGTGCTTCTTCGAATTGAAATCGGCCCATATCCAAGTTAAGACTGTTTGATTAAAAGTTGAGTTCTTAATACATACCCTGAGTTCTTGATGCGACACGGCAAAGGAAGGCGAAAGCTTAAATCTTTTAAGATACACGGGGGAAATAAGTTCTACAGACAGACACGCGCTGAAATGATACACCAACAAGAGGTGTAGGCATGACCAATAGAACGAGACGAGAAATATTTCACATTTACGAACTGCTTATATCGAGCTGCTAGGAAATCGAATGGCGTGTTATAGAATATCCCGAACTTGTTCAAACGTAGAAATCGTACTAGGAGAACTAAAGTTAGTCGCTTAGGATCTGCGAATTATGGCGATGAGAGATGTCGACGTAATCTTAGGAATGGACTGGTTGACCGCTAACTTTGCGACGATTCGTGGTGACGAGAGGCAATATCCCTACACGCCCCGAATAAGGAACCCATCGTATACCGCAGAATCTCGATGAACCGGCGAACCGTTATAATCGCTACGCTACAAGCCACCACAATGATAAAGAAAGGACGCCCCGCCTACCTTGTCTATCTCAACGGAGAGGAGAATGAGGAAAGAAAGATTGAAGACGTTGCTGTTGTACGAGATTTTCTGGACGTTTTTCCCGAGGAGTTACCTGGACCGCTGCCCGATAGGTAGTTAGAGTTTACGATCGATCTCGAACCTGGAGCCGCACCCGTATCGAAGGCACCATACCGCATGGCGCCTAAGGAGTTAGAGGAATTAAAGATTCAGCTACAAGAGCTCATGGACTTAGGTTTCGTTAGGCCCAGTGTTTCACCATGGAGCGCACCGGTGCTCTTCGTTAAGAAGAAAGACGGGTCAATAAGAATGTGTATCGACTATAGAGAGTTGAACAAATTGACCCTCAAGAACAAGTACCCTTTGCCGAGGATAGATGACCTGTTCGACCAACTCCGAGGAGCCGGAGTGTTCTCTAAGATGGATTTGAAGTCCGGATACCACCAGCTGAAAGTGCGAAAGGATGATTTCCCCAAAACCGCATTCCGTACCAGATATGGTCACTATGAGTTCGTCGTGATGCCGTTTGGACCGACCAACGCCCCAGCCGTATTTATGGACTTAATGAACCGAGTTTTCCACCCATACCTAGATACGTTCGTCCTAGTGTTCATAGATGACATCTCAGTCTACTCGAAGGACGAGAAGGAGCACGCGGAGCACCTACGAATCGCGCCGGAGACGCTAAGGAAGAAAAAGCTGACCACAGTACCAGTGTTAGCTGTGCCAGAGCTTGAAGTGAACTACGTAGTTTACACCGACGCCTCGAAGGTCGGATTAGGATGCGTATTGATGCAGAACGACAAGGTGATCGCCTACGCGTCACGACAATTAAAACCGCACGAGTTGAACTACCCCACCCACGATTTAGAGTTAGCCGCAGTGGTGCACGCCCTAAAGATTTGGAGGCACCATCTCTACGGAGATAGGTGTGAAATCTTTACGGATCACAAGAGTTCGAAGTACTTCTTCGAGCAAAAGGACCTGAACATACGACAACGGAGATGGCTCGAGCTGGTGAAGGATTACGATTGTGGCATCAACAACCACCCTGGCAAGGCAAATGTAGTAGCAGATACTTTAAGTCGTAGAGACCATTCGCAACTCGCTGTCTTTCTGACAGAAGAGGAAAGCCTAGTACGAGAGTTGAGTAAGTTGCGAATAGAAGTAGCCAGGACACCCGAAACCGTGAAGGGTCGGATCACCGCGTTAGTAGTAGAACCTGATCTAAGAACGAGGATCGTTGCAGCATTTAACGACTAGATGTGAGATTAGAGGAGATTCGAGTCGAAGTGAGAACCGGTCAATCCGGAAATTTTTAGTGAGGCTTCCGACAACGCTCTCACCTTTGAAGGGAGACTGTGCGTGCCGAACGACGAGGGACTTAGGAACGAGATCATGAGCGAAGCCCACGAAACCCCATACACTGCTCACCCCGGGAGCACAAAGATGTACCAGGATCTGAAGAAGTCCTTTTGGTGGAACGGCATGAAGAGAGATGTCGCAGCTTTTGTGGAGCGCTGCTTAGCCTGCCAACAGGTGAAAGCCTTACACCAACGACCGTACGGGAAGCTACAACCACTTGCGATACCTGAGTGGAAATGGGAGCACATCGCTATGGACTTCGTGACGGCATTGCCGAAGACCCTCAAAGGGAACAGCGCGGTCTGGGTGATCATAGATCGACTTACCAAGAGTGCGCATTTCATACCTATTCCCGTAACCCATGGATCGGATAGGCTAGCTCGGATCTACATTCAAGAGATCGTGCGATTTCATGGAGTCCCAGTGACGATTACGTCTGATCGTGACCCGAAGTTTACCTCGAAATTTTGGGTTAGTTTACAACGCGATCTTGGAACACGCTTAAACTTTAGCACGACTTTTCACCCACAGTCCGGTGGACAATCTGAAAGAACGATACAAACTCTTGAGGATATGCTAAGAGCCGTGGTTCTCGACCGAGGCAGAAGTTGGGAGACCGCACTCCCTTTGATCGAGTTCGCTTACAACAACAGATTTCAAGCAACGATCGGCATGGCACCGTATGAAGCACTTTACGGGGGAAAGTGTAGATCTCCACTTTACTGGGATGAAGTTGGCGAACGAAGGGCGCTTGGACTCGATGCAGTCGAAGAGATGGTCAAAATCGTTCGACAAATCCGCGCGCGAATAAAGGAAGGCCAGGACAGACAGAAGTCGTACGCCGATGTCCGACGGACAGACTTACAGTTCCACGCTGGCGATAAAGTTTTGCTCAAAGTATCCCCGTCGAAAGGGATAGCACGTTTTGGAGTCAAGGGTAAACTGAAACCGCGATTTATCAGGCCGTACGAAATTCTAGAAGGAGTAGGACCCGTAGCTTATCGTTTAGCGTTGCCGCCCAGCCTTGGGAATGTGCACAACGTTTTTCATGTGTTGCAGTTGCGAAAATACGTGTTCGATCCGAAGCATGTGATTCGTTACGAGGATATTGCCGTAAACCCGGATCTGAGCTACGAGGAGCAACCCCAGTTAATCTTAGATCGAAAGGTCCAAACCATGAGAAATAAAACCACTGCCTTCTTGAAAATTCAATGGAGAAACCACGGGCCCGAGGAAGCCACGTGGGAGCTCGAGGATAAGATGATAGAACTACACCCGGAACTCTTTCCATAAAGGTACCAAATTTCGGGACGAAATTTCTTTTAAGTGTGGTAGGATGTAACATCCCGAATTTCCGAACCCTAATTTTAGAGCCCTAAAATTTATTATTGATGACGCGGTGTTGTGAATGCATTTATTGCATGAGATGCTATGGCCGAGTCGAGTCTAGGGTTCTCGTTGGAAGTTTGAAAAGTCAAACTTAATGATTATGTGATGTGGCATGTGATTTATTAATTCATGGGATGAAATATTCGTTTAAGGGAGAGTGAGAATATTAGAGAAAATTTCCATAAATACTTGCCACCCAATTCTTGTATTTTCGACCCCCTTGAATTTTTGAAGAAGAAATTCTATTTTTCCGGATTTAATTTAATTCTTGGGATATTTATCCAAATTAAATCCAAGACCCAATTATTCCTTATCTCTAGAGAAAATCGAAAACCCCTTTTTATTTAATAGTGATTTTCGAAAATCACCATGTTGGGAAGGAAATAATATTTTGCTTATTTTATTGATTCCTTATTTGATTTCCTTCCATACCTAGAATTTAATTATTCTACTAAATCTTTCCATACCTCAAGATCTTGTCATATCCTATTTTAGTTAATATTAAAAAAACTCATTCCTTATTTAATAGGCTAATACACGCCTAATTCCATTCTCCAAATTGGAGGATTTTTATTTATTTATTTAATTTGCTCCATGATATTTTATTCTACTCCGGAAAAATACCAAAACAAAATCTTGGCTATTTGGAAGGCATAATTTTCGAAAATCATGGATCCTTGCCTTATTCTATTTTTGTTAATTCTTCTTCCCTACTCCATAATATTTATTTATTTAATTGTGGAGAATAAAATCCTACCATGTATTCTAAAGATCTTATTGGACTCTATAAATAAGAGCCAAGACCCCAACCCTAGTTCATTATTTTCGCCCCCTCATATTTTTGCCCCCCTCTCTTCTTCTTCATACTCTCTCAATTTTCTTCTACTTTACTCCATTAATCTTGCATCCTTTGAGAAGAAATTGAAGTTTGATCCAAGAATTCTTGAAGAACCAAGCCTTTACTTATATTCTACCGATCATTTTTCTCAAAAAGGTATTCTTATAATTTTCTTCTTCTTCTACTTGATTCCTCTTCTTTCTAACCGATTAATCGGTACTCTTGAACCCTCATGCATATTAATTAAGCGAGAGTGGGATAAAAAGGACATAGAAAATATGTATGCATGTGGAGTGTGTGTTATGCGTGTGTGTTATGTGTGTGTGTGTGTCGAATATGTGTGTGTGTTGTGTGTTGGTAAAATACTCATGCGCGATATATATTTATGCTAGATCTAGATTTATTATGCGAACGAATTATATATATATAGAACATGTTTATGTTTGACCATATTAAGTTAAGTCGTTAGGAAAAGGGAAAAAACGTCGAGGCATGCATGAATTAGACTTTGAGTTGTGATTTTGATTTGTATGTACCTATGTGCTTTTTTAAAAGGTGAAACCTCGGTTGCAAAGTCAGATAAAGGAAAAGAGAAACTTACTTGAAATCTAAGCAGTCGAGGTGGGCTTTATTCTTAAACTCTTTTATTTCTTGCAAAATATTGATTGGTGTTATAAGGGTGGTTTAACTGTTATGCAATGCCTATATTTGTTTTATTGTGATATTGTGCCTGAAGCCTAGTTTGTGAGTTCGCTCCATTGGGCCAAGGTTTTGGATATGTTATACGAATTCGGGTCTGAGTACGGGCCGCAAACCCTACCAGGCTGTGTACACGAGGGATCGCGAGCCGTCCTTGCCAGTCGGCCGGTCTCGTGGGCGAAAAGTGTGGCCACACTTTCGTCGCACCATGGATATGATTTTGGAATTTGATGAGAAAATGGGAGATATTTGATTGGCCAATCTATGAAAATATTTTGTGATACTCGATGATATTTTATTTTGATAATTTGTAAAACTCGAGTTCACTTGGTAAGGGTGGCATAACTTATAAAATGTTTTGGCAACGAGCTCACTGAGTATTTCAAAATACTCAAGCCTGCATGTGTTTTCCTTATGTGCAGGTTGAATGGCGACGAGCGGTGGCGGGTGTTGAGCACATTAATTAATTAAGATGGTTATTTTGAACAATCGAGTGTAGTTATGTCTTCATACATGGCTCCACCTTCTCTTGGTCTTTTCCGCTGAATCTTTGAACCTTTTAGTATTCTTTGGCTACATTGATCTCATTCCTTTTGAATCAGAAGTCTGAGACTTAATTTGGATCTGTTGAGATATGTTGAACCCTTCGGCTTTTGATCTCGTTTTCATGATATTTACCCTCCATTTATTCCTCTTGATTAAGTCGTCGACGTAGGGCTTGATACTTCATTAAATGCTTACGACAGAACTCTTTTATTGAAACCCTAGGCCTTATTCTTGGGTGCTTTTAATCCCGCATTGATAGCAGCCCCGTATTTATTGTACCCTAGAAATCCGGGCTGTTACACAGAGTGTTTTCAGTGTTGTGGCACACCCACACACAAAGCAATCTACTGATTCTGCCACATGAACTCAGCTAGCTCTTCGCGCATCTCGTTCCACTCCGGAGTCGATTCAATAGTGTCAATGTAATTCACTTCATTGTGGTCATCCCCATCAGCTCGCTCCCCCCTTCTCCCTCCAGTCCACCAGCCTCTAATTCTTGCTCTACGGGGTCGGCACGCATCTCCCCTCGTATGAAGTTGTGCAGTAGAAAGCACGCCATGATCAGCCTTGACTGAGTATTGATAGGGTAAAAGCTTGCGCTGTGCAAATATCCCCCACCGCATCTTCAATACTGCAAATGCACGCTCGATCACATTTAGTGCCATTGTATGCCGCATGTTTGAAGAGTTCTCGTGGACTACTGGCTTCTCTGATGTTGTGGCCCAAACTCCTTCAGATGGTACCTAACTCCTTTGAAAGGTGTTAGGAATCATTCCTTGTTAGCATAACCATTATCGCACAAGTAATACGAGCCTCCAAGAAACAAACTCCAAGCGAATTAAATCCACCCTTTTACCATATCGGTAAACGAATTGCAGTAGCTACCTCGCCGGACTTTGAGGCCGTTGGGACATGCCACATCATCACGGAGGACACGGGAATCAGCCACAGATCCCTCCCATCCTGGTAGGACGTAGACGAATCTTAGGAATCTGTCGCAGACTGCAAGTGTGTACGTAGATATATGGCCTTTGCGTGACTTGTAGCGAGGTGCATCAGCTATGCTAACTCGGACATTAATGTATGTCCCATCTAGTGCACCTAGGCATCCCTGCATCGGTCATAAACAAGTTTGATAAATAGGATTCAACAAAGATAATTTTTTTTGTTAATTGTTTACCTTGAACCATTTCCATCGGGGATCGTCACACGTATCATCAATTGGAGTAGGCTTGACTAATAGGACACTATGGAGATGGATAACCGCACGCATAACCTCATGAACATAATGGCTGACGGTATAGCCCGACCGTATGAAATCGAACCCTACGATCTGAGTTTTCTTGTGGTGAGCAAGGGTACTTAAAAACATGGCTACCTGCTCCTTGACACGGACATATCTCTGATCAACCAAACCGGCCCGGTCACGGAGGATTCGACATAATCGCCCAAATGCATTGCGATCCATCCTGAGGTTGCTTATGCAGTCCCTGTCAGTGATGCCAGTTAGTCGGTCCATGTGCCGGACTTGTCCGGGGACCTTTGAGTTCAGGTTGTAGCCGATTGATGCACGTCCACCCCAGCCCCTATTTTGCGAAGAAATCATTGCACAGACCATGTTCAACATCGTCAGCAAATCCTGTTGCTGCCTACGGACTGTTTCCTCGACCATAATCACAACTACCTCAGTTTCCTTTCTCTTTTGCTGTCTGTGATCAGCCATCTAAGAATACAAAGGCGAATGTACCAAATCAGACAAAAAGCTACCAATCTAACACCACAAAGAATGTACCAAATCATACCAAAAGCTACCAATCTAAGAACACAAAGCTAAAGGCGAATGTACCAAATTAAACAAGGCTGTAGTCATATTCATCAAACCGAGAGCGAAAAATTTAATGGCAGATCCTCACAAAATCGAATTAGGAAACATAACAAAAGATGGGTGAAGGGCCGGGTTACTCAAACCCACAAATTTGATAATCGATATGCTAGTTACATACAAACGCTCCTAAATCGTAAGGTAATAAGACAACACAGAAAACTGAATTCAGAGCTCAACCATTAGTACAAAGACGGGGCCACCAGCATGGTGTACCCCAAAATTTTTGGTTATTGAGAAATATTTGTTTCATATACGCAACGAATGCACCGACGTACGTGTGGTGGTCGGAACGGTGAAGTCTGAATTAACAATTGCAGGTCTTCGAAGCTGCTTTTGATTGGGTAGCTGCTCTACAAAAAAAAATCGTTGGAGGGCAAAATAGGTAAGAACATGAAATTCACCGTGTCGAAGCTCCGCTGAAAAACTAATACCAGCAAGTTGAGGAGATAAGGTTTTATCGCTCTCACCGATTGTAGTCTGCAACTCGCGTAGATCCGGCTGTTTTCTACCAGGTCCCTGACAAAACACGAGCTCTACCAAACACTGGAGAAGGAGGTATAAGCGAGGAACCTTAGGGCTTTTATGACCTTATTTGGGTTTCTACAGGCTACTAATCACACCCTAAGTATGGCCCTTTTTATTTTAAAAGTGATTGAGCATCATTGTACAAAGAGGTCTCCAAGATTACATCTTCGGATCTAGTTATGAAACTCGAAATTAATCTCGTGAATAATTTATCCAAGTAATAGGAGTTCTCGATTTATTTAATTAATTAATTCCATGTAATTGAATCTTTGAAGGTAATTGAGAATCCTAGCCTTAAGTCGAGATCTTCACTTCTCTGATTTTAATTATCATGTAGAATTGAAGTCCTCTGAGCAAAATAAGAACATAGGATGCATAATCTCATTAGGATCATTGCTGATCATTCTCTAAGAGTCTTCTTTAGTTTATTAGCTTTTAATATTCTTTTAGAAAGGAATTTTGTGAGGAATTTAATCTTTAAAGTGGATCTTTGCTTAGAGATTTTCTGGAAGCAATGAAGATATTGTTTTCTCATAAATATTTTGTTTTATTGAGATACCCATCTACTTGCTATTCCATAGGCAATCTTAATTCTCTGGGATACTTGAATTTGTCCCGTAGTACTCTCACGAGACAGAGTCCTGTGTCTCCTGTGAATACAAGTATTCTTGAGTCATTGGATTTGTCATGGAACAAATTGAGAGGAAAAATTCCAAATGACCTGTCAGGGTTGACATTTCTTTCGTAATTAAACCTATCAATGAATAAATTTGAGGGGCCGATACCACAATCTAAGCATTTTTCTACATTTCAGAATGATTCATACATAGGAAACTCGGGATTGTGTGGAGTTCCGTTGGCAAAGCAGTGTGACACAATTGATGGCCTCAAGCCCTCAAGAAGATGATGATGATGGTGATGAGTATGGATTTAGATGGTTATAAGAAGCAGAAGGCCAAGATGGTTAGTCGAATTCTTTTTTGACGTTGGATATAAATATAAGACGAAGAGAAGAAATAGAGCAACTACAAGCCCAAGGAGGAGGTGATTTAAGATAAGCATTCTTGTTAATTTTGTTGAGCTTTATTCGGCAGTCTCGCATGTTGGGAGCAATTAATGGGTGATGTTTTGCAAATAATGCATTTTAAAATTTGCAAATTTGTATTTCTATGAAGGCTCATTTCATATGCTAGTTTATTCTAAAAAATTTGTTGCAAATAATTGTTTTTTCTTTCAAGATAATTGTTAAACTTTTGCGAGTCTTGTGAGGAAACTTACCACATGCATGATAAAAGTGACACAGAAACAAGTTAATACTAGATAAAAATAGATGTAAAAGATGATAACAAATGTAAATAGATAAAAATAAAGGATCACATTCTAATCAAAGTCTTAATCTCAGGATTTGCCAAACACCAACTAATTGATCCCTTCATGTTTAATTCTACCTTTTTTATCACCCACAATATATCGATAACACATCAACAACTCTAAAACAAATAAAAATAAAATCAAATCCCAACTTACTTCAAATAAAATACTAATCATAATGTCTTCTTCCATTTAAAAACATTCCTAGCCCTTCTTTGCATTGTAAAAAATATGCCGTCCGTTCTCCCAAACGCCGTGTAACATAACCAGCTTATATCATTATGCATAAATTCTATCATATGCTTGGCATAGTTCCGGTATACGTCACCCAAAGTCTTCAGCCACGGAGCTCCTAAGACCATCTTTGGATCATGAATGGGGAGCACAGATAAATCAACAAGTCCCTTTGGGGACATCCGATAAAATTGGAACGATACAGAGAAGATTAGCATGGCCCTGCGCAAGGATGACACGCATAAATCGAGAAATGGTCCACAAATAAATTAACAACAAACTCATGTCCATGAAGTGAAATCTTGACATTGCTACACTTTTGTTTACATGAATCCAAATAACCATTGCCCACATACACATGAAAAGGAGGATTGGTTGGTGTAACATGCCACCGAAGCTGCTCGACGATGTTGGGATGGATGAAATTATGTGTACTGCCGCCACTTATTAAGGTTTCGACATAAACCCCCGAAATCGTACCTGTCACTTTCAACGCACAGGGAGGGTCTAATCTCTGCTTCACGGCCTCCAAGAATTCAGGCCATGTTGTCACCAATTTCAACTCATGTCCAGAGGGAATGCGGCCTACTTACTATTTATGGTAAAGTGAAATAGGACTCTTATTGAGGGTAAAGTGAAATAGGACTCTTAATGAGGGATGAACGAAAATGACAAAATAAGACTCTTAATGGGGGACGAAGGGAGTATTAATTTTTTATAATAAAATGTGAGTATAATGAGTTAGTGGAACAAGGAGTCCATTACAAAAATTAGTAAAAAGTTAATCAGGAACGAACAGAAAAGGAAATTGGTGCGAATTATTGGGGCACAAGGGAGTAACAAGTAAAAAGGAAACAATCAAACATATGACTATCCAGTAATACTGAGAGGTCGGGATTTCGCACGCGTGTCGTAGGCGCGTGTCCCTTCCTATTCAACAAGATTTATAAGTTCCCACTTTCCAAAATACTATTAATTAGTATGTGGTAAGTTAGGGTATCGAACCCACGAGGAACGGTAGCATCCGTTATGCATTTCCACACTTAGAAAGATTATGGCGATGCCGCCACGCTCTAAATTGGGGGTGGGAACTAAACTACAAAATGTAAATAAGACTTAAGCTAGGATTGAGAACTAAAAGCGCAAATAACATGCAATTAAAAGAAAGCATTTAAACTGGAAAGCAGACTGGGCAAGTTGGTAAACTGGGCAACTTAGCAGTGGCGAAAATAAGAACATTTCGGAAATGAAAAGAGAGCAGCAACTTGCATGAGCATCCTAAGTTCAGAAAGCAAAAGGAACTAAGTTAAAAGACTAAGGAAAATAAACTAAGTGTTGGCTACTAAAGAAATCTAGAAACTAGGATTGTGACCCTTAAAAGGTTGTCTAAAGCAAACTAAAGTAAATTAGAAGTAAATGGAAGGTTGAGTGCAGGGATTAACTAAACTAAAAGAGCTGCCAAAAGTGGAAAGGAATCATGTACTTGTTGTCTCCCAACTTCTATTACCCAAGGTGTAAAACCATTGGACAAAAGCCTACAACTAATGGTTCTTCCACTTAACTCCTAAAAGTTGATCATGGCTCCTAATTCTACACTAAAGGCACGAAAATAAGAGTAAGAAAGAGAATAGATGGCTGCTACATAATTAAATATGCAAGAGAATCATAAAATCATCAATTAAACTACCTAAATATGCATTGAAAACACCAAATGAAAATCTGAAAATTAAAGCACTTAAACATGATGGAGAGAAGCTTAAAGAACACTTAAACATGGTGAAGAGAAACTGATTTTAAAAGCTTGAAAGAAATTTTAACTAAACAAGAGCATAACCAACACTAGAACTAAACAACAAGTTAAAATCGGAAATCAAACAAGAACTAAACTTTAAAACACATTCAATACATAAACACTAAGAGCAATTACTACTTGAAATGAGCATTTAAAACAAGTCCAACAACAACAACAACAACTAAGATTGAGAAAGGAGCAAAAGAACTCCAAAAGTTAAGGACAAACAACTAGAGAAATTAAACACTACTACTAAATTACTACTACTTCAACCCATGGTGAGTTAAGATCTTGGCAGCCTTGAAGTTGAGATCTCTCTTCTTAAGGAAGAGAGAAAAGTTTTCTAGAGAGAGAATAAACCAAAACTAAAGCTAAGTGATGAGTGACTAGTCGTTCTTGGAAAGTTAAAGTCTTTTTAATACATATATCCAATAAATGATATTTTTCTTCTTTTTTCCTCCCCAGGGACTGATATGGGCGTGTGTAGCAAGTGAGAGTTGTCCTTGATAAGTGTGTGGAAGTGGCTTTAGTCATTTTCCCATCAGGTTTAAACTGGCCAGTCTAACAGCTTGGGCAGTTTGGGTCTTCTTTGCCCTCTTCCTCCACTTTCTTCCATTCTTTGTCATTTTTCCCTCTTTTTTGCATGTTTTCCTCTGCCTTCATTCAGCAGCTTCCGAACTTAATGGTCCATTCCCTGCCAAAAAACATCTTTTTTCATGCAAATATTCAACATATAGTGCAAATAGTGATCAATTCCGAGTGACGAAAACTAGTTTATCACAACCAAAGTTTCACCTTTTAATCACATAGGCACATATCACAAATCAGGTTCAATACTACTCTTACTCATGCATGTCTCATTACTTTTCCCTCTTCCCAACGATTTATCTTATCATTACTAATTACTCAAGATCATGTTTATCGCACACGAAGACTTAACCATCAAACACTACACAACACATCAACACACACACACACGGCACACACACACACACGGCACACACACACACGGCACACACACATACACATGTCCCCACATCCCTTTTTATCCCTCTTTCACTCAACCAAGATGCATGAGGGTTCAAGAAGACCGATTAATCGGTTAGAAGAAGAAAAAGAAGAGGTAGAAGAAGAACAAACATAACTCTTAAATAAAAATACCTTTTTAGCGAAAAACAATCGGTAGAAAACAAGTATTAGCCTTGATTCTTCAAAGTTCTTGGATTAAACTTCAATTTCTTCTCAAAGGATGAAGGATTAATGGAGTAATATAGAAGAAAAATTGAGAGAGTGTGTGTGAGGGTGGGGGCCGAAAATTATGGGGCTAGGGTTGATGTTTCTCTTATTTATAGTGCTCAACAAGATCTTTAGGTAATTAGAATAGAATATTTGGTAAGATCTCATTCTCCCAATTAATTAAAATAAAATAAAATAATATTGTGAAGTAGGGAAGAAGAATTAACAAAAATAGATCCTAGGGCAAATCCCTATAATTTTCGAAAATGAGGCTCTCCAACTAGCCATGATTTTGTTTTGGTATTTTTCCTTATAGAATAAAATATCATGGAGCAAAATAAAAATAAGGAAAATTCTCCGTGCAACAAGGTAAGGGGCGATTTCTAGCCTTTTTAAATAAGGCATGGATTTTTGGAATATTAACTAAAATAAGGTCAGGCAAGATCTCTTGAAGTATGGAAAGATTTGGTAGAATAATTAAATTCTAGGTATGGAAGGAAATCAAACAAGGAATAAATAAAATAGGCAAAATACCATTTCCTTCCCAACATAGTGATTTTCGAAAATCACTATTGAAAACCAAGGGGTCGATTCTTCTCTCTCTTTAAAAGGAAATAATTGGGTCTTGGATTTAATTTGGATAAAAATCCCAAGGATTAAATAAATTCCGGAAGAAATAGAATTTCTCTTCAAGGGGTCTAGGGTTCGAAAATTACAAGAATTAGGGTGACAAGTATTTATGGAAATTTTCTGTAACATTCTCACTCACCCTTAGATAATTAATTTACCACATAATCTCACAAATAAATAAATCACATGCCACATCATTTAAATCACAAAGTTTGACTTTTCAAACTTTCAACACAGCCCTAACTCAAATCGACCATATCAACTCACGAAAATAAATGCATTCTCGATGCCACGTCATCAACACAATTCTCTTTCTTGCACTTCTTATGTTAACAATTCAAATCCCAACTGTTAATCCACTTCGATATCTCCTCACAACACATCGCCAACTAAATATCTATCTATGAATTCATTCATTATCACCTTCTTCTTGTGCACGCTGTGATGCAAATGCGTCACAAGAGTGACAGAAGCTCATGGAGAAAACACATAACCCTAGCTTCTTAAATTATAAAATTTATTAATAATATCTGAAACTGATTGAAAAACAATGAAATCCATTATTTATAAGTGGTTTGAAACCCTACCAATTCAGAGGAAGTAACAAAAGTACAAAAAAAAGCCTGAATAACACAATCAACGATGACTTTGACTCCTCACTCTGTTCCGCAAGCATCACGTGAATTTGACGCCATAATAATTTACTGCCAATAACATTTAATGAAAACTCAAGTCAGCAACAGCATCAAAGAAGTTGAAGGGATGACGTGATTAGTACCTTACTTTTAGCTCCGTCTCCATTTGGATACAAGCACAAGACTCCTAACGCAGAGCCAATCTCCAACAAAATCAAAGAAGTTGAAGAACGCAAATCTCCATGATTTTTTTACTATGAGAGAGCCAATAACTCCCCAGAATCCTAAAATAAAACCAAAGGCCATTGATATGCCAACTTCTTGCATAAAAGATAGGTTGTTGCTTTTCTCATCTGCGAGGTTTACAATTGGCCCATTCTCATCTTTGCATTTTCTTGTCAACGGAAGTCCACACAATCCCAAGTTTTCCATATATGAATCATTCTCAAATGTGGAGAACTGATTGGGTCGCGGTATTTTCCCAACAAGATTGTTTATTGAAAGATTTAATTTCGCAAGAAATGTCAACCTTGTCAATTCACTTGGAATTTCACCATCCAATTTGTTTGTTGACAAGTCCAATGATTGAAGTTCACTAAAGTTTCCAAGAGATGAAGGTATATGTCCCATGAGGGTATTGTGGGACAAGTTCAAGTATTTGAGAATCTTGAGATTTCCTATGGAAGGTGGAATAGTTCCATTAAATCTATTGTAGGATAAGTCAATTACTGTGAATGTTTCCAATAGTCGATTACTGATCCTGACCTTTCAAGAAGAGCCTCATCTCCAAGTCATCTAGAAAGTAATCATTTTCAATTTCTACCGGCTCAATCATTGCTTTGAAATTGTTGAAAAATCTTTGAGGTAGAGAGCCCTGAAATTCATTATGAGACACATCGAAAACTTGCAACCTTGGAAATGGTAACTTGGTTCGCGAAGGAAGCGACATGTTACCACCAAACTTGTTAGACCTCAACACTAACACTCGAAGCTCAGGTAGGCCTTCCATCCAAAAAGGAAATTCGTCTTGTATTTCATTATTTCCAATGTCGAGACCCCTTAGACTTTGGCAATTAATTAAGGATTTAGGTAACCGTCCGTGGAATTTGTTAATACCCATATTGATTGACAAAAGACTATAATTCTTAGAAAAGGTTGATGGAATGAGGCCACTAAATTGATTTTCGTTTAAATGAAAGATGGTCAAAGATCCGCTGAAGTTTCCAAAGCACTGTGGCAGTCTTCCTTCCTTCCAGAGTATTGTTTGAGAGAAGAAGATAAGAAAGGTGTGATAACTTGCAGATGGAGTATGGGAGCTCACCACTTAATTTGTTGGAAGAGAGATATATGGACTCCAAATTTAGAAGATTTCCGATTGCAGATGGAAGTGGATCTTCAAACAATATGTATGTTATCTTGTCTTCAAACAATTTGTTGTATCGAAAATGAACATGGTTACATGGATGACATTTTACTCATTGCAAGCATATGTATGTTATCTTGTCTTGTCTGCATTAGATGTTACCATATTCCGACTCATTCGAGTTCTAGCTGGCATTTAGGGATATAACAAAATGCTTTAGGTACTAATATTTAGGTATTTTTGAGATTTATATATTGTCATTACATAGTACTGACATGACATCTTGTATGCGAGTAAATATTAAAATGAATTATTTGCCCAACAAGATTGTTCAAGATATGTCAAGTTCAGATGGAGGATGAGAGCTCACCATTTAATTTGTCGAAACGAAGAACCAAGTGCTTCAGATTTGATAGATTTTCAATGGTGGATGGTATTGGACCTTCAAACCATTTATTTGAAACATGAGAAGGATATAAATAAAATTTCTTTAAATCTAAATTGTACATGCATATTATATGCTGTGAACATATATATTGTAGGTAAAAGAGTTAATTTTGTGAAATTAACTGTACTCCCTCTGTTCCCTCATAGTTGGGGCGAAACTTTTCGGCACGGAGTTAAGAAGGAAATGTTGAGTGTGTTAAATATATAGATAAAAAAGTAAGAAAGCGAAAAGGGTTGAGAGAATAAAGTAAAAAGTGAATAAAGTAAAGAGAATAAGAGAGAGCAAAGTAAGAAAGAGAAAAAAGTTACTATACATGAAAAAAAACTCAACTATGAGGGAACTTCCCGAAATTGAAAAATGACATGAGGGAACGGAGGGAGTACCACTTAAAGAATTATTCGATAGCGATAAATCAGTAAGCCTTGTCATGTTCCCAACTTCTTTTGGGATTACTCCGCTGAGTTCGTTAAAGCCCAAACGCTTCAACTCCAGTTTATTCAAACGACCAATATCTTTCGGAATTGTACCTATACAATTAATCTCAATTGATAAATGTAATGACCATAACATTATTAAGTAAACAACATGATTAAAGCAACTTAGCTGAATTCTTACTATAAATATAAGATCACACCTTTTAGATTGTTGTCATAAATGCATAATCTCTTAAGGCTTGTGATGTTCCCAATTTGTGTAGGCACATGTCCCACAAAGTTGTTGTATGACAAGGCAAGAATCTCAAGTTGAGGACATTCACCCAAACTCACTGGTATCTCTCCCTCCAAATTGTTATTGGATAGTAGAAGTTCCTTAAGACTTGGAAGGTTGTTATATCTGCAAATGTCCTTTGGCATGTGATCATGAAGAGAGTTTCCACTCAAATTTAGAGAAACAAGAAAAGAAAGATTTCCGATTTCTGGTGGAATGCTACCTCCGAGTCCCATATCCGAGAGATCCAAATGAGCAACCCTAGTATGAGCTGAATCACAAGTAACTCCGAACCATGTACAAACAGAGGTTTCGGCGGTCCAATTTTTTTTCAATATATTGGAAGGATCTGAAGTGATGAGGGATTTAAAAGCAAGAAGTGCAAACTCATCACTATTGATTTGACAAGTGGTAGCATGTTGGAATTATATCTCCACCGACTTATGGGAATAATCTGGAAGTGTCGAGAACTACCTTGCAACTTGGATGCATTATTAAATAATTAGATTTAGGTATATTATATTATGGTAATAGGCTAGAATATTCTAGCAAATTCAAAGGCGGCAAAACAACCGACATATATTACTATAAATATAGGCACTAGGCTATTTTGTAGTGTACACAAATAGAGTGAGTACACAATTAGCAAGTGTGCGTGGAGTGTGTACGAGAGTTAGTGTGCGAGGTGTGTCCTCGTAGAGCTAGAGGTGTGTCCTCGGGTATCTTGTGAGGTGTGTCCTCCAAGAGTGTATTTTGGGGTGTGTCCTCAAAGGTGCTGTAGTGTTGTGTTGGTGTTGTGTACACCATCGTGTTGTGTATCGGTGTTTCGTACACCGTTGTCGAGTTTAATAAAATTCCGTTTGTGTGTCGATCCTGGAGTACCGCTGATGGTATCAGAGCCACATCACGTGGAGTTGTGGTGATCGTTGTTGTAGCCATGATATTTTGAGGTGTTCATTCGCAGGCCGAGAGTATACCGTTACTCTGCCGGAATTAGTAGCCTGAGACTATTGTTGGCGTAGTTACTCTGCTAGAGTTGACAGCTGGAGAATACCATTACCAGATGGCGGATTTTTCTGGAGTTGCAAATAGCATCAAGAAGCTAAATAGCAACAACTACGGAAATTGGAGTATCCGTATGAAACATTATCTCATAGGTCAGGACTTATGGGATATTGTTGGAGGAGAGAGTACCACACCACCGACTGGCGACGCAAAGGCGCGAAAGGAGTGGGAGATGAAATGTGGAAGAGCGATGTGCGTGCTGATGGTTGCAGTGGAAGACGAGCAGATGCAGCGTATCAGGTTACCTAAGACACCGAAGGAGGTGTGGGAGATTCTGAAGACCGCTTTCGCCAAGAAGAACGAGGCAAAGCTGCAGCGCCTGGAGAATAAGCTATTCTCCATCTCGCAACGGGAGCTCAGTGTAAGTCAGTACTTTTCTAAAGTAAAATCATTATGTGAAGAGATTTCGAAATTAGATCCTGATAATGTGATTAATGAGACGAGAATGAGGAGGATCATCATCCATGGTCTAAGACCCGAGTTCAAGGGTCTTGTGACTGCCACGCGTGGTTGGGCTACACAGCCAACTCTGGACGAGTTAGAGAATATCTTGTCCAATGAAGAGACTTTGGATGATAAGATGTCTAAAGTAGCAGTGAAGGATTATGAGGAAGAAGCTCTGTTCTGTTGCCAGAAATGATCGTTGGCGAAGAAGAGAAGAAGGTAATCGAGATCATTGGTGTAGAAGAGACGAAGGTGATCGTGATTATCGGCGTAAAAGAGAAGATGATGATGAAGATGAGAGGCGCTCTCAGCGAGGAGGAGCAGAATGCAGAAATTGTCGGAGCGGCGAATCTCATCAATCAAGAAGATTTGATGGAATATGTTATAATTGTGGGAAGAAGGGCCACATAGTCAGGTATTGTCGGTCAGAGAATAAGCCTGTAGAAAGTCATGCAGTGATAACTAGCGGAGCATCACCAGATGAAGAGGAATGGGACATGAAAGCATTAGCTATTCTGTGTGAAGGAGAGTTGGAGTCTCAGGTGTTCTCCGTTATAGAAGAAGAAGATTGGAACTTTGACGATTCCATGTTGATTATTGAAGACGAAGAGGGGAATATTATTGAGGAGATTTGGGAAAAAGCAAATGGAGAAATAAAGCTGGAGCCGCTAAAAGTTGAGGAGGAAATCGACGAGCAACATGTGGAGCTTCCAGAAACTCAAGGAGAAAATGATGAAGGAGAAGGAATAAAATTATCAGAGGTTGAAATGGATCAGGATTCGTCGAAGCTGAAGCAACTAGAAAAATTTTTGGAGACCAGCAAAGAGTCGGAGAACTCACAAGCACAAGGATCAAGCAAACCGCGAAAGAAATCAGCAGCCAGAAAAGGAGAAATGCAGAAAGAGCTCAGTGATTTGAAATTACAGAAGCTACAAGAGCAACTTAATATACGGAGAAGAAAGTCGGTGTTGAGGTGGAATGTTGGAATTATATCACCAACGACTTATGGGAATAATCTGGAAGTGCCGAGAACTACCTTGCAACTTGGATGCATTATTAAATAATTAGATTTAGGTATATTATATTATGGTAATAGGCTAGAATATTCTAGCAAATTCAAAGTCGGAAAAACAACCGATATATACTACTATAAATATAGGCACTAGGCTATTTTGTAGTGTACACAAATAGAGTGAGTACACAAGTAGCAAGTGTGCGTGGAGTGTGTACGAGAGTTAGTGTGCGAGGTGTGTCCTCGGGTATCTTGTGAGGTGTGTCCTCCAAGAGTGTATTTTGGGGTGTGTCCTCAAAAGTGTTGTAGTGTTGTGTTGGTGTTGTGTATCGGTGTTTCGTACACTGTTGTCGAGTTTAATAAAATTCTGTTTGTGTGTCGATCCTGGAGTACCGCTGATACCCAACATAGCAAGGCTAAGACAAGATAACAATACAAAAAGACAAAGTAGGAAAAATGGGGAAACTCTCTCCATATTGTAGATGCAAGAGAGCTATGTATTGTGATGCTGGGAAACAAGAAGCATAGGAGATGCCCTTTTATTCAAAACAAAAATAATATTTTCAAAAGTCAAGTCCCACTAAAAAATGAGTCAAGCTTTTCCGTTTAACTTTACTCTCTTCGTCCTCGATTGATATCTCGTATTATTATTTTCAGATATCTATAATTAAATGTCTCATTTCACTTTTACTAATTTTGGTTATCAGATCTTACATTTCATTAATTGAATTTACTCATTAAAACTAAAACATATTCCCTTCGATCTCCAATAGAAGTCACATATTTGATCGGTGCTGATTTTAACTAACTGTCTGACTTTATGAAGAAAGTGGATAAAAAAAAATTAGAGGAATATGAGTCCTATTTTATATATTAGTTTTTTTAATAATTATGAGTAGAATGAAATAGTGGAGCATCACTAACTTGGACTATGATTGGGGCTATGAAAAAAAAATTGGATTTGTAACATTTGAAAAATATATATTGGCTACTTTTCCATGGCAAGTTAACTGCAAAACGAAAACTTTGTCTAACTAAAAAAAGAGTGAAGCTCATGTAATCAAGTCCCACTTGGAGTATAAAGTCGCATTTGGTGTCCGTGTCTCGTTATTTGAAATTAGGGAAGCTTCTTTAATCAATTCAAACCAAACTTTTTTTTGACTGGACGATGCAATTCACTATTTTGGTCCTTGAAAGTAGAATTTTGTTTTGGGCCAAATTATCTAATAACCTTTTGGGCTTTTGTAAAACTAGATAGATCATGGAAAAGAAAATCATCCCAAGTTTGTATTCTTATCATAAGGCCTTGAGAAATTATTTGGTAAAGAAAATAAAATTTTATTTTGGGTCAAATTATATGCTTATCTCTTTAGGTTTAGTACCTGAAAAATCTCTGTAACCACGACTAACTGAAAAACAATCTCATAAGGTTTAGAAGAACTCCTCAACTTGGTTTCTATCCTACAAGAATTGTTAAAGAATTGTTCAGTTCTGCCTATAAAACTGTTAAATTTTGTTCCATTTTTAAAATTGATAGAGGAAACAAGTAAGAGGAAAAGCTAATCGACTTCCATATCTCATCACAACAGATCGCCAACTAAATATCTATCTATGAATTCATTCATTATCACCTTCTTCTTGTGATGGAGAGTGAGAGAAGCTGATGGAGAAAACACATAACCCTAGCTTCTTAAATTCTAAAATTTATTAATAATATCTGAAACTCGTTGAAAACCATGAAATCCATTATTTATAAGTGGTTTGAAACCCTACCGATTCAGAAGGAAGTAACAAAATTACAAAAAAAAAGCATGCAAAACAAATAAAAGGACAATTTAGTCACTTAAAGAATGTCCAATGGTCCATCGAACATCATAGCTCAACGATGAATTTGATTCCTCAATCTGTTCCGCTAGCATCACATGAATTTGACGCCATGATTCAAGTCATTCCAACACAATCAACGTTTTCCGCGTCATTTGCTCCAATCGCATAAAAATGCATCAACCATGTGTGCACAATTGATATTAAAGGGACCAAAATGGTTCAAATTTTTCTTTTTAGTAAAAAAGATATTGGTCAACAGTCATTCTATTTCCATATAATTTACTGCTAATAACATTTAACAAAAACTCAAGTCAACATCAAAATGGTATGAAGTGATTAGTACCTTATTTTAGGTCCGTCTCCATTTGGGTACAAGCACAAGACTCCTAACATAGAGCCAATCTCCAACAGCATCAAAGAAGTTGAAGAATGCAAATATCCATGATTTCTTTAGTACGAAAGAACCAATAACTCCCCAGAATCTGAAAATAAAACCAAAGGCCATTTATATGCCAACTTCTTGCATAAAAGATAGGTTGTTGCCTTTCTCATCTGCGGGGTTTATTGTTAGTCCATTCCCATCATCGCATTTTCTCGTCAACGGAAATCCACACAATCCCAAGTTTCCCATATACGAATCATTCTCAAATGTGGAGAATTGATTAGATCGTGGTATTTTCCCAACGAGATTGTTCATTGAAAGATTTAATTTCGCAAGAAATGTCAACCTTGTCAATTCACTTGGAAGGTCTCCATCCAGTTTGTTTGTTGACAAATCCAATGATTCGCGTTAGCTCATGTTTCCAAGAGATGAAGGTATATGTCCTGTGAGGCTATTGTGGGATAGGTTCAAATATTTGAGAATTTTAAGATTTCCTATGGAAGGTGGAATACTCCCAGAGAAACTATTGGACGATAAATCAATTGTTGTGAAGGTTTTCAGTAGTCTTTTTGTAATGACCCAAAATTTTGGGCCTAGAGTTCATGATAATTTGGAGCTTATTTTTCCTAAATTAGAGAAGATTTTTTTTGTTTACTTTGTTACTTTTAAAAAAATAAATAAAAAAATAGTTAAATAATGGGAAACTTGCTAGGTGGGCTTAAGGGTGTTACTTTGGGAAAGAATATAAATCTTTCTCTCCCTCAAAACTTAGGTGTCGTGAAACACACCTTTTCACACACAAACACATAGTTATCCCTTATAGAATAGCATATCTTTCTCTGTCCTCTTCGGTCCCGCTCCAATCCACTCTCCCGCTTCGATCAGGACGTATATACTCGTCTATCTCCTATCTCCTTTCTCCCTTATTCATCTTTCCCATAAAAGTTAAGGCCTAGGGCTTGAAGCACATCTAAGGTGAGTAGTTGCAAAATTTAGGAGGAGCTCGACCTTTCCTGCAAATTTAATTGAGTTTTGAGCTGAATTGTTCTTCAATTGACCTAGATTCTCTTTTAATTAATTGAAATTGGAGGAATTTCAGAGCTTCAATGGTGTGAAGAATTTTATTCCTTATAGTGAATAGTTTTGAATGACTTAAAAAGTTTTAGTTGTGTATTTGGGGATTTTTTTTTGTTTTTGACTCAAGCTTGTGTTCTCTAAGTTTTTCTCTCATCCACACAATAGAATAATTCATGGATGTATATTCTGGAATGATTATTAAATTTCTCTAATTTTTATACTCAGTTGTGGCTTTCATTTTAAATTACTCTACATACTGGAGGAATTTGATTTTATTTGAGTTATTGCTACTAATTTAATTGTGTTATTACTGTGGTATGCTTTTGAAGCTCAAGAAGTTAATTGCAGCGGAAGAGCTTCTCATTCCATCAAGGGCTAAGGGATTCTCGAGTCTTCGTAATCGGTTAGTGATATGTATATTGCACTAAGCACAATTTCACCCATGTAGAAAATCTCGTCATATTGTATACATTGCTATTGATGGTATCTTTAAATAATGCAAATTATGAAAACGTAAGAAGTTCTTGTTTATTTTATGATCATGGTAAGTTGTGGATGATAGAGTTTACTGATAAAATTAATTGTGTTGCTATTTTACAATTAGTGGTTGAAAGTTTCAGTAAGGTTATGAGGGTTGAATGGAAAATATGCGTTTTCATACATCACACTTCTTTGTTTAGATAATGTATTGATGAAATATTATAAATATTGGGATTCTGTGGCCGGTACAATATCGGTATTGTATAAGGAATTCTTTGGAATAGGCTGTGCCTATTTTATGGAAGACTTGGCCTCCATTCTGTAAAAGAAAAACATATGGATGGTCCAACTTTCATTCCGAATTTATCCCAATGGTTAAAGAAGCCTCCGTTCTGTATCCTCTATGGAGGGCTTAGTATCAATTCTGGAACTTCTGTTATGAAATCTAAACACTTCGCGCATAAAAACCTAAATCATTAAATAAACTTTCTTATATATAAGCATCCAGTTATGCTTTCAGTTTACCTATGGAGATGTGTTTGGGTTTATTAGTATGTTGGCATTTATATAGCTCATATTGTCACTAATTAAGTACATGTGGCTTATTCTTTTGTTTACTTTCTTTTGTAGTTTCAGCAAGGAAAAAGGAGAACGAGAGATTTTGGCGCGATAGCACATCTGACTGGCCTGTACATACTTATTTTGAACTAAAACTCTAGTGGCATATACTTAAACTTTTTGAAGTATATAAATGTACATACTTATTTTGGTGCGTGTATAGAGCTGTAGCCGGTGACTAACGTTGTTTTGTTTTAAAAAAAAACATGATATTTTATGATACTTTACTTTAGGACAGAAAAGTTCGAGAGTTGTTTTAACTGTCGCTCCTAAGTATTTTTTTCTGTAATTTCTCGTTTGTGTGTTTTAAAGTTCTAATAATTATGTTAAAGTAAGTTTGTTTTTTTCTTTTCTTTTGTGAAGTGTTTTAATTATGTTAACCGTATTTTCTGAGTCGGGTTTGAGCGTTACATTTTTGGTATCAGAGCATGGTTAACTCAAATTCGAGTCGATTCTTGGATTGTGGTTTGGGTTACATGTTTGTGTATGGGTTTTTCGGATAGTAAGTTAAGTATATGACACTAGAATCAAGTTTAAATTGTGCTATCGACGGGCCTAATCTCACTATTTTTTTTCCCTTGTGTTTTAGCAGAATGTCTGATAATTCTGTTATTGGTAATACGGATGATGAAAATTGTCCAGAATCTTTGCTGCCGTCTGCTCCTGAAGTCAATCCCTTAAATGGCTCCGAAGAGGAAGTCAATTAAAGTGCTACACACTCTATGTCCGGAGGCGCGGCTCAGGGACCCCACATTGATCCTGCAGTGTTCATGCATAATTTGATGGGGCTTCTTGGTCAAGCTATGCAAGTCTTTCCACCACCTGCCACTTCAACGGCGCATACGACCCCTAGTAACCCTATTATGCACCTTAAGAAGATGGGGGCTGAGAAGTTCTATGGCACTTCTGGAATCGAACCTTCTGAGGCCGAGCATGGCTAGAAAGTACCGAGCGAGTACTTAAGAATCTTGAATGTTCTCCCAAACAAAAACTAAAATGTCTTGAATCTCTCCTTCAGGGAGAAGCACATCACTGGTGGGAAATGAAACGAAGATCAATATCGGAGGGTGAAGTTACTTGGAAGTTCTTTCTTGATGCATTCAAGCGAGAATATGTAGGGGAGCTTTTTATGGAGAGTATGCAGATTCAGTTTTTGAATCTTGAACAAGGGGCGTCGAGGGTTGAAGATTATTATATTGAATATATGAGATTAAGCAAATATGCTCCTGAACTTGTGTCAACAGAAAGGAATAAGTGTAGCTGCTTTCTCAGAGGCCTTAACCCTGCCATTCGAGATAGAATTGCTCCCCACAGAGATAATGTATTTGCTGACATGGTAACACGAGCCCGTTATGCCGAGGAATATATACATAAACCGTCTGAAACCAATTCTGAGAGTAAGAGAATTGTCCCGCCTTCTAAGACATTATCCAAGAGTGCCAAAACAGGTCTACACTTCACACCATATCGGTTCCAAGGTGAGAAATCGATGGGACAGTCACAGTCCCAACCTATATCCGTTGGAAGCAGTGGGGTTAACAGTGGAACCCCAGTTCCAAAATGTAACACATGTCACCATTATCATCGTGGTGACTATTGGAGAAGATTGGGGGCTTGCTTCAGATGTGGGTCTAAAGACCATTTGATAAGAAATTGCCCTCAAGTCGATGAATCTCGTACTATTACGGCTTCTAATAAGAGGTCAGAGGTCAGCACCAACAAGTGGCAGGGGTAGGGGCAATGGCTGAGGGTATTCTGGCGGTCGTGGACAGAAAGCCACTACTACACCTTCTGCCCGTTCTGATGCGAGAGTTGTAGCTCGCACATATGCCATCAAGGCAGGTGAAGAGACTGAGTCTGCCAATGTAGTATCAGGTACTTTTGAGCTTTATTATGTTCCTGTTTATGCATTATTTGACCCAGGCTCTACACACTCCTACATTCGTAAATCTCTCATCCATGAACTAAGACTATGTGCCGAGCCAACTAACTATCTTGTAGAATTTTCTAACCCGCTAGACCAGAGAGTGTATGTTGGGAGAATATGTAGAGAGTGCCTGCTTAAAATACAAGACTTCATTTTTCCCGCCAATCTATTAGGACTACCGTTTGAAGATTATGATCTGATACTGGGCAGGGATTGGTTGTCAAGGTTTAGTGCCGTGGTTGACTGCAAAACTAGGAAGGTTCGGTTGAAGCACAACGAGGGTGGTGAGATAATAGTGACCGGGAAAGGGGCAAATAGTTTATGCGGCTTGATTTCGGCACTCAAAGCTTTGGAAATGTCCGGAAAAGGGTGTGAAGCTTTCTTGGCTGTCATATTGGACACAAGACCGAATGACCTAGACTTGAAGAAATTGAGGACAGTGAATGAGTATCCGTATGTATTTCCAGAAGATTTACCTGGCTGGCCCCCTGATCGAGAATTAGAATTTGGGATAGAGAATCAACCAGCTTCAGCCCCAGTATCCATTGCACCATACCGCATGGCCCCAGTAGAACTTAAAGAATTGAAATCTCAATTACAAGAATTACTAGATAAAGGTTTCATTCTCCCAAGCATCTTGCCATGGGGAACCCCTGTTCTCCTCATGAAAAAGAAAGATGGTTCGATGAGGCTATGTGTGGACTATCGTCAACTTAATAAGATTACTATTAAGAATCGGTACCCATTACCTCGGATAGAAGACCTCTTCGATCAATTGAAGAGAACAAAAGTATTTTTGAAGATTGATCATAGGTCTGGATATTATCAGATGAAAGTAAAGGAGGCAGATGTGTATAAAACTGCATTTCGAACTCGTTATGGCCATTATGAATTTTTAGTCATGCCTTTTGGTCTTACCAATGCACCTGCAATCTTTATGGATTGGATGATTCACATCTTTAGACAATATCTTGATCGGTTTGTAATTGATTTCATCGATGACATTCTAATCTACTCCGAGAACGAAGAAGAACATGATAACCGTCTTCGGATCGTTCTACAAATTTTGAGAGAAAAAAAGATGTATGCGAAGTTGAGCAAGTGTGAGTTCTGGCTATCAAAAGTGGGCTTCTTAGGTCACATCATTTCGGCTGCGGGTATTCAGGTGGATCCCCATAAAATTGAAGCTGTGCTGAATTGGAAGATTCCAAAAAATTTATCTGAAATTCGAAGTTTTCTAGGGTTAGCAGGCTATTATAGGAGGTTCGTCGAGAACTTTTCAACCATTACCGCTCCAATGACTAAACTGCTACAAAAGAATATTCCTTTTGTTTGGACCGACCAACAACAGTCTAGTTTTGAAAAATTAAAGGGGTTGCTAACTCAAGCTCCTATTCTGACCCAACCAGTATCAGGTAAGGAATATGTAGTTTATAGTGATGCTTCGATAACAGGGTTGGGTTGTGTTCTGATGCATGAAGGAATAGTGATGGCTTATGCCTCACGGCAACTCAAAGTGCATGAAAAAAATTATCCTATTCACGACCTTGAGTTGGCCGCTGTTGTATTCGCATTGAGAACCTGGAGACATTATTTATATGGAGAAAAATGTGTAATATACACGGATAACAAGAGCTTAAAATATATCTTATCTCAGAAGAATTTGAACTTGAGACAAAGAAGATGGGTTGAACTACTCAAGGATTATGATTTAGTTATTGAGTATCACCCTGGGAAGGCAAATGTTGTAGCAGATGCTCTCAGTCGCAAATCCTTATGTGCGTTAAGTGCTATGAGGGTTGAATTTCAGATTGATACAGTTGGTGGGTTACTAGCTGGATCAAACCGACGCTAGCTCAGCAAATTCGAGACAACCAGAGATGCGATAATAAATTGATGGCCATGAAAAAAATCTGCGAATCTGATACTCGTAGTGTAACAGCCCGGATTTCTAGGGTATAATAAATACGACGACTGCTACCAAGGCGGACTTAAAAGCAATAAGAATATAGGCTAGGGTTTCATTTAAAGAGATTTGACCAAGGTATTAAACGAACTAGCAATGCAATAAGTCAACGGTTTAACCAGGAAAATCAATGAAGAATAGATACCATAAACTATGATCAAAAGTCAAGAGTTTGACATAAATTCAACAAAAGCACAATATGTCTCGATCTTCTAATTCAAAAGGAATAAGTTCAAAACAACCAAATGATACTAATAAGTTTCAAAAATTCAGCGGAAGCAACCAAGAGAAAGTGAAGCTATGTATGAAGACACAACTACACTCGAAGTTCAAAATATCCATCTTATTTTATTAATGTGCTCAACACCCACCACCGCTCGTCGCCGTTCAACCTGCATATAAGGAAAACACATGCAGGGCTGAGTATTTTGAAATACCCAGTGAACTCGTTGCCAAAATATTTTAATAGTTATGCCACCCTTACCATAGTGAACTCGAGTTTGCAATTATCAAAATAAATATCATCGAGTATCACAAAATTATTTTCATAGACTGGCCAGTCAAACAACTCCCCACTTTCTCAACAATCCATCAACTCACACATGAGGGTTATTACGCACACGCATGCACGCATACACACACACACGCGCACACACATATTTTCCATATACCATTTATCCTACTTTCACTCAATCTAGATGTATGAGGGTTCAAGAATACCGATTAATCGGTTAGATGAACAAAGATTAATATATAGGTACCTTTTCTTGTCAAAACGAACGGTAGAAACAAAGTAGAGACTTGATTCTTCAACAATTCTTGAGGATCAAACTCTAATTCTTCTCAAAAGATGAAGAATTATTGGAGAAAAGTAGAAGAAAATTGAGAGAGAGTGGAGAGGGAGGAGTGGCGTGTGATATGGGGTTGGGGGCCATTTTCTTGTGGTCTAGGGTTAGGTTTTGCTCCTATTTATAGGGTTCAATAAAATCTCTAGGTAATTAAATAGAATATTTGGGAAGATTTGATTCTCCTCAATTAAATAAATAAATAAAGATTTGGAGAGATATGGTGGGAGAGATTGGTGTTAATATTGATGAGGAATAAGGGGATTTCGAAATCTTAGGCTATTTAATTAGCCTATGATTTAATTTAGATATTTCACGGAGTAGAATAAAATATCACGGAGCAGAAAATGATAATTCTCCCACTAAGAATAGGGAATGTGCGTTTTTTGTTAATTCTTCTTCCCTATTTCACAATATTTATTTATTTAATTGTGGAGAAGGAGATCTTACCAAATATTCTATTCTAATTACCTAAAGATCTTGTTGGACTCTATAAATAAGAACCAAAACCCCTAACCCTAGCCCCCACATTTTCGAAAATCCCCCACCCTCACTCTCTCAAATTTTCTTCTTCTACTCTCCAATATTTTGCTATCTTTTGGAGAAGAATTGAAGTTTAATCCAAGAACTTTGAAGAATCAAGGCTAATGCTTGTTTTCTACCGATCGTTTTGCTCTAAAAGGTATTTTGTTTAAGAGTTATTCTTATTCTTCTTCTACTTCTTCTTTTTCTTCTTCTAACCGATTAATCGGTCTTCTTGAACCCTCATGCATTTTGGTTGAGTAAAAGTGGGGTAAAAGGGATGTGGGAATATGTTCATGTGTGTGTGTGGCGTGTGTGCCGTGTGTGCGTGCGTGTGTGTGTGTCGTGTGGTGTGTGTGTTGTGTTGTGTAGAGCGTGTTTGATGGTTAAATATTCGTGTGTGATAAACATGATCTTGATTAATTAGTAATGATAAGATAAATCGTTGGGAAGAGGGAAAAGTAATGAGACATGCATGAGTAAGAGTAGTATTGAACCTAATTTGTGATATGTGCCTATATGATTAAAAAGGGAAACTTTGGTTGCGAAGCCGGATAACAGAAAAGCGAAACTACTTGAAAACCAAGCAGTCGAGGTGGGCTTTACTCTAAAAACTCTCTATTATTTTATCAAAATGTTGATTGGTGTTATAAGGGTGGTTTAACTGTTATGCCATGCCTATGTCTGTTTTATTGTGATATTGTGCGCCTGATGCCTAGTTTGTGAGTTCGCTCCATTGGGCTAGGGCTATGGATATGTTTATACGAATTCGGGTCTGAGTATGGGCCGCAAGCCCTACCAGGCTGTGTACACTAGGGGAACGGGAGCCGTCCTTGCTAGTCGGCCGGTCTCATGGGCGGAAAGTGTGGCCACACTTTCGTCGCACCATGGAATGATTGTGATTGTTATTTTGATGAGGAAAATGGGGAGTTATTTTGACTGGCCAGTCTATGGAAAATATATTTTTGTGATACTCGTGATATATCTCTTATAACTGCTTAAAACTCGAGATCACTTGGTAAGGGTGGCATAACTTATAAAATGTTTTGGCAACGAGCTCACTGAGTATTTCAAAATACTCAGCCCTGCATGTGTTTTCCTTATGTGCAGGTTGAATGATGACGAGCGGTGGCGGGTGTTGAGCAGATTAATTAATTAATATGGATATGTTGAACTTCATGCGTAGTTATGTCTCCATAGATAGCTATACTTTCTCTTGGTCGTTTTCCGCTGAATTTTGATACACTTTAGAATTTCTTTTGGAATATTTGCATCTTGCCTTCGGTTTGAGGCCTTAGTCTTTTCTTGTGACCTTGTCTTGGATATTATGTCGTACTCTTAAGATGTTTTGATCGCTATTTATGATATCTTTCTTCCTTTAAACTTCTAGGTTAAGTTGTTGCATTAAATACTCTGATATTCCTTCCAATTCTTTTGGTCAGTACTCTTTAAATGAAACCCTAGCCTATGTTTACCTCTTTAGAGTCGGTTTTGGGTAGCAGCTGCCGCATTTATTGTACCCTAGGAGGGCGGGCTGTTACAGATTATCCTTTGCTCCGTAAGAATTTCTACAATGAAGTGAAGGAAATTTCAAAAATGACTTATGAAGAGGTTGCTGCACATGGGAAACAACTTGAATTGAAGCCACATGGAAAGGACGTTCCTACACCAGTCAAAGCCTGGCACCACAGAGAATTGGCTAATAAAATTTTGGGTACTATTAAGAAACTCAATTACGAGAGCCCATGTCGATTCAACAAGCACAAGCCTTGCCCGTAATTATGAGTGGTCAGAACTGCATAGGTCAATCAATTATATATGGAGCTGAACATTTGTTGCGCCTATTTGTGAAATTTCCAGAATTATTGGCAAATGTGGAACGTGATGATGGAGAGAAAGTAGACTCGAGGACGAGTCTTTTTCAAGAAGGGGAATATGATGCAGTTGTAGAATATAAAACTTGGTGGCTAGGAAAAGTATAATTTTTGGTTTTATTTATTTCCTAGTTAATAGAATTAGGAGATGGAAAAAATATTAGTTATTTTTGCTTATTATCTTTTTAGTTATTTTCTTTCCATAAGTTTATGATTTTTCTTTGCCTAGATAAAGGCTTCATTGTTGATCTTAAAAGACAGACTTTGATTATTTAATTTCACATCTGAGTGTTTATACTCTCCGAAGTTCTCAAATTTAGTTGAGTTCTTTTTATCTATCAGTCATTCTCATACCTCTCCGTTCATTTTTGCATCACGCTACATATGTTTACGCTTGATTGATTTAATGTGATTTATTCTCAGGTAATATTCCTACAGAGATCGGTTCCCTTATTAATTTACAATATTTGGATATGAGTTTCAACAACTTCAGTGATCATGTGCCACGAGAATTCGGGAACTTGACAAGCCTTCAAACGCTGTACCTTGATAACAACAAATTAAGTGGTAAGATCGTATCTCATGCACTTATATTTCGTACATATGTTTACGCTTGATTGATTTAAAGCAATTTATTTTCAGGTAATATTCCGAAAGAGACTGGTGCTCTTACTAATTTACAAACTTTAAGCATGAGTTTCAACAACTTTAATGGCCATGTCCCAAAAGAAATTGGCAATTTGACAATGCTTCGGTAGTTGAACCTTCATACAAACAAGTTAATTGATAAGATATTATATGCTCTTATATTCCCTACATTTGTCTTGGTTTAATTGATATAACGCAATTTACTCACAGATAATATTCCAAAAGAGATTGGTGCTCTAACTAATTTGCAATATTTGGCAATATATTTCAACAACGTTAGTGGCCAAGTGCCAAGAGAAATTTGGAACTTGACAATGCTTCTGTTGTTGTACCTAGGTAACAACAATTTAAGTGGTAAGATCTTATTTCATGCTATTACATTCCATACATCTGTCTTGGTAACAACAATTTAAGTGGTAAGATCTTATTTCATGCCAATTTCATGTTCTAATACAGGTAATATTCCAAAAGAGATTGTTGCTCTTACTAATTTACAAACTTTGAGCATGCAATTCAACAGGTTTAGTGGTCACGTGACAAGAGAAGTCCAAAACTTGACAAAGCTTCAAGAACTGTTCTTGGATGCCAACAATTTAAGTGGTAAGATCTTAATTATTTCCCTGCTTCTTTAGGCTTTGATTGGTGTACAACTGATTATGTTAAAGCCATATTCCATATAATTTTTTGATTTATATGCTTTATATCTTGGAACACATACCTTTTTAAACAATACAACATTATTTGGAATTGATGTATATACAAAATTTCATATTACATGTACAAACTTGAATATAGTTGGAATTGATGTATATCCAAATTTTCATATTACATGTACAAACTATAGATCATTCGTGGTTTTAAGAATCTGATCCGTATGTCGTGTAATATAATCTTTCAGGTCCGATACCATCCACCTTTGTGAATCAGTCAGGAATGGTTTGTTTCGGGCTAAGTCTCAACAGCTTTAGTGAAGAGATTACAAAATCCATTTGCAACATGACATCCCTCCAAATCCTCGATTTATCATACAATAATTTGGAAGGGCCAATTCCAAAATGTATGGGAAACTTGAGCACATCTCTTTTAATCCTCATTTGTATGCAAATAAACTTAGTGGCCTCATCCCATCAACATTCCAAAAGGGTTGCAATCTTCAGTCAATCAATCTGAATGACAACAAATTGGAAGGAACACTAGCCCAAACCCTAGTCAAGTGTCGGGGTTTGTAGGGCATCGACATTGGTAATAATGAAATACAAGATGTGTTTCCCTTTTGGATGGAAACTCTCTCTCAACTTCGCTTGCTTGTCTTGAGGTCAAATAAGTTCAATGGTATGATGTTGGGGGATTCAAACTCAAACACGGAGCGACCATTTCCAAAGTTGCAAGTCTTGGATGTATCGCAAAATGCATTTGTTGGCCCTCTACCTAATAGATATATCAAGAACTTTCGAGGTATGATAGATGCAAAGGAAAACGAGTCTGATGATAGAGCAAATTTGTTTCTAAGTTATATAGACTTGAAACTCACATTGAAAGGATTGGATCAATTATTGCTGCAATTGTTGGATACCTTTACAACTATTGACTTATCCGCTAACAGATTCTCTGGGAGCATTCCAATTTCAGTCGAGAATCTTATCTCTCTTAGATACTTGAATTTGTCTCACAATACCATTGTAGGACATATACCTTCATCGGTTGCAGGTATGAGTTCACTCGAGTCGTTGGACTTGTCTTCAAACAAACTAGATGGAGAAATTCCAAGTGGATTGGCGAGGTTAACATTTCTTGCAAAGTTAAATCTTTCGATGAATAATCTCGAGGGACAAATACCACAGTCTACTCAACTTTCCACATTTGGTAATGAATCATATGTGGGAAATGTAGGATTGTGCGGATTTCCATTAACGAAGCAGTGTGAAAGAATTGATGGAAAACCTACACTTCCTCAAGAAGACGGTGATGATGAGTCTGGATTTGTAGATGGATTTGGTTGGTGAAGAGTGGTGATGGGGTTTGGATGTGGATTTTTAGTTGGAATTGGAATTGGTTACATGATTATAAGAAGTGGAAGGCTAAAATGGTTGGTGAAATTCTTTTTTGGGGTTGGATATAATAATAGTAAGACGAAGAGAAGAAATAGAGCAAAAGCAACACCAAGGAGAAGGTGATTCAAGACAAAATTGTGATTTCCTTGTGTTTCATTTGTAAATCAAGCATGGTGGGTGTATATACGATGTTTTGTAAAATATGCATTTAATGTTGCGTAACCATGGTTGGCTACTTTTGTTCAAAACCTTATTAGTATGTATTCATACTGTTTATTTGTGTAATTAATCCCTTGTAAGCAATCCAGGACCAACAATTATTATTGGATCGAGCAAAAGTAAATTATTTCAATGTTCAAAATTGTTAAATTCCCAAACTTATGTTAGACTTTGGACCAAGATATATCTCTCTCTTAAACAAAAGAATTTGTTCAGCGCTTGATGATGATTTAAATGAGTTGTGTGTATCTAAAACTACTCGCAACTTCTATTGAAATTTAATGTGTACTATAATATGATTGATGGTACCATATAAGTAGGAAGACTTTACCGGCTCCTCCATAATGTCATGACAAAGATTGTGGCACTCCAATTTTGAATATTATTTCTACTTTCACATTGTTGGCTTGATTTAATTTTAATATTAGCTCACATAATTAGATTTTGTCCCCATGACTACGATTGTGGTAAACGTTGAATATTATTTCAACTTTTCAATATCATGTTCAAACCTAAACCACATATATATTTGTGGTTGCAATATGGCCAACAACATCCCCATATCTTAACTAAGACTAAATCTCACATCTTTGATGAAAACATGAAGGGCGAAATGGTTATTTCATATATTTGAAGATGATTTATTCGAAGTATTGATTTTGAAAGCATATCTTTACCCCCACTTAAAAACTCAAAACATTTTATCTTCAATTTTTCCTAACTATTTTCCGCAACTAATATTTCCACCACTACATTGCATAAAAGAAAATAAGCCTGTTTTTTAAATGTGTTTATTAGACTCCAATAATGCTCAAACGTTCATATAAAAATGCTAGGTTTAGAACTTCAGAATTAGCATTATAGAAGTCAAGCCTAATGGAGAGATCTTCCCAATATATCCTTCTTCCACTCCTCCTCATACTTCTACAAAACTCTTTGTTTTTCAGCTCAGCAAATACCAATATCAACACAGATCTTTCTTCTCTTCTTACCTTGAAATCCCACATTACACCAAACCCTCATAACATACTCATCAAAAATTGGACCTCTGAAGCCAGTGTATGTAGTTGGATCGGAGTTACTTGTGATTCTCGCTATCACAGGGTGACTCAGTTGAATATATCTTCCATGGGCCTTGTTGGAACCATCCCACCTGAAATCGGGAATCTTTCTGTTCTCGTTTCTTTAGATATGAGCGAGAATTCGTTTCATGGTCCTATCCCTCCATCTATTTTCAACATGTCGAGTTTGGAAGGTTTGAATTTAAGGAATAATAGTTTTTCTAGTAGTCTACCATTTGATATGTGCAAACACAATTTGCATAGACTCAAGAGACTTCGTATTTCTTACAACGAGTTGTACGGGGAAATACCATCGAGTTTGGATCAGTGTTCGCAGCTTGAGCATCTTTCTCTGCAGAGCAACAAATTCAGTGGACATGTGCCAGTACATATTGGAAACTTGACCTTTCTTCAAATATTATACTTGGGTGCCAACAACTTAAGTGGTAAGCTCTTAATTATCTCCCTACTTTGCTTCTTTTTTAGGCTTTATTTTCTATGATTCTTAATTCTTTAAGCTCTACGGTTTATATCTTGGTAGATATACTTAATTAATACTAAATCTTAATTGGAATGGATGTATATAAAAATTTTCATATTACACAAACTCATAGATAGATTTGACTTGATAAAATTATACGCGTTTAATTTTAAAAAATAATTTGCTCTCTTATTTATTCACTAACTTTGGTAGGATCCTATCTACTCCCTCCTTCTCCTAATATGTCACACTTTGACCCGACACAAGTTTTAAGAAATGTAATAGAAAGTGGGTTTAAAAATATAGTGGGATGTGGGCCAAACTTTTATAATGTGAGTGAAAATGAATTAGTGTAATGTGAGGTCTACTACCAAGAGTGGTAAAAACAAAGTGGAACAATTAATATGGGATGGACCAAAATGTGGCACGGAGAGAGTATTTTTTCGTTGTTATACCTTTATTCATGAAAAATAGTTTAATTTGTGGACCATACAAAGTTTTAAATTAATAAAATAAGAGAGATAATAAAAAGTGATTAAGAGTTTTTAGAATAAAAAATAGAAAAAATTTGGCGGAAAGACTAAATTGAAAAATGTGTAAGGAGAGAGAAATAGAAAAAGTGATGAAAAAATGATATAAATAGTCAAATGGAAATAGAACTAGTTTTGGTGAACAGACAGAAAAAATAATGCAACTATTTTTCGTAGATGAAAATATATGATTTGGATAAAATAATAGATTCACATAGCAATGTAAACGCATATAGAAATAGAAATTTGTGATAATGCATTGTTTAATGACAGCTATAGATCATTCGTTGTGTTAATGAATTTGAATCTATGTGTCATAATATAAACTTTCAGGTCCAATACTGTCCACCTTAGTGAATCAATCAGGAATGGTTTATTTAGGGCTTGGTCTCAACAGCTTTAGTGGAGAGATTCCACCATCCGTATGCAACATGAGATCCCTTCAAATCCTCTATATATCATACAATTATTTTGAAGGGCCGATTCCAAAATGTATGGTGAACTTTAGCACATCACTTTCAATTCTCCATTTGAATGCAAATAAACTTAATGGCCTCATCCCATCAACATTTCCAAAGGGTTGCAGTCTTCAGTCAATCAATGTGAATGACAACAAATTGGAAGGAACACTACCCCGAACCCTAGTCAATTGCCAGGGTTTGTTGGGCATCGACATTGGCGATAATGAAATACAAGATTCATTTCCCTTTTGGATGGAAACACTCCCTCAACTTCGCATCCTTGTCTTGAGGTCAAATAAGTTTAATGGCACGATGTTGGTGGATTCAAACTCAAACATAGAGCGACCATTTCCAAAGTTGCAAGTCATGGATATATCACAGAATGAATTTGTTGGCCCTCTACCTGTTAGATATATCAAGAACTTTCGAGGTATGATAGATGCAAATGAAAACCAGATTGACGACGGTGCAAATTTCTTCCTAAGTTTTATAGAATTGAAACTAACATTGAAAGGATTGGATCAGTTATTGTTGCGGTTGTTGGATACCTTTACAACAATTGACTTATCTTCCAACAAATTCTCTGGGAGCATTCCACCTTCTGTAGGGAATCTTAACTCACTTATATACTTGAATTTATCTCACAATACCATTGGAGGACATATACCATCATCTCTTGAAGGCATGAGCTTGCTTGAGTCGTTGGACTTGTCTTCAAACAAACTGGATGGAGATATTCCAAGTGGATTGGCGAGGTTAACATTTCTTGCAAAGTTAAACCTTTCGATGAATAATCTCGAGGGACAAATACCACAGTCTACTCAACTTCCAACATTTGGTAACGAATCATATGTGGGAAATGTAGGATTGTGCGGATTTCCATTAACAAAAAAATGTGAGGGGAGTGATGGAAAACCAGTATTTCCTCAAGATGAAGAAGATGATGATGAGTATGGATTTATAGATGGATTTGGTTGGCGAAGTGTGGTGATTGGGTATGGATGTGGATTTGTAGTTGGAATTGGAACCGGTTACATGATTATAAGAAGTGGAAGGCCAAAATGGTTAGTTGAATTCTTTTTTGGGGTTGGATACAATAATAGTAAGACGAAGAGAAGAAATAGAGCAAAAGCGACCACAAGGAGAAGGTGATTCAAGACAAACATTGTGATTTCCTTGTGCTGTATTTGTAACTCTTGCATAGTGGGTGTATATATGATGTTTTGTTATCATGCTTTGTAAAATATGCAATTAATATGTATATCTAAGGTTGGCTTCTTTTGTTCACAAAAACTTATACATATTGATTCAATTGTATGACTAAGCTCTTGCATGCATGCAATCTTGGAGCCACATTTATAATTTGTAACGAGCAAAGTATAATATTTTAATGTTCAAAAAATTAAATATTACAATGTTAAAAAAGATAGATTAATGACCATGGGAAGCATACCAAATGTTGCCGAGTTGCTCTCGAAATACAACTTCTAATCCTAAAATAAATCCAATCCCTAAAATTCTAAACATGAATAAAATTTTGTGGAACCATATTTTTCAGCAAATATAATATTAACAACATTATTTTTGTGACTCAACTCACTCAACATAAAAATTACAAATAATCATAGAAATAAATACTATTCCTTAGCGTAGCCCACAGCTTGTGGGTTTGATTTGATCTTATCGGGCCATCCTCACGCATTGTCAGCCCATGTAGATATCCATCAGAATTTGTAATACCCACTTCTTTTATTATCCTTTTCCCTTATGTTTAAATGTGAAACTAGAGAAATGTCTCTCTCGCTTCGTTGAATTTAATGGAACTCGCATTTAAACTAGAGAAATGTCTCTCTCGCTTCGTTTAATTTAATGGAACTCGTTACTCCCTTTTGTTGGCACTTAGTGTTGTTAGTTCGCAAAACAAAAGTTAAAGTGATGATAAAACGAAGTAAAACAATCTAATGTATGTTCATGAAATTAATGAACGTCGAGGAAAAAAATAGGAAGATGTCCTCCCCGAACTAAAGTGTTCGCTTACATCTCGAATAATACATTAAGTCACATGATAATTTTACGTGTGAGTTATGAATAAAAGGGATTTTGGATACTATTACAAAATACTCATGAATGGGCTAAAGGGCTAAAGGAATTAAAGTCTTATATTGCTTGCACTTAGGGCCTCTTCTTTTTCCCAAGCCCAAATCCCGGCCCGTGTTCGATCAGCCCGTTGGGCCCAGGGCAACAAGCCCATTTCTGGACAGCAAAGTGGCAGCTTAGATTGCAGATTCTCCTTCAATGTAGAAACAAAACAATAATTCTAAGAGAACAAATGAAATTTAATGAAGCTTATTAAGGGAAATGGGACAACCTTTCTTTAGCAAAGGGGAGCTAAGGACTTCCCAAGAGGGTAAGTCAAAGCTGCTGCAGCACCCTCACCCCAACAGCCTTGCCTCCTCTCTCGATGCTACCTGCAACTTCCAAACAAAAAGAGTTATGAACTAAGGTACTAAGAGGGCATGTGAGAACAAGATGAATTAACTAGTCAAACACCTAGTACTCCAAGTAACACCAAAACGTTTCAAGTAGAAGACTGCAATGAGGATCAAACACAAGAGATATGTTGTGCATAAAAACAAATGAGGAGTTAGCCCATTTAATTCAGCAAAGTACCACCGATGCTCTCCTATAAAGATCCCCTCCATATCACCTTCGGACCCCCTCCAATAGACCACAAATTCCCAGCAAAGTTAGAGAAAGTTAGAGGGCTTGGAGTATCAACACCAGTGACAGCAATGACAGCAAGAGCAACTCCCACTCCCCATAGGTAACACATTTTTACTCCCCTCACCACAAACACTTTATGCTAAAGCAAACTCATCTTTTTCCCCAACTTTTCAACAAGGAATCAGGGAGTAAGTGAGAGACTCCAAGTTTTAGAAGCTGAAAATCAAGCAACAGCTTCAAGAGGTAATACACATCCACCTTCCTCCCAACCAAAATTTCATGCCAGCATGTAGTAAACAAACCTCAAGCATGTTTAGACCACCAACACTTCAAAATCACAGTATGATAAATAAGTGGAGAAAACAATAGCTCTTGCACACAATCCTCTGCCTCCTTCGAATTTTCATGTTTAGGATAAGGGAATTTCTTTTCAATATACTTCTGCAACACAGACACACATGCTGGAAACTCACTCTACTAAATTAAGCAAGACACAACAGAGAAGCCCTTAGATTAAGAACATAAATTACATTGTATATACAAGTTTTCATTCAAGCTTTGTTAACCCCTCACAATCAGTAAATATAAGTTCATAACTTTAAGCTTAAAGTCCAGATTGTTCAATCTGCCACATGCTCAACTCCTCTAAGAAATCAAATCTGTCACAAGAAGTTCAAAGAAGTCTCCAATGCTAAATTTACAGATTGCCATAGACTTAGCTCAATTAAACTAAATAACTACACTAGGAAAGAATGGAATAGAGAACTTAGCATTAGGAGTTTTGACGGAGATGGCGGCGCTGACTGCGAGACAGCGGCGACCCGACGGTGGAGCAGCGGCAAGGGCTATCCAGCCGAGCAACGAACAGCGGTGTTCGACCGCAAAAGGAGGCCACTCCGGGTGTGAATTCGCCGGAGAAGACGAGGGATGGAAGAGGTGCTGTTTCTGTCCGGGAAAGAGAGAGCTGGACGGAGAGGGAAGGCGCTGGCACGAGTCGCCAGCGGCACGGTGACGCCGGCAACATAGCGCTAGCGGCTGACTGTCGCGACGGTGGCAGTCGGTGTAAGAGAGAGGCGATGCTTTCTCTACTTCTCCGACGGCGCGACATCAGCGACGAAGAGACCAGAGGCGGCGGCTAGTCGCGGAACAGCGGCGATGGCCAACGGACGGCGGCGAAGGGAGACGCGCCGCTGTTTCTCCTCCGATCTAGGGATTTCCCTTTTTATTTCAATTTGGGGATTTTGTGTGAGTTGGGGAACGAGAGGAGAACCAATGGAAGTGAGGAAGTATATGTTGGGCCTCTTCTTGTTATTTTAGTTTGGGCCTCTCCAATTAAAACATGGGCTAAGAAATTATATAATGGTGTGAGCTAAAGAGAAATTTAGAAGCTTGGGCCTTAAAATGTTAAAGAAAGGATTGTGCTAATTTTGGTTAGTTGGACTAAGTAAATAAATTAAATGGACTGTGTTGCTAAAATAAATCATGAGCCCTCTAAGTGACTCAATAGAATTAATGCTACGTGATGGTTCGTTAATTAAATCCCGAGATGAGGAATTAATTTCGAAAGAGATACAGGTAATACTCTCAAGTTAAATGAATAACCCTTAAGCCTCCATGATAGATTAAATCTCTTGAGTTAATTAATGATTCAAGGATGATAGAGCTTCCTCTAGAAATATTAAAAAAAAGAATAAAATGAGCACGCACTTAGGATGCATTCATGTTTAAGTCTATTTGACTTCTTAAAGTCTAATTAAGGTATTACCTTATTTTCTAAAGGGACGTCTTCATACGTTGTTTAAGACTAAGTCAAAGGGATTTCTGAAAGAGACCTAAGTTTGGGGATGGGCATTTTCTTACAAAATGTGAACTTGCCTTTTAGCATGATTATGTGAAAATTATGATATTCATGTTTTGTCATGCCTTTCACGTTTTATGGATTACATATCCGCTTGGCTATGCCAAACTATTTTTAATCGAATTCGGGTCCCGGTAGGGCCGCAAACCCTACTCGACCTAGTGTACACATATGGGGATCGCGAGCTAACTTTTAAGTTGGCCGGTCTAGTGACCGTCGTGGAATGTGACCACATTCCCGGTTCACATACGTTTCAGATATGGTATATATATGTTATGTGATTGCGCAATCAACTTTACGAACAAAATAATTTTAGTGACTCGGGTCTTTTAAGTTAAAACCCCGTGTTCACTCAACTGGCTGACAAAACTTTTACGAAATTATGTTTTGGCAATGTGCCCACTGTGTATATCAAATACTCAGCCCTGCATGTTTATTTTCAAATGTGCAGGTTGAACGTGTACGAGGAGTCGGAGGCATTGGGAATGATCATTAAATAAGTAGTTAGATAACCAAAAGTAGTATGTCTTCATACATACTATTTTGTCTTGGACTCTTCCACTGCAGTAGAACTATGATCTAGAAATGTATTAATTCAGTCTTGACACTCTGACTTTCTTTTGACTATGTACCCATTCGCCTTCAAAACTATTTCCTCGAGTTGAATTGTTTCTTTTATGCTAAATTCATGATTGATGAACTTTTATTAGTCGCGAAATAGCTACGCTCACTAGCATTAGGGAGTTGTGATCGTGACAGATTTCATGTATAGATCACATGGGTTAATATTTGGTCAAATCTCCATATGATTGATCTATATATAGCTTCTTTAATTTAGTGCCTATCTAAAATCCTTTTTAACTTATCTAGTTGAATCGTTAAGCCCAAGATTTAGCCCGATTCACCTTTATGCCAAGATTTAGCCCGATCCACAAAGCATATGACAAGCTCGATTATCTTTATCTTCTCAACTTATCTTATCTACTTAGCGGGGTCTTGTTAGGTTGAGATTTATGAACTTAATTGAGAATTGAGATACAATCTCAGCCACTCATCCAGAATATTTGTGAAATGTCAACAACATGTAGTTTATGTCAACACGGAGGCATAATTGTAATTTTATTAATTTTATTTTTATTTTTTATAAAAAAAAATTCATTTTTTTATCAACTACATGTACAATTCATGTCAACTACACATCAAATGTCAATAACTTTATTCAATAAATACTATTTGACATGAATTGTACATGTAGTTGACATTATATTGTGTAGTTAACATGAATTGTATATGTAGTTGACATGGATTGTACACATAGTTGACATTATATGTGTGTAGTTGACATGAATTGTGTTTGTGGTTGACATGGATTATATACATAGTTGACATCATATGTGTGTAGTTGACATTATATGTGTGTAGTTGACATGAATTGTATATTTAGTTGAAAATTTAAAAAAAAAATTAAAATTTAAAAAAAAAATTAAAAAAAAATTAATTAATCTAAAAATATTTTCCATGTGGAAAAATCAGGACCACTCATTTAATATAAATGAGTGACTGATATTGCATCTCATTTCTCAATTAGCATAAAAAATCTCAATTGATCACAACCCCGCGTGATTAAGTTGAAAAATATGATTTTAATTTTGACAATTAAGTGAACTTATGCTGGTAACATGCCTTAATATACTCAACGTTTGTTTGAGTCACTATGGAGGAAATCATGGAAGATTATTGATAATATTTTTATTTGAATATGAAAAAAAAATTTATAGTTTCAAATTAGAAGGTACTCCCTTCTTCGTCCCTATACAATAGTTTTTTTTTTTTTTTTTTTTTTTTTTTTCCATTTTAGTCCTTTACAAAATTAGTCTACTTTCATATGAGGTGGACCTCATTTTCTCATAACAACACTCATAATCCCTTTTTATTTTAATCTCTTTCCTATTATACTAATTTATCTCTCTTTCCTATTATACTAATTTATCTTTAAAACTCATGTTATCCCCCAAACTACATATTTTTATAAGACATACATACTATATTTATAATATTATATGTCAATGTCGAATGTTTAGTAAAATATGCATTTAAGGTATCTCGTAACTATCCACAACAAACTCCGTTTTCTATCCATTCACACTCAATTTTGAACCCATTTTCAACTCAAGAATAGCTTAATTTGTTTCCGTCCAGTTGAATATTAAAAATTAAGGACCATATTAACATACGAATTATGTTAATTCTAACTGCTCGTTTAATTAAAAAAGTGGTTAAGTTGAAAACTTCAAAACTTGAGATGAATTATAAATGTGAATTTTCTTCCTAACATTTGTAATTATATAAACTATTGGTCTAAATTTTCAACATTGATTATGGTTGATTTATTCAGCATAGAATGTAGAAGTCAAATTTTTTTACTTGTGATGATTTGTATCCCAATGAAAAATCATCACTATTTTTGTTTATGATAAAATATTTTTTTAAGATAGTTACCTAAACATTTTAAAAAGAACGTCTGTACGTTGCATTTATTTGACTTTAAAACAAGTGTCACCTGCCAATGACTACCATATAAAACAAGTAAATCATAATAGGCCTCATGAATACTCCAACACTAGATAGTCCCAAAGAAAAATTATCACTATTTTAGTAACATTTTTCTTCAATCTTACTTGAGCACAAGCCGAAAGAGATATAACGAAGTTGATGGGGTTCAAACTGTCCCAAGAGTAAATATGTGAGGGCTTTTGACTAAGCGAACAATATCATACTAATGTGGAGTTCAGATGTGCATCGACGAACTCCAACATTATTTAAAATCATTTCGATCGAGGTTTCTTAACGACGCATTTCGTCCATACAAAAACTAAGTCAAATATATCCATGCATGTCTATATAGTTTCCCTTCCCCCACTTGCAAACCATGGCCATTTAATTTAAAGAAACCTTTATTTTACATGTCATGACAAAATATTTTCCATAATAAAATAATGCAGTTATTTGCCATTGGCTACTTCACTTACAAAGTCTTCATTTTAAGATATGATATGCATCACAGATGTAAGTAGTTATCGATCATTACCAATTTTAACTTATTCGTTTGACCATGACATTTTTAAAATCTAGCCAGGTGGTGGGGCAAATGCCCCTTCTCAATTCTTGTATGCCTTAATAAATTTGTTATAAATTTTTAAATATATATAAAAAAGTTGCACTTACTATGCCTGTTCAAATAAAATTTTTTTACGATATATATCATTTTGTCTCTTTTACAATAAAATCCTGAATACGGCCAGTCAAGAGTATTATATTCTGTTTATGATATTAAAGATTTTTTCGAAGACTTTTTCTTTATCATCATTAATTGATTATATATAAAGTTTAAATTGTTCATGTAGCACTTTTTTCACTTTCAAACAAGTGTCACTCCCTATTTGCTCAAACCCTCACTCCCACGAACTTTGAATTGGTAATAATATCACGAACTTTACTCCGAGTTTTATATTTTCCGCCAAAAAAATAATTCCGGCAAGTATGAAATACGAAGAAATGAAACTGTAGTACATTGTTTTAGTGAAGACAACAAATATAAAGGAAATATTTACTGGACTGAATATGAATTGAAGAGAGTTAATCGTAATGATTGAAGAGGGGAGGGTATTTAAAATTACAAAATTTAATGGAAATACATGTTGTAACTATTATAATGGAGTATTTGATTTTGTCAGACGATTTTCAAAAAAATTTAAACTCTTTAATATTTGAAAAATGAATTTATCTAAAAAAAATGAGTCCGGTATAAGTCAAATTGTATATATTGATGCCGTGCTCCATTTGTAAACCTTGGCAATTTCATATCAAGAAAACTTTACCTTCAAACATTTAATTTCCACAATATATATAGGTGTCAGGCCCCAATTGTTTCATCATGACGAACCACTATGGAAAATTTATTCAATCACAACTCTTCCTTCCATTAAAATGAACTTTTATACTTTTCTCATGATTAGACTTCCAACCAAAATTTTATTGTTACTTGACTTGAATTGTGATGTATCTACAGATCCATCTCCCCTTGCTGAAAATTCTAGTATTTCTTAAAGTTTGTATGGCGATGGATTTGAATTTTCAACATTTGGCTTCAAACATTATCTCTAATTCGTTTGCAGAAATGTGACGTCGTTATTTTTTAATCATATAAAAGAAGTAAATCATATTTGGCCCGATGACTACTCCTACTCTATACAGTCCCAAAGAAAATTCAACACTATTTTGTTTATGATGATATAGAAATATTTAGACGACTTTTCTCTTATCCTCATTCAAATAAGTGTCACTCCCTATTTTCTCATCCCTATATATATATTGGTAGCTCACATCTTGTGTGCCCAACGCACATTAGTACTTTTAAAATTCAAGCCTAATGGATACATCTTTCCATCTCTACCTCCTTATTACATTACTCTTATTTCTTCAATGCCTTGTTGATTATAGCTCAGCCAACTCCAATATCAACACTGATCGTTCTTCACTTATTGCCTTGAAATCTCGAATATCTTTAGATCCCCAGGATATATTGACCAAAAGTTGGAACAATGAGAGCAGTATTTGTAGTTGGATCGGAGTTACTTGTGATTCTCGCCATCAAAGGGTGACTCAGTTGAATTTGACATCCATGGATCTTGTAGGAACAATTCCACCCGAAATCGGAAACCTTTCTTTTCTTGTTTCTTTAGATTTGAGTGGGAACTCTTTTTATGGTCCAATTCCTCCATCTATTTTCAACATGTCATTTTTAGAATATTTACAATTGAGATATAATAGTTTGTCTGGTAGTCTACCTCTTGATATGTGCACCCACATACATAGACTCAAGTTTCTTCATATATCTTATAACGAGTTGTATGGAGAAATACCATCGAGTTTGGAGCACTGTTCACAACTTGAGTTTTTTTCTCTGTACAACAACAGTATTAGTGGATTTTTGCCTAAAGAAATCGGAAACTTGAGGAAACTTCAGTTTTTTATCGTTGGTGTAAATAAGTTGACTGGTAAGTTGATCTTATCTCCATCATCTTAATATTTGTTCTACTACTTTTTTGAGATTTATGTGGTTCTTTGATTTCTACTATATGCTTAACAGTTAGGAATAAATTTACTCTTATTTTTTAAATAATTAAATTATTATTAGAGTGGATGTTTGGTACATCCATAGCTGAAAAATCATTTGACAATTTAATCACAGGTTATATTCCAAAAGAAATTGGGAACATGGCAATGATTGAATGGTTGGGACTTAGTAACAACAATTTAAGTGGTAAGATCTCATCTCGTACTATTTCATATTGAAATTATCTTTTTGATATTATTTCATTATTATTTTTTTTTCGGTAATAATTACTCTCTCCGTCTCACAATAAGAATCATATTTTGCCATTTTGGTCCGTCCCACAATAAGAGTCACATTTCACTTTTATCATAAATGGTAAGTAAATCTCGCATTCCACTAACCCACTTCACTTACATTTTATTATAAAACCAATATAAAAAAGTGGACCACATATTTCACTGTTCTTTACATTTCTTAAAACTCGTTTCCACACCAAATGTGACTCCTATTGTGGGATGGATAGGGTATTTTATTTCTATCTTTGCATTTGAGATTTATAATTATGTATCTCTTTAACAAAAAGGTTTAGACTTTAGTTGATGACGATGTTGTAAGACTCATATAGATTTTGAAGCTCTTTACAAAATATTAAAACGTATATTTTCCAAAGCAAATGTAGAAAATGCTTATTAATAAATGCAGAAAACATAACTACACCAGTACATCAACACAATTATATTGTTATATTAGTATATATGAGTATTATATTGACATATTATAGATATTTTTATATTAAATTGTTTACTAAAATACAAAATTAAGAACAAATTATAAAATTTCATCACCCGGACATATGTAATTAGGATCTCGTTGTATTTACAACTCATACCATTACCATTAACTTATATCATTATAAGGTCTCGTTTGGTTACACTGACAGTGTTATATGTGGTAACCTCATTGTGTATGATTTTACGAGATAGTGTGCTAATATATGTATCTCACTTCGGTGTTTGGTTGCACCGACAGCAACCCCATGATAATTTATATGATGTTTGATTTGGAATGAAGAAACTACCGATAGACATATACATTGACAAATATAACCTCCTGATAATGTAGTGACCCTTTTGTCCTTGCAAACCCTATTTCATTTTTTTCACAATTAAAACACCCGCCTACATTGAATTTGCGTGCCTCTCCCATATTCCAATTCACCGATTGCAGCAGCTGCTCTGCGTCGGGTGAAATTACCGGGCGTACGCCGTTTCATGACCAGGTATTGAATCGAGCATATTGGTTGGATCATCCCTGCGCCATCGTTTGCGCTTTCGGGTATTTGGTCCGATGAGTGTGATTATGAAAGAAATCAGCAACATATTGATTTGGTAATTCGTTAATATCTCCTCTAGCAAAATCAAGGCGGATGTCATCTCCTCACGCCTATGGGCAGCCTGATGAAGGAAAAAAAACAAGGATATGGGCACCATTGAAAGTGAAGACGCTCAGCAATATCTTACATGTTCATACAAAGAACAGACTCAAAACAACAACGCACCAGACAATCAGTTTACCCAAATGCTGTGTATAATCACTAAACAATGTGCTACTGCCAATTAATGTTCATATTACCAGAAAGAAATATCAGCACATAAATCTCCCAATCTATGACAGATAATAAGCTTGGATGACTCCATGAAATCTTAGTAACCTTGCATTTGAATGTGAACCAAAAGGGCTTTATTTTTCCTAAATAAAAAGGCATAATGTTAACAGAAAGAAATATCAGCTGAAACAAGATAAAGTTCACTAATTTAAACAAAATCTTGAAATGCCCTATACGTAGATAACTACATAAAAACATAATCACGAGCTTCCATTAACAATCACTGGAGAAATTCACTGAACTTTCAAAGCCCTGACACCCCAGATCAAGATTTAATTTTTATTAAAAACAAGCTATTAAAAAGAATATCTTCACACACAAAACTACAGATAATTAGCATTAGGGCATGATCTGTCATTCACAAATATATAAGAAATAAATTTCAAGTGAAGATTTTATAAGAAACAAATTTAGCAGGAGAAGGGGAAAAAAAGGTGTGCCCTTGCCCAGAAACAGAGGTGGCTGTCAGCCTATGCTGTTCAAACTAATCAAAGATGACCAACAAATTACAAAACAAGTTCATCTCAACATGAAAGAACTCAATGACCACAAACCATAGACCCAATTTGGTAACCGCAAAATTAGAATGCAGACCTTACAACCGAGAGAAGTATATAATGCAATTGGGTACAGATCCACAAACCATAGAGCCAATTTGGGTATATAATGAACTCAAAGCACAGAGCCAATGTGAGCACATATAATGCAATTCAGACAAAAATTCATTCAAATTCAGCCACAAACACAGCCAATAATGTTAAACAGTCAAAATTGTTGCTTCATAGAAGTTTAATTGGGTACAGCTCCATATAATTGTCTGCAAATTTGTGTACCTTGCGAAATTCCTCTTCATTAGCCATGGTTCTGGAACTGAGAATCGAGCCCAGGTTACGGTATTCAAATTGATTGTTCTACCACACGGCATCAAATAAAAGTCGTTCAATTTAAGTTCTAGACATGAAATGAATGAGATTGAAACACCGATCGAATGCGTACCTAAATTCGTCGACGGCGGTGAGCACAATTCGTTTGAGGACAGCCGATTTTTTTTGTCGCAGCAGGTTGGGTTTAAAGATGATGGATGAATTTGAAGGGTATTATGGTGACTATGGTGAAATTCCACGACAGGGAACATTGAGATTGAGGGCTATCTCTGAAATATCCCTTGTTAGCCATAAACGCTAACTGCATGTAGCTATCGTAAATGCTAACGGGTTACCATTTTTGTACTGGGTCAGTATGATAGCGTATCAGTGCAACCAAACAGGGAGATAGTCCGATAGGAGGCCTTATCTAGGCCTATCAGTGCAACCAAACAAGGCCTAATAATGTAGACCCCATTCTCCACTAACATTTTTTCCATTACCCTTTGTCTTTTTCTTTCTTACTTTTCTTTTTATTTATTAAAACTCGTGTCAAACCCATTGTTTATATTCTTTAGAAACGGAGGAAGTAATACACAATTGTTTTCTTTTCATATTATACCTATACTCGTAGAAATATTGTATATACATGTGATTACATTTTTTAATTCATACTCCTTTTTGAATTGGCAGGTAATATTCCAAAAGAAATCAGTTATCCCACAAACTTAAGAATTTTGCCTTTAAGTTTCAACCAGTTCTCAGGGCCATTACCAAATGAAATTGGGAACATGACATCTCTTGACACCTTGGAGCTAAACAATAATCAATTTAGCGGTATGGTATTTTCTCTTCCATTACTACATCTACATGCATGCACCATATAGATGCTTAAAGTTATGAAACATATATTATAGCATTGTGTAACATATTTTACTGAACACTGAACGAACAAATACTTGTCACGTGTCAATGAGATTTATTAAATTTTAAAGTGTTTTAACATTTAGTAACGCGGATCTTATGTACTGTATATCAATTATCAAATAGGAGATGTAAATCAATTGATTAAATCTATTCATCTTCTCATCAAATGCATGTTTGCACCATTTATGTGGAGATAATTTGTAATCTCACAGGTAATATTCCAAAAGAAGTTTTTCTTCTCAATAATTTAAGGTGGTTGGACATCGGATACAACCGACTTCGTGGATCGTTGCCAAGAAAAATTGGTAATATAACCATTCACTTCTTTAAATATCTTATTTTGGTCTTTTATAATGCCTTTAAAATAAATCTGCCCATTTCAAAAATATACTACTACCTCCGTCCGCAAAAATTTGTCCCATTTTTCCATTTCCGTCCGTCCCCCAAAATTTGTCCCATTTCACTTTTACCATTTTTGGTAGTGGACCCCATATTCCACTAACTCATTCTTACTCACATTTTATTATAAAACTAATATATAAAAGTAGAACCCACAATCCACTAACTTTTTCAACTCACTTTCCATTACATTTCTTAAAACCCGTGCCCGGTCAAACCGGGACGAATTTTCGTGGACGGAGGTAGTAATATATACTCCCTCTGTTCCATTAGAAATGAAACATTTTCCTTTTTGAATTGTTCCAATTAAAATGAAACGTTTCCCAAAATGAAAATAACTTTATCTCTACTTTTTCATCTCTCTTACTTTACTCTCTCTTCATTAACTCACAAAACAACACTGTATAAAATCTCGTACCGATTCCCAAATATTGCTTATTTAATGGGACGGAGGGAGTGCTATAATTGAAATAAAAAGGGTGAGTGATCAAGTTTAGTAGATAACTCACGTAGATTTATTCATCTTTCATGCTAATACATTTTATATATCATTCTAAACCTTTTGATATAGCAAATGAAAATTATATCCCATATAGATAAAAAAAAATGTAAAAATAGTACTCCTTCCTTGGACGGCACAAGATTTTATGCAGTTTTATTTTGTGTGTTACGCCGAGAAAGTAAAATAAGAGAGAGAACAAAGTAGAGATAAAAGAGTTTCCAATTTTGGTAATGGGTCATCTTGGGTGGGACAAACTAAAAAGGAAAGTGGGTCATCTTCAGTGGGACGGAGGGAGTAGCAATTTTTAAATTATTGCACACTTACACAAAAAGTTTCACGCAGTTTTGCTTTTACAAAGTTATATAATTTCAATAAAATTGCTATATATTGCTAACTTTCTCAAGTTTCTAACTTTGTTAAATCATCAACGCAGTGTATTGAAAATGTCAACAAAAATTTGTGTTGACATCTTAAATATAGATGTCAACACAGTGTGTTAAAATCTACTAAGTTTATATTGACATTTTAATGTCATCATGTTGATATTTTTAATACACTGCGTTGATGAGTTAGTAGAGTTAGCAACTTAAGAGAGTTAACAACGAATCACACCTCTTCTTGTAATATGTAAACAATACTATTACACGAAAAATTTCGTATAGGGATATTTATTTTCATATTTATTTATATGGGTATATATAGTTTTCTATTACTATATACTCCTGTCATTAGCTAAAAATATGACCTATTTTTATTTTACCAAATTCCATAGTGAAAGTTTTCTTTCTCTAATAAGATGGAACTCATTCTCCATTTAAACTTCAATCACTTTTGTTTTCTATCTTTCTCTGAATTCACCAATTATCCATTTAACACTCATTGCTCCATCAAAATATTTTTAATCACTTCTTATATAGTATTTCTTTCTGTCCTTTTTTCTTTCTAATTTTCTCTCTATTGAGGAGTATTTTTAAGGACCGATCAAGTACTACAGAGTGCTACTTCTTTTATATTACAATAATGTGCACGGGTATTATCAATTTTCGCTATTTATATATGACTGTGGTGCATTATTTTATGACAACGATAGATCATATATGTTGTTTTAATTCCATATAAAAAATTGTAACTTAACATGCACAAAATAAACATTCAGGTTCGATACCATCCGCCGCCTTTGTGAATCAATCAAGTCTGCTTAATTTAGAACTCTCTTCCAACAACTTAAGTGGGAAGATCCCACCATCCATTTGCAACTTGAGATCCCTCCAAGTCCTCCTACTATCATACAATAATTTGAGAGGACCAATTCCAGATTGTCTGGGAAACTTAAGCACATCACTGGTTATTCTCCATTTGAATGCAAATACACTTACTGGCCCCATTCCATCAACATTCACAAAAAGTTGCAGTCTTCAGTCAATCAATCTAAATGGAAACAAATTAGAAGGAATACTACCGCACACTCTAGTCAACTGCAAAGAAGTTCTGGGGATCACATTGGTGATAATCAAATACGAGATGTGTTTCCCTTTTGGATGGAAACACTCCCTCAACTTCGCGTCCTCGTCCTGAGGTCAAATAAGTTCAATGGTGCAATGTTGGTGGCTTCAAACTCAAACACAGGGCGACCATTTCCAAAGTTGCAAGTATTGGATATATCACAGAATGCATTTGTTGGCATTTTACCTGATAGATATATCAACAACTTTCGAGGTATGATAGATGCAAAAGAAAACCAGACTGATGATGAAGCAAAAGCATTTCTATTCTATATAGAGTTGAAGCTCACATTGAAAGGATTGGATCAGTTATTGAAGCGACTGCTAGATACCTTTACAACCCTCGACTTATCCTCCAACAGATTCTCTGGGAGCATTCCACATTCTCTGGGGAATCTTAACTCTCTTAGATACTTGAATTTGTCTCACAATACCATCAGTGGACATATACCACCATCTCTAGGAAATATGAGTTTGCTCGAGTCTTTGGACTTGTCCTCTAACAAATTGGATGGGAAAATTCCAGGGGAATTGGCGAAGTTGACATTTCTTGCAAAGTTAAACCTTTCAATAAATAGCCTTGAGGGCCAAATACCACAAGTTGGCCAACTTTCCACATTTGATAATGAGTCATATGTGGGAAATGCAGGCTTGTGTGGATTTCCATTGACGAAAGAATGTGAGAGGGGTGAAGTAAAACCATCAACGCCGTATGTGGAAGCGGAATCAGATAGGGAGATTAAGAGGGATTATGTGTTTGCTGCTGCTGGATATGTTGTGAGCATAGGAATGTTTTCGTGGCTGCTTTTATTCTGCCCAAGTTTTTGGTATAAATACTTTGAGAAAGTTGATGAAGTTTTTGAGAAGATCTTTGAGTGTTGCATGAGGGGGAAGAAAAGAGATAGAGGACGAAGAGTTGTGACTAATCAGGCTAGAAGACAATAGTGAGGATAAGGCTATTGTTTTAGACTTTTAGTTATCCAATGTTAATGTTTCGTGTATCATTGATAAATGTCTTTTCATATTTGGGTGTCTACATTGTTTGAATTATATATTAAGAATTTTTTAATGATACCATACTATTATTCCACAAGCTATTAACATTTTTCTCCAGTCTTACTTGAGCATAAGCAGAGGCATTGAAGCTCTGAAATTGAGTACTCGTGGGTATTTTCCAAGACAATCTATTTGCAGATAGATCTGGATATTCTAACATCTTCATCTCTCCAATATCTGGAATGAACTATATATCCTGTGGAACTATTCGATGATATACCGGAGAATGATAGAGGAATGTTTCCACTCAATCTATTGCTTGAAAAGTCAACGAGTTTGAGAATTACAAAATTTCTCCTGTATTCCGATTCCTGGCCCTTCCACTTAACCAACGAATATGCATCGTAGTACTTTGGCATAACCACATTTGGAAGATGATCATTGTAATGGAAATACAAAACATAACCCCTATGACTTATATTAGCGGGTATATTCTCTTGAGCCTGTGAAGTAAAATTGTTGAAGCAATCGGGTATTCTCCCAGACAGGTTATTTACAGACAAGTCTAGAACTTTAATATAAGTAAGATTGCATATCTCAACGGGTATACTACCAACCAATTTATTTTTGCTACTCTTGTTGTGTTGCACACTTCTAACGGGATTGATTCGTTAAGGTTGTTAGAATACAAACACAGGAACTCCACTTTATTAAGACGACCGATCTCTTTGGGAATAGTACCTGAAGAATAATAAAATCATCATGTTTATATAGTTCAAGATGGTTTATTTTTCCAACATTTATTGATCAATGGAAGACTAAGATGGCTGGAAATACAACTGATGGAATTGAGAAATCTTGGGACAAGTATCGGCAGACGGATGGAGTACTACTGAACTTGTGGCTATAGCTGAATAATAAATTTAACAAAACCTCTTATAGAAGTATTGAAGAGCGATAACTCAACGAGAGCTGTCTTGTTCCCCACTTCTCCTTGGAGTGTAAGTTTGTTAGAGTCCAAATATATGAACTGTAATTTAGTAAGATGCCAAATCTCTGTGGGAATAGTACCTGTGGAATAATGAATTCATCAATGATCATAACATTACTAAGCAAAATGCATGAATCAATCGGTTGTAAGGTTGAGCTGTTTATTATTTTTATGGAGGCATGTAATATATAAATATAATCTAGGCTAATCCACATTTGGGCTAATTTTATTTACAGATATTAATTGGAAAGGGATAACGGATATAAAAGAGACATACACAAGAATTATTTACCAAGCTATATTTGATACGAAGTGTATCTATGTATGAATGAACGATGTAGCCATGGATTTCATTATAGAAGTTTTGGTGCAACAGACAATGAGACAGAACATCTGTATATGTATATATGCATATAGGCAATTTAGAAAATACTTCTCCCTCAGTCCGCCATTAGGAGTACCGGTCACTTTTGCGCAATCATTTTATAAAAATGATAATAAATAATTAAAGTGAAGAAATGATAAAGTAATAGAAAGAATAATGTTGAGAAGATTCTTAATAACATTATTCTCTTTCTTACTTTATCATTTCTCCACTTTAACTATTTATTATTCCCTCCGTCCCCAATTAAGAGTCACACTTTTTCATTTCGGTCTGTCCCCAATTAAGAGTCACACTTCATTTTTACTATAAATGGTAAGTAGGTCCCACATTCCACTAACTCACTTCACTCACATTTTATTATAAAACTAATATAAAAAAGTGGGTTCCACATTCCACTAACTTTTTCAACTAACTTTTCTTTACATTTCTTAAAACTCGTGCCCGGTCAAAGTGTTACTCTTAATCGGGCACGGAAGGAAGGAGTATCATTTTTATAAAATGAGTGCACAAACTGAAATAGTGTTTTACTAAGAAAAATTGGGGGATGCCCTTTATTCCAAATTGAAGTAGTGTTTTACTAAGAAGAAAAAAGTGGCTACTTTGATGTGGAAAGGCCCTTTGTGTAATAACCGCTCGTTTGTTTTCGTTCGGCTTAATTTGTAAGGGTTCACCACCATGGAATTGTGTCACTCTCTTGTTGCGTCATATTGAATAAGAGCTCGTTACCTTGCTTTGCTTAAGGGCCGTTTAAAAAAAAAAAAAAGAATATATAGTAATAATAAGCAATGAATAAATAAATAGAGTTGGGATGAACTAAAACTACTCCATTACTATTTACGAGCCATAACTAACAAAAAAAAAGAGAGAGAGAAGAAGAGTTCGTCTTCTAGCTAAGAAAATGCAATTTACTATCAAACACCCTCTAGTTTACATAGTGAAACACATGGGAAGTAAGAAATTAAGAAAAAGGAAATGGGAATGCTAGTACAAAATTTTACAAGTATGAGCTAAGGCCGACTCTTTTACTACACGTTGGGCCTCTTCTTTTCCGAGCCCAAGCCGCACATCACGCGACCCCACCCGGTCAGCCGGTGAGCCAAGGCAGCGAGCCTACCTCCCGGGGCAGTTGTGTGGCAGCCAAATGTCTCTTTCTCCTGCAAAAAGACAAACAAGTATATTAGATGCAAGGGAAGCAAGAGGGAAATTTAGGAGTACTAAAGCAGCCAGCAGATTTCACTTAAGGAAGATGACAATATACCTTTGTTAGAGTAGACCAAAAGACTTGCCAAAGGAAGCAAAGTCAGCCTGAACTCCCCTGCTCCCAACAGCCCTGCTTTCCTCTCGCTGTACCTGCAAGGAGGCCAAACAAAGAGTATTAATGCAAGAGTACTTATGCTAGACACAACACCAAGCTAAATTAAATAAAAGGGGTGGTGGGGAATCAACAAAAGGATTGTGGCAGCAGTATACCCTTAGTATACCATCAAAATGTCAGTTAAAGTTGCTGCAAAAGATCAAGGAGGGGAGGGATATGCTGCTGGATAGAGACAAGAGTTTCAGCTGCCTCATTTAGGGCTTTCAAGTTCACAATCAGCCTATAAAAATCCTCCCCACACCACATTCGAACTCCCTCCCACACTTCTCACAATAATCAGCAAAGTTTAGAGAGAGTAGAAAGCTTGGTGCCTTAGGAGTCAACCTCAAGCAACAACAAGGGCAGCCTCACTACATCAAGAGGTAATCACCTCCACACCCCAACACCTTATCTTGCATCATGTTTAGATCAATCACCACATAGCACAAGTGTTAACTATATTAAATCCAGCCTCACAACAAGTAACAAGCTGTAATAATCAAGGGACCAACTCTTCTTAACCAAACTCACAGGATAACTACAGATTAGTAAAGCTCAGTAGAACCCCAACTCTTAGAGTCATAGAAACAACACTTAGCATAAGCAAGATAATCTTCTCAAGCTCATTCCAGTGAGTTACACCCCAAAATCAAAGTTTTAATCGCACATAGCTACTGCCTCAGCTTAATAAAAAGGGCTAAGAAATGAAAGGGGTAATAGAACTTAGCTTTCAGAGAGATTTTCCGGCGATAGTGCGACGGAAGGGGACAGTTTCTCCGTGACGCCGACGGAAGGCGGCGGCACGAGTCGCCGGTGACACCGGCAGCAGAGCGTCGGTGGTTGACTTCGCGAAGAGCGATGCCTCCTCCCTGTAGGCGGCTCCGCTAGTCAAGAATGAAGCGGTGGCGGAGCTGGTCTTCAAGGCGGGTCAAGCCGCGTCTACCACAGCCGGAGACGTCGGCGACGGCGCTAAATCGCCGAGAAATTGGAGCAGAGACGATGGTGGAGTGCTCCGCCGCCTCCTTCTTCAAAGCTAGGGTTTTGAAATTGGGGATTTTGTTCTAAGTTGAGTTTGAGACCGAGGGTTTGTGAGGGAGGGGCATCAGACTCTCCGGCGACGCAAGGGAAGCGCCGACCGGAGCTCCTAGCGACGGGCGACGAGGAGGCGCCGCCTCCTTCTTCCGCTTAGGGTTTCGGTCGAGAGAGTGAAGAAATGAGAGAGAGATGTCGATGGGTTATGGTTAAAGATTGGGCCTCCCCTACTTCTCTCTTCTTTTCTTTGTTTTGGGCCTCCCTTATTTTTATTGGGCCTCTTTAGTAATAGGATGGGCCACCAATTTAAATAAAATGTGGACTAAGAATTTATTTAAATCATGGGCCTTTATATGTTATGGATTAATTATTAGTCCGCAAATTAATTCCACGAAGATAAGTCTAATTTTCCGGAAATTAGCAAGAGTGCTCAAATGATTAATTTTAAGAAATTACGATACGCTAACGAGTATTTAGACCTCGAGCCAAATTTTTAGTATGTTTAAATAAATGGCATGGGAGGTAGCACCCTCTAGTTAAGTGAATAATTTTACTAATTTAATTAAATCTACTAATTTAATTAATATTCAAAAATTCTAGGACTCTTCTAGAAAATTTAAAGGAAGAATAAAAGATCATCGCACTTAGGATGCATTCATGTCTAAGCTTAATGGATATCTCAAAAAATCTAATTAAGTATCTTTTATTTCCTAAAGGGACGTCTTCGAACGTCATCTAAGACCAAGTTAAGGAATTTCCGGAAGGAGCTTTAGCTTTTGAGGTGGGCATTCTTTTAAAACGTGTTTCTAGTATGAAAATGTGAAATTTTGCTCAAGTATGTTGTCATGCCATGTTTTGTTTTATGATTACCTATCTGCTTGGCTACGCCAATTTATGTTAAATCGAATTCGGGTCCCAGTAGGGCCGCAAACCCTACTCGGACTAGTGTACACATAAGGGGACCGTGAGCTAAAAAAAGGGGTTGGCCGGTCCAGTGACCGTCGTGGAATGTGGCCACATTCCCGGTTCACACAATGATCAGATATGGTATATCTATGATACGTGATTGCGCAATCAAAATTCTTATGAAAGGAAAAGTATTTAGAGACTCGGGCCTTTTAAATAAAAACCCCGTGAATCTCTCAACTGTGGCTTGACAATTAAAATCAAAACTGTTTTTGGCAATGTGCTCACTGAGTATATCAAATACTCAGCCCTGCATGTTTCTTTTAAATGTGCAGGTTGAACGTGGACGGGCAGGCGATGGTGTTGGGTATGAATCCTCAAATAAGTCAATAGGTAGCCCAGGGTAGTATGTCTCCATACATACTGCCTTGTCTTGGACGTTTCCGCTGTAATAGAATTCTATGTTAGAAGGATTGTGAACCTAGACCGCACTCTGACTTTATGTTGTCCCATTTCACTTTCACCTGCGAGACTTTTGTCCTAGGATTCTTCTTTTAAATCATGTTTATTTTTCATCCCTTGACTCTAAGGTGCTATTGAATCACGTTTAGATGCAGTCACTATCATTAGGAAGTTTGTGGTCGTAACAGAGTGGTATCAGAGCACCGTTCTTTCGCTCTGGACCCAAGAACCTTCTTTCAAGCCTTAGCCTAGAATGATAGCACTAGGCTAGAACATGACTTAAATGGAAAGTTAAAGGGCCCAACACCTCGACTCGTCACGTTCAACCGCAGCAATGAGGTAAGAAAGAAGTTCTTACCAGAAAATTTTCAGTTATTTATGAAAGGACTTGATAAACGGGAAAATGATTTCTTTTAAAGATATTTCAAAAATATTCAAGGATTTCAAGGAAAAGCATGTAAATTCCATTTTTCTACGAACCAGAGAATTTCAAGTTTAAAATGTTAAGCATAAGGATGTCTTACAAATGCTAAAGTATTATTAGTTATGCATGCCTGATTATGTGAAGTATGATGAGAGATCGAGGAAGTTTTTTTTTTTAGAAAGTTACGAAATGACTAATGCATGCAAACCTAGAACGCCTAAGGAGGTACATTAGGCTAGAATATCTATGAACGAATAGTCGTGAATGACGACTCTTACACCGCTTCCAAGAGCGATGAAATCAACAGAAAGATGCAAGATAGGGCGAACCCCTAACTTGTCTTGAAAATAGAACTTTAAATGCGAACTACGGCGTACTGTATTACGACCTTTACGTTTAAAAGGAGGAAGAACGTCCAAAAATTATGAGGGCCCACGAGTCACTCAAACGAATACTAATACGATCTACCCCTATCAGGGAACACCCTAACGGTTTATCGATACGACGGCTAGTACTATATATTACACCATGCATATTACTTCTATACCTTTTTCTCCTTTGTCGCGTTTTGAGAGCCATTCTTTCGTACAGATGGCACGACAGCGCTACACCCATCGTAGGCCGCTCCGAGCTGGCGCGGATTCCGAGGCAGTGATTCGCTATTTCCGGTCCTACCGCCGCTGCCATGGGGATACGTTGGCGGAGTTCGTGGCACACTACGCAAAGTTATGGGAGGAGGCCAACTGTCATGGGGTGAAGCCCTACGAGGGTATCATGAGGCTCGTCGGTTTGTTTCCCGAGGAGTGGCAGAGTTGGATGACAGCCACTGCCGAGTTGTACACGTCGTCCCCACCTCCCACTTATGAGCCTATTGGGGATATGCCCGGTTTCCTGAGCGCGGTCTCAGCAGGGTGCTTCCACTTCGGTGATGGGCCCCCACCAGAGACACAGGCGCCCGGGAGCGGGAGATTCCGCAGGTTGCCACCCTTGGCCCTCATGCGGGGTGTAGGGGGAGTATTCGAGCAGGGGCAGTCGTCTCGAGCTCCCGCCCGCGAGAGGGGCCGAGTAGAGGTTACGCCCGACTCGAGTGATGAGACCGAGTCTATGGGGAGCAGCACGGCGGATGAGGATGACAACGAGAACTCAGAGGAGGAGGGCGTAGACGACGATGAGGTCAGTGAAGAAGACTCGGATGAGGAGCCCGAGGAAGTTTTGGAGTGGGGCGAGATGCAGGAGGATGGTTCCGCTGAGGAGGAGCCACAGATTGGCGGCCTCGCTGATTTGGAGTTGGAGTTCATTCCCCCACCAATAGCGACAAAGACTATATATAAGTCAGATTGACAGTCAATTGCAGGAACTAAATCAAATAAAGTCATATTTGGTGTCTCATTAATGGGAAGCTTCTCTAATCAACCTAACTTTTTGACTTGTAAGTGCAAGTCATGTGAGTTTATTTTCTGCATGCAACGAACAAGCTACAAAATAATGATTTTATGAATAAGATAAATACCCATACAATTAGATTACAATAAATACATAAATGTGTTTGAAGTTTGAGCACAGAAGTCTCAACTTTAATAATTTATATACATACAAAAAAAAGAAACTGGCTACTTTAGTCAGCTTCCAATCGCAAAGGAGTGGTCCAATTATTTTGCAAAATTATGTCAAATGAGTAAACGATGACTTTGATTCCTCGACCTGTTCCGCAAGCATCACGTGGATTTGACGCTATAATTCAAGTCATTCCAACACAATCAACGTTTTCGGCGTCATTTGATGGAACTGCATCAACCATGTGTGCACAATTGATATAAAAGAGACCAAAATGGTTCAAAATTTTCTTTTCAGTAAAAAAAATATTGGACAAAAGTCATACTATTTCCATATAATATACTGCTAATAACATTTAAATAAAACTCAAGTCAACATATATCAAAAAAGTAAGTTGAAGGGATGAAGTGATTAGTGTCCGTCTCCATTTGGATACAAGTACAAGACTCCTAACGTAGAGCCAATCTCCAACAGCATCAAAGAAGTTGAAGAATGCAAATCTCCATTATTTCTTAAGTATGAAAGAACCAATAACTCTCCAGAATCCGAAAATAAAACCAAAGGCCATTGATATGCTAACTTATTGCATAAAAGATAGGTAGCTGCCTTTCTCATCTGCGGGGTTTATCGTTGGCCCATTCTCATCATTGCATTTTCTAGTCAACGGAAATCCACACAATCCCAAGTTTCCAATATATGAATTATTATCAAATGTGGAGAACTGGTTGGATTGCGGTATATGCCCAACAAGAATGTTCATTGAAAGGTTTAATTTCGAAAGAAATGCCAACCTTGTCAATTCACTTGGAATTTCTCCATCCAATTTGTTTGATGACAAGTCCAATGATTCGAGCTCACTCATGTTCCCAAGAGATGAAGGTATATGCCCTGTGAGGCTATTGTGGGATAGGTTAAAGTATTTGAGAATCTTAAGATTTCCTATGGAAGGTGGAATAGTCCCGGAGAAACTATTGGAGGATAAGTCAATTGTTGTGAAGGTTTCCAACAGTCTCTCCAATAACTGATCTTGGCCTTACAAGGTGACTATTATATTCACAATTGTTGATATCCCATGTCCTCGAAGTTGAAGGAAATAGTTGTGTCCTTTCTTTTCTTTTCCTCTATCATTGCTCTGAAATTGTTCAAATACCTATCGGGTAGAGAGCCAACAAATGCATTCTGAGAGATATCTAGAACTTGTAACTCAGGAAATGGGAGTTTGGTTGGTGAAGGAAGTGATATGTTACCACTAAACTTGTTAGACTTCAACACTAGCACTTTAAATTTGGGAAGGCCTCCCATCCAAAAGGGAAATTCACCTTGCATTCTATTATTTCCGATGTCGAGACCCGTTAGGCATTGGCAATTGATTAATGATTTCCTTGGAATTTGTTATTACCCAAATTGATGGATATAACATTACAACCCTTGGTAAAGTTATATGGAATGAGGCCACTAAGGTGATTCATGTTTAGATGAAAGATTTCCACAGATCCGATGAAGTTTCCAAAGCACTGTGGCAGTCTTCCTTTCAGAGTATTATTTGAGAGAAGAAGATAATAAAGCTGCGACAACTTGCAGATGGAGGATGGGAGCTCACCATTTAATTTGTTGGAAGAGAGATACAAGACCAGCAGATTTGAAAGATTTCCGATTGTAGATGGAATTGGACCTTCAAACAATATGTTTGAAAGATAAAACAAGGATATAAATCACATATTGAAAAATACACATGCATGATATTTTACTCATTGTAATAATATGTCTGTTCATATTAACATTTTGTGGTGGAGGGGGAGTATGAAATTAATGTCTCTTGTCAAGGAACATAAATAATACTCCCTCCATCCCATAATAAGAGTCATATTTGATTTCGGTACGAGTTTTAAGAAATGTAAACAAACGTGAGTGGAATAAATTGGTGAGATATGAGGCCTACTTACCGTTTATGTTAAAATAAAGTAAGACTCTTAATGAAAAGACAAACGTAAGTGGCAAAATATGACTCTTAATGGGAGACAAGAGGGAATTGTTTTTCTCATGTCCAATTTCTCTAAATCATCAATGTTAGATATTGATCAGCCGAAGGCTTGATATAATCCAAGTATATCTACAACAAATCCTGAGGAGATCAACCCTCAGATTACAGTATTATTTACTTTCACAGTATGAGCAACAGAAATATCACATAAGGGTTGAGCAGTGCACACATATAGGTTATACTTTTTCTCAGCTTTGAACATGCACAAGGAACCCATAAAGATTTTCATCATTCCATTGCCCCATCTACCTTCTAACCCTTCAGCCTCAAGGGAAGCACAAGAAAGCAGATTATAATGTAGGGCTAGGCACATATTTCACATTTTTCAAAGTAAACTTACAACCAGAATTAAACCTGAGGCATATTGTACCAATGCCTTCAATCCTGCACTGTTTGTTATTGGCCGTAGAAACAAAACCATTAGTAACATGGGTTAATTAGAAAAAATATCTTTGAAAGGGGAAAATATGATAAGTACAGCCTGAGTCTACCAACCACTCAGACTTATTAAACTCTTTACCCAGAGAGGCATTCACAGATATAACATCAGTTAGCATGAAGCAAGTTCCTTCATCATCAGACTTGACTAAATTAGCAATCTGATCAGGATCATCCTTCTTGTTTTTCTTAAGAGGACATTCCCTACTGTAATGGCCAAGTTCATTACACTTATAACATCTCCTACACTTTTTAGGGTCTTGAGAGGAAGATCTGGACTTATTTTCTGTGATGCTTTTTGTTTCCTTTCTTAGAGGACTTGCCATTAGCCTGCTTATCCTTTCCTCTGGTGTTGGATCTGCCTCTGACCTGCAAGGCTTTATCCAGAGCAGCCTTGGAGTCACTCTTCTCTTTTAGTTCCAACTCTTTGGATTTTAAGGAGCTCACAATCAAATCCAGGGAGGCTGTATCCCTCCCATATTTAATGGCTGCTTTAACATCACTATAAGATTCAGGAATAGAGTTCATGAGAACAATAGAAGTATAATCATCAATATTCTTGTCGCCGGACCTTTTAATATCAAGCACAAGCTTAGAGAAATAATCAATATTCTCATCAATATCCTTAGACATATCTAACTTGAATTTGAACAGTTTCTCAAGCAAATACATTCTGTTAGACAAAGAAGTTTCAGTATACAATTCATCAAGCTTGTCCCATAAATCCTTGGCAGAATCAACAACACCAAATTTCATAATCACAGAGTCACTCAAGCTCAAGACAATAGTAGAGCAAGCCAACTCATTTATTTCTGCCTTAGTGGCATCAGTATCAGTATCAGAATAGTTAAGATCAATGGCTTTATACACTTTCTGTTGAATTAAAACACACTTAAGTTTCTGTTTCCAGATGCTGAAAACACCCTTTCCATTGAAAGGAGTGAGTCCAAAAGGAAGGTTTGACATGTTGAAAAAGAACCAGGGGCTAACAAGTACAAAGCACAGAAGCACAGAGGATCAACACAACAAAACCACAAACCAAAGAAGACCAACAGGAAACAGAAACAAGAACTTGAAATTAATCTAGGAGTGATTCTGACAGAACAAGGTACTACAAGTTGTCAAGAACAACAGAGCATCTAATCCCCAGGATTTCCCAGTTCACAAACACTCAATGTTTTGAGGGCACAGGGGGTCACTGAGGTAGACTTAAGCTCTGTTGTAACCACACAGTTTTACAGACCACTTGAGGTAGCCTTAAGCAAAATCACCACCCACAATTAAATCCAAGAAACCATAGAAAGAAGGAAGCACAGCGGAAAACGAAGAGAAAACCAGGAAAAAACACAGAACACCATAGAGGAAGGGGTTCAGAAAACAATACCACCCAAGAGACAGAAGGATCTCTTATTTTACTAGATATCCACGATAGGAGCGAGGCTATGTGAATACCAAAGCCTTGACTGATCCTAACGTGGCTCTAATACCACTGTTAGGTATTGATCAGCCGAAGGCTTGATATAATCCAAGTATATCTACAACAAATCCTAAGGAGATCAACCCTCAGATTACAGATCTTATACAAAAACACTAAAGCTATAGCTGCAATCACGGTTAGTAATTTCAACAACAATAGAATGCAGTAGAATAGCAAAACAGAATCAAAAGATTGATAAGAAAACAAAGTTTTGATGTGGCTCAAGTTGCACCACGTACAACTACACAAATCTATATATTCGGCCCTCAATTATCCAGCCATCTCTGATTTGCACCAAGGGAGAACACAAATCGACCGCAGTCAATCAAGACAAGTCACACCAGAACCCTCGATCCACCACCTCACATCCAACACTCAACCAAACTGATTCACACCAGAACTCAACTCTCGGAGGAGCCTCTTCAACCCAGAAACCAACCACCAGTCAAAGAAACGTGACTAGAAACCAGAGGTTTCCACAAGCAGCCTAACACCAGCTCACACCTTACACTCACACTAGAGATGAAGGAAGAGATGAGAACTCTCAAGATTACACAGAGAGAAGGCGGAAACAATCTCAGGGAAAGCCCTAGATTAGCAGAGAAGAAGCTGAGGCCCCGAGAGAGATGAGAGAGTAAGAAGTTAGACGGTTTAGTTTTAGGATAACATATAAGAGAGAGAGAGAGAACACCCACTCACACACTGACACGTAGTTAGGGTTACAAGCTGGGCCAGAAGAAGCTGGGCAGTGGATATTGGGCCCGGGACTAATTCTTTCGGCCTCCTGCATAAGGGCCACAATCTCACAATCAAGATGACCAATCTTTTGTAAAATACCTACCATAAATCAAGATGTTTAACTAAAGTTAGCTTACTTTTTTGGATTAAAGTCCAAAATTGGTCACGTATATTTGCTCAACCTTTTTTTTTTATTCTGCATATAAGGTGTGTTAAACTTTTGGTTGAAACAATATATTTTGGTACTTCCTCCGTCCCACCCACTTTCTATAATTGAAAATAAATTTTCATTTCTCTCTTCATTAAAATATTCTCAAGTAACTTTTTATCTCTACTTACTACAGCTAACAACTGTTCCTAAAATCTCGTGCCACTCAAGAATGTTGACATATTGAGTGGGACAGAGGTAGTTCATGATTAAAAGTTTTGTAAAAAATTAACGGCCAACCACATGCAAAACTGACAGTCGATAAAGTAAGAGTTCTGATGATAGGTGAAGAAATTTGCCAGAGACAATGTGGATCTTCTGCTTTGCGATTAGCATTGAGTAGGGAACATAGATGCAAATCTAAGGGAAAGCAAAACCGTGGAAAATCAAAGTCTAGAGGAAGAAGCCAATCCAAAGGATTGGGATCAAGTTCAATACTCCCCCGTCCCACATGAATATGCATTTTCTAAATTTGAAAACTTTTTCCCTCTGATGAGATCAGAGGTGAGATCAGAGGAGACAAATTCTCCAGTAACAATAATTTAATTACTTTTTATTTCAACTTCTCTCTTAAATTACCAACTGTGCCATAAAACTCGTGTCCATCTCAAAGTGTACATATTTGTGGGACGGAGCGAGTACTAGAATTGTGATAAGTTTGGGAGCTTGTAAAATTAGTGTGAAGCACCCAAAAAATATAAGAATAATGATAAAAAAAAAAGGATAAGAACACAACAAACGCCACGATGTCTAATAATGATGGAAAGGTTAATGGGATATTAACTAGGGATTAACACTTATAACAGAAATTATGAATAAAGAGAGCTGGAGAGATGAGATTGGCGTGAATAAGCATCTGTTTCTAGGGAGAGAAATCGGTTAATGATAAATATTTTATTTAATTCATTCTTTTTAAAAGTCGTGCCGAATTGAAATGAGACTTTTAGAATATATTAATTTTTAAAACTCGTGCCGAATTCAAATGGAAGAAGATTATTTAGGATATGTCAAGTTGCAGATGGAGGATGAGAGCTCACCATTTAATTTGTTTGAAGCGAGATCCAAGTTGTACAAATTTGATAGATGTCCAATGATGGATGGTATTGGACCTATAAACCATTTATTTTAAAGATAAGAAGCATAAAAATCAAATTTCTTTACATCTAAAATTGCACATGCAAATCATGTTGTGAACTAACGTATTGTAGATAAAAGCACCATTTAATTTGTTGGGACATAACCATAACTCATAAGTAGAGATTCTGGATGGTACAAGTTGGTACGAGATGTTGGGAAAAGTTATTCTAAAGATAATTTTAGATAGAGAATTATATAAATCAATTTTATTAATTACAAGTGGAGTGTTGAAAGATACCAAACCTCACAAGAATCAAGTTAGTATCTTATGTGATCATTCAAAACAGAATAAGATGTATTCATGTAGGAAATTACTATAACAAAATGTACATAATTTATTAGGTAAATATTGAGAGATTTATAAAATGTCACTGCATACTAGTAAGATTACTAAAAGAGATGTCAAGTTACAAATGAAGATGAGAGCTCAACACTTAATTTGTTGGAAGAAAGATATAAGCCCATTAGATTTGATAGATTTCCAATGATGGATGGTATTGGACCTTCAAAAAATTTAATTCAAGATAAATATATATATAAATAAAAATTCTTTTTAAACTGTGGTTATGATCATTGCAAATTGCCATTATTAAAAATAAGAAATTTACTGTATTGAGAAACGACTCAACTATTATGGAACGAGGGAATACCACTGAAAGAATTATTCTTCAAAAATAAGCTAGTAAGGCTTTTCATGTTGCCAACTTCTTGTGGGATTGCCACTAAGTTTGTTAGAGCCCAAATCCATCACCTCCAATTTATCAAAACCACAAATCTCTTTGGGAATAGTACCTGTAGAATTAATTTCAATTGGAACGTGTAGTGATCATAACATTAAATTTGCAAACGATATGATTATATAGATTAAAATAATAAAAATTGTTCTAGAAATGGCATAATATTTTAGGTATTGTGAAATTTATGACATAATATTTTAGGTATTGTGAAATTTATGACATAATATTTCTTTCAAGTTGCACATGAGATGGGAGCTCACCATTTAATTTGTTGGAAGAGAGATCCAATTGCTCCAAATTTGATAGATTCCCAATGGTGGATGGTATTGGACCTTCAAACAATTTATTTCAAAGATAAATAAAGATATTTCAAAGAATGAAGAATATTAGTTGATAATCAAGAATAAGCTGAAAATTAGTTACATTTTCAGTATAGATATAAGCTCCTATACCTCTTAGATTGTTGCCAGAAAGCCATAATTCTTTAAGGTGTGTGATGTTCCCAATTTGTGTAGGCACATACCCACCAAAGTTGTTCAATCCCAAGCCAAGAGCCTCAAGTTGTGAACATTCACGCAAACTCATTGGTATCTCTCCCTCCAAGGGGAGTGTTATATTGCTAACGCATAACTTAATTGCTAACTACAACTAAATAATAGCCATTAGATATTCAAATTTAGGGCTTAGATCATTAATCCCTAAATATCAATACGATCAACGAAAAACGTCAATAAGGCAGGATTAATTCCAAAAAATATCAATAGGGGTATTAATGTCAATTAACCACATGTTTATTTATAACTAACTTTTAAAAGAAATCCCAAAACTTTAAATTCATACAACATATATCAAATTAAAGATAATTTGATAAGGATTCCAACGATATCATACATGGATATGCTCCGACGTCAAAATTTGAAAAAGATTTTGAAAATTTTTAGATTTTTTCGTACAAGCAGAAATGTCAACATACTATATAAAATATGTAAATATAATACATGTAGAATGTCAATATAAGCAATGAGTTAACATTCTTAAAGCATTGTGTTGACATTCTCAAAGCATTGGGTTGATATTTTTGGAACACTATATTGACATTTTCATCCAAAACCCTAATTTGGAGTTTTTTATTATCTTTTTCGATTTAATTAATAAAAACAAAAATTACACTTGGAAAATTGTAGACCACACGTTTTCTAAAATCCTATGGCCTTAAATTAGTTGTAGTTAGCAATTAAATGATGAGTTAGCAATTGATCACTCCCCCTCCCTCCAATGTGTTATTGTATAACAAAAGATCTTTTAGTCTTGAAAGGTTGCAAATGTCCTTTGGTAGGGGACCATGTAAATAGTTGGAGCCTAAATATAGAGAAACAAGAAAAGAAAGATTTCTGATTTCTGGGGGGATGCTACCTACAAGTCACACATTGAACAATAAATGTGAATCACTAGTAACTCTTCTCCATGTATAAATTAACAAGTAGCTATTAGATTGTATGATATGTAATAAATCGTACCACTTAAAGAGTTATCTGTAATCGATAACATAATAAGAGCTCCCATGTTGCCAACTTATTTGGGAATGGTACCTAGAGGATAACGAAGTGATGTGAGAATCAATTTCCGCAGTTAATTGATAGTCAAGAATAAGCTGAAAATAGATATAATTAAGATGCTACCTCTTAGATTGTTCCGATTAAGGTACAATTCCTTAAGGTGTGTGGTGTTCCCAATTTGTGAAGGCACATGTCCACCAAAGTTGCTGAATGCCAAGATAAGAATCTCAAGTTGTGGACATTCACCCAAACTCACTGGTATCTCTCCCTCCAATTTGTTCTCAAAAAGTAAAAGTTCTTTAAGTCTTGGAAGGTTGTTATATCTGCAAATGTCCTTTGGTAGGGGACCATGAAGAGAGTTCCGACTCAAATCCAGAGAAACAAGAAAAGAAAGGTTTCCGAATTCTGATGGTATGCTACCTACGAGTCCCAGAAATGAGAGATCTAAATGAGTCACCCTATTATGAGGTGAATCACAAGTAACTCCTCTCCATGTACAAACAGAGGTTCCGGCAGTCCAATTGTTTTTCAAAACATTGTTAGGATCTAAAGTGATGAGGGATTTAAATGCAAGAAGTGCAGACTCATCAGGATGGATTTGATGAGTAGCAGCAAGGCTAAGACGAAAGAGCAGTAGGGAAAGTATGAAAAATGGGGAATTAACTCTCTCCATATTGCAAATGCACACTGCTAGCTAAATGCTAATTGAAGTGATGTGTTCAAACAACAAGCCTAGAATATTATACCCTTTTATTCAAAACTAAAATAAGTACCGTTCCATAGTAGTGGAGGCATTTCTTTTCGGTATGGAGATTAAGAAAAAGTTGTGTTAGGTGAGTTAAGTAAATGAAGAATAAAGTAGGAAATGAAAAAGGTAAAGAGATGCAGAGAGAATAAAGTAAGAGAGAGTAAAGTAGGTTGGAAGAAATGTGTTGACTTTTACCAAAAAAGGAAATGACTCTATGATGAGTCTCGTTCTAGGCCTTGGTTACTGGTCAGTATAACGTGCTTTATTTGATAATATGTGCAAAATAGTTGCTAAAGTGTGCAGGTTGAGGTACTAAATCAGGAGGAAAGGACCAGAACGAATTGGCGTGAAAAAGCAGCAAAAAGTGTGCAACTGGCCAGTATGAGTAGAAAAAGTGCAAACTGACAATTATGGGCAGAAAAGGTGCAAACTGGCCAGGATGGATGCTACGGAACTGGACACGAGAAGGAATCACTTTTGACTTTTGACTTACCACTTGACACTTACAACTTATTTTTTGGGAGAATAGCTCCATTAGCTCTAAGTTCCACTCCCTAAATCCAGCAGTCTGCCATGAAGATTCCGGCCTCCAACCGACAGGGAGTCATCATGCCTGAATCATTCCAGCCGCCGCAGTCCAGTTCCAGTTTCAGAAGAAGCCATCAGCCATTTACATGCTTTCTTTTAATGTTTTCTTAGTTTAAGAACTTGTTTTACTTGCATTTATCTCGGATTTCAGTAGTTATATCTGTTTGAAGCATCTTTTGGTTTGAACGTTTGAATGAAGTTAAGTTTTTATGGTTTTATTTGAGTTACAGCTTTATTATTGCTTTAAGTCTCTCTAGTTAGCTTGATCTGATAGTTTTATGTTGATTTCTGTTGTTTAAGTGCTTGAATCTGCCTAGCTTTGTTAGATCTAGTTTTTCCTTAATGTTTACAAGTTTTAATATGGTTAAGTTTCTAAAAAATGCATGGAATTCATTTTTGCTTGTTACTGTCACTCTGTCATGTTGATCAGTATGCGTAAATCTCAGTTTTTCTTGCATTCGTTCTTGATTTCAAGTTAAATATTGCATTTACGAATTTTTTAGCTTGATCATTCATTAATGAAGTTTGTTAGATCTAGTTAGTTTAGCTTGGTGAATAAGAAAATGTCACAATCAAAGATATGTTGCTTTAGTTACTTTTTTTTCTTTTGAACTTGCACTTTTTTCAGCTTTTCTGCAAACCCAGCAGCCAGTCTGCCAACATGTCCTTTGATTCCCTTTACCTTTTGTCTAGCCATTTTTAGTAAGTTTCGTCTAGTAGCTTCTCATATGCATAACTAGGTGTCCAACTTTCACATTCACGTACACATCCAGTAGCATTAAGCATTTGGTTACGTACTGGTCAGTATAGGTAGAGTCTCATTTTAATTTTACGCCTAGGTAGAACTCAACCCCAAAATCGTGGTAGCTAACCAATCCTTCCAAAATGTCTTTGCAATTGCACTTCGCCTACATCCATCTCTGTGGGATCGACCCTTACTCCACTATATTAGCCAGTAGAAGTGGGTTGAGGTATTTTTGTTGACAAGAGGTTTTAGACACAGACCCAACGACACAGCTAGGTCTAGCTACCCTCCTGGCCAGTTGACACGCACACATAAGAGTCGCCGCCCCTAATTAAAAACCTCGTCCGTCAAATGGCTTCTTTTCCGGAGATGGATGGCGTATCATGTGCTTTTGTTAAGAATTTTGGGGTAAATATTGTAAATAAACTTTTCTTTTTATTTTTTGTGTTCCGCAGTTTAAAGACACCGAGTCTAACTGGCTAAGGGGAGAAGGGGTAGATCCAGTCACCACTCATTCAGGATTAGCCACTGCCTTGCATGTTGACTTGGATGCCAGCACTGAGGAAGATTGCTGCACAACCATCAAGAGTAAATCAGAATCAATATTCGCAGCTGAAGAGGAAAATGCTGCCAAGATGGCTGAGGGTCCGGACCTCGCATCTGAGGCCATAGAAAGTGAAAGCACAGTGAACCCAACTATAAAACCTAGAAGAAAAAACCGCCAAGCCAGTAGAAAAGGCGGAAACCAAGAAAGTGATAGAAACCGAACCACAAGTCCCTACTGCCCAGTCTAAGGCAGAGTTGTCAACCGTGATAAAGCCAATAGTTGTGAAGAGAAAGTTGGTGCTAAGGGATGAGCCGAAGGAGAAGCAGAGGCCGATGCGTGTATCACAAAGATACCTCAGGCGTGGGATGGCAAAGAAGACAGGGGCAACCACTGCATCTAAGGCAATGGAGATTTCGAGCGATAAAGATCAGGAGGATCCTACAAAACCTGGGGAGAATCCCGACTTGACTACTGCCCAGAAGGAAAGCCACCCAATTACAGAATCAGAATCGCCTACCGCTACTGGCCTGGAAGAAGGGACTCCTACAAAACCTGGGGAGAACCTGACTGAAGGGCCAGAAGAGGAGGTGGTCGTTGAAGCCCGGGAGAGCAAGCCTACTGCCCAAGAAGAGACACCCGCACCAGAAACTGACGTACAAGAAAAGCATGACAAAGAGGGAAGATACAACCAAGAAAGAAAGAGGAAAGGCAAGGGGGCAGCAAAGCAAAAGAAGGAGACCAAGAATCTCAGGGTGGTCTTAACGGCCATTATCATCAAGAAGCTGGGACAACTGCCCAAACTGATCAGGATCAAGGACCCCTCTAACCATCGTTTACGGCCTATGGAAAAGAGGAAAATCATGGGGACTTTCAAGAATCATAAGAAAAAGAGAATGACACCTCCGATGATGTACTACCTGAAATACCCAGCACAGCAGCTGCACAATGCACCACCTCGAAGAGGAGCCGAAGGAAGCAATGACACACTCCCACACTGACCAGTTAGCTTTTCTTTTAGATTTTCGTAATTTTTAGTTTCTTTTCTATGTGTGTCAGTTTTATGTTTATGTGTTAATATGTTTGTGATAGCATGCGTATACCCCTTTTCATAACACTTAGCCTATTTCTAGTCTAAGTGTGAGAAGGCTGGGGTTTACACCACATATGTGTTTAGGTTGTTTAGAAATTTCCATTCTGTTATGCGATTTTGTTTGGTAAGTATTATATCTTCTCCCACTTAGCCTATTGCATAGTCTAAGTGTGAGAATTTTTTGATATATAATATGTTTTTGCATGTTTTATTTCGTGTGAGCATTATTTATGTACTTAATGTTGTTCTCCCACTTAGCCTATTGCATAGTCTAAGTGTGAGAAGTTTTGTGGACGTAGTATGTTTTGCATATCTAGTTTTTTGTTCTACATTGTCTATGTGTTCTCTATGTTCGTTACTCTTCTCCCATTTAGCCTATTGCATAGTCTAAGTGTGAGAAGTTTCATATATATTATGTTTTCCATGTGTTATATGTTTTTATGTGTTTTTTGTATCCTATGTGTTTGATACTAGCCATCCTGTTTTCCACTTCACTGAGCTACTTGAGGGCAAGAAAGGATGAAGTGGGAGGGGGGAACCTAATGGCCAGTATAACTGTATATATGTGTTGTCGCGTGTTGAGTCAGTTCCTAGTAAGTCAGTTTAGGTTACGTTTTTTTTTAGGATATGTGTTGAATGAATGGGCTTAAAACTCAACTGTTTCAAACTGACGGTGAGGGGAATTGATGGAAATAAAGCATGCTAAACAATGGAAACCACCCCTCCCAATAGATCCTAGTCAGTATAGATGATGCGAGTATGAGAGAAAAGCCCAAACTTAAGGCCAGATACGAAAGCCCTCTTAAATGGTGAATTAGAAGCCTCTATGTTCGTTACTCTTCTCCCATTTAGCCTATTGCATAGTCTAAGTGTGAGAAGTTTCATATATATTATGTTTTCCATGTGTTATATGTTTTTATGTGTTTTTTGTATCCTATGTGTTTGATACTAGTCATCCTGTTTTCCACTTCACTGAGCTACTTGAGGGCAAGAAAGGATGAAGTGGGAGGGGGGAACCTAATGGCCAGTATAACTGTATATATGTGTTGTCGCGTGTTGAGTCAGTTCCTAGTAAGTCAGTTTAGGTTACGTTTTTTTTTAGGATATGTGTTGAATGAATGGGCTTAAAACTCAACTGTTTCAAACTGACGGTGAGGGGAATTGATGGAAATAAAGCATGCTAAACAATGGAAACCACCCCTCCCAATAGATCCTAGTCAGTATAGATGATGCGAGTATGAGAGAAAAGCCCAAACTTAAGGCCAGATACGAAAGCCCTCTTAAATGGTGAATTAGAAGCCTAAAGTGGAACTACTTTCCGCTAAACATATAAAAAAAGAAGAGTGGCTGCCACATAATGTCCAGGTTGAAGTGACCGCGTGTAGCAAAATCCTAAGGGCAATAGGAAAACCCCCAGAAAAAAAATAAAAAATAAAAAATCTTCCCTTAGAACCCTTTTTTCTAGCCTCTCTCCTTTAAACCTCGATATAACCTACTAGCCACTAGGACTGTGTGTATGAGAGGCATGACAAAGAGCTACTGATCAAGAATAAGGGAAGAAAAACCAGCTGGTTAAAGGAGCAGAAAAAAATGAAGAACAGGAGGAAATACGTGGTCCCAAAAAAAAAGAAGGAATAAGGGTGGCAAAGCCACGAAAAAAAAAAAAGAAAAGAATGGAGAAAATGGTTTGGAAAATTACCTGGGCCACAAAGGAGTCTACTGACCAGTTGGAGTCCGAATCATGAAAAAAACGTCAAGCCGAACAATGAGAAATGCCAAGCGCCCAAGTACACACAGCTCCTCCGCATCAGAATAAAGTAGTGTAGTTTTTAACCTTAGAGCCTTAGGAACATCCACCCCAAACGTTACAAGCCCAAAGCCCCGTTACAAGCCAATAAAGACCCTTAGGAGCTGCACATGAGATCTAAGTCCGAAGCATATGTGGTTCAGCATTTTGAGGGAAACAGTCCTAACATCCCTGGTGAGGAATGAGTGACTGAGCGAATCTAGTGTTTAGCTGAGGGTTTAGGCAATCTTGACAAGCGGATGTACTGGCTAGGGAAGAAAAGGGGGGCGGTGGAAGTTCGAGGCTGCTTACAGCCGGATTGAACTCAAACTAGAAGGGAAGAATGGTTGAAAATATAGCCCGTGTAATGTGTTTATATGTTTTCTCTTTTATCAGTTTTGTTGTTTGTGTTTTCCATGAGTCAGTATGTGTTTTCAGAGTCTTTTGTGTTTTTAGAGAGTCTTAGGTCGGTCGGGAGATAACCAGGCTTGCGAACTCAACTCATTATTTTTATTTGGCTTGTTTCTCATACTTGAGGAAAAGTATGTGTTAAGTGTGAGCAGTTGATGTGTCTCGTTCTAGGCCTTGGTTACTGGTCAGTATAACGTGCTTTATTTGATAATATGTGCAAAATAGTTGTTAAAGTGTGCATGTTGAGGTACTAAATAAGGAGGAAAGGATCAAAAGGAATTGGCGTGAAAAAGCAGCAAAAAGTTTGCAACTGGCCAGTATGAGTAGAAAAAGTGCAAACTGGCAATTATAGGCAGAAAAGGTGCAAACTTGCTTGGAACAATCAACTACTAAAGAGGGGCAAAATTGTCATTTCACATGAAGAGGCAGCCCTAGAAATTAGGGCAAGCCACCCTATAAATAGGAGTTGAACATAAGGAGGAATCACTTTTGACTTTTAACTTTTGACTTATCTTTATCATCACTTTGAGAACACTTTTTGGGAGAATAGCTCCTTTAGCTCTAAGTTCCACTCTCTAAATCCAGCAGCCTGCCATGAAGATTCCGGCCTCCAGCCGGCAGGGAGTCATCATGCCTGAATCATTCCAGCCGCCGTAGTCCAATTCCAGTTTCAGAAGAAGCCATCAGCCATTTACATGCTTTCTTTTAATGCTTTCTTAGTTTAAGAACTTGTTTTACTTGCATTTGTCTCGGATTTCAGTAGTTAATCTGTTTAAAGCATCTTTTGGTTTGAATGTTTGAATGAAGTTAAGTTTTTATGGTTTTATTTGAGTTACAGCTTTATTATTTCTTTAAATCTCTTTAGTTAGCTAGATCTTATAGTTTTTTGGTGATTTTTGTTTTTTAAGTGCTTGAATATGCCTAGCTTAGTTAGATCTAGTATTTCAAAGGGGTAATTGCTTCTAAAATCACCAACTTTCCATGAATTCCGTTTTTTCCACGAACTTTAAAAAGTTCGTGTAATGCCATGAACTTTATTGTCGGTTTTTCAGTTTGATTCAAACTGTTCGCTTCCTATTAAGACAATGTCCAAATTCTTTTATCTTACTATCGTTATCTTTGTCTTTGAAATAGCTTCGTGTGGGTACCTTGTACGCCTCAATCAGAACTCGGATCAAGAAGTTATGGCCATTATGATAGTACAAGGTCGCACAAAGGTCGCAGCCTTCATCAAATGACCATAACTTCTTCATCCGAGTTCCGATTGAGGTGTACAAAGTACCCACGCGGAGCTATTTCAGAGACGAAGATAACGATAGTAAGATAAAAGAATTTGGACATTGTTTTAATAGGAAATGAACAGTATGAATCAGACTGGAAAACTTGACATGGGAAAATAGCAACTGACAATAAATTTCATGACATTACACGAACTTTTTAAAGTTCGTGGGAAAAACCGAAATTCATGGAAAGTTGGTGACTTTAAAAGCAGTTACCCCTATTTCAAAAGTGTTTACATGTTTTAATATGGTTAAGTTTCTCAAAAATGCATGGAATTCGTTTCTGCTTGTTTCTGTCACCCTGGCTGTTGACCAGTATGCGTAAATCTCAGTTTTTCTTGCTTTCGTTCTTGATTTCAAGTTAAATATTGCATTTACGAATTTTTGAGCTTGAGCATTCATCAATGGAGTTTGTTAGATCTGGTTAGTTTAGCTTGGTGAAGAAGAAAAATGTCACAATCAAAGATATGTTGCTTTTGTTACTTTTTGCTTTTGTACTTACATTTTTTTCAGCTTTTCTGTAAACCCAGCAGCCAGTCTGCTAGCATGTCCTTTGATTCCCTTTACCTTTTGTCTAGCCATTTTTAGTAACTTTCGTCTAGTAAACTAGGTGTCCAACTTTCACAATCACGTATACATCCAGTAGCATTAAGCATTTAGTTACCTACTGGTCAGTATAGGTAGAGTCTCATTTTAATTTTACGCCTAGGTAGAACTCAACCCTAAAAGCGTGGTAGCCAACCAACCCTTCTAAAATGTCTTTGCAATCGCACTTCGCCTACATCCATCTCTGTGGGATCGACTCTTACTCCACTATACTAGCTAGTAGAAGTGGGTTGAGGTATTTTTGTTGACAAGAGGTTTTAGGCATAGACCCAAATTCTTTAAAGTCACCAACTTTCCATGAATTTCGGTTTTTCCCACGAACTTTAAAAAGTTCGTGTAATGTCACGAAATTTATTGTCAGTTGCTATTTTCCCATGTCAAGTTTTCCAGTCTGATTCATACTGTTCGTTTCCTATTAAGACAATGTCCAAATTCTTTTATCTTACTATCGTTATCTTTGTCTTTGAAATTGCTTCGTGTGGGTACCTTGTACGCCTCAATCGGAACTCGGATCAAGAAGTTATGGCCATTATGATAGTACAAGGTCGCACAAAGGTCGCAGCCTTCATCAAATGACCATAACTTCTTCATCCGAGTTCCGATTGAGGCGTACAAAGTACCCACGCGGAGCTATTTCAGAGACGAAGATAACGATAGTAAGATAAAAGAATTTGGACATTGTCTTAATAGGAAACGAACAGTATGAATCAGACTGGAAAACTTGACATGGGAAAATAGCAACTGACAATAAATTTCGTGACATTACACGAACTTTTTAAAGTTCGTGGGAAAAACCGAAATTCATGGAAAGTTGGTGACTTTAAAAGCAGTTACCCCTATTTCAAAAGTGTTTACATGTTTTAAAATGGTTAAGTTTCTCAAAAATGCATGGAATTCGTTTCTGCTTGTTTCTGTCACCCTGGCTGTTGACCAGTATGCGTAAATCTCAGTTTTTCTTCCTTTTGTTCTTGATTTAAAGTTAAATATTGCATTTACGAATTTTTGAGCTTGAGCATTCATCAATGGAGTTTGTTAGATCTGGTTAGTTTAGCTTGGTGAAGAAGAAAATGTCACAATCAAAGATATGTTGCTTTTGTTACTTTTTGCTTTTGTACTTGCATTTTTTGCAGCTTTTCTGCAAACCCAGCAGCCAGTCTGCCAGCATGTCCTTTGATTCCCTTTACCTTTTTTCTAGCCATTTTTAGTAACTTTCGTCTAGTAGGTTCTCATATGCATAACTAGGTGTCCAACTTTCACAATCACGTATACATCCAGTAGCATTAAGCATTTAGTTACCTACTGGTCAGTATAGGTAGAGTCTCATTTTAATTATACGCCTAGGTAGAACTCAACCCCAAAAGCGTGGTAGCTAACCAACCCTTCTAAAATGTCTTTGCAATCGCACTTCGCCTACATCCATCTCTGTGGGATCGACTCTTACTCCACTATACTAGCTAGTAGAAGTGGGTTGAGGTATTTTTGTTGACAAGAGGTTTTAGGCATAGACCCAAATTCTTTAAAGTCACCAACTTTCCATGAATTTCGGTTTTTCCCACGAACTTTAAAAAGTTCGTGTAATGTCACGAAATTTATTGTCAGTTGCTATTTTCCCATGTCAAGTTTTCCAGTCTGATTCATACTGTTTGTTTCCTATTAAGACAATGTCCAAATTCTTTTATCTTACTATCGTTATCTTTGTCTTTGAAATTGCTTCGTGTGGGTACCTTGTACGCCTCAATCGGAACTCGGATCAAGAAGTTATGGCCATTATGATAGTACAAGGTCCCACAAAGGTCGCAGCCTTCATCAAATGACCATAACTTCTTCATCCGAGTTCCGATTGAGGCGTACAAAGTACCCACGCGGAGCTATTTCAGAGACGAAGATAACGATAGTAAGATAAAAGAATTTGGACATTGTCTTAATAGGAAACGAACAGTATGAATCAGACTGGAAAACTTGACATGGGAAAATAGCAACTGACAATAAATTTCGTGACATTACACGAACTTTTTAAAGTTCGTGGGAAAAACCGAAATTCATGGAAAGTTGGTGACTTTAAAAGCAGTTACCCCTATTTCAAAAGTGTTTACATGTTTTAATATGGTTAAGTTTCTCAAAAATGCATGGAATTCGTTTCTGCTTGTTTCTGTCACCCTGGCTGTTGACCAGTATGCGTAAATCTCAGTTTTTCTTCCTTTTGTTCTTGATTTCAAGTTAAATATTGCATTTACGAATTTTTGAGCTTGAGCATTCATCAATGGAGTTTGTTAGATCTGGTTAGTTTAGCTTGGTGAAGAAGAAAATGTCACAATCAAAGATATGTTGCTTTTGTTACCTTTTGCTTTTGTACTTGCATTTTTTGCAGCTTTTCTGCAAACCCAGCAGCCAGTCTGCCAGCATGTCCTTTGATTGCCTTTACCTTTTGTCTAGCCATTTTTAGTATCTTTCGTCTAGTAGGTTCTCATATGCATAACTAGGTGTCCAACTTCCACAATCACGTATACATCCAGTAGCATTAAGCATTTAGTTACCTACTGGTCAGTATAGGTAGAGTCTCATTTTAATTATACGCCTAGGTAGAACTCAACCCCAAAAGCGTGGTAGCTAACCAACCCTTCTAAAATGTCTTTGCAATCGCACTTCGCCTACATCCATCTCTGTGGGATCGACTCTTACTCCACTATACTAGCTAGTAGAAGTGGGTTGAGGTATTTTTGTTGACAAGAGGTTTTAGGCATAGACCCAAATTCTTTAAAGTCACCAACTTTCCATGAATTTCGGTTTTTCCCACGAACTTTAGAAAGTTCGTGTAACGTCACGAAATTTATTGTCAGTTGCTATTTTCCCATGTCAAGTTTTCCAGTCTGATTCATACTGTTCGTTTCCTATTAAGACAATGTCCAAATTCTTTTATCTTACTATCGTTATCTTTGTCTTTGAAATTGCTTCGTGTGGGTACCTTGTACGCCTCAATCGGAACTCGGATCAAGAAGTTATGGCCATTATGATAGTACAAGGTCGCACAAAGGTCGCAGCCTTCATCAAATGACCATAACTTCTTCATCCGAGTTCCGATTGAGGCGTACAAAGTACCCACGCGGAGCTATTTCAGAGACGAAGATAACGATAGTAAGATAAAAGAATTTGCACATTGTCTTAATAGGAAACGAACAGTATGAATCAGACTGGAAAACTTGACATGGGAAAATAGCAACTGACAATAAATTTCGTGACATTACACGAACTTTTTAAAGTTCGTGGGAAAAACCGAAATTCATGGAAAGTTGGTGACTTTAAAAGCAGTTACCCCTATTTCAAAAGTGTTTACATGTTTTAATATGGTTAAGTTTCTCAAAAATGCATGGAATTCGTTTCTGCTTGTTTCTGTCACCGTGGCTGTTGACCAGTATGCGTAAATCTCAGTTTTTCTTCCTTTTGTTCTTGATTTCAAGTTAAATATTGCATTTACGAATTTTTGAGCTTGAGCATTCATCAATGGAGTTTGTTAGATCTGGTTAGTTTAGCTTGGTGAAGAAGAAAATGTCACAATCAAAGATATGTTGCTTTTGTTACTTTTTGCTTTTGTACTTGCATTTTTTGCAGCTTTTCTGCAAACCCAGCAGCCAGTCTGCCAGCATGTCCTTTGATTGCCTTTACCTTTTGTCTAGCCATTTTTAGTAACTTTCGTCTAGTAGGTTCTCATATGCATAACTAGGTGTCCAACTTCCACAATCACGTATACATCCAGTAGCATTAAGCATTTAGTTACCTACTGGTCAGTATAGGTAGAGTCTCATTTTAATTATACGCCTAGGTAGAACTCAACCCCAAAAGCGTGGTAGCTAACCAACCCTTCTAAAATGTCTTTGCAATCGCACTTCGCCTACATCCATCTCTGTGGGATCGACTCTTACTCCACTATACTAGCTAGTAGAAGTGGGTTGAGGTATTTTTGTTGACAAGAGGTTTTAGGCATAGACCCAAATTCTTTAAAGTCACCAACTTTCCATGAATTTCGGTTTTTCCCACGAACTTTAGAAAGTTCGTGTAATGTCACGAAATTTATTGTCAGTTGCTATTTTCCCATGTCAAGTTTTCCAGTCTGATTCATACTGTTCGTTTCCTATTAAGACAATGTCCAAATTCTTTTATCTTACTATCGTTATCTTTGTCTTTGAAATTGCTTCGTGTGGGTACCTTGTACGCCTCAATCGGAACTCGGATCAAGAAGTTATGGCCATTATGATAGTACAAGGTCGCACAAAGGTCGCAGCCTTCATCAAATGACCATAACTTCTTCATCCGAGTTCCGATTGAGGCGTACAAAGTACCCAGAGACGAAGATAACGTTAGTAAGATAAAAGAATTTGGACATTGTCTTAATAGGAAACGAACAGTATGAATCAGATTGGAAAACTTGACATGGGAAAATAGCAACTGACAATAAATTTCGTGACATTACACGAACTTTTTAAAGTTCGTGGGAAAAACCGAAATTCATGGAAAGTTGGTGACTTTAAAAGCAGTTACCCCTATTTCAAAAGTGTTTACATGTTTTAATATGGTTAAGTTTCTCAAAAATGCATGGAATTCGTTTCTGCTTGTTTCTGTCACCGTGGCTGTTGACCAGTATGCGTAAATCTCAGTTTTTCTTCCTTTTGTTCTTGATTTCAAGTTAAATATTGCATTTACGAATTTTTGAGCTTGAGCATTCATCAATGGAGTTTGTTAGATCTGGTTAGTTTAGCTTGGTGAAGAAGAAAATGTCACAATCAAAGATATGTTGCTTTTGTTACTTTTTGCTTTTGTACTTGCATTTTTTGCAGCTTTTCTGCAAACCCAGCAGCCAGTCTGCCAGCATGTCCTTTGATTGCCTTTACCTTTTGTCTAGCCATTTTTAGTAACTTTCGTCTAGTAGGTTCTCATATGCATAACTAGGTGTCCAACTTCCACAATCACGTATACATCCAGTAGCATTAAGCATTTAGTTACCTACTGGTCAGTATAGGTAGAGTCTCATTTTAATTATACGCCTAGGTAGAACTCAACCCCAAAAGCGTGGTAGCTAACCAACCCTTCTAAAATGTCTTTGCAATCGCACTTCGCCTACATCCATCTCTGTGGGATCGACTCTTACTCCACTATACTAGCTAGTAGAAGTGGGTTGAGGTATTTTTGTTGACAAGAGGTTTTAGGCATAGACCCAAATTCTTTAAAGTCACCAACTTTCCATGAATTTCGGTTTTTCCCACGAACTTTAGAAAGTTCGTGTAATGTCACGAAATTTATTGTCAGTTGCTATTTTCCCATGTCAAGTTTTCCAGTCTGATTCATACTGTTCGTTTCCTATTAAGACAATGTCCAAATTCTTTTATCTTACTATCGTTATCTTTGTCTTTGAAATTGCTTCGTGTGGGTACCTTGTACGCCTCAATCGGAACTCGGATCAAGAAGTTATGGCCATTATGATAGTACAAGGCCGCACAAAGGTCGCAGCCTTCATCAAATGACCATAACTTCTTCATCCGAGTTCCGATTGAGGCGTACAAAGTACCCAGAGACGAAGATAACGTTAGTAAGATAAAAGAATTTGGACATTGTCTTAATAGGAAACGAACAGTATGAATCAGATTGGAAAACTTGACATGGGAAAATAGCAACTGACAATAAATTTCGTGACATTACACGAACTTTTTAAAGTTCGTGGGAAAAACCGAAATTCATGGAAAGTTGGTGACTTTAAAAGCAGTTACCCCTATTTCAAAAGTGTTTACATGTTTTAATTTGGTTAAGTTTCTCAAAAATGCATGGAATTCGTTTCTGCTTGTTTCTGTCACCCTGGCTGTTGACCAGTATGCGTAAATCTCAGTTTTTCTTCCTTTTGTTCTTGATTTCAAGTTAAATATTGCATTTACGAATTTTTGAGCTTAAGCATTCATCAATGGAGTTTGTTAGATCTGGTTAGTTTAGCTTGGTGAAGAAGAAAATGTCACAATCAAAGATATGTTGCTTTTGTTACCTTTTGCTTTTGTACTTGCATTTTTTGCAGCTTTTCTGCAAACCCAGCAGACAGTCTGCCAGCATGTCCTTTGATTGCCTTTACCTTTTGTCTAGCCATTTTTAGTAACTTTCGTCTAGTAGGTTCTCATATGCATAACTAGGTGTCCAACTTTCACATTCACGTATACATCCAGTAGCATTAAGCATTTAGTTACCTACTGGTCAGTATAGGTAGAGTCTCATTTTAATTTTACGCCTAGGTAGAACTCAACCCCAAAAGCGTGGTTGCTAACCAACCCTTCTAAAATGTCTTTGCAATCGCACTTCGCCTACATCCATCTCTGTGGGATCGACCCTTACTCCACTATACTAGCTAGTAGAAGTGGGTTGAGGTATTTTTGTTGACAAGAGGTTTTAGGCACAGACCCAACGACACAGCTAGGTCTAGGTACCCTCCTGGCCAGTTGACACGCACACACAAGAGTCGCCGCCCCTAATTAAAAACCTCGTCCGTCACTCTACTACTATGGAACGTACCAAAATGGCAAAATGACTCTACTACTATGGAACGGAGGGAATAATATATTCCAAGTCAGGTCCCACTGGAAAAATGAGTGAAGCTTCTGCAAACTAATTTATATGTATTTATGGAAAACAAATAATAAATAAAATAAATTAAATTAAATATAACAATACAGATATATTTCACAAGGTGTAGAATACACAATGAAGCTAAAACATATAACCACATATTTTCCTGTCCCATTAATGGAAAATGCAAAATGAAGCTAAATAAAAAAAAAAAGCCACGCATATTCTTGTCCTATATACGCAAATTAAGTGACAAAGACTATTCGAAAGGTGTCAATTGCATAATTAAGCAAAATTAAATAAAGCCATATATTTTTTTTTGTCCCATTAATGGAAAATGCATAATGAAGGTAACTAAATAAGGCCACATATTTTCTGGTCTCGATCGTTAATGGAAAATCAAAGAAGCTCTTCAAATGTACTCCAAACAAGTCATTGCTTGTGTTCGAATCGTCAATTGCAACAGTAGTTTGATATTGTCCATTTTGGGTCAAGCTCGCTCGAATTTATTTTTGGGTCACTAAGCATTAAACTAATTGGGGTTGGACAAGAATTATGTACACCTTCCAACTTTCTTTAAACACCCGATATGGGAATTTTGTGCTCAACCGTTTGTGTCACTACAATATAAGTTTCAAATGAATTTCGTAATTCTGGAAATTAATTAACTAAATTTAAACACAACTTCTAATGCTAATTATATAAACGTGGGAACTGAGAATGATATGTAAGTATAAATTACACAACAAAGTACATCCATGAATATGAATTTCACCAACATTTGGATTAAAATTGGCACTACTTATTTTAAAATTTCCTATACACGTACGTGTAATTTGTACTAATGCATTTATCACTCTTACCGAATCATTTAACTAGTGGCTAGAGGTCTTCGGTTTGAATCTCATCAATCTGTGAATTATATTTTTAATTTATTGGAAGACCAAATATATTAGGGAATAGTATGTGAAGAATAATACCCTAAATACTAATAATAGAAATTCATATAGAGAAACTGGGCTGAGAATTACATTGGTGAAGCCCATCTTGGATTTGAATATTGGGCTGAGATTACAATGGTGATGCCCATCTTGGGGTCTTAATATTGAGCTTGTACTTTTGGGCCTCTGCCTAATGGAATTATGTTAGTGAATGTTCTTTAATACTTAGCAATTTTTAGATATCGTTTAGATTTTATAAATATTATGATCTAAAACCTAGTTTATAATTTTATCCTACTCCTTGGTGTTTTATAGTTTGAATTTTTTTAAAAATAGTACACAATAACTTAGAAAAAAAAAGTTATATTGTGGGCGTTTTTGAAATTTGAAAATGGAATGCTAATATATTTTAAATTTTCCAAAGTTTTTACTCATCAATTTTCCTGCAGGACAAATTTTATTTTTCAAAATAAAAAAAATATAATAGCTTAATAATTCATGGACTAATTATAGATATCAAACACAACTACAGAAGTAGCAAATGAAAAGGTAAAAAGAAAACGGAAACAACCTCAAACAGAAGCAATAGTTCCAAATCAAACACAAAGATGATACGAGCATAGCCTACAAATATCTCCATATCTTTATTAATTAGTTAATTAGTGATTTGCCATATCTTTCCATATAATTAGGACATATATTTCTTGCTCGTTAAGTTAGTATTATTATTATAAATAGGACTATTGTTATTCTCTTCCGTCAATCAATGAAATAATCGTTTATTGCCTTTATTGTTTTCTTTATCGTTTTTCTGCAAATCCTAGTTGTCGACGAGATTTCGCCTCTCGGGACTTCTAATCTATCTTCCGGCATCGCGTTAAGGAGATTATCCTTAACAAATTGGTGCTTTCATCCTCGAACTCATGGCCGAAGTCAATCTTCGTTCATGGTCGGAGATATCGCAAGCATCCGTAGGCTTGCAATTGAATGCAACAACAGCAACGTTGGAGCATATTCTCGCTAGGTTCGCCCGACTCGAGACTCGATTGATTGAGCATGAGCGTTGGGTAGCAGCAACGCTCCCTCAGTTGCTACCCGAACCTGATCCACCTGACCGACCCCGGCTGTACGCCGCCACACAGCCGCCTCACCAGCCCTACCAGCCACCGTTGCCTCCATATCATCTTGACGGTTACCCGCCGCACAACCGCCCTTGGTCCACAACCATATCCAACCTGGGATTCCCTCACGCTGCACCGAAACCCTTGGAGCATGCCTCACGCTGTTGAGGTTTCAACCAATTCAACACCACCAACGCCCCTTGTGCCGATGTCGGAGTCATACCACTATTATCCCTCGCCTGCTGCAGCTGTTGTCCGACAACCACCACAGTCCGTGAGCCTTCTTCTTGGTTCAATATGCCACAACATCAGGTCCTAGACTCAACCCCGACATATATAGCCTCGGTGATTTCCCCGACAGAGCCAACTCAAAGCCCCACCTGCCACGGACAGCCCATTGCTGTGTTGCAGCCGCTGCTCAGTCCACTGAGTCACTGCCATTCAGCAGCGACGCTGCCCACTGCAGCCCCGCCGCCACCTCTTCCGCGTTACATTGTTATGGGAAAGCCCTATGGAGATCAGTTTCCTGTAAATGGATCGCTCGAAATAAACGCCGATGATAGTCAAAGTAACGTGGCTGATTCTGATGGAATCCAGATTGAGCCAACTATTTCGAATGAGGAAAATTCATATTCGCTATCTGAAAATGATGGAAAAGTTCATACAATACAAACATGGACCAATCTTGCTGCTAAGACGCCACTTCATTCCTTTGATGAGACTAGACCTGGAAAAGGAGTGCCCGAAGAAGACTCCAAGGAAAAGTTCTACGATGAGGAGAAGGATCTTGCTAAAGATCTTCAGGAGCAGGTCGTATGGTTCAAGGTTGAGCAGTATATGCTGATTGAAGAAAAACGGTCAGCTGAGCTCAGGGCAGAAGAGCTCGAAATAGCACCGATGCATCAAGAGTTGTATGGGATCGTGAGCACCATAGTTGAAATGCACGAACAAGAGAAAGCCAGTTCTCATATCCAACACGGTCTTTCCACGGTGATCTTTTATGGGAATAATGAAGGGAGTCGTTCAACTAATCGGTGTGTGTTTGATCCCGGAGGAGTTAGCTCGGCAAAGTTTTTGTTCGCGACTTGTGTTCCCACCTTGAGGATAAGGTGGATTTTAACCGCAGGGGAGTTGATACGAGCATAGCCTACAAATATCTCCATATCTTTATTAATTAGTTAATTAGTGATTTGCCATATCTTTCGTTATTCTCTTCCGTCAATCAATGAAATAATCGTTTATCGCCTTTATTGTTTTCTTTATCGTTTTTCTGCAAATCCTAGTTGTCGACGAGATTTCGCCTCTCGGGACTTCTAATCTATCTTCCGGCATCGCGTTAAGGAGATTATCTGTAACAGCCCGGCATTTCTTGGATATAATAAATACGGTGACTGTTAACTAGGAGAACTTAAGGCGACAAAAGTGTAGACTAGGGTTTCATTTAAAGAGATTCGACCAAACATTTAATGAAGTATCAAGGAAAAAGTCAACGGCTAACTCACGAGAATCAAGATTTAAAAGATATAATAGACTAAGCTCAGAAATCAAAGGTTTAGCATAACTCCAACAAAACGCAATATTTCCCAACATTCCAAACAAGGAAATAGATTCGAAACAACCAAGATAATAAGTTTTAATATTCAGCGGAAGCATTTCAAGAGAAAGCGGAGCCATGTATGAAGACACGACTACACTCAAAAACCCAACCATCCATATTATTCGATTTAATCTTCTCAACACCACCGACCGCCCATCGCCGCTCAACCTGCACATAGGAAAAACACATGCAGGGCTGAGTATTTTAAACATACTCAGTGGACTCATGCCAAAACATTTTATAGTTATGCCACCCTGACCATAGTGAACTCGAGGTTTTGCATTTATATAAAGATAAGCATCGGGTATCACAAAATATTTCATGGACTGGCCAGTCAAACAATACCTCCCATTTTCTCATCAATTATCATTTCATATGGTGCGACGAAGTGTGGCCACACTTTCACCCACGAGATCGGCCGACTAGCAAGGACGGCTCCCGATCCCCAGTGTACACTAGCCTGAGAGGGTTTGCGGCCCTACTCAGATCCGAATTCGTTTATATAGCCACTGTAGCCTAATGGAGCGTACTCACAATCTAGGCATCAGGCACACACAATATCCAAAATAATTCATAGGCATGGCATAACAGTTTAATCCACCCTTATTTCTCCAACATCATAAATTTGCATATAGAAGAGTTTAAGAATAAAGCCCACCTCGATTTCCTTCGAGTTCAACAAAAACGCACTTCTTCTTGATATCACCCCGGAAACGCGGACTATCACCTTTAGTTCATATATTTCAAATAAGTCTCAAATCATGGATTAAAATTATTCATGATCTCATGTTTCCCTTTTCCCTTCGATTATTTTCAAAATCAACAATCAAAATCAAAGTACGATTATCATATCGTTTTTATTCACACAACAATTCCAGATTTATCATCAATTCGTGTCACGCATGAGTGCTTTTCTACACACAACACACGCACACACACCACACACATGTGCACGCCTACCGAGGCATGCACATACACACACACTCTCGGCCACACACACACACACACGTGCATCCAAGTTCACCGATTAATTTCCCCCTTCACTCGATCTAAATGCATGTGGACTCAAGAATACCGATTAATCGGTAGAGGAAGAAAAGATTAAAAATAGAAGTACCTTTTCTTGCAAAAACAAACGGTAGAAACAAGTAAAATCTTGATTCTTCAATGAATTCTTGAATTGCAGCTTCAATTCTTCTCCAAAAGATGAAGAATTAATGGAGAAGGTAGAAGAAAAATTTGAGAGAGTGGGGAGAGAAAGAGAGAACGAAAATTGGGAGTGGGGGGCGTGATTTATGATGTGCTAGGGTTAGGTTCTCACTCTTATTTATAGAGTGCAAGATATAATCCAATAATTAAATAAATAAAGATTTGGGAGAGATTTGTTGGGGAAGTGGCGTTAATTTGGTTGAGGAAAAGTAGGGAATTCGAAATTTAGGCTATTTAATTAGCCTATGATTTAATTTGAATATTTCACGGAGTAGAATAAAATATCACGGAGCAAGAATAATAATAATAGTCCCCAATTTAAAAGGAAAAGTGGCGTCACTTTTAATTCCTTAGAAGGAATTTAATTTAAATCCTATTTTAATTAGGATATGGCAAGATCTTCTTAGATTTGACAAGATATGCTAGGATATTTGAATTTATTTATGGAAGAGAATAAACAAGGGATCAAATAATATAATAAAAATAATCCCTTCTCCCATATCACAAGGGATTTTCGAAAATCCCCCTAGAGACAAATATAGGGGCCGAAAATTTCATAAATAAATAGGAATAATCGGACTTTGGATTTAATTTGGATAATTATCCCAAGCAATAATTAAATCCAAGAAAAATAGGATTTCTTTCCAATAAATAGGAGAGGGTCGAAAATTCCACATACTTAAATAATGCTCCTATTAAATTCTCACTCATCCCTTAGGATAATAATTCACCACAAATATTATTTCTTCCCACATCAAAATATCCACATATTCGGATTTCACCTCCACTTCACATTTTCCAACGACTTTGATCATTCCACGGCCACGTCATATTTTTCCACCATGTTGACTATTCAATAGCCACGTCACATATTCAACAAGTTGACCATTCAACTCAATCTCAACTCAAAATCGCAATTAGGTCACATAGAATATTGCAATAAATCGTTTATCATTTAATTTCACGTATATCATAGCATTAAAACATTTAATGCAAAAATTTCCACATCACAAAAATTAGGGTTCGAAAAAGCGGGGCGTTACATTATTCTTAACAATAGATCACACGATTCTCTTTAGCTTTGAATCAAGTTCCCCTGTGTGTTGGTAAAGCTCGGTTGCGTTTTTTCTTCGTCTTATATTTATAACCAACTCCGAAAAAGAATTCCATTAACCATCTTGGCCTTCCGCTCCTTATAATCATGTAACCAGTTCCGATCCCAACTGCGAATCCACTTCCATATCCCATCACCACACTTCGCCAACCAAATCCATCTATGAATTCATATTCATCATCACCTTCTTCTTCTCCAGGCTGCATCGATTTCCCATTCTCGTCTTTGCATTTTCTCGTCAATGGAAGTCCACACACTCCCAAGTTTCCCACATATGAATCATTCTCAAATGTGGAGAACTGATTAGATCGCGGTATTTCTCCAACAAGATTATTCATGGAAAGGTTTAATTTCGCAAGAAATGTCAACCTTGTCAATTGACTTGGAATTTCTCCATCTAATTTGTTTGTTGACAAGTCCAACGATTCGAGTTCACCCATGTTTCCAAGAGATGAAGGTATATGTCCCGTGAGGATATTGTGGGACAAGTTCAAGTATTTGAGAATCTTAAGATTTCCTATGGAAGGTGGAATATTCCCAGTGAATCTATTGGAGGATAAGTCAATTGTTGTGAAGGTTTCCAATATTCTCTTAATTAACCGATCCTGCCCTTTCAAGCTGACCGTCATCTCCATGTAATTTCGAAACGCATCATCTTCAATTGCTACGGGCTCAATCATTGCTTTGAAGATGTTGAAATATCTTTGAGGTAGAGGACCCACAAATTCATTATGGGATACATCAAAAACATGCAACCTAGAAAATTGAAACTTGGTTCGTGAAGGAAAAGACATTTTACCACCAAACTTGTTAGACCTCAACACTAGCACTCGAAATTGGTGTAGGCCTTCCATCCAAAAGGGAAATTTATCTTGTATTCTATTATTTCCAATTTCAAGACCCCTTAGATTTCGGCAATTGATTAAGGATTTAGGTAATCGCCCATAGAATTTGTTATTACCTAAATTGATGGACATAATACTACAATTCTTAGAAAAGGTAGATGGTATGAGGCCACTAAATTGATTTTCGTTTAGGTGAAAGATGGTCAATGATGTGCCGAAGTTCCCGAAGCAATGTGGCATTCTTCCTTCCAAAGTATCATTCGAGAGAAGAAGAAATCCAAGGTTTGACAACTTGCGAATAGAGAATGGGAGTTCGCCATTTAATTTGTTGGAAGAGAGTTGTAAAAACACCAAATTTGAATGATTTCCGATTGTGGATGGAATTGGACCTTTAAACAATTTATTTGGGAGACCTCTCCTTTCAGTGCTTTACCCACACCAGTGTCATCTTATTTCAGTAAGGCTTAGAAATATGCGGACTAACATTGCAACTTTTCACGATGGATAGTCTAATTCCATCTAGGTCGTGAAATTCTTCTTTTTCTTTGTTTAGGTCTGACCGTGTTACCTTAAAGTGGACAACTTACACATTTAAACATGAAATAACATCCATTAAAAGTAAAACATAACAACATTATGATAAAAATAATCTGTTTTATTCCTTGGAAAATAAAATAAGAATTTTACAGTATTCAATCACTGAAAACGTGATTTCTAGTATACAAACTCTAACATTGTGAAGGTATGATAGATGCCAAGGATAATCTGACACGACATTGGGAAGGATAGGCTCCAAACATATTTAGACTTAGGTGTCACTTTGAAGGGTTTGGATCTGGAATTGAAAAGATTGTTAGATACGTTTACAATGATTGACGTATCTTCCAATAGATTTTCCAAGAATATTCCAGTTTCCATCGGCAATCTTAATTCTCTTATATAGTTGAATTTGTATAGTAATACTCTGACAAGCACGGATTTTGCATGTTTTTAAGTGCTAGATTTGACTCGTTGTAAATGTCAATAATGCAAATTATGTTCTTAAATTGCATATGTTATACATTTGGTATTTTTGATGTATTTGTTGATAAATGATAGAAAAATGTGCAAAACGGTCAAGGTGCAACAGCCTCTGTTCGAGCCCATTCTGCCAGCGAGTTTGAAGTCCAGTCAGTTCTAAATTCAAACCATTCTCTTCCTCTATGAAAGACCTTCGCGTGGATATCTTGCACGTCTCAATCGGAGTTCTGTGGAAAAAGTTATGACTATTCTAAGAACGTTGCGCAGTGCAATCAAAGCTGGCGGGAATTTAAGCGGAAATTCACAGAAGAAAATAAATTATTATATTGTGAAACCAAATCTCTCCTATTTCTTATAGGCACGAAAATCATTAAAGCTAAACCTTTTTCCACCCTATAAATACCTCTTAAACATAATTCATAATCTTGATCTCAGAGGCAAGAGAAGACTGGAGATTGAAGATTCAAAGCTAAACCTTTTTTCACCCTATACCACACATAATCATCCATCTTCAATTGGAGTGGAGCTCTGCAGATCCAGGCAAGATAAGACTAGAGATTGAAGATTCAACCTTGTGTTTTATCTATTTCTTTCAAGTCTCGTACTTTATTTGTAGTTTTTACTTGTCTATGAGTGGAACATCTTTTGTAGATTTTTTGGTGAAGAAAATTAATTGATTTTCCGTGTTAGCTCTTGCAGTTATTTGATTTATCCTTGTGCCTTGATTAGCTACCTTTTGAATACATGTTAGAGTTGATTAGAGTACTCGGGAGACGAAATAATTGACTTGGAAAAAGGATAATTCATATTTTAATTCAATAGAACTCGGGAGAGTTGAGGTTTCACGTGAGGTCATTGGTCTTACAATCTTTTAGGAGTTAGGTCTAAGAATTAGAAGGGGACTTCAATTATTACACCTAATCTATGGATTTCTCACCTTGGAAGGGGGTTTAATCTAGTTAAGTGACCGACTTAATAACTCTAGAGACCGTAATTCAAGGAAGCCAATTGTATTTTGAATCCTAAAATTCTACTTTCTTATGTCTGCTTTGTATCATATGTTTTTATGCTTTCTTTTATATGGTTATTTATTTTATGTCTAGTTTAATAAAATCAAACCAGAAATATTATGTCTCTAAATAGTACACGACGCTTAGTATATGGTAGTCAGTTGCAATCTTATTCCCTTGTGTTCGATATCCCGGTATTGACCTTTAGCTATACTAGATCAACCCTGTAAATTTGCAGGTATTTTTAGTACTAATAAATAGTGCATCATACTCTCACAGGAGAGATTCCTGTGTCTCTTGGGAATATAAGTATTCTTGAGTCATTGGATTTGTCATGGAACGGATTGAGTGGAAAAATTCCAAGTGATGCTGACAGGGTTGACGTTTCTTTCGAAATTAAACCTATCAATGAATAATTTTGTGGGTCCGATACCACAATCTAAGCAATTTTCTACTTTTCAAAATGAGTCATATAGGAAACTTGGGATTGTGTGGAGTTCCATTGGCAAAACAGTGTGAAACATACTGATGGTAAACCAATGTTTCCTCCAACAAATGATAATGAAGAGTCGGGATATATAGATGGATTTGGTTGGCGAAGTGTGGTGATAGCCGATAGGGTATGGATGTGGATTTTTGGTTGGAATTGGAGTTGGTTACATGATTATAAGAAGCGAAGGCCAAGATGGTTAATGGAATTTTTCTTTGGCGTTGGATATAGTAATAGTAAGATGAAGAGAAGAAATAGAGCAAAAGCAACAACAAGGAGAAGGTGATTCAAGACAAACATTGGGTTTATATGTGTTTCATTTGGAGCAGTAGCATGTTGTGTGTATGATGTTTTGCAAATAATGCATCTTAAGCTATGCAATGTTGTATTTCTAAGTTAGGCTACTTTGTTAAAAAATTATACATATGGTTCCGGGGAGTGATCAATTTCTGCCTCATCATTTAATTGCTAACTAAAACTAATTTAAGACAATAGGATTTTAGAATACTTGTGGTCTACGATTTGTCACATATAATTTTCATTTTTATTAATTAAATCGAAAAAGATAAAAAAAACTACCAAATTAGAGTTTTGGATGAAACTATCAACACAATGCTTTGAGAATGTAAACACAATGCTTTGAGAATGTTAACACATTGTTTATATTGACATTCTAATGTATTATATTGACATATTTTATATACTATGTTGAGAGATTTCTGCTGTACGAAAAAATTAAAAAAAAATTGAATTTTTATTTCAAATTTTGACATCGGAACATATGCAAGTGAGATCTTGTTAGAATCCTTATGAAATTATCTTTAATTTGATATATGTTGTGCGAAAAAATAATTTAAATCGAGAAAGTTATATGTGTTTTAATGTTATGAAATATTTTTCAAGAGTTAGTTACAACTAATTTGTTGTAAATTGACCTTAATACCCTTATTGATGTTTTTTCGTTGATCGTATGGACATTTCAGGCTTGATGATCTAAGCCCTTAATTTGAATATCTAATGGCTATTATTTAGCAATATAACACTCCCTATGGTTCCGATTGTGTCATTAAGCAACCCTTGCATGCAATTTGCACAGTTGCTAAAAAATCAAATATTTCAATGTTGAAATTTGTTAGATTCTAATCTTATGTCTTAAATAGAAGTATTTGTTCAGAACTTGATGATGATTCGAATATGTCGTGTGTTTCTAACAATACTAGCAACTTCTGATAAACTTTAATGTGGACTAATTTGACTGTAAGTATTTGATTATAACATGACTAATATGACGAATAAATAGATTAGTTGCATGATTTGCATCACAAACTGGTAATGCTAGACCACGCTCACTCGGTTCGAGTGAGATTCCTTGAATCTCATCCAAGGTCCGTTTTCTTGCTTTTCTTGCCCGTTCACATGTATTCTTAGCACATTATCAACATATAATGACTAATTGAACCTATCAAAACATGAGTTTATCAGGTTTCCTCACCATGATCACCATGTCTACATCTATGATACCAAATGTTGCCTATTCGCTTTGGGTAATGACCGAACATGCGAGGAAACGAAGCCAACACATACAAAAACTCTTAAGTTTCTAAATCTTCTATTGAATAAAATATCAAAAAAATCTCCATTCAAACTAACAATAAATCCTAGACAACAAAAATCATACTCCATAAATTGAAACAAAAAGATAATTTCAATCTCATAGGGACTATATCCAAATTCAACTTCTCATTCGAATAGGAAACAACCGCAAATAAAATCAATCCCCATAAAACTCCACTCAAAACAAAAATAACTAAAATTAAAACTACAAAACAACCAAAGCACACCTCTCTTACATGAAGCCTTCATCACACATTTTCTTGAATTCGCGCGCAAGCGCAAACGTTTCACACAAGGACGTCGGCCTTCGCAAGTGAAGTTCCCACTGCATTGGATCCTTGAAGCCCGATTCACATATGGAGATGAGGTGATTCTCCGATAGCATCTTGACCAAAAGCCTTTCAAACTCGGTCTGATATTCCATCACAGTGTTGTGTTGCTGCAGCTTACAGAGTTTCCAGAAATGATTGTCATGATATGTTGGATCAAACCTCTCTTTCACCGCCTCTGATTTCAGCAATTTGTGTTTTTTTCGGTAAATGGGCCAATCCAGCCCCGGCTGCTCGAAGAGTAGTCCGACAAAGTGTAGACGATGCTCTTCCGACATTCTGTAATAGTCGAAATACATTTCAACCTTGAAAGTCCATCCCCATGGGTTGTCTCCGTTGAATTTCGGAGGATCTAGCCGAAGATAGGGCCGCTGCTCCGAATTGTTGGACTTTGAATTATCAGCATGAGCCATTGATGCGTATTTTAGGGTATTGTTACGACCTCAACAACCTCGCCTACTGCATCTGCTGCAGAGACTAGCCCAGCTGCAGAGACGAGTCCAGCTTCCTCGTCAACTGAGGAGACGGTAGAGGAGAATGGAGGTGAGGAGAAGATATCAGGGGAAGACGTGTTAGCAGAGGAGAGCGTAGCGACCAAGACGCTGAGGCCGCAGGAGCAAATCAGGCGACCGGATTGATATCAAAACTTCGTTGCCAAGTAGGCGCCGAAGTATGGATACCAGTAGAATTAGGAGTTAATTAAATTAAGTATTTTGTTTAACTTGCTTATTGTTATTTTATTTTATTTTTGAACTTAATTGAGTCAAGCGTTTTATAAGCTCCGTCGGGTTTTCTTTGTTGGTTCTTTCCCGATGAATAGGACTAGGTCGAACCAACCACAGGGTCTTAGATATATAAATAGGGCTATTCATTAATTCCGTAATTCAATTAATGAAGAATATTTTGCCCACATACTTGTGTGATACACAAACAACAAAACCCTTCACGATGCCGACGGAAATCTCTTCCGTGCCAGCAATCTATTCGTTTTGTTTTAGCCGCCGATCCCAAGCTTAGGGACGCCGGAATCGTGTGTTGTTGGTTCGTGACAGGAATTCTTCGTTAAGAAATTCGTTATCTTAACAAACTGGTGCTTTCATCCCGAACGAATGGAGATTCAAGACGAATTAAACGGCTCCCCTGTGGTATTAACAGGGGGAAACGCTCAGGAGTTGGGTCCTGGCCAATACCGCCGCAATCAAAATACGACTCACGGTCCCCCGCGACCACCGCCGCGTGGAGAGCGCATCCCCGGGGAGGGTACATCTGCTGATCCGTTGACGCAGGGTTTTGATCGGATCATGACACGTTTTGATCAATTGGAGGTTAGGATGGATAATTCGGATCGGAGGGTGGATACTTTGGCGAATCCGGTGTTTCACGAGTCTAAACCTCCGGACGATGAATTTGATTCGGATGAAGAGGAGTACGCAACTTACCGCGACAGGAACACTCGACGCCAACACTTAGGGATTCGCGATGGAGGAGCAGGACGGCTTGGAAGAAGAGGTGAATATGCAGCCCGCGACGATTATCGTCGGGAGGGGGAGTGGCGTCATGATTACGCGCCAGAAACCAGGCTGGCGACACATCAACAGCGTCGCACCTCGAGTTGGGATCCGCCTGAACCACCTCATAGGGGAGGTCACCACCGGCGTCGCGCATCCTGCTGGGATCCACCACATCACCGAGATCGTACCTTTCAGCATAATTATGATACTCGCGAGAGCGTCAAGATATGCGCCCCCCGTTTTGATGGAACGGATGCCACAAATTGGATTTCTCGGGTCGAATATTATTTCGACCATGTTCGGATGCCAGAGGAGGACCGCCTTCACTATGCAGTTATGTTATTTGACCCACTGCAGAATGGATTTTTAACTACCGAAACAATAATCATTTCGTTACGTGGCCGGAGTTTGTGGAGGATGTGCGCCACAGATTGAATCCCCAGAGCTTTCGGAACTACATAGGTCCTCTCGCCAAACTGGTTCAGACGGGCACGGTGGCCAAATATCACGATACTTTTGAGAAGTATTTGAACAGAGTGGAGGGTCTTTCCGATTATGCATTGATTCCTATTTTTATTGAAGGCCTAAACCAACCTCTGCAGGAGAAAGTGGAGTTGCAGCAACCGCAATCCCTTGCGGAGGCTATGGCATTGGCCCTTCGATTAGCCGCTAGCCGAGGGCACCGCCACCACTCCAATACATCGTTCCGAAAACGCCAATGGTCTTGTCGCGATTCGAACCAGAAAATTGGACAGGCCGCCAGCTCTCAACCGTTATCATTAAAATAATATTTCATCGTTATCTCATCGCACGAGGTTAGCACGTACGACGAACGACGAAAGATCCGCCGGGACTTCTCGCCGGAACGGCGGGTGCGCCGCCCAGCAGTCACCGGCAGTCCGCTCGACGGCGGCTGCTTCCTTCTCCCTCTCCGGCATTTGAGCACCAAGAAAAGCCCTCCCGTCGACATCGCCGATCGCGCGGGCATCGCCGCGCTTCTCCGGCGGCTTGCTTCCACCGACGGCGATTCGCCTTAAGCTAGCGACGTCCACCCATGGCGGCAAAGGTCTCGGCTCAGCATCGCGCATCCTGGAATCCGATTAGGGTTAGGGTTAGTTCTAGCTTTAGGGTTTCTTGGCGGTGGAACCGCCGCTGCTTTCGGACGAGCAACGGCTCCTGTCGACCACCGCCATCGTTGATTGCCGTCTGAACCAAGGAGAAGGTGCCGCGGTCTTGCCAGCGGCGCGGACGAGCCCACGCTCGTTTTCGCGTCGTTGCATGATCGCGCCCTAGCTCCCACTCGATCGGCGACTAGTGCTAGGAGACCGCGGAACTGGTGGTCACGCCGGCGGCGCACACGAGACCTCTCTCGTCTGTGTGTCGCCGGCCAATCACCCTCCAGTCTCCCACTTGCTCGACAACTCTAGTTTGAATCGCATGTCGCGCGATTCGTCTCGGCGCAAGCGCCGACGAATCGCACGTCTCGTGCGTTCCAACAATTTGAGCTATTTGTTTCGATAGTTCTTGAGTTCATCATGCATAATAAAATAACAACTAAAAACAAGAACATTCTTCGAACACAAAAACACATGCATACATGAATTTCACGAAATTTAAATCCAAATAATCAGAGCCAAAGACTGGCTCTGATACCAATTGAAGGGGTTGGCAGCGAAAGCGCACATACAAAATCAATTACATACTAATTCCGATCTATTTAGCGGATTATTTAGACAAATTCTATTCGCGTAATAATCACATGTATCATGCTCAAAACTCAAATAAACATGCTTTAAATTAATTGAAACCTAAAACATGCTTTTCTACGGTTTAGCCATTATACCTTGAAGGTTCTCCAAAGAATCGAAGATAGCTAGCGCTTTCTCCACGTGAAGATCTTTAGTACAAAACCACAGATCTTCTGTCTGGTTCCCGGACTGTAAACTGATATCAGGGTGGGCTGATCTCACCAGTATACTAGGACTTAAATAAAGAGGACAAAAATCATTTCCCACGGAGGAGAAGAAAAATCGTCCCTCTTCTATGAAGAGAGGGGGACGGAAATTTTTGGAGAAAACAATTGTATTTTTTGTCTCCTCTATTCTCCTATTTATACTAAGTCACATATTGGGCCCAGACATGGATCTATGGAAGGCTTTAGATATGGGTTCCTCCAATTTGCTTTTTACTAATTAAATTAAACCCAATTTAATATAAGCTTATAATTGGAATATTACGAGCAGCCACTACAGAAGTAATATAGCACTCCCTATCCAAATAACTTCGGGTTTCCATTACTTGATATTTATTTCCCGCACTTAAGATAGAAACATCCATTAATTAATTATTGTCTGCTATGGACTTAATTAATTAACATCTTATTTATTCCAAGAGAGGACTCAGCAAGAAAATCTTATTTATCATTCATAGAGTAATCAAACTCCAACTAGCTAGGTTCCGAATGATAAAACCTTATTTCAAGCTTCTCTTGAGGATGTTGTCAAACGAGACTCATCTCGCGCACGATTCAACATAATAGCAATCCTAGCACCGCTAGACATTAATCACCACTACTCAATATACCAGGCTTATTGGGGTGCGAAAGACCCGCACCATTTGGTAAGTCAAAGTAGTGCATAATCAATACCGTATGCTCAATGCTAACGTACATTGATTAAGAAATAACAATTTACAAGACCTCGTCTTTCAGTAGATAGCATAAAGACTGTCTCGCTGTTAGATCCATTCAGTGCTATACCACACCAATGTCATCTTATTTCAGTAAGGCTTAGAAATAATCGGACTGACATTGCAACCTTTCACGATTGGTAGTCTAAGCCCATCCAGGTTGTGAAATTATTCTTTTTCTTTGTTCAGAACTGACCGTGTTACCTTAAAGTGAACGACGCCCACAACCGTTCTACTAAAACAAAGACTTAGACTTTGTTAAGTTACTTATACATTTAAACATGTAATAAACATCCATTAAATGTAAAATATAACAACATTATGACAAAAATAATCTGTTTATTCCTTTGGAAAATAAAATAAGAGTTTTAACAGTATTCAATCACTCGAAAGGTGATTTCTAGTATACAAACTCTAACAATCTCCCACTTATGCTCAAAAAGCTTTCGAGTATACAATAAAAAAAATGTGCACTACGTCAAATTCTCCCACTTATACTGAAAGCGAGTTGAGGTCTCGAGCGAGTCGAACTCCCATTCCTTCTACATGGCGCTCGAACGGTTTGACCGCCAATGCCTTAGTAAAAGGATCTGCCAGGTTGTTCTCTGACGCAATCTTGACCACTTGTATGTCTCCTCTCTGCACTATATCTCTGATGATATGATACTTCCTCTCAATGTGTTTGCTCGCTTTGTGAGCTCTTGGTTCCTTCGAATTTGCCACAGCACCAGAATTGTCACAATAAATGGTGATGCTTTTGGGCAGATTCGTAATCATACCTTAGTCCATAAGAAAGTTCTTGAGCCATACAGCCTCCTTTGCAGCCGCCGAAGCGGCCACATATTCGGCTTCCATGGTAGAGTCCGCAATGCATTTCTGCTTTACACTCTTCCAAATTACAGCTCCACCTCCTAAGGTAAACACATAACTAGAAGCAGATTTCCTCGAGTCTTGATCAGCTTGAAAGTCTGAATCAGTATATCCCAAAGGACAGATCTCGCCTGCTTTGTAAACTAGAACATAGTCCTTAGTCCGTTTAAGGTACTTGAGTATGTTCTTTACTGCAGTCCAATGTCCTTGACCAGGATTTGACTGATATCTTGCTACCATGCCAACAACAAAGCAAATATCAGGCCTTGTACAAAGCATAGCATACATGAGACTACCAACTGCCAAAGCGTATGGTATCCTTCTCATCTCTGCTATCTCAGATGCTGTCTTAGGACACGTCTCTTGAGATAAATGGATGCCATGTCTAAAAGGTAAGAAACCTTTCTTGGCATCTTGCATGCTAAAATGGCTAAGTACAGTGTCGATGTAGGGCTCTTGGGATAAGCACAACATCCTTTTCTCATGGTCCCGTAGGACCTTGATCCCTAGAATGTGTCCCGCGTCTCTCATATCCTTCATCTCGAACTGGTTTGACAACCATGTTCGTACTGATGACAACATCTTTTTATTGTTTCCAATTAGAAGAATGTCATCTACATATAGAACTAAGAACACCACATTCCCCTTCTCAACCTTCTTGTACACACAGCTCTCGTTAGGGCATTTTCGAATCCAAACTTTTGAACAGTCTGATCGAAACACTGATTCCATGATCTAGATGCTTGCTTGAGACCATAAATGACCTTCTTAAGCTTCCAAACCATGTGCTCTTTGCCCTTGACGGCATAACCCTCGGGTTGTTACATGTAGATGGTCTCCTCAAGACTACCATCCAAGAACGCAGTCTTAACGTCCATCTGCCACACATCCCAATCTATGTAAGCTGCTATAGACAATAGTATCCGGATCGATTTGAGCATGGCCACTGGGGAGAAGGTCTCGTCGTAATCGACACCTTCCTTTTGGGTGTACCCCTTAGCCACTAGTCTTGCTTTAAAGACTTTAACTCGTCCATCTGGTCCACATTTACGTTTGTATATCCACTTGCTCCCAATGGCAGTACAGCCTTCGGGTAGGACAGGTAAATCGTAGACGTCTTTGTCTATCATAGATTGTAGTTCCGAATCCATTGCACTTACCCATTGGCAATGATCGACATCCGCCTGCGCCTCTGCAAAATTCCAGGGATCTAGTACATTGCTGTCTGAGGAGTGATCCATAGATTCTCCCAAACCAATGTACCTTTCGGGCTCATGAGAGACCCTCCCACTGCGGCGCGGCACTACAACATTAGGTGTAGAAGTTGAAGGTTCGGGAATTGGTTGTACTATAGGTACTTGTTCTTGGTTAATGGAACTTGTGACTGAAGTGAGCTCTTCTAGAGCCACCTCACTGCTGGGTTTATGATTCATAACAAAGTCTTCCTCTAAGAACGTCGCGTGAGTACTCACAATGACTTTCTTGTCTCGGAGACTATAGAATTCATAGGCTTTCGATCCTTTGAGGTATCCTATAAACAAACATATCTCTGTCCTTGAGTCCAGCTTAGTTGGATCCTTTTCCAAAACATGAGCTGGACACCCCCATATCTTGAGATGTTCTAGATTGGGCTTGCGCCCATTCCACAACTCATATGGAGTGGCAGGAACAGATTTTGATGGTATATTGTCTAATATATGGCTCGCGGAAAGCAAGGCATGTCCCCAAAATGAAATAGGCAGTCGTGCATAACTCATCATCGATCGGACCATGTTTAACAAGGTCTTGTTCCTTCTTTCAGCTACGCCATTCTGTTGGGGTGTGCCCGGCGCAGTCAGTTGGGATTCAATTCCCTCTACCGATAAGTAGTCCAAAAACTCAGCACTTAGGTACTCGCCTCCGCCATCAGATCGCAGGCTTTTGATATGTTTTCCATGACGCGTCTTAGCATAAGCCTTAAACTCTTTGAACTTGTCAAAAGATTCAGACTTAAAGCGCATCAAATAAACACATCCGATTTTCGAGTAGTCATCAATAAAAGTGATGAAATATCGAAAACCGCCTCTTGCCTCGATTGACATTGGTCCACACACATCAGTATGAACAAGTTCTAGTACTTCCTTGGCCCTATTTTCTTTCACCCTAAAAGGTCTCTTAGTCATCTTGCCTTCCAAGTAGGATTCACACGTGGAAAATGATTCAGTATCAAGTCCTCTAATTAGGTCTAGATCCACGAGAGCTGGAATCCTCCTTTGGTTGGCATGACCAAGTTTAAGGTGCCATAAGTACGTTTCGTTCATTGAGAAGGTTCCTTTCTTTTCTTTGAAATTTTCGATGCATTATTGAGTTCTAATTTGCGATTATTAAATTGTGTACAGATTGTTTTCCGTGATACCACGACAGATATATGAACCATCTTTCTTAATAACACAACTGTCATTAAAAGAAATCGAATATCCATCAAAAACTAATTTAGAAACTGAAATTAAATTTCTTCTAAAAGAAGGTATCAACAAAACATTCTTCATAACCAAAAATCTATCACTACTAAAACGCAAATAAACGTCTCCCACTGCAACGGCCGCCACTTTAGTAGCGTCGCCCAGCTGGACTTCGATCTCTCCATCATATAGCCGTCTTGTCACCTGCATAAAGTCAGGATCAAAACAAATATGATCAGTAGCTCCAGTGTCTATAACCCAAGTATGAGATGAAGTCGAAGCCAAACATGACTCAAAAACTAGAGCTTGGTGCATACCTATAGCCTTGCCCTTTTTAGGGCAGTCTGGCTTCCAATGCCCCTTCTCTCCACACTTGAAACACTTTCCGGTTTGCTTCTTTCCCGACCTCCTCTTTCTTTTTCTCTTAGCTTCCTTAGTTGCGACCTGGTTTGTCACTTTCTTCTTTCCTACGCCAGGCCTAGGGCCAGAGGAACGATGTGACGAACTAACCATCGCAGCCTTAGCTTGGTTCATGAGATCCTCTGCTGTCTGAAGTTCAGTCAACAACTCAGCCAAGGTGTAATATCTCTTATTCATCTCAAAGTTGAGCTTGAATTGCTGAAAGCTAGGGGGCAGACTCTGAAGGATGATAGTAACTTGGGACTCGGCATCAATGACGCCTCCGAAAACCTCAATTTGATTGAGGTGGCTCATCATCTCAAGGACATGGTCCCGCACAGACGAGCCTTCGTTCATAGTCTTGCACATGATACTCCGAAAGGCTTGAGACTTAGTCGTTCGATTCTGAGTACCAAAGAGATTTGTGAGATTTTCCATGATCTCGGTGGCAGTCGCCATGGCGGCATGCTAATGTCTAAGCACTGTTGACATGGAGGCCAACATATAACACTTAGCCATATCATTCGCGTTATGCCACCGTCTATGGGAATCTCGCATTGCCTGCGCGGCGTTAGCCGCCGGCACTGGGGCCGTGGAGTAGTGAGCACAAACTTGTACTCATCAGCCGTGAGAACGATGTCCAAATTTTGTTTCCATTCTATGTAATTTTGGCCCTCGAGTTTGTTTTCTTTAAGAATTGCGGAAAGAGGATTGGTGACATGTTGACGATTTAGTTTGCACTACAAAACATAATATTTACTATTTGTCATAAACTTATGTGATGAAATTGAGTAGATTAACCATAAAACTTTTCTAATTCTCACAACCGTTATATTAAAATTTTGTACCATCAAGCATAGGTCAATACGCATTAAAATTTTAACATTTTTACTGGTCACAACACCGACGAATAGTCCAGAGACTGCAGCACGGCATGGCCGCCAAATGTTGCCTCAGCACGACCATCAGATTTAGCATTACAGAATCTCGTTTCTACAACACACTCCCATAACAATGCTCATGTGTTGATAACAAGACCAAGCTATCTCGTAAATTCTGTTTGAATTCCTGAAACTCGTAATTTCTTAGGATTATTGTCCCCACAGCATGGGTGGCGATAATATTGGAAACTACTTTCTAGTCCATACTATTTACAATTGACAAGTCCACCTATATGAACTCGCTATTTCTTAGGATTATTGTCCCCACAGCATGGGTGGCGATAAGATTCAGAAATTAGCTTCATAAGTTGTGGACCAATCGATGGAGACCATATACAAACTTATTTCGTAATTATCACTTAGATATTTAAGTTATGGTTTTTCATTAATTATCCTTAGTCTTAGTGCAGATTAAAGGCTTAATTAAATTCTGTTGGTATTTAATTGACTGAATAATTAAATCTTTTATAATCTTTTATACATCTTATTAAAGGATAATATATTAATTACTAAAGTTTAATCCATATTCATGTCTTCTATAATATTTATCTAAAATAATTAATTATAATATCTTTGACTGACATGAATAAATAAACTTTAAATTAATTCCTTATTAAGATTGGGAAGAGAATAATATTTTATTATTTAATGAAATCCTACATATCTATCCTTATTAGGATCCTAGATATATAATATAATTAGGAAACTATTAAATTATTCTTGTCCATATCATCTAAGAATATATTAATTTCCATAGATATAGTCAATAATCTAAATTTTCCTAAAATCTAGGGAAATCTTCCCAAAATATTTTATTTCTATTAAATAATAATATTTTAATGAAATTTAGGAATAATAAAATCATTAAAATAATATTTCATCGTTATCTCGTCGCACGAGGTTGGCACGTACGACGAACGATGAAAGATCCACCAGGACTTCTCGCCGGAACGGCTGGTGCACCGCCCAGCAGTCACTGGCAGTCCGCTCGACGGCGGCTGCTTCCTTCTCCCTCTCCGGCGTTTGAGCGCAGAGAAAAACCCTCCTGTCGACGTCGCCGATCGCGCGGGCATCGCCGCGCTTCTCCGGCGGCTTGCTTCCACCGATGGCGATTCACCCAAAGCCAGCGACGTACACCCATGGCGGCGAAGCTCTCGGCTCGGCGTCGCGCATCCTGGAATCCGATTAGGGTTAGGGTTAGGTCTAGCTTTAGGGTTTCTTGGCGGTGGTACCGCCGCTGCTCTCGGACGAGCAACGGCTCCTGTCGACCACCGCCATCGTCGATTGCCGTCTGAACCAAGGAAAAGGTGCCGCGGTCTTGTCGGCGGCGCGGACGAGCCCACGCTCGTTTTCGCGTCGCCGCATGATCGCGCCCTAACTCCCACTCGATCGGCGACTAGTGCTCGGAGACCGCGGAACTGGTGCTCACACCGGCGGCGCACACGAGACCTCTCTCGTCCATGTGTCGCCGGCCAATCACCCTCCATTGGCCGGCGGATGACACAGAGGATCTCATGGAGATTTTCAGCAAGTTGGAAATCAACTTGCCATTCTTGCAAGCCTTAAAAATGCCCACCTTCAGTAAGTTCATTAAGGAGTTTATTGCAGGGAAAACCAAGCTAGATGGGAAGATTGTGATTGGAGAAACTGTGTCTGCTGTGATATCAAGGTATGTTTACATTACCCATTTCTTTAGGGGATATCAAGGTTGAGCATGCCATGTGTGATCTAGGGGCGTCAATAAATGTTTTGCCACTTTCAATCTATAAAAGGTTAACTGGGGTAAAAATGGTTGATACCAAGCAGATAGAACTTGCATTTGCCCTGAAGGAGTGTTGGAAAATATTATAGTCAAAGTGCATGAGTTTCTATATCCTGCTGATTTTTACGTGATCAAGATGAATGATAATGAGTCTGCTGAGTCTAGTGGGGTACTTTTGGGGAGGCCATTTTTGCGTACGGCTAAGACCATTATCGATGTGTTTGATGGAACAATTTGCTTGGACTATAATGGGGAAAAATATACCTTTAGCATAGATGAGGGGATGAAAAGACCTTTAGATGTTGAGAATCTCTATGCTATTGATGTTATTAACCCTTTAGTCCAAGAATATCTTGAGACAGAATTGATACAGGAACAAATCGACAACTCGGAGTTGAGTCATTCAATTGACAAAGAGGTTGTAGGGTGGTGTGCAGCAGTGAACACAGAGGAATTGACAGATGAAGAGCTCACAGAGGCCATTATGGAATTCTGCAGAAGCCCGGAATCAGCTAGGTCCAAGGGATCAGCTTATGTGGCCAGCTTGGAAAAATCTCCTGGGTCAAGGAAAGAGACTTCACCAGAAATTTTAGGAAAAAATCCCTTGCCCCAGGAGACGAATGGAACGAAAAAAGAGCTGAAAACACTCCCACCAGGCCTTAAGTACGCTTACTTGGAGGAGGACGAGACATTTCCAGTAATAGTCAATAGCAACTTGACCAAGGGACAAGAGAAGGAGTTGTTGGAGGTCATCAAAAGGAACAAGAAGGCAATAGGATGGACGCTCTCAGATTTAGTGGGAATACGTCCGGATCTTTGCATGCACCACATCCGTCTAGAAGAAAGTGCAAAGGCTCATCGAGATACACAACGGAAGCTTAACCCAAACATGCGAGAGGAAGTCTTGGAGGAGGTATTGAAGTTGCTTGCTCTAGGAATCATTTACTCCATTCCTGACAGTGAGTGGATCAGTCCTGTCCATATGGTGCCAAAGAAGTCTGGGATACAAGTCATCAAAAATGAGAAGAATGAATTGGTACCCACCAGATTAGTGACAGGGTGGAGGATGTGCATCAACTACAGGAAGTTGAATGAAGCCACAAAGAAGGATCATTTTCCTTTACCTTTCATTGATCAGATGCTGTAGAGATTGGCAGGCAAACGGTATTTTTGTTTCCTTGACGGATACAGCGGATATTTCCAAATCTACGTTAATCCAGAGGATCAAGGGAAGACCACTTTCACGTGCCCTTTTGGTACATATGCATACCGAAGAATGTCATTTGGATTGTGTAATGCACCGGGGACTTTTCAACAATGTATGATGAGCATTTTTTTGGATCTGTTGGAAGTGTGCATTGAGATATTCATGGACGATTTCACCGTCTATGGGAACTCATTTGATGCTTGTTTAGCCAGCCTTGATCTAGTGTTGAACTTCGAGAAGTGCCACTTCATGGTGACTGAAGGCATTGTCCTAGGTCACGCGGTTTCTGAGAGGGGTATCCAGGTAGACATGGCAAAGGTGGATGTGATATCAAAATTACCATACCCTACGAATCAAAAAGAGGTGAGAGGTTTCCTAGGCCATGCAGGGTTCTATAGGAGGTTCATAAAGGATTTTGCAAAAATCGCTCAACCACTCACTCGGTTGTTACAAAATGATGTTGAATTCGTCTTTGACGAAGGATGCGAAAGGGCGTTCCAGTTGCTTAAGGACAGGTTAGTGTCAGCACCAATTATCAGGGCACCAGACTGGAACCATCCTTTCGAGATAATGTGTGATGCAAGCGATTTCGCCGTGGGGCTGTCTTAGGACAAAAAATTGATGGAAAAAGCTATGTGATCTTCTATGCTTCCAAAACACTAAATCAAGCTCAGGAGAATTATGACACCACTGAGAAGGAAATGTTAGCCATCGTGTATGCCTTTGAAAAATTCCGACCCTACCTTCTTGGGTCAAAGGTTATAGTCTTCACGGATCACGCAGCAATAAAGTACTTACTGGCTAAGAAGTAGTCGAAGCCAAGGTTAATCCGTTGGGTGTTACTTTTACAAGAGTTTGATTGGGAAGTACGAGATAAAAGAGGAACGGAGAATAGGGTAGCAGATCATTTGAGCAGAATCTTCCAAGGAGAAACAGAAGAGGCCATACTCGATGCCTTTCCCGAGGAACATTTGTACCTTTTGGAGAAATTTCCTAGACCACCTGACTGGGAAGCAATTTTGGCCTTGACCGGTCTAGGGGAATCGGATAAAGGGAAGCGCACGCTGAATGCAGAACCGTGGTTTGCTGATCTAGCCAACTACTTGGTCACGGGAGAAATGCCGATTTCAGAAGAAGTTTCCCGGGCCCAGAGGATGAAGATTAGAAGCGAATCCAAATTTTATTTTTGGGATGATCCTTACCTGTGGAAAATGTGCTTAGATCAAGTGATTAGGCGCTGCATTCCTGAATGGAAACAAAGAGATGTGTTAAATCATTGCCACGCGTTAGCATGTGGAGGCCACTTTGGGCCAAGGAAAACAGCGAGGAAGGTTCTCGACAGCGGATTTTATTGGCCAACATTGAATAAGGATGCTTTCGAATTCTGCCAGTGTTGTGAGAGATGCCAACAGACAGGGGGAATTTCAAGGAGAGATGAGATGCCACTGATCCCAGTGATCGTGTGCGAAATTTTTGATGTGTGGGAAATGGACTTTATGGGACCATTTGATGCACTTTTTATTTGCACTATAAATACCTGCAAGTATACAGAGTAGGTATAGTATAGCAAAAGGTTAGTACCGGGTATCGAACACGGGGCAGATGTACACAAAGTGTCTATCTTCTACTAGAACTCAATTACTATCTGGAGAAACAAGATTTTTTTGTAACTTTTTGAAAACAGTAAATATTAAAAACAGTAAACAACTAAAAACAAGCAAATCACGGAGAGAAAAGTATAGAGATAAGGGGAATTCCAGGGATGTGCTTTCGCTTTATGGTTATACAAATTCCAAACTACAATACCCTAGCACAGTTAATACTTTGAAAGGACGAGTCACCTAGCTTATGCTCATGCGATACAAACGTTGATTACTAACATTAGGGTTGTCAATCCTAACACGTAACTCCAAAAAGCTCCTAAGACCCTTGAAAAGTCTTCACTCTCAATTAACAGTGCCGTATTAAAGGAAGCTAACTGTAGTGTCTACTAAGTGGATCTAACTCGCTAGAACTCTGTCACAGTTATGAAGCAAGTTGTATTGAATCATACATAATTGTGTCACTCAATTATGAAGCATCATGATTAACTTAGGGAAGAAACAAAGTAAAAACAAAACGGGTATTAAATAGAAAACGAAATTGTATAACCAAAGTTGCTACTAACACATCCCTAGAATCCTATGAGTTTAGTTACACATGACTGAATAAACTAAAAACATAGATTGAAGGGAAGGCAATTTGAACATAAAAATAAAGCAAATAAAACCCGTAGGTTGAATCCTTGTCGTTCTTGATGTTCTTGAAATCCTTCTTCAACTCCTTGCACAATTGAAGTACTCTAGCTTTTGATCTCTATGAATGTGTTCTTGTTGTGTGTCGGAAAAACTCTTCTCTTTTGATGAAGCTTGAGGTCCTATTTATAGGGGAAGATTATTCCTCATCATAGAAGCAAAAGATCTTCAAAATTTGGTAAATCTTGGAGCAAATCTAGGGCTGGTCGGATTCGCCGCCTTTCTCCGGCGGGCCGCCGCACCTTGGCCGGCGGTCGCCGCGTTGGAGTCCAGAGACTCTGACCCTTCGGTGGCGGACCGCCACATGTCATCCGGCGGTCGCCGGGCGAGACTCTTCTCCTAGCGTAAATTTCCGAGGCGGGCTGCCACATAGCTCTGACCGCCGGGCGCCGGCGGTCGCCGTACAACTTCGCGGCGGTCGCTGGTCGCCGTCTGACTCCAGATTTCCAGACTATGCGTTTTTACTCCCCTTTTCGGCTCAAATATGCACATTTCTCACAAAACACGTCAAAATACCAAAATGTATAGAATATGCAGATAATGGACATGTAGAGTGATTTTGATAACAAAAACGGACCAAATAATGGCCTTAAAACAGTGCAAAATCCGGGCGTATCAACTCCCCCAAACTTACATTTTTGTTTGTCCTCGAACAAAACGCTAAAGACACAAGAATAGACGCACGGAATGCACAAGGACTAGACGTCATAATTGCCTCAAAAGATGAAAGAATAGATTAAGCATGGATTAACACAATCAAATCAAGCAAGGCTTAATAGTGCACTTTCATTACTAACTCGTGGAACACCTTGAATTCAAGCACTCACATGTGGCAAACTTCCAAAGATGGGAAGTGTTCTTTCTCTCACTCTCAAAGTGTATAAAGGTAAAGTGTAAATCACTCAAATCATGCATCATGCAAAGTTTACCATAGGCTTGCTCAAAGTCTAATCCCTCCTCTACTCAATGTGATTAAGCATCAAAAGTCCGAAAGGTCTTTCTTTTCGGTTGTAACGTAGGCTCTTTGGTAGGTGAGGAATATTTGGCTAAAAAGTGACTCAAATATAAAAATATCCCAAGTAGAGTTAAGATGACTCCACTTTTTTCTTTCTTACACATCCTTTCTCTTTTTTTCTAAGATCAAACACATATTTGGAATTTTTCTCAATTTCGCAACTTGTACTTTCTTAATATTAAGCACACTACTTTTTATACTTTCCTCCTTATCTCTCCAATTCCTTTACAAAAGAAGATAACAAAAACTATACTAACCCAATGAATTGTCCCCCCATTTATTTTGGCTTCCAAAGAAAAGGCTTAAAGGCTCAAAATTGGCTCCAAAGGAAAAAATTGAGAGGGTCGAAAATTTTGGATATAAAAGTAGCTAAGAAAAGACGGCCTAACATCCTCCTAAATCAGCTTAAACACTATGTAAACTTAGGCAGACTAAGAGCAAGTTCTAGAAACATATACATGCATACAGATAAATCACACAAGAAAGAATTTAAGGCTCAAATCTCACAAGGTAGAAGCACGATTCAAGGCGAACAAGCAATTCACTAATTATGCACCTTTTCACCCAACCATCATATCAAAACGTTAAGCCACACTTAAACATAGATGGAATATAATATCATTGGCAACTCGGTCTAATGTGTCCCTAAGCATGCGTGTTTCTAAGTTCTTCATGTTATGTTCATGACATGGATTCAAGAAAATATTTTTAGAACACAAAAATCTCCTACGGGTTTTTGGAAAATTGAAGCAAAAACAAACAAAAAGAAAACCCTAAACTCACGGTCCACCACTTCATCCCCCCAAACTTATTTACAACAAAGTGTAAATTAAGTTTGTAGAGTCGGTAGGGGCGTGAGTATACTACTGAAAACAAAAACGTACCCTGAAAAATTTCGCGTAGAGGTTGAGCGGGGCGAAAATTCGAAGAATTTCGAAAAATCGCGCTGGAAAATTGTGCCCAGGTGGCAGTCCGCCGCAGCTGTTCGGCGGTCGCTGCACGTCAAAGAAGCTTTCCAGCGTTCAGGTGGCGGACCGCCGCAGAGCTTGCGGCGGTCGCCACAGAGAGGTCAGAACCTGCGAAAATTTTTGCAAAGCACAAAATTAAACCAAAACCAAAAAAATACTAAAAACTTAAACAAAAATTTTCAAAAATGGTTGGGTTGCCTCCCAACAAGCACTTATTTTTCGTCTTTAGCTTGATGTTCTTTGAAGCTCATGAGTTATCCCCCATCGTGAGGATTCCTTTGGGATGCCTTTGTACCAACAATCTTAGTCTCTGCCACCGCGAATGGAACCAACTTGTTGAGAACTTTCTTCCACCATTTGAAGTTTCCATTCGAGGTTTTGATCACGTAGATTTCAAGGTCATTTTGAGGTGGAGTCTTCTTCCTCTTCTTTTTCTTGGGCTTTTCCTGCAAGATAGGCTTAGTAGGATTAGGCTCGCCCTTTTTAGGAGCTTGAGGTAAAGTGTTAACGATGAAAATAGTAGGGTTAGAAGGATCTTCCCCTCCAAATGGATCATAAGGCTTCGACAAATCGGTCACCATGACCTCCCTGCAATCATGCTCCATCTTAGCTTGTTTCGCCTCTTCATACTTAAGCATCGCGCTTTCGATGTTGTAGGTCGACTTTCCTCCATGGTCACTTATTGTGATTTCTCCTCTACCTACATCAATAAGAGCTTTGCATGTGGCTAGAAAATCTCTGCCTAAGATTAGAGGTACATTCTTGTCTACTTTCATATCAAGAATAATGAAGTCGGCAGGAAAGATGAAATCGTCTACCTTCACCAAGACATCCTCAATCATACCCACCGTTTTGATGGCCGTGTTATCGGCCAACCTTATGGTCACATCCGAGGTCTTGAGTGACCCGATGTTGAGCTTTTCATAGTACTTCAGCGGCATGATGTTAATGCTTGCTCCCAAATCACAGAGGGCCTTATCAACTTTTCTTTCTCCAATTCGGCACCTAATGATGAACTGGCCCGGATCTCTTTGCTTCACTGCCCTTTCCTTTTGGATGATCTCGCTGCAATGATGCGGTAGCTTAAGGTCGGCTTTAGTCGGCTTTTTCTTCCTCATTACCGCCTCCCTTAGTAGCTTTGCATACTTTGGTATCTCCTGCAACGATTCAACAAGTGGAATGTTAGTATGGACCTTGCAAAACATGTTAAGGAATTGCTTGAACTGCTCTTCAAGCTTGAACTTCCTCTTTGGCTGAAAAGGGAGTACAATCCCGTTGTGCCGCACGAGCTCCTGCTTAGTGGACGATTCTGCTGGCTTAGTGGCGGCCCGCCGCGGGGTGTGCGGCGGTCCGCTGGGTGTCAGGCAGTCCTCAAATTTCGTTCCGGAGGTGCTGCCTTCGTCCTTCTTCTGCTTTGCGACCCACTTCTTGTTTATGTCCGCCACTCGTACTGCTGCCTTTCCCTTGTCTTCTTCAAGTTTCTTGTGGACTTGGTCCATTAGAGTTTGAATGTTCATGACGGCAGTGGTAATTGTACTTATTCCTTGCTCGAGGTTGTTCACTCTCTCCTCTATAAATCCAATCCTAGCCTCATTGTTTCTTCTATCCTCAAGCATCACCTCCAAGATCTTTTGGATGCCCATCTCATATTTTTCTTCATTGGTAGATGGCTCCACTCCTTTTTCTTTGCTCACATTGAACCCCCCATTTTGGACATATTTAACATCTTTGATGACATTCCCCTCTTTGCCTGTAGCTTCTAATTTTTCAAGTCTTGCTCTGATTGATGCCAATTCTTGAGATGTCTCATTCCCACATGGTCTCTTCACTGCATCTAGCCTTTCAGCTTTGTGCTTCTCTTTGGACCAACCCCGACTGTTGGTAGCTAATTCCTCTATCACCTCCATAGCAGCAACTCCTCCTTTCCTCAAGAATCCCCCATTCGCCCCTGAATCCAATAAACTAGAGATTTTTTCGTTAAACCCATTATAAAGGATTCCTACCTGATGGTCTATTCCAAAACCATGGTTCGGGCATTTGCTGAGGAGAGTTTTGAAACGTGCGAGAGCTTCATATAGAGGCTCATCGGATCCTTGCATGAATTGAAAAATCTCACACTTAAGCTTAAGGATGGTGCCAGGCGGGTAGTACTTGTCGAGAAAGAGTACCACTAGATCCTTCCAATTGGTGGTTTTATCTGTAGACAGACAATCATACCATTCTTTAGCAGCATCAGTTAAGGAAAAGGGAAAAAGTCTTACCCTCACAATATTATCATCAACACCATTGATCTTGATTGTATTAGCTATTTCCACAAACTTGGTGAGATGTCGATTCGCGTCTTCATTATCTCTTCCTGCGAAGGCATTTTGTTCAACCCTATTGATTAAGGGTATCCCCAACTTGAAGTTATTGGCCTCTATACCTGCAGGAATGTCCACAATGTTACCATGACTAAACATATTCAAGACTGGAACTACCTCCCTTGCTCATTTTTCTTTTTCAGCTTTTGCCCGAGCTCTTTCTGCTCGCATTTCTTCCACCTCCTTTCGGAGGGCGATGATAAGATCGTGGTTGGTAGGCTCCGCCATCTTATTTTCTCCACAAGAAACGTAAATCTGCACAACCTGCAGAAACTAAAAAATAAAAAATAAAAATAAAAAAAATAAAAATAAAATAAAAACGAAAATAAAAAAAAATAAAATAAAAATTGAAAGCAGTAAAATCCAAAGTAGTAAAATTATCCGTTTGAAGATATCACTCCAAAGTGAATTGTCTTCCCCGGCAACGGCGCCAAAAACTTGATGCACTTTTTATTTGCACTATAAATACCTGCAAGTATACAGAGTAGGTATAGTATAGCAAAAGGTTAGTACCGGGTATCGAACATGGGGAAGATGTACACAAAGTGTCTATCTTCTACTAGAACTCAATTACTATCTGGAGAACAATAATTTTTTGTAACTTTTTGAAAACAGTAAATATTAAAAACAGTAAACAACTAAAAACAAGCAAATCACGGAGAGAAAAGTATAGAGATAAGGGGAATTCCAGGGATGTGCTTTCGCTTTATGGTTATACAAATTCCAAACTACAATACCCTAGCACAGTTAATACTTTGAAAGGACGAGTCACCTAGCGTATGTTCATGCGATACAAACGTTGATTGCTAACATTAGGGTTGTCAATCCTAACACGTAACTCCAAAAAGCTCCTAAGACCCTTGAAAAGTCCTCACTCTCAATTAACAGTGCCGTATTAAAGGAAGCTAACTGTAGTGTCTACTAAGTGGATCTAACTCGCTAGAACTCTGTCACAGTTATGAAGCAAGTTGTATTGAATCATACATAATTGTGTCACTCAATTATGAAGCATCATGATTAACTTAGGGAAGAAACAAAGTAAAAACAAAACGGGTATTAAATAGAAAACGAAATTGTATAACCAAAGTTGCTACTAACACATCCCTAGAATCCTATGAGTTTAGTTACACATGACTGAATAAACTAAAAACATAGATTGAAGGGAAAGCAATTTGAACATAAAACTAAAGCAAATAAAACCCGTAGGTTGAATCCTTGTCGTTCTTGATGTTCTTGAAATCCTTCTTCAACTCCTTGCACAATTGAAGTACTCTAGCTTTTGATCTCTATGAATGTGTTCTTGTTGTGTGTCGGAAAAACTCTTCTCTTTTGATGAAGCTTGAGGTCCTATTTATAGGGGAAGATTATTGCTCATCATAGAAGGAAAAGATCTTCAAAATTTGGTAAATCTTGGAGCAAATCTAGGGCTGGTCGGATTCGCCGCCTTTCTCCGGCGGGCCGCCGCACCTTGGCCGGCGATCGCCGCGTTGGAGTCCAGAGACTCTGACCCTTCGGTGGCGGACCGCCACATGTCATCCGGCGGTCGCCGGGCGAGACTCTTCTCCTAGCGTAAATTTCCGAGGCGGGCTGCCACATAGCTCTGACCGCCGGGCGCCGGCGGTCGCCGTACAACTTCGCGGCGGTCGCTGGTCGCCGTCTGACTCCAGATTTCCAGACTATGCGTTTTTACTCCCCTTTTCGGCTCAAATATGCACATTTCTCACAAAACACGTCAAAATACCAAAATGTATAGAATATGCAAATAATGGACATGTAGAGTGATTTTGATAACAAAAACGGACCAAATAATGGCCTTAAAACAGTGCAAAATCCGGGCGTATCACCATTCCCGTCATCATGTGGGAATACTTACATATTGGTGGCAGTGGATTATGTATCTAAGTGGATAGAAGCAAAGGCCACCACAACTTGCGAATCGAAGGAGGTGGCAAAATTTCTCAAGGATAATATTTTCAATAGATACGGAATTCCCAGAGCCATCATCTCAGACCAAGGAACACATTTCTGTAATTGCACCATCGAGGCTTTGATGAAGAAATATGATGTACACCATCGAGTGTCAACTCCTTACCATCCTCAGTCTAATGGCCAGGCAGAGATTTCTAATCGCGAGATCAAGGCGATATTGGAGAAAACAGTTAATCCGTCAAGGAAAGACTGGAGCAAAAGACTCGGGGACGCATTGTGGGCCTACAGAACTGCTTTTAAAACACCTATTGGAATGTCACCCTACAGACTTGTGTTTGGTAAGATGTGTCACTTGCCTGTAGGAATTGAACACAAGGCATACTGGGCAGTGAAGGAAATGAACATGAAGCCGATAGCATGCGAAGAAGAGAGGAAGTTGCAATTGCAAGAGTTGGAGGAACTTCGGCTGGAGTCGTTTGAGTCTGCCATGTGGTACAAAGAAAGAACGAAGTTATGGCACGATAAAAACCTCCGGGTCAAGGAACTTCATGTGGGACAGAAGGTGCTCCTTTTTCAGTCTCGGCTTAAGCTAATGCCAGGGAAACTGAAATCTAAATGGATTGGCCCATACACCATCGTTGGCATCCGAGCAAATGGAGCAGTGGAGATCCAGGGAAGTGCTCCAAACTCTGTTCCTTTCCTTGTAAACGGTCATAGAGTGAAAGTTTATAGGGATAATTCCGAGTTGTGTGTAGTGGACGAGATTCCACTACACACACTCCCTATTATTGCCTAAAAGGACAGGGGTAATTTCCGATTAATTCCTGGGTCAAGGGGTAAGCTGATAATTTTGAAAATTTACAACTGAACCAGGGAATCTCGGAAATACAACATGTAAATAGTTTAATTTTTCTCTAAAAAAATAAAAAAAAAAGAAAAAAATGATGATAAAAAAATGTACTTATGTGTATATAATTTCGAAGCACCAGACTCCTAGGGGTCTGGAATCTTCAATTTTTATTTTGTAGGGCATGGTCGAGGGGATTCGCAAGGAGGAGAGCCTGAAGGAAGGAGTCAAGGAGGGAAAAGATATTTTGAATTTCAAATTCTGGCCGATAATTATGGGAGACGTACGGTTGCTTACATCACGCCTGCAACCACACCATCTTTTTACCAGAAAAGGCAACCGTCGTCCTTCTCTCTCCACTCACTCCAAATTAGACAAAAATCGTGTTTGCTCTTCCTTCTCTCTTAATTCATCTTCTCTCTCTAAAAGACGGACGAAACCCTAACAACAAAATCGCCCAGTTCTTTTCGTTTTTTTTTTCAGATCTATACCGATGGATTCTACCAAGGGAACTGAGTATGACCCCACTTTGTTGGCCGAATTGACACAGAAGGTGGGAAGCATAGAGAAAGCGAAGGAGGTGTACGCTCTATTCGCCGCCAGTCTGATGCCGTTTGCGCTGACTGTACCATCACTGCCAATTCCGGCGGATTCGGCCGCGACACCGGCAAATCTCTTTGCAACAAGATCGCAAGTCGCTGAACCACCGCATGCAAAGGCCGTTTCGCAAGTAGCGGAGAAAGAGGAGGTTTTACACAGACAATTGGAGGACGGTGAACAGACGAATGACGAGACCTTGTAGGAGACAGAAGGTAATGTACCGGAGAACCCTAATCTTGAGGGTAGGGAAATGTATGAGGGGGAAACCCCTATTGCTAATGAAATTCTTGAAGGGGGAACCCTTATTGCTGTTGAAATATGTGAGGGGGAAACCCCTGTTGTATTTGAAGTTCGTGAGGGGGAAACCCCGTTTTCTGTTGAAATTGCTGAGGGGGAGACCCCTGTGTTTGAGAAGGCTGTTGAGGGGGTGACCCCTATGTTTGAAACAACTACTGAGGGGGAAACCCCTACTTTGGAGAGAATCGCTGAGGGGGAAACCCCTATTCCAGGAGATGTCAGGGGGGAGAACCCCATCTATATCGAGGGGGCAACCCCAATGTTAATTGGAGAGGGGGAAACCCCAGAAAAGCTGTTGGCGGAGTCGGATCTACATACGACGGAGGCACCGGAGCCCAAGGAAGGGCTGAAATTGATCGTGGACCTGGTCGATGACCAGGTAGAGAGTGAGCCCAAGATTGATGAAAGGGCCGAAAGGAGGCGCACAAGGAGAAGCCTCCTTGACGAAGTTGACGACTTTATACCTGGAGCGACAGAGACAGAGGCGCGCTTGGCCAAGGAGAAAGCAAGAAAAGGAAAGGCGTCGGCGACTGCATCTACCCGGTCAAGGAAAGCTCCCTCCGTCCAGGAGGTCGAGGAGACCCTTTCCCCTGTGACCGAGGAACCCTTTGTCGAGGAGCACGACGAGCCCATCCCTGAGTCAAGCTAGAACTCTGAGGAGGTTGAGGAAGAGCCAATTCCCGGACGCCTCGTGATTTGGCTGACTAAGAGCTTGCTGGAGGAGATGAGACAGTTTGACGACCAGAAAAGGATCGCGGTGTACAAGGAACGATGCAGCGCAGGGAAGATGGCCAAGTTGGGGAAACAGTATAGCAAGAGGGAACTCAAGATGATTGCATGTGATAAAGAATTCCGCGCCTATATCCAAGCAATAGGGTTTGAGTGGCTGTTGCAACACAGCCAAGAGAGGGTACCGGTGGACCTAGCAAGGGAGTTTTTCTCCACTTTTCGTTTGAAGAATACCACAGACCTGGACGCGGATTCTATCACATTCAGGCTTTTCAATCAAGAGCACGAGTTGAGCATTAGGGAGTGGTCCCTACGGATGGGGTTGTTCACTAAGGAAGAAGATGAAGAGGGGGCTTGGAACGACAGGATGGTGGGGATGCCAAAGAACACACCTGGGTTCAAAGTCCAGACAGCATGGGAACTGGTCACGCACTCTAAATCAGGGGTGTTTAAATCCAGCTACTCCAAAGCCTCCCACATCGAAGATCGGATCCTCCGCTTTGCTCAAACATTTATCAGTTACAATTTGATGGGCAGTGCGAATTCAGCCCTCGCTACTACCGATCTCTACTTCACTTGGTGCATGGCGGAAGGGTGTTAAGGTGCACCTCGGATATTGGATGGCGCAGGCGTGCCACCAGATGACGAGCAACCCGGGGCGTCATATGTACACCTGCCACCTCATCGGCGCTTACCTCCAGAGGAATCTAGAATTACCAAGGCCGCCCCGTTAGTAGTCATGTGCGACCCCCCAGAGGTGTTTAGTGTTGATTACTTCTTCAACAAGGGGTTGCTACAGACTCAAGGCACCAAAACTCTCTTCTATTCATTGGGAGACAAGGTGAAGGCGGAGCCAGAGGAAGCCGAAGAGGCCATGCCAAGTGAAGAGATCGAGGAGCTGCGGAAGGAAGTCCAGGACATGAAAAAGGAGATGCAGATAATGCGGAAGGATATGATGAAGGAACTCGGTGGGATAAGGAACGAATTGATGGGAGATCGGGAGGCAGTGCAGACCCTGAGGGAATATATTGCTGATTTGGCAGTAAAATGTGCCAAACAGAATGATAGGATGACGGAAGCGGTTGAGCTTTCAATGAAAATGTTGAAGTGGATGCAGCAGACGCTCCCCTTGACCCAGTTGAGGACAACTCCTGGGTCCAGCAGTGAAGTCAGGCACCACCCATAGCAGTCCCTCCGTCAAGCGACCACAGCAGTCGCTTCAGATGATCTCCCCGACCATTCCCGTGCAAGTTCCAGCCCCACCAAAATCAAAATTGATCGTGAGAAAGTCAGTACCGAAAATCCCAGAGCAGAAGGAAGAAGAGCTGGAGCAGCCAGCTAGGAAGAAGGTGAAAGCGACCCGCCCCGGAGTCCCACCCCAGTCTGGCTCCCGAGGGAGCCAGCCTCAGAAATGATCAAACATCTCTTGACCAAGTAACTTTTATTTTTTGTTCTTTTCGTTTTTTTTTTTTGTCTACCTGTTATATATGTGTTTAACATTTGTTATATCTTCTCCCACTTAGCCCACTGCGTGGTCTAAGTGTGAGAAGTTTGTGTTTTCTGTTGTTTTATTTGTTTTCCTATGTTTTTTCTGTGTCTTTCTCCCACTTAGCCCATTGCTTGGTCTAAGTGTGAGAAGTTTTATGATTTTGGTTTTGCATTGATCTCTCTGTTCCCCCCTTCACGACGATGGCTTAGGGACAAGCTTAAGTGAAGTGGGAGGGGGAGGGGAGTCAATGCATTACCCGTATTGCATGTTAAGAGTCTGTTAGTTTTAAGTGTTGTCACATGAGCCAGTGGATTTAATACGGCATGATTCCCTTAGTGAAAGTAATTGAAGATAGGAGGCATTTCAACTTAGAAGCTTTTTCCTTAAATGAGCCCAGTTAATTTGAATGAAGCAAGAATGACGGAGAATGCCTCTACTTACTTAGTTGTGAAGCCCTACTATATAGTGAGTTATAAACCTCAGATAACTTTGAGCTAACAAATGTTTAAGGGCCACCACTGAATGCTTAGGGAAGAAGAGCTATGAAGGAGAAAAAAAAAAAAAAAAGGGGGGAATTGGGTTATGGAGGTATAAGCTGGACGAAGTCCAGGGTAAGGCGGTATAAGCTGGACGAAGTCCAGGGCAAAGAAAAAAATGGAGGAATAAGCTGGACAAAGTCCAAATGTTGAAAAAAAAAAAAAGAGAAGAAAAGAAAAAAAAAAGATGGAGGTATAAGCTGGACGAAGTCCAGAGGGGGGAATGGTCTAAAACAGGAATAATAATAGCCTGACCCAGGAAGGAGAAACTCTCATAACCCAACGCTTCAGTGGTGTAGCATTAACTTAAGAGATAATCGATTCTAACATCCCTGGTGAGGAATGAGTGATCGAGTGAACCTAACAATTGGGTAAGTAGAAAGCTATCTTGACAAGCTGACAGATTGACTAGGTAAAGGAAGAGAAAGGGCCTATTTGGAGGAGTGCAAACTATTGGAATGACCTTAATCTTGTGGGGACAGATGCCTAAAAATTGAAACTAGCTCATGTATACATGTGTTTTGCGTGTTTGTGTGATTTTCTTATATTTCTTAGTTTTTCTTGTGTCTAGGTCTAGGAGTCGGTCAAGAGATAACCTCGCTTGAAATTTGCCTTATTCTTTTTCTTTTCTTATCTTTATACTTGAGGACAAGTATGGTTTAAGTGTGAGCAGTTTGATAAGGCTAATTTCATGCATCGGTATGCGCAAAAAAAATGTTATAATTTGCTGGGTCTAACACGTTTCCTAAGCCAGGTGTGTGAAGAAAAGCGCTAGATCAAGGAAGTAAGGAAGGAGATGGTCTAGCGAGAGAAAGGAGTGAAAATGAGCAGAATTTACAAAGAAAAGTGGCGTGACAGAGGAGTCTACAGCTGAGGGCAACAAAGTCATTATCAATACCTCGCTGGCCCACCTAGAACGCCTATATATAGAGAAGAGCATGCAACGCAGAGCATATAGTTTTTCACTCTTCTTAGCTCATACAATTTTTACACACACTTGGGAATGGTTCTGGGGTAATCGTGATAGGGGGGGTACTTTCCAAAGATTTCGTGTTTGGTAACACCGTCCTAGTGAGGGCGAAGATACAATTGCTTTTAATTTCAGCTGTTTTTGCTAGTTTCCACCGTCGAACTTCACTTTTGGGAGTCGACTTTGATGTTGATGATGTTTAACTGCTTTTACGTTCATGGATCTGAGTTTAGCTGTTTAATTTCAAGTTATTTTGCTTAGATCTCTCTGCTGTTAGCGTAATTCTTAAATTGCTATGTCGATCTCTGTTTATTTCGTTATTGAGGTGTTTGATGTGGAATTTGGTGATAGATCTGTGGTTGATTGAGTGTTCGGAGCTTAAATTTGTAAAATCTGACGTGATGGAGAATTTCTTCTGTTTGGAGTTCGTGTCGAACGCTTGGATCCGGAGTGGATTTAGCGTCTGAAGTTGGTTTTGGCGTGTGAAAGAAACAGTAGTTGATAGACTTGTTTTATTTCCTCTTGTTTTCTATTTCACTTCGTCTAGGTATGCAGACTTGTTAAGTTCTTCGTTATTTATGCATAGATTTGATTTCAAGTTAGTAGCCCTGTTTTTGATTTGCTTATGTGTTTTCTCAAGAAGTTTTATGCGAATTTGGTTGTAGAAGACGATGTCACTGTCAGTTAGTACGAGAGTTAGTTATTCTACCACTTTCCAGTCGTACTCTGCTTTTTAGATGTGGTCCCACCGTAGAATTATCTCCTAGGTCTAGTTGTTAGGTTAAGTTTCTTTCTAAGATTCCCAAGTCAAGTTAATTTTAATTTTCCTCAACCCAAGAAAATGCGTGGCAGCAGCCAACACCAAAAATACTCCCAAATCCTTGATTTCGAGTCTTACACATCCTTCTCTGTGGGATCGATCCCTACTTCCCTATACTAGGTTTAGTAAAGTGGTTGAGGGTTTTTTTTTTTGAAGAAGGAGAAGTACTTGTGTGTCCGACGACCGGGAATCCGCATGACCACGAGTTCCTAGACCAAGTGATCTAGTGGACTTGCTGGATCTAGGGAACCTGCTATTTCCTTGTTTGAATATTGCAACACGCACTGCACACACTACACTTGTACCATTCCCGTAGCTTCACCCATCAACGTGGTCGAATTTTTTACCATGGGCGGAGCTGTCGCTCAATTATTTTCATCACGCTGCCTTGGGCACTTCTCCTTTTCAGGCCCTGTACGGCCGCGAGCCTCCTAATGTGCCGCGAGCCGCCTCTCCTGGTGGAAGCTGCGCCGTCAGCCAAGACACCTCCTAATGTGGCGGAATTAATCAACCAACGGGGGGAACTGTTGATCGAGTTGCGTGAAAATTTGAAGAGGGCACAACAACGCATGAGTGCATTAGCCAACAACGCATGAGTGCATCAGCCAACAAGCATAGACGTCACATTGAATTTGAGGTGGGTGACTTCGTGTGGCTGAAATTGCAACCGTATCGCCAACACTCCGTCGCAAAGCCGATTTCAGCTAAGCTGGTAAAGCACTTCTGTGGGCCGTTCGAGATTTTGCAGCGTATAGGTCCGATTGCTTACAAGTTGCAGATGCCGGAGGGGAGCCGAATACACAATGTCTTCCATGTGAGCCTTTTGCGCGCCTTCGTAAAGGGAGAATGTTAGGTTTGGTATACTAAAAAGCATGTTTCGAGCAAGTTTCGCGCGAATAGAATCTTGCTTGTATACGTGAAACTCTACAATCCACTTTTAACCCGATTCAGTATTATTCGAGCAGTCTCGCATGAATAGAATCACTAATATTATTACATTGTATTTGCTTGTGCATTTATAAGATGTTTTATAAATATTTAAATGTATAAGAAGCAAACAAAGTCTAAGTCTTTTGCTTAGTAGACCGGTTGTGGGCGGCGTCCACTTTAAGGTAACACGGTCAGATCTATGCAATACTTTGCAAAAGATAAAGAAGAATTCACAACCTAGATAGGCTTAGACTACCTATCGTGAAAGGTTGCAATGTCAGTCCGCATATTTCTAAGCCTTACTGAAATAAGATGACATTGGTGTGGTATAGCACTTAACGGATCTAACAGCAAGACGTGTCTTTATGCTATCTACTGAAAGACTAGGTCGTGATAAAATACTATTTCTTAATCTACATATGTTAGCATTGAGCATACGGTATTGATTATGCACTACTTTGACTTATCAAATGGTGCGGGGTTTTCGTAACCCAATAATCCTGATATATTGGGTAGTGGTGATTAATATCTAGCGGTGCTAGGATTGCTATTATGTTGAAACGTGCGCGAGGTGAGTTTCGTTTGAAAATGTCCTCAAGAGGAGCTCGAACAAGGTTTTATTATTCGGAAAACTGGCCAGTTGTAGTTTTATTACTCTATGAATAATAAATAAATGTTTCTTGCTAAGTCCACTCTTGGAATTAATAAGATGTTAATTAATTAAAGGAGACAGAAATCATTCATTATTATTACTCATATTTTTCGTTTCCCTCTTCCTAGAGGAGCTCGAATTTCTCTCCTAATTGGAGAAGGATTTCTTCTGTCTTCTTTATACGAGTCTTAGTATTTTGATAAGATCAGCCCACCCTGATATCGAGATACAGTTCGGGAACCAGAGAGAAGATTCATGGTCTAGTATTGAAGATCATCGTGGAGAAGGCGCAAGCAATCATCGATTCTTTGGAGAATCAAATCGGTAACTCTAAACCGTAGTATTCATGTTTTAGATTTACTTTCTATGAGAATGAATTATTTGTGTTCTAGCATGCAATTATCTGTTTAACATGTGAATTGATTAATCGCATAATCGGTCAAATAGATCTATGTCTGATTTATTTGTTTTGTACAAGTCTTCCGCTGTGCAAGGGGCACCAAACCCCAGCAATTGGTATCAGAGCCAATTTTTGGCTCTAATTATGATGATTAATTCATGTTATGTGATTGCTTGAATGCATGTTTGCTCCTCGATTGGATTGTGTTTGTTTTGAATGAATAAACAAGTCGGCGAGATCAGAGATATCGAAGCTTATTTACATGCCGCTGTTTTTGAGCAGTTGGAAAGTAATTCCAATTGATTAATTCCTCTTTTACGTGCGAGAATCAATTTGAATTCTGATCATATTAATTAAATGGAATTATTTTGATTGTGCGTGGATTGGAGAATCAAATCTCCGGCAGCACAGCAGCAAGGCGGCTGCGAAGTCGACGTCGCGGCAGCGACGACGACGCAGCAGCAGCAGCGCGGAGATGCAGCAGCACGTTGATGACGGTTGTCACGGCACAGCGGCAGCGACGACGGTGCAGGGCTGGCAGCTGCGAAGTCGACGTCGCAGCAGCGACGATGACGCACCAGCAGCAGCCCTGTCCGGCATGCTGTGTGGAGAAGCAATGGCGGCAGTTCGATCGTCGGAAGGCTGGCCAAGCTGTGTCAGCAGCCCATGCTCTCGAGCTGGGCAGTTTGCGCGACGCAGCGACTCGGATGGCTAGCTGTGACGCCGATCAGCGAGCAGAGGTGAAGTTTGAGTGGGAGTACGATGGGGCGAGATTAGGGTTTCCCTATGCGCAACGTCCCGTTCTCGTGACTTCGCTTTCCAAATTTGATTAGGGTTTCCAAATCCTTGGATCCAATTTTGGAAATAATTCAAGATTAATTTGAAAATAAGATTTGAATATATCTTTTGTGGATTCTATATATTATATGAGATTTAACCATGAATTAAATCATGATTAATTAGATTCTTTCCTTATTTAAATGGGTTTTGTATGGATTTTATTCCTAGATTAATCCTAGTTATATTTGGAAAATAATAATCTAAGTTTTTATCTATATCCTATAAATTTATATGGATTTATTCCTAGATGAATCTTAGTTGGATTAGATAATGAAAATATTAGTTTATTCATATCCTATGAATTTATATGAATTTATTCATAGATAAATTCTAGATGGATTTGGAGAGTAATAATATATTATTTTATTCTTGTCCTATGAATTTATTCATATATGAGTTCTAGATGGATGTGAATGAGTGATAGTATAATATTATCTAATTCTATGGATTTATATGGATTTACTCCAAGATTAAATCCTAGATGGATTAGGAATAATATTTATATTAATATTATTTTTATCCTATGGATTTGAATGTATTTAATTATATTAAGACAAATCCTAGATGGATTAAAAATAAATATTAATCCAAGTTATCCTTATCTTTTGGAGTTATATCCTAAATAGATTAGGATATTTATAATATATAAGAAAATCCTTATTTAATTGGATTTAGATAAATTTGTTTATCTAATAAATCCTAAGTAATATTTGATATATTCTAGATGTCTATTCTATATAGTATTAAGATTTGTATAAATCTTGGTTGATAGGATTTTATTTTTATCTTATGGATTATGATGGAATTGATTCTATCTAGTAATATCCTAGTACGATTTAAATAATGATAATTCTAGATCAACGTTATCTTGAATTGTAGAATATGATTTTATCAAAATAAAATCTAGAACAATCCTAAGGGTTTAGATAGTTAACTCTATCGTGATAAATCCTAAATAAATTTGGATAATCATTATCCAAGATAAAACTTAATTATTTAATTGATTCTCCCTTGACTAGATTAAATAATTGTCGTTAATTATTCTGTGTGTTTAAATGCCATGCATTAAATGGATTAATATGTCTATTTGGTGTTTATCTATTTTAGTGGATTATCTGTTTATCTGCTTATGTGATAATTATGCCAACACAATACAAAATATCTAAGTGATGATTACAACAAGTGCGTTGTATACGGTCTCCATCGGTTGGACTGCCAAATTTTGTGAAGCTGATTTTCTAATATTATCGCCACCTACAGAGTAGGGACAATAATCCTACGAAAACAGCAAGTTCATAAGGGCGGACATCTCACATAATAAATAGAATGAACTACAAAGTGGTTCCCAATATTATTGCCACCTGCAGAGTGGGGACAATAATCCTAAGGAACTGCGAGTTTCAGGGTTCAATCAGAACTTATGAGATAGCTTGGTTTTGTTGTCAGCACATGAACATTGTTATGGGAGTGTGTTGTAGAAATAAAATTTTGCAATGCTAAATCTGATGGTCGTGCTTAGGCAACATTAGGCGTATTAACCTCCAGAGGAGGATGCAATTGATATGTCGGTGTTGTGACCAGTAAAATTGTCAAAATTTTAATGCGTATTAATCTCCAGAGGAGGATACAATTTATTAATTTTGTTGTTGTAAGATACATAATTGTTTTGTCGTTATTTGTGATTATGTATTGAGCATGAGTATGTGATAATATGTTTATTTGCCAAATCTTCATTATGTCATTTAATATTTGTCTGCGATCCTTAAAGAAAGAAAACTCGAATGCCTAAATTATGTAGACCGGAAACGAAAATGGATAAGTTTCTCATCGCTGAAAACCTTGAGTTTACTCAATGATTCATGTCCTCCATTTCCTCGACATAATTCCACGAAGAACGTTCGAGAATGCATTGTGCATGTACTTGACAAGCTCTTTGAGGAATAAGGTCAAGCTACTTTCCTTAAGTAGCTTGACATGTCTTGGTTAATGACGATGAAAGATGGATATCAATAGAATATGTCAAGATGATTCGATTGGAATATCCTAGAGTGACAGAATGTTTTGAGGATCTTTTGATCACTCAAATAGTTTCTGACACGAGTCATCACCTAAAGTAATAAGAAATGACTACAAGAAGGTTTAACTGAAAAGTAGAAAATCTTCAGAATTATAGTCGTTATATTACTGTTAGAGGAAAGTAACATGATAGATAATGAATTCATAAAGGTTGTATTTTTCTTAAGTCCTAGTTCATTTGAACAAAAGACTAGATATGGAAATGGGAGAGCCTGAATTGTCATCAAAGTTTGTTTAAAGCGAGAAAAGATGCTTTGTGAGTTAGATTGACCTATTTGATAGAAGGACAATGACTTACATGACAATGCAACTTCTAAGTAAGAGATATCGATCCAGTTAGATTTTTGTTGCAGTGGGGGCTATTAATGCTCAACTATTGTTTTATGGTTGATGTTTAAGGCATCATAGTATTAAAATAATATAAGTGCGACAAGATTGAGTATTCTACAACACATCAACTTCTTAATCATTGAATGATAAAGTATTTATGGCTCTTAGCCTTAAAGCCAAGAAAATACTTAGAAATTGTTCGAACTGATCTAGACTATCAAGATTTTAACAATTTGTTTGTTAAATAGCTTGAACGTCGAGAATGTCAATTTGATGCACTATGAGTTAGAATCGTTTGATTCAGAATACTTATAGAAGTGCAACATAGAAAGACTAGCGAGTCTTAATGGTTTACACCATAAGTAGACAAGCAAAGTGTTATGATCAGTAGTGGGAGTCTAATCTCCAATAACGAATCCAAGCATTCATCTAATGAATGGGATAGTTATGTAAGAAGGAATCGATGTCTTTTTAAGACAAGTTTGATTAAGTGATGAGTGGTACTCATTAAAATCTTATCATTGATGGGATAAACATTAAAGAAACTACCAACATCAGTACCTTAAACAAAACACGAGTTGTGGACTAGAGCGTCTCTAGTCTAGCACATCTCAAGGTGTAATGTTGTTCCAACACGTGTTGGAAAAGTGTCCAAGAAATTGGAGTTGAGTTCTGAGGCATGTTTTAAGGTTTGTCCCAAATGATGTAAGGTTATAAGTTCTGTAATCTTCAAAGATATAATTCTTGTATGAAGATCAAGAGATGAACTACAAGCCTAACAGGGTGATAACTCTCAAAATAAAGAGAGAGATATCGGATTTTCCACATTACCAAGAAGTCATACCATTAGAAACTTTTGCACTAATAAAATCAACTTCAGTACCTAAGATTGTAAGAACCATATCGTAGTGGGAGCGTTCCACTGGAACACAACAAGTTCTTGGGTCTAAGAGTGTCGTAAGACTCGGTCTTAGATTAACTTGAACATAATCCCTTTAACTACATTGTAGTATTGGTTAATTTGGATAATCATCTTTGAACAGGTGATAGATTCCATATTACAATCTAAGATAGACAACATGTTTTACAAGACTTGCAAAACTACCTATAGGCTGTGTCAGTCAGTGGGAGCTAGTATATTTGCAAGTGTAAATGTGGATCTCAAAAGGCTAGTGAATGACAATGGGTTATACCCAAAGAGAACAATCCTCTCGTATGTCGTTGTGCCAGGATTGATTCGATCCTATTGTCTATCAGATCTTGCATAAATTAGAATGTATGTAATATGATTGTCAAGATAGCTTTCTATAAATAGAAGTCTTGAGGAAATCATCTACTAGAACGTCCTAATGGATATGTAATTAAGGGCAAGAAACGCATGATTTGAAGCTTATAAAGACCTTCGTGGTCTTAGGCAAGCATCTAAATCAGAGTATATGTGTTTTATCAAAATTGTCAAATATCTGGAATTTGACTTTTGCCCATAGCAGTGTTGTAAGCACAAGGAAGTTGAAAGTGCATTACATATGGTATTATTGGTACTCTACGATGATGAAATCTATAAAAGTTGCAAACAACTAAGATTGGCATCTGGCATAGGAAACTGGTTGTCTACCCAGTTTAAGATAAATGATTTAAGAGAAACTAATTACATTTTTAGCATCTAAGTCCTTTTACGATTGCTAGAAAGAATGTTGAGATTCTCTTAGGAATCATATATCTATACATAGCTTGGAACGTTTTAGCATTAGAATTTCCATGCAAAGGTTTTACCTTTCAGGATGGAATTGTCTTGTCTCTAGTCGTGTGTCGTTTGACACTTAGTGAGATCAAGAATATTGAGACTAGTTTTGGAGGTAGATGTCTCATGTATGCTATAATGTGTACTAAGTTTGATATTAGTTGTGCTTTCGCATAGCAAGTATATATATTTTAACTATGGCAAAGGATTTTGATTGAGGTAATGAATATACCCTAGTAACTATATTCTAGTTTACCAGTCATTCATGTAATATCCTTGGGGTTACATTGTCTTAGTTTTATGACTAATCAGTGATCGAGTAAGTCATCCTCTAAATATGTGTTTACCTTAGGAATATCTTCCTAATAGCTTTAATCGTAAGTTTGAGTATGCATATGAGTATTATTTTTTATTACTCTAGTGAAGGCTAACTCAAGGGACACACGAGTTTATTAAGCTAAGCAATCACATATGGGGATGAAACTAATTAAAGATCAAGTACGCAGCAAAGACATTATGGTGAAAAAGATATTATCAAAGAACAACCAAGCAGTTTTTTCTTTCACCTTGTGAAATGAATGGTGGTTCGATATATCTATTACAAAGACCTACTTTGAGTATAAGTGGGAGAGTTTTTGGCAGTGGGTATACTCGAAAGCATGTTTTGAGTATAAGTGGGAGATTGTTAGGTTTGGTATACTGAAAAGCATGTTTCGAGCAAGTTTCGCGCGAATAGAATCTTGCTTGTATACGTAAAACTCTACAATCCACTTTTAACCCGATTCAGTATTATTCGTGCAGTGTCGCATGAATAGAATCACTAATATTATTACATTGTGTTTGCTTGTGCATTTATAAGATGTTTTATAAACATTTAAATGTATAATAAGCAAACAAAGTCTAAGTCTTTTGCTTAGTAGACCGGTTGTGGGCGGTGTCCACTTTAAGGTAACACGGTCAGATCTATGCAATACTTTGCAAAAGAAAAAGAAGAATTTCACAACCTAGATAGGCTTAGACTGCCTATCGTGAAAGGTTGCAATGTCAGTCCGCATATTTCTAAGCCTTACTGAAATAAGATGACATTGGTGTGGTATAGCACTTAACGGATCTAACAGCAAGACATGTTTTTATGCTATCTACTGAAAGACTAGGTCTTGATAAAATACTATTTATTAATCTACATATGTTAGCATTGAGCATACGGTATTGATTATGCACTACTTTGACTTATCAAATGGTGCGGGTTTTTCGCAACCCAATAATCCTGATATATATTGGGTAGTGGTGATTAATATCTAGCGGTGCTAGGATTTCTATTATGTTGAAACGTGCGCGAGGTGAGTCTCGTTTGAAAATTTCCTCAAGAGGACCTCGAACAAGGTTTTATTATTCGGAAAACTGGCCAGTTGGAGTTTTATTACTCTATGAATATTAAATAAATGTTTCTTGTTAAGTCCTCTCTTAGAATTAATAAGATGTTAATTAATTAAGTCCATAGCAGACATTAATTAATTAATGGATATTTATATCTTAAGCGCGGGAAATAAATAATAAACAAAGTGGAAACCCGGATAACTTATAATTTCGGATTTGGATGGGGAGAGTTCAATATTACTTGTGTAGTGGCTGCTCGTAATATTCCAATATAAGCTTGTATTAAATTGTGGGTTCAATTTAATTAGTAAAAAGCTAATTGGGGGAGCTCATATCCAAAACCTTCCATAGATCCCTGTCTGGGCCCAAAAAGGAACTTAATATAAATAGGAGAATAAAGGAGACAGAAATCATTCATTATTATTACTCATATTTTTCGTTTCCCTCTACCTAGAGGAGCTCGAATTTCTCTCCTAATTGGAGAAGGATTTCTTCTGTCTTCTTTATACGAGTCCTAGTATTTTGATAAGATCAGCCCACCCTGATATCGAGATACAGTTCGGGAACCAGAGAGAAGATTCATGGTCTAGTATTGAAGATCATCGTGGAGAAGGCGCAAGCAATCGTCGATTCTTTGGAGAATCAAATCGGTAACTCTAAACAGTAGTATTCATGTTTAAGATTTACTTTCTATGAGCATGAATTATTTGTGTTCTAGCATGCAATTATCTGTTTAACATGTGAATTGATTAATCGCATAATCGGTCAAATAGATCTATGTCTGATTTATTTGTTTTGTACAAGTCTTCCGCTGTGCAAGGGGCACAAAACCCCAGCAGAGACAATTCCCCTTGAGGGCAAGGAGGTTTCTAAGGGAGGGGGAGTTGTTACGACCTCAACAACCTTGCCTACTGCATCTGCTGCAGAGACAAGCTCAGCTGCAGAGACGAGTCCAGCTTCCTCGTTAACTGAGGAGACGGTAGAGGAGAATGGAGGTGAGGAGAAGATATCAGGGGAAGACCTGTTAGCAGAGGAGAGCGTAGCGACTAGGACGCTGAGGCCGTGGGAGCAAATCAGGCGACCGGATCAATATCAAAACTTCGTTGCCAAGTAGGCGCCGAAGTATGGATAGCAGTAGAATTAGGAGTTAATTAAATTAAGTATTTTGTTTTACTTGCTTATTTTTATTTTATTTTATTTTTGAACTTAATTGAGCCGAGCGTTTTATAAGCTCCGTCGGGTTTTCTTTGTTGGTTCTTTCCCGATGAATAGGACTATGTCGAACCTACCCTAGGGTCTTAGATATATAAATAGGGCTATTCATTAATTCCATAATTCAATTAATGAAGTAATATTTTGCCCACATACTTGTGCGATACACAAACAACAAAACCCTTCACGCTGCCGACGGAAATCTCTTCCGCGCCAGCAATCTGTCCGTTTTGTTTCAGCCGCCGATCCCAAGCTTAGGGACGCCAGAATCGTGTGTTGTTGGTTCGTGAATGGAATTCTTCGTTAAGAAAATCGTTATCTTAACAAGTATCTATACCAGTTCACACAAATTATCAAGTTTGATTAATTAACTCTAATAATACTACAATACTGCAGCTTACAATGATTTGATTTTTGATTTCTGAAAACTATTGACAAAATAAAGCTACAAGTTAACTAAAGTAACACTATTCAAATGAGAAAATATGTTAAATGGTCATAATTTCTTCATCCGAGCTCCGATTGAGGCGTACAATGTACCCACACGAAGCTATTTCAAAGAAGAAGATATTGGTGGTAAGATAAAAGAATTTGGACACCATATTGATAGGCAACGAACAGTTTCAGTCAGACCTCACTCCACATGCACATCTATCAACTAATATATAATAATCAAGCTTTAATGATTAATTGATAGATGATTTTAATGTACAAAATAGGATAAATCATGGAGTATAATTAGCATCATTTGATTCACATCAGCCATGGCTGAACAATTTTGATGAAAGAGAAGATTATGGTTTAAAAAAAATATGGAGTAATCTTTGTCATTGATGATATGAAGATTCCTTTTATTTGTAAAGTTATATCACTAATCAAACCTCTAAGTAATTCCAGTAATTGAATCTTTGAATGTGATTGTGAATCCAAGAAGGAATTTTGTGAGGAGTTTGATCATTAAAGTGGATCTCTGCTTAGAGATTTAGTGGAAGCGATGAAGATAATGTTTTCTCATAAATATTTTTTTTCTCATAAACATGGTCGGAGTCACGCGCGCGGGTGGCGAAGGACTTGCTTCCCATTAGGTCGCGCGCCGACAGCAGCTTCTCGGCGATTGTCAGCCACCGTAGGCCTCCGCGCGGGTGGTGGTCGTCGGGAAAAATGGATGCTCCATTTTTAGGTTAGAATCAATTTTTGAGAAAATTGAGGGATTGGGAATTGCAGAATTTTTGTTACAATGGGAGTGAAATCAGAGTTAGAGGAGTGAGAGTGGTGGGTGAAAGTACGAGAAAGGATGAGGTCTTTTCGGAAAAGGACAAAGGTTGAGTGGCTAGTGAGGAGGGTATAATGGGGATTTCACAGGTCAGTCATCAGCTGGATATAGTGCAGATCAGTAATAAAAGTTAAACTTAAAATTACTCAATTGGATTCTCTAAATTTAGTCGATTGGATAATATGCACTTCATTTTTATATACTTCTTCCGTTTTAAAAAAATATGCATCCTTTTATTTTTATTTTTATTTTTATTTTTGAGTTCTCTAATCTTTGTGTTTCCTTGGGCAGGTTGTATGCACACGCGTTCTAAAGGCCCACCTTCAGAGCCAATCGATCTTGAGATTGAAGCATCCAATAAGAAGAGGAACACACAGAGGAGGTTAAACCAAAGGATTCGGGTATCTTCACCCGGTCATAGGCGTCTACCTTCTCCTATCCAGAGAACTCCATCACCCAGTCCATCTCCACTTCCATCTCCCATACAGTACGAGCCGCGGTCTCCAATCCTAATGGCGGACGAGGAGAACAACAATTTTGAAAACAACAATGAGAACAACGAGGAGAACAACAATGTGGAGCATCCCGATCCCGTTGTCCACCAGCTTCTTCAGCAAATGGCCAATATGCAAAGGCGTTTGGATGCACAGAATGTGAGACCAGCACCCGTGCATAATTTGTTTGCATACAGACGAGTGGCTAACCCTCCGATCAACAATGGGGGAATTGCAGCCAACAGCTTTGAATTGAAGCCGGGGTTGATAAACAGGGCAGAAGCACATACATTTGGTGGAGCAGGTTCGGAAGATGCCAACAAGCACTTGACCAAGTTCATTCAGATCAGCAACACGGTGAAGGCTAACAGGGTCTCAGATGATCAGATTCGCCTCAGACTATTTCCCTTCTCTTTGAAGGACGATGCCAGAGATTGGTATGATAATATGGACCCCAACTCAGTCGCAATCTGGGATGCAATGGTTGAGCTTTTCATGGAGAAATACTACCCACCCAGCGAGACACTAAAGCGACAAGAAGAAGTCATCTCCTATGCAATGCAGCCTCAGGAGAACATTCAAGAGGCATGGAAGAGATTTAAATATCTGATGAAGAGACGCCCCAACCACGGTTTAAGCCCAGGGCAACAAATCATAACTTTCTACAGAGGAGCAACTCCAAAGGCAGTGCGCGAGTTGAATATGAGCGCAGGGGGATCACTCCTCAGGTTGGGAGAAGATGAGTCTCTAGAGGTAATTGAAAGGGTAGTTTCCAACGATGAGGGATGGAAGAATGAGAGAAGCAAGACCTACAGATTAGCATCCACATCGGACATTGACAGGATGGACATGATGTCCGAGCAGTTGGACTTCTTGACGGGCAAGCTAGGTTTCATGGGAACAGAGCCAACTGGGCTCGAAAGTGAAGATGTGAATTATGTGCATCAAGGCAGCAACAACAGGAATTACAACAACTACCGCCAGAATCAAGGGGGTGGTAACTTCAACAACTTTGGGAATAGGGGTCATCCCAACTTGTCCTATGGGAATCCCAACAATGCCCTGCATCCACCTCCGGGGTTCCAAGTGTCAAATGGCGAGATTAAGGAGCCAAAGAAGGTTGAGCTCAACGATGTCTTAATGGCATTTATGAAACAAACAGGGGATATAATGGCCGACTCTGACAAGAGGCTGAAAAAAGTAGGGACAGAGGTGCAAGACTTGAGTACACACATGAAGAGTATGGACAATCAAATGAGTCAGATAGCTCAATCTGTGAGCAAATTGCATATTCCCGGCCAATTCCAAGGGCAACCAACTGTGAACCCCAAAGATTGCAAGGCAATCCACCTTAGGAGTGGCAAAAGTTATGATGGCCCTCCTATGCCCGAGAATGCAGTTGAAACAGAGAAGGAAGCAGACGTTGACCCAGAGGTAGAATCAGAAACAGAGAAGGAAGAGCCTAAGCTACCACCGGCAGTCAGAATACCTTTCCCTCAGATTGAGTAGAAGAAGAAAAAGGAGGAACAGTTTGCACGATTCTTGGACATTTTCAGGAAAATGCAGATTAACATACCACTTGTGGAGGCTCTACAGCAGATGCCCAGCTATGCCAAGTTCCTTAAGGATGTGGTCTCTCAAAAGAAGAAGTGGGGGCAGTATGAAACTGTCAATTAACAGAGAGCTGCAGCGCGATTATACAGAGGAAGCTCTCAGCCAAGATGAAAGATCCGGGGAGCTTTACTATTGCTTGCACGGTGGGAGATTGTCATGTGAGGAATGCTTTGTGTGATCTTGGGGCAAGCATCAACCGCATGCCCCTCTCTTTCTTTGAGAAGCTGAACATTGGTACCTTGAAGCCCACCACCATTACTCTGCAGATGGCAGACCACGGTATCATATCCTACGGGGATAGTGGAGGACATCCTAGTGAGGGTGAATGACTTCATTTTTCCAGTGGATTTCCTTGTGTTGGAAATGGAAGAAGACCAGGCTGTACCCCTTATCTTGGGGAGACCTTTCCTAGCTACAGGGAAGGCCAGGATTGATGTGCAGAAGGGAGAGCTGACCCTTCGTCTCAACGATGAGAGTGTGACTTTCTCTATTTATGAAGCCTTGAAGAGGCACGATGCAGATATAGGAGGGAGCCTTCATTGCAATGTGGTGACCGTGATCGATGAGTGTGTCAGAGGAGTAGACAATGCCAACTCTTCACAGGATCAACTTGAGAGATACCTCTTTCACTCATTTTATTCTTCACACTACTTTGATATGTTGGATTTTAATTCTAATTTGTTGGAATTTGTAGGTGCTCTAGATTCAGCAAAAGAGATTCCTAGACCACGCCGTCAGCAGTTCTTACCTCTTAGGGACGAGGAGGAGGATGCCAAGGAGGAGAAAGACAAGAAGTTGGAGTTAAAGCCTTTGCCTACACATCTGTAGTACGCCTTTCTTGGAGAGAGTGACACGTTTCCGGTAATTGTATCATCTTCTCTCTCAAGTTCAGAATTGGATAAATTGTTGAGAGTGCTTAGGACTTACAAGGGGGCAATTGGGTGGACTATTTCAGATTTAAAGGGGATAAGCCCAACAATTTGTATGCATAGGATACACCTTGAGGAAGGGTATAAACCTAAGGTCCAAAACCAAAGGCGTCTCAACCCGATTATGCAAAATGTGGTTAGGAAGGAGGTCTTGAAGTTGCTAGATGCCGGCATTATCTATGCCATTTCTGATAGTGAGTGGGTTAGTCCTACTCAAGTGGTAGCCAAAAAGGTGGGTACAACTGTGGTAAAAGGGGAGAATGATGAGATGATAGCTACTAGGTTGGTCACCGGGTGGAGAGTTTGTATAAACTATAGAGCTTTGAATGCTTCCACTAGAAAAGACCATTTCCCACTTCCCTTTATTGACCAAATGTTGGATAGGTTAGCCGGGCATGAGTACTATTGTTTCTTAGATGGGTACTCGGGATACAACCAAATTCACATAGCACCCGAGGACCAACACAAGTCAGCCTTCATTTGCCCCTATGGTGTCTATGCCTATAGGAGGATGTCTTTCGGTTTATGCAATGCCCCTGCTACCTTCCAAAGATGCATGATGTCTATTTTCCATGGTTTAATTGAAAATATTATGGAAGTGTTTATGGATGACTTCTCCTGTTTTTGGTGACTCTTTTGACAATTGTCTTGACAATTTATCTCAAGTTTTGCAGCGGTGTGAGGAGACTAACCATGTATTAAACTGGGAAAAGTGCCATTTTATGGTCAAAGATGGGATCGTACTTGGTCACAAAATCTCTGCAGGTGGCTTGGAGGTTGATAGGGCGAAGATTATTGCTATTGAGCAACTACCTCCCCCATCCAATGAGAAAGGAGTGAGGAGCTTTTTGGGACATGTCGGCTTCTATAGGCGTTTTATCAGGGATTTTTCGAAGATTGCTAAACCTCTTTATAATTTATTAGCAAAGGACGTAAAATTTAATTTTTCCCCTGATTGTGTGCAGGCATTCGAGAAGTTGAAGTTAGCATTGGTGAGCGCCCCCATCCTCATCTCACCAGATTGGTCCCAGCCATTCGAAATCATGTGTGACGCGAGTGACATAGTAGTGGGACAGAAGAGAGAACAGATTTTCCGGGTGATTTACTATGCGAGCCGGACCTTGGATCCAGCTCAAGCCAACTACACCACTACTGAAAAGGAGATGCTAGCTGTGGTCTATTCTTTCGACAAGTTCCGCCCCTACCTCATTGGGGCCAAGACCATCGTTTTCACCGATCATGCCGCAATCCGGCACCTCTTTGCAAAACAAGATACGAAGCCAAGGCTCATAAGGTGGATCTTACTCCTTCAAGAGTTCGATTTGGAGATCCAGGATAGAAGAGGGTGTGAAAACGTGGTAGCAGACCACTTGTCGAGGTTGGAACATGCTAATGAGGATGAGAAGTTGAAGATGGTGATAAATGAAGAGTTTCCCAATGAGCACTTATTCTATGTTGCTAAGGGAAAGGTGGCATGGTATGCCAATATTGTGAATTACCTTGTTGCTAAGGTGATCCCCGAAGGACTTGCGGACTATGCAAAGAAGAGGTTCTTCCATGATGTGAAGTTCTATTTTTGGGACGAGCCTTGTCTATTTAGAAGATGCACCGACATGGTGATAAGAAGATGTGTGCCGCAGGAGGAATGGGATGAAGTTATGATACAATGTCACTCCGCACCTAGTGGAGGTCATTTTGGAGCCAACCGAACCGCCATGAAAGTGCTCCAAAGCGGTCTTTATTGGCCAAGCATTTCAAAAGATTGTCAAGAGTTTGTGAGTAGATGCAACGAGTGCCAAAGAATGGGAGGTATTTCCAAGAAGAAGGAGATGCCAATGACGACCATTGTGAAGGTTGAACTATTCGATGTGTGGGGAATTGATTTCATGGGACCCTTCCCTTCATCTAAGGGGTTCCAATACATCCTTCTAGCCGTGGATTACATTTCAAGGTGGGTAGAAGCTATTCCTACCACTCAAAGGTGGTGATTAAGTTTGTTCAAAAGAACATATTCGCGCGATTTGGCGCACCACGGGCTATTATAAGTGATGGTGGTTCCCATTTCAAGAATAGGTGGCTCGAGGCGGTCCTAGCAAGATATGGAGTGAAGCATAGGGTGACAACTCCTTATCACCCGCAAGATAATGGTTAAACGGAATTAGCCAATAGAGAGATCAAGCAAATCCTCCAAAAGAGCGTCAACCTCAACCGGAAAGATTGGGCTCTAAAGCTCGATGATGCATTGTGGGCATATAGAACGACGTACAAGACTCCAATTAGAATGTCTCCCTACCAATTGGTCTTTGGTAAATCTTGCCACCTTCCGGTTGAATTGAAGCATTCATCATATTGGGCGGTGAGGCAAGTGAACGCGGATTTCATCAAGGCCAGGAAGGAAAGGAAACTTCACCTCAACTTACTTGAAGAATTTAGGAATGAAGCTTATGCAAATTCCTCTATATACAAGGAGAGGGTGAAGGCTTACCACGACAAAATGATAGAGAAGCGGGAGTTCCAGCCGGGAGAGGCCGTGTTACTCTTTAACCACAAGCTAAGGTTCTTTCCGGGGAAGCTAAAATCGAAGTGGTCGGGCCCTTTCACTATCAAGAGTGTGAAGAACAATGGCACGATGGAGCTTATAGCACCCGATGGGAGCACATTTAAGGCAAATGGTCAAAACATCAAGAAGTTCTATACTAAGGAGCAATGATAAGGCTAATTTCATGCATTGGTTATGTAGTGAAAAACATCACATTTCTGCTGGATCTAACAAGTTTTGTTAAGCCAGGTGTGTGTGTAGCGCTAGATCCAGGAGATGCTGGAGGAGGATATCTAGCGAGGAGCAGGAACGGAATCACGAGGAAAAGCTAGAGGAAGGAAGCCAAAAGCTGAGGGCAATCAAGTCAATCAATACCTCGCTGGGCCCCACCTCGAAGCTTATAAATAAAGGAGTGCGCAACAAGAATGGCAGATCGGTTACACTCCACACACAGTCACGCTCTTAGCACACACACTAGGGATATGGGAAATTTGGGGTGGTTTTCGTTTTCAGGAGTCTCGTATCAGTGCATCACCGTCCCTTGAGGGCGAAGAAACAATTGTTCTCTTAATTTCTGTTTACTACTCAGTTCAGTCTCGAACTTCACGTTTGGAAGTCGAGCTTGTTGTTTTGTTGCTGAATCAGTTTATCCGTTCTATTTACATTTGATTTGCTTTGATGAAGTTAGATTTCGTGTTGATTATTATGATGCTTGCTATTTTGGTTTGTTTATTTGAGATGTTCTCTTGAATTTGTTGCTGAATATTTTAGGAGATTCGAGAATCGTGGTATTGAAGTTGTGTTCGGTTGGATTTTTGTTCGGATGCTTGGATCCGGAGTGGATTTAGCATCCGAAGTGTGGATCTGAACAGGGGAGGTGAAATTTGTGCATGAGATTATGGGGATTTTGTTCTGCTTGGTTTGCTTCGTCTAGTAGTGTGATTTCCGTCGTTGTTTCGTTTACCGTTAAAATTATGTTTCCAATCTACATCTGAGTTTGTTTTTCTCGATCTCTGCATTTATTTGTGTTCGTTGAAGAAGATGAAGTCATTTTCAGTTGATGCTTTAGTTAGTTAGGCTGCAGATTCGATTCTGTCCGTACTTACCTTTTTCAGAGTTTGGTCCCCACTTGTTTTAATCTCCTTGGTCTAGAGATGTTCGTAGAAGTCCCAGATCTAGTAGTTGATTTGATTTAGTTCTTATACATAATTCATTTTTTGCCTAGATCTAGCAGTTAGCATAGCATACTTTATTTCCAAATTCACTTAGTTAAATTCCTCAACCCAAAATATGCGTGGCAGCAGCCAACCCAAAAATAGTTTCCAATTCTCTACGCATGTATTTTACGAGTCCATCTCTGTGGGATCGATCCCTACTTCCCTGTGCTAGTTTAGTATCTGTGGTTGAGGGTTTTGAAGGTTTGCTTGCGTACCAACGACCAGACTTCCAGTCTTGTGAGTCTCTAGACCTTGTGATCTAGTTGATTTACTGGATCTAGGAAGTGTGTAATTAGAAATTGATAGGATACAGCAAGCAAGAAAATCAACTCTTCAAATGGCGCCGTTGCCGGGGATGGATGGCGTAGTTTGTTTATGTGTTTAGAGATTTGGTGTAAATAGTTTTAATCTTTTGAATTTCGCTTTTGGCAGTTTATGAGCAAGGGCTCAAGGTCAGGAATCTGGAGCAACCCATCTTGGTCAAGGAACGTGCAGTTGAAGTGGCGAGTTAAGGAATCAACATCCGCCATAACTACCAGATCGGGGTTGTCAACTGTAGATCCATTTCCGTTTGAATCAGGGAGTGAAGAAGAGTGGAATTCATCGGGGAAGGAGGATTCACGGTCGTCGTCAGAAACTGAGCATTCGGAAAGGGAGGAAGAGGAGTCTGTAATGGCAAACTTAGTGGACCTAGACCCAGAGATTGGTTCGCTAACTGCACATCTCGACGGAGAGCCAGCTCATGCCATAGTGTCAAATCAACGTCAGCGGTCTATTGAGATCAAGACGAATGTGCTGGGCGTTTTACCTACATTCTCTGGACGGAGGAATGAGTGTCCTTATGAGTTTTTGAACGAGTTTAGTAAGCTATGTAGCATCCAGAAAAGGCCTAACGAAACTACCGAGGAGGACTATCGCCTGCGAGCGATTCCATTTGCATTGAAAGGAGAGGCAAACACTTGGTTGCTGAGGCTTCCACCTGACTCGATCACCACATGGAGGGATTTCAAATTGGAGTTCCTGGACTATTTCTTTCCGTCCAATAAGACAAACGCTTTGAAAAAAGAAATTCAAGAGTGTAAGCAGGACTACGATGAATCTTTAAGCCAATATTGGTCTCGGTTTAAAGGCCTGCTTGACGCTTGCCCAAATCACAGGATGACGGAGGCTGAAACATTTTATCTATTCTACGAAGGGGCAAATCCTGAGTCCAAGGACTTAATGAATTCCTCGAGCGGGGGGAATTTCACCAAGAATAAGGCAAGCGAGGCACGCGAGATTCTGGGAAGATTAATCGACGCGAAGAAGGCGTATGACTGCCCGCGTGCTATCATGAGGAGAAGCTCCGCGAACACAGTTAAGGAACGAGAAGGAGAAGAGGTTAGAGACAGAATAGATCGACTGGAGAAGGCACTGCTAAATGCCATTGAAAAGAAAAATACCCCTGGGTCGACTGATAAGGAAAAAAACCCAGGTCAAGAGGAACATCAGCTTCAATTTTACAATAATCCCTCACTCGATGGAGATTTCCAAGCTCAAGTGAATGCAATGGGGAATTGGAATCAAAGTAATCAAAATACCAACTGGAACCAGTGGAAGATTAAGGAGGCACCATGGAGGGACAATCCTTGTTTCAGATGGGCTGAAGGGAACCAACAACCACAGTCACAACACCCAGGTCCAGCGGAGAACCAGCAGACATGGCCCAGCCGGAATCAGGAAGGACCACAGCATAATTCTAACTGGGCAGGGAAGCAGCAAGAGGGGTTGAACAACTGGAATTTCCGTAACCAAGGGGATCAGCATAACTGGAACAACAGGAACCAGAGCAACCAAGGGAATTCTTATGTGCCACCGCATCAGAGGAACAATTCAGGAAACAATCAAAATTTCCAACAGAGTCACCCAGGTCCAGCAACCCAGTACAACAATAATCAAGGAGGTCAGGGAAATTTTCGCCAGAACCAGGTGGTTGGAACCAATCAAAATCAAGGATTTAATCCCAGTTCAATTCAAGGTTTCCGACCACAGCGGAATCTTGATGACATGGTGCATGACCTGGTAAATTTCCAACAACACATGCAGAATAACATGCAGGCTAATAATGACGTGGTGCACAAAATTCAAGATGCCCAGCAGGAGCAGAAGTCTGCCATGGACATGTTGGCAAAGCAGATGTCCCAGTTGGCCACGTCGCTGAACGAAATGCGGGGAAATGAAGGGAAATTGCCTGCCACTGTCAAACCACCAGACCGAGCAAATATTAGTCAAATTACCTTGAGATCGGGGAAAGGCTATGAAGGACCGAAGCAAGTGATAAACGAGGAGACACCCTCACAGATGAACGGAGAAAAGGGGAATCAGAAGTCTCGAGGAGATGATCCTGGACTCAGAGAAATTCCTATACAGGATGACCTCCAGGAGGGAGATTTAAGGGGATCTATGCCTCGACTAAGTGACCCATTTTTCCTTGATCCAGAACCTGAGTTGGAACTTAAAGAGGGAAGCAGGGAGACAGGTGCAGCCCCAGCAGGGAGTTCCACGAATGCAGTAAAGCGACCCAAACCATTCCCATATCGAGGAGAAGCCAAGAAAAAGAAAGATGATACTGAGGACCTTGTGGAAATATTTAGTAAGCTGGAGATTAACCTACCCTTTTTGCAGGCTCTGAAAATACCCACCTTCAGCAAGTTCATCAAGGAATTCATAGCAGGAAAAACCAAACCTGATGGGAAGATTGTTATAGGAGAAAATGTATCCGCCGTGATACAAAAGAGGAGGATGCCGTCAAAGTGTACAGATCCAGGTATGTTCACTCTTCCTATTTCTATAGGTGATATTAAAATTGAGCATGCCATGTGTGATCTAGGTGCTTCGATAAATGTCCTACCGCTGTCAATATATAAAAAATTGGTGGGAGTCAGTTTGGTTGATACTAAAGTAGTGATTCAGTTGGCCGATAGAACATGCATCTCTCCTGAGGGAGTATTGGAAAATGTTATAGTTAGAGTGCATGATTTCCTATACCCAGCTGATTTTCATGTGATAAAAATGAGGGGAAATGAATCCACTGAGTCTAGTGGGGTGTTACTGGGGAGACCTTTCCTTCGCACCGCGAAGACTGTTATTGATGTGTTTGATGGAACCATATGCCTGGACTATCATGGGGAGAAATACACCTTCAACATTGAAGAAGCTATGAAAAAACCGCTTGATGTTGAAAACTTGCATGTTGTAGATGTAATTAACCCCCTAGTCCAAGAATATCTTGAGACTGAACTAATGCAGGAACAGTTTGACAATTCGGAGCTGAGCCAGACTGTAGAAAAGGAGGTGACAGGATGGTGTGAAACTTTTTTCACACAGGACTTGACAGATGATCAGATCAATGAAGCGATCATGGCATTCTGCCACCAGCCACTATCATTCCAATCAGCCAGATCTGTTCAGGAGAAGAGCCCAGACGAGGGAGCGAATCTAGAGGAAATGGCGCCAAGAAGTAAGGCGGAGAACCCTTTACCTCAGGAAGCCATCACACCGAAGAAGGAGTTGAAAACTTTGCCTGAAAATTTAAAGTATGCATACCTGGAGGAAGGAGAAACTTGTCCAGTGATAATTAACAGCCGCTTGACTGAAGACCAAGAGAGTGCGCTGCTGGAAGTAATAAGGAGGAACAAGAAGGCCATAGGGTGGACACTTTCTGACCTAGTTGGAATTAGCCCTGATCTTTGCATGCACCACATCAGACTAGAGGAAGGGGCAAAGGCTCGGCGTGATCCACAAAGGAAACTGAATCCAAACATGAGGGAGGAAGTGCTCAAGGAAGTTCTGAAACTACTGTCCCTTGGAATCATATACTCTATTCCAGATAGCGAGTGGGTCAGTCCGGTTCACATGGTACCGAAGAAATCTGGAATACAAGTGGTGAAGAATGACAAGAACGAGTTGGTGCCTACTCGACTGGTCACTGGATGGAGGATGTGCATCGACTATAGGAAACTAAATGAAGCCACCAAAAAGGATCATTTTCCTTTACCATTCATTGACCAGATGCTAGAGAGGCTGGCTGGCAAACAGTATTTCTGTTTCCTCGACGGATATAGCGGTTATTTCCAGATTTTCGTGAACCCAGAGGACCAGGAAAAGACCACATTTACATGCCCTTTTGGAACTTATGCCTACCGAAGGATGCCATTTGGTCTATGTAATGCACCAGGGACATTCCAACGTTGTATGATGAGTATTTTTTCGGATCTACTAGAGGTGTGCATCGAGATATTCATGGATGATTTCACTGTATATGGAGGCTCATTTGACACTTGTTTAGCCAGCCTTGACCTAGTGCTGCAAAGATGTCAAGAGAAACATCTAGTTCTGAATTTTGAAAAATGTCACTTCATGGTAACTGAGGGGATTGTTTTAGGTCATGTGGTCTCTGAAAGAGGAATACAAGTGGACAAGGCAAAGGTGGAAGTGATTGCAAAGCTACCTTACCCTACAAATCAAAAGGAAGTTAGAGGATTCCTCGGTCACGCAGGGTTTTATCGAAGGTTTATCAAGGACTTTGCAAAAATTGCGCAACCACTCACTCATTTGCTGCACAACGATGTGGAGTTCGAGTTTGATGAGGGATGCAAGAGGGCATTTCAATTGCTCAAGGAGAGACTAGTGTCCGCACCAATTATCAGGGCACCGGACTGGAATCACCCTTTTGAGATAATGTGCGACGCGAGCGATTTCGCTGTGGGAGCCGTCCTAGGGCAGAAGATAGATGGGAAAAACTACGTAATTTTCTATGCGTCCAAGACACTAAATCAAGCTCAGAAGAATTACGATACTACGGAGAAGGAAATGTTGGCTGTCGTCTACTCGTTCGAAAAATTCCGCCCTTATCTTCTTGGGTCAAAGGTTATTGTTTTCACTGATCATGCAGCAATAAAGTACTTGCTAGCTAAGAAAGAATCAAAGCCAAGGCTAATTCGATGGGTCCTACTTCTACAGGAGTTTGATTGGGAAGTAAGAGACAAAAGAGGAACAGAGAATCGAGTGGCTGACCACTTGAGTAGAATTCATCAAGGAGATACGGACGAGGCTATTCCCGATGTTTTTCCCGAAGAGCATTTGTACTATATGGACGAACCACCTAGACCGATAAGCTGGGAATCTGTCTTAGTTTTAACCGGTCCAGGAGAATCTGATCGAGGAAAGCGCGTACGTAACGCAGAACCATGGTACGCAGACCTGGCAAATTACTTGGTCACGGGAGAGGTGCCAAGTTCAGAGGAAGCCTCCCGGGCCCAGAAGATGAAGCTTAAAAGCGAAGCCAAATATTACTTCTGGGATGATCCTTATCTTTGGAAGATGTGTGCAGATCAGATAATTCGACGTTGCATTCCTGAATGGGAACAAAGAGATGTACTCCATCATTGTCACTCCTTGGCGTGTGGAGGGCATTTCGGACCAAGGAGAACCGCAAGGAAAGTTCTAGACAGTGGATTCTACTGGCCTACATTGAACAAGGATGCCTTTGAATACTGTCAATGCTGCGAAAGGTGTCAACAGACAGGGGGAATCTCGAGACGAGATGAGATGCCCCAAGTGCCCATAGTGATCTGCGAAATTTTCGATGTTTGGGGGATGGATTTTATGGGCCCATTTCCGTCGTCGTACGGAAATGCTTACATATTGGTCGCTGTAGACTACGTTTCCAAATGGATAGAGGCGAAGGCTACGCCCACTTGTGAGTCTAAAGAGGTGGCCAAGTTTCTGAAGTCAAACATTTTCAGCAGATATGGAGTTCCTAGAGCGATTATCTCAGATCAAGGAACACACTTCTGCAACCGCACTATAGAAGCGCTCATGAGGAAATACGGCGTGCATCATAGATTGTCTACACCATATCACCCCCAATCGAATGGGCAAGCTGAAGTCTCTAATAGGGAGATAAAGAGTATTTTGGAAAAATCAGTTAACACCACAAGGAAGGATTGGAGTAAACGCCTTGACGATGCTTTGTGGGCGTATAGAACTGCTTACAAGACACCAATCGGGATGTCACCTTATAGGTTGGTGTTTGGGAAAATGTGTCACTTACCCGTGGAAGTGGAGCACAAGGCATACTGGGCCATTAAGGAAATGAATATGAAGTCTGTGGCATGTGAAGAAGAAAGGAAGCTGCAATTACAGGAGCCGGAGGAAGCTGAGGAGGCCATGCCAAGTGAAGAGGTGGAAGAGCTTAGGAAGGAGGTGCAGGACATGAAAAAGGAAATGCAACTGATGAAAAAGGAGATGATGAAGGAACTCGGGGGAATACGGAAGGAACTCAATGGGAGTCGGGAAGAAGTAAAAGTTCTGAGCAGCAACGTAGCAGATTTGGCCACGAAATGTGCCAAACAAAGTGAAAGAGTGGCGGAAGCTGTGGAGATATCTACGCGGATGTTGAAATGGCTGCATCAGACGCTTCCCTTGACCCAGTCGAAGTCGACTCCTGGGTCAAGTGGCGAGGCACAGAAGATCATCCACAGCAGTCCCTCGATCAAGCCATTCCAGCAGTTGACCACCCCGACTATTCCCGAGAAAGTTCCAAATCCACCGAGGACGAAAATGCTAATGAGGAAACCAGGACTCGATCAAGCTGCAGAAGGAAAGGAAAAGCTGGAGCAACCAGCGAAGAAGAAAGTGAAAACAAACCGCCCCAGTGTTCCACCACCGTCTGGCTCTCGCGGGAGCCAGCCCCAGAAATGAGCAATTTCCCCAGACCAAGTAAATTTTAGTTTTTGTGTTTTTTTTTTTCTGTGTTTTATTTCCATGCGTTGCTGTGTTTTATGCTATCTTCTCCCACTTAGCCCAATGCTTGGTCTAAGTGTGAGAAGTTCTATGTTTTCTGTTGGTTTATTCTTCTCCCACTTAGCCCGTTGCTCGGTCTAAGTGTGAGAAGTGAAATTGTTGTTTAATTCTGCATTGAATTCTCTGTTTTCCCCCCTTCACGACGATGGCTTGAGGACAAGCTTGAGTGAAGTGGGAGGGGGAGAGGAATCAATGCAGTGTTATTATGCTTTGAGGAGTTGTAGGTCTAGGATTGTATCGCATGAACTAGTGGATATAATACGGCAGATTCCCTTAGGGAGAGTAATTGAAAATAGGAGGTATTCCAACTTAGAAGCCTGATTCTTTAGTAAGCCGAACCAATCTGAATGAAGCAAGAACGATAGTAAATGCCTTTACTTGCCTAGTTGTGAAGCCCTACTCTAGAGGTGAGTTATAAGCCTGTGATAACACTTAGAGCTAACACATGTCAAAAGTCTGCCACTGAATGCTGAAGGAAAAGAGAAGAAAAAAAAAAAATATAAATAAAAAAGGGGGAAAGGAGAAAATATATAATCATAAAATCTGGAGGTATAAGCTGGACGAAGTCCAGAGGAGGAAATAAAAAGAGAGAAAAAAATCAAGGAGGTATAAGCTGGACGAAGTCCAGGAAATCAAGGAGGTATAAGCTGGACGAAGTCCAGAAAGAAAAAAAAAAAAAAAAAAGAAAAAAAGGGGGATAGTGACGGAGGATAGAAGGAGGAAATTCTCATAACCCGAGGCTTCAGTGGTTTGGCAATAACTTAAGAGAGAATCGGTCCTAACATCCCTGGTAAGGAATGAGCGATCGAGTGAATCTAACAATTGGGGAAGTAACAGGCTATCTTGACGAGCTGACAGGTTGGCTAGGTAGAGGGGAGAAAAGGGCCTATTTGGAGGAGTGCAGCCTGTTGGATTGATCTTAATCTTGTGGGGACGGTTGCCTAAAAGTTGAAACCAGTTCATGCATATGTGTTTATATGTTTTCATCCTATGTGATTATGTACTCTTTGTTTTAGTGTCTAGCTTTGCCTCAGTTGTGTCTAGGTGTAGGAGTTTTGTCTAGAGTCTGTAGAGTCGGTCAAGGGGATAACCATGCTTGAAATTCGCCTTATTCTTCTTTTCTTCTTGTCTTTATACTTGAGGACAAGTATGGTTTAAGTGTGAGCAGTTTGATAAGGCTAATTTCATGCATTGGTTATGTAGTGAAAAACATCACATTTCTGCTGGATCTAACAAGTTTTGTTAAGCCAGGTGTGTGTGTAGCGCTAGATCCAGGAGATGCTGGAGGAGGATATCTAGCGAGGAGCAGGAACGGAATCACGAGGAAAAGCTAGAGGAAGGAAGCCAAAAGCTGAGGGCAATCAAGTCAATCAATACCTCGCTGGGCCCCACCTCGAAGCTTATAAATAAAGGAGTGCGCAACAAGAATGGCAGATCGGTTACACTCCACACACAGTCACGCTCTTAGCACACACACTAGGGATATGGGAAATTTGGGGTGGTTTTCGTTTTCAGGAGTCTCGTATCAGTGCATCACCGTCCCTTGAGGGCGAAGAAACAATTGTTCTCTTAATTTCTGTTTACTACTCAGTTCAGTCTCGAACTTCACGTTTGGAAGTCGAGCTTGTTGTTTTGTTGCTGAATCAGTTTATCCGTTCTATTTACATTTGATTTGCTTTGATGAAGTTAGATTTCGTGTTGATTATTATGATGCTTGCTATTTTGGTTTGTTTATTTGAGATGTTCTCTTGAATTTGTTGCTGAATATTTTAGGAGATTCGAGAATCGTGGTATTGAAGTTGTGTTCGGTTGGATTTTTGTTCGGATGCTTGGATCCGGAGTGGATTTAGCATCCGAAGTGTGGATCTGAACAGGGGAGGTGAAATTTGTGCATGAGATTATGGGGATTTTGTTCTGCTTGGTTTGCTTCGTCTAGTAGTGTGATTTCCGTCGTTGTTTCGTTTACCGTTAAAATTATGTTTCCAATCTACATCTGAGTTTGTTTTTCTCGATCTCTGCATTTATTTGTGTTCGTTGAAGAAGATGAAGTCATTTTCAGTTGATGCTTTAGTTAGTTAGGCTGCAGATTCGATTCTGTCCGTACTTACCTTTTTCAGAGTTTGGTCCCCACTTGTTTTAATCTCCTTGGTCTAGAGATGTTCGTAGAAGTCCCAGATCTAGTAGTTGATTTGATTTAGTTCTTATACATAATTCATTTTTTGCCTAGATCTAGCAGTTAGCATAGCATACTTTATTTCCAAATTCACTTAGTTAAATTCCTCAACCCAAAATATGCGTGGCAGCAGCCAACCCAAAAATAGTTTCCAATTCTCTACGCATGTATTTTACGAGTCCATCTCTGTGGGATCGATCCCTACTTCCCTGTGCTAGTTTAGTATCTGTGGTTGAGGGTTTTGAAGGTTTGCTTGCGTACCAACGACCAGACTTCCAGTCTTGTGAGTCTCTAGACCTTGTGATCTAGTTGATTTACTGGATCTAGGAAGTGTGTAATTAGAAATTGATAGGATACAGCAAGCAAGAAAATCAACTCTTCAAGCAACAAGATGAGGTCTTCGTTGTTGCCTTGATCAAATAAATGGAGCTTGCAAGACGTCGACCATACGGCGATAAAAAGTTGCGCTATATGGAAGGCAACCCATAGTAGATAATTTTATTTGCTTTTATGCGTGATTTTTGTTTTCTCGTTTTTGGCTTTTTCTAGTTTAGTATTTCTTTTTCTTTAGCTTGTTTAATAGGGGTAACCTCTTGTGGGTGCTTGGAGTTGGTATTATGCTTGGTTTGGTGTTGATTTTGGTAGGAACTCCAATTTTCCAAGGATGGGGCATTGAAGAGACCTAAAATCGGGCAGAAACCGCCCAGAAAATGCTACCCGGCCGGGTGAAATAACACTTGACAAATTATACCCGGTCGGGTCGATCGAAATGCCTCCGAGTCCAGAAAGGGGTCGAAATCAACCACCCGGCCGGGTGGATTTGTAGTTCAAAAACGCTACACGGCCGGGTCTGTGAAATGCTACAGAAGGGGTTCTAAAAGTGCCACCTGGCCGGGTGGATATTTAGTTCAGAAATTATACCCGGCCGGGTCAGTCGTCACGAGCCCTAGGTCTTAAAAGGTATGAAATTTTTCAATTTCTTCATTTTTTCAATCAACCGGCGGCGCCTCCCCCTCCCCTTTCAACATTCCTCCCCCACTTCACACACAATCACTAAAACCCACCTCAAATCCACCCCACCCATCACTTTTGCTTGTGATTTAGAAGAGTTTCACCGATTATTTTGGGGGTTTTGCTCAAGAAATCAAAGAGAAAGCAATTTTTCGAAATTTCTATACTATTAAACTCCAAAGGTATGATTTTGTCCTCTAATCTTCATTCTCCATGGATGTATTGTGAATTCTTGTAGTGGGTATGAAGTTATTTGCACTTATGAGTTGAATTATGAAGAGTTATGGTGTTAATTCGTGATTTTTTGCTTGAGGTGAAGCTTTGACTACGAATTGATGAATTTTAGTGTTACATTGTGCTTGAAATTGAGTTGAGGCTTGATGTGGGATGTGAAATTCATGCTTGTGTGAAATTGAATTGCTTGTGGTGTTGTTTGAGCTTTTGGTTTATAATGGATGGAAATGTGATAGTTTTGTGAGCTATAGGGATTGAGTCTATCTCCCTTTTTATTAATGTGCGAAGATTGGGCTTAGGGATTGATTCTATCTCCCTAATTTGAAGGATTTGTGACATAGGTTTTAGAAATTGAGTCTATCTTTCTAAAATCCTAATTGCTTGCCTACCCTATATGTCTTGCTTGGTGTTAGTGTTTCTGATTTTAGGTATTGAGTCTATCTTCCTATTTTAGGGAAAGGCGAATGGCAGACATTACCTCCAGCAACTGCAGATGGGCTAAGACAGCCAATGGGAATTTATGCGACAATGGCGCCAGGAGAACCAGTTGATGATGGCTCGTCAAGAATCCCGTCTTGAGGCCTGTGAGACGCGGATTGAGCACCTTCAAGCTTAGGGGGATGCACGATGGGCAGAGGCACAAGCCTTCTACCAAGCTTATTATGCGAGGTTTCAACCTCCATCTGAGTAGAGCCACACCATCCACTCCTCTTCAAACTTATTCTATCCTTCTCATTGAATAAGTTTGGGGGGGGGGGTCTGACATGGATTGGTGATACTTCCCCCACTATCTTTGGTGATGATGAACTTCTTGATTGGTCGATGTTTTGTGAACTATTTTGTTTCTCTTTATTTTGTTTCTATTTAATTTGTGTATGTCCCTCCTGTGGGACTTGAATATGGGAATGTAATGATCGTATAATTATCCATACTGTGAGGCGTTTATTTTTGGGCGCTTATGATGATTTCTTTTATTGTCTAAAATAATGCTTTGCGAAAATGGCGGGAATATGCTTAATTGGTTACGATTGCTTTGGAGTGAATTGCTTGTTTGCTTGATTCAATGCCAATTCCCAGTGAGATTTGAGCCTAACATTCGTTTCGGTGTGATTCTATCAAGTACTTGTTGTTGTTTCTAGAACTTGCTCTGAATCATTTTCAAGTCTACATAGTGAATGTGAATTTAGGAGATGACGTTAGGCATTCTTTGTTTGCCCCTTCACAAGTGTGTAAATTGTCGTAATCCTTAGTCAACCCTCCTAGCCTATAAAAAGGGTGTCAATTGTTGATTCATTGTTAAATCACTCCCAAAAGTGACAAGCCTATAAAACTTAGAAGCACACACTGGGCGTTGTAAAAAAAATAATAATAATAAATAAAAATAATTGAGGTATAAGCTAGACGAAGTCTAGAGTTAAAAAAAAAGCATATAAATTGTGGAGGTATAAGCTAGACGAAGTCTAGAGGAGTTTTTGGTTGGGTTTCTAAATAAGTGGGAATCGGATGGGAGGAAGAAGTTTGACAAAGTCGTACTTATCTGATAATTGTATTGAGAAACGGTCTTTTGTTGGGAGATTCAATATGTGGTACTTGTGCTTCGTATTCTTTTCAGCCACTTAGCCTAAAATTTCCCTACCATCCAAAGAGCCACATTACAACCTTAATAAAGTCCTTTCTGATTTTAGATTCGCTTTCACACTCTAATAGAGGAGATGTTTGAGTTTGAGCAAGCCTATGGTAAACTCTTCTTGTATTTTGATTTGACTGATTAATATTGAGTCTCTATACATTTGAGAGTGAGAGAAGAATAAAAAAAAAGTAAATTTACACTTCATGAACTTGTGAGGGCATTGAAACCAAGTGATACACGAGACAGTAACTCAAGGTAATGCTTGATTGATCTTTGCATATTTCCATGCCGTGGTCTTTTAAAGTTATATCTGAAGCAAAGCCCAATTTCACCTCTTGTATGAGTTTATTGTTGTGATCTTCTTCTTCTTATTTGAGGACAAATAAGGTTTCAAGTTTGGGGGAGTTGATAAACTCATGTTTTAGTCGGTTTAATTGGTATGTTGAGGTGCTTAATGTTGAGTTTTGATGCTTGAATTGTCTATTTCCAGCCAATTAACCTATCTTTTGGAGTTTCATGTGTTTGTTGAGTGTTCTAGGATAAGTAGATAAAAAAGAGGCAAAAATCCGGCCGATTGTGCATAGGAGGCAGCAGGGCCTTACACCCGGCCGGGTGAGTTTTACTATTATAAATTCTACCCGACCGGGTAGGACTTGAGGACCAGAAAGAGCCGGAACAAGACACCCGGCCGGGTGCATTTAATGCACAAATATTCCACCCGGCCAGGTACCCTGAAGACAGCGTGACGAGTCCAGAAAGGGGTCTGAAATGGTCACCCGGCCGGGTGGATTTACAGCACTAAAATCCCACCCGGTCGGGTCAGTCAGTCTGACGGGTTTGACTTCTGAAAACGTGATTTTTGACGGGGAAATCAAGAGAAAAAGGCTAGGGTTGGATAGGGACGAATTATTCAACATTCCACCGCCTACCACACACTCTACACTTCCCCAAGAACACTTTGAAGAGAGATTTGAAGATTGAAGACTACAAATCGAGAGATTGAAGTTTCCAATCCATAGAATCGTTCCACAGGAGTATCTATTTGCTTTCTTTTATGTATTTGATTGAATCCATTGTTTTGGTTTTCATGAAGAACATGAGTAGCTAAATTTTATTGTGGAGTTTTGGTGAAGACTACAATGGATGTTTGTGATTAATTCAAGGACTTCTTTGATTGCTTAGCTCTTGTGATGCCTTTGTTCATTCCCGTGCCTTTTCAATTCAATTGCTTAGCTACCAATTGAGTTTGTTTACCTTTGTAGTTGTAATCGAGAGATACCTATCTAGGTTTGATAAAAGAGTGAGCATCACTTTGATAATCTACACTCGAGAGAGGGGAACCTTAGTGAGGGCTTGGGTCTTTTGTTCTATGGAGTTAATCTAAACATATTAGAAGGAGACTTCAATATTAAGGGTTAATCAACGGGGTGAGTGCACTCGTGAGGGGGCTCAACCTAGACTAGCGACTTTCCTAGTAATCCTAGAGACATAATATGGGTAATCGAAGTTGTTGAATCAATCACAATACAATTCCATTGTAGTTGGATCCAAAACTCTACTCTCCTCTTTGTGGTATCTTTTCACTTGTGTTTATTTCTTCTTGTCACTTGTAATTTCTTTTTCATTGTTATATGCTTATAGTAGTAATAGAACAAAACCTTTTCTATTGGATTGTCTAGATAGTAATCGAAATTTGTTCGTGGTACTTGAGTTGATACATTCTTGTCTCTGTGGGATACGATACTCTTGCTTGCTAATTGTTACACTAGCCCCGTACACTTGCGGGAATTATTTGTGTTAAAATAAGTCGAGGCATTAGTCTAGGGTTTTAGTTTCTTAACGTGCAAGAACTTGGGCAAATTGTTATACATTTCTTATTCAATGAATCTCAAGTTTGACAATTGCCCTATTTATAGACTAAGGACACTGGGGTTGATTCGACCTAATCCTATTCATCTCCGGAAAGAATCAACAAAGAACATTCGAAACGGAGCTTATACTTATGCTCGACACTTATTCAAAAATAAATAACAAAATACTAATTATTCAAAAAGGAAAGAAATAAAAGCAAAATAAAAGAAAAGACTCGATATCTATTTGGGAACGAATTCGCCCAATCTGTTGGCCGGGCGAACGTTCCTTTTCCCCTTGGTTGTTGCGATCGACGACGGCACCTCCCGTGGGTCGACACTCTCTACGGTTTCACTTCCCTCTTGCGCTTCCGCTGGTTCGTCGCCGGCGGATGACTGGTACGGGTCCGTATCACCCCATCTACTTGCTATTCCAATGATTGAGGAAATTGAATTCGGGCTTTGGTGGAACAAGGCAAGATAATTACATATGCTAGTTTATTCTAAAAAAATTGTTGCAGATTATTTTGTCTTTCAAGACAATTATTAAACTTTTGCGAGTCTTGTGAGGAAACTTAGCACATGCTTGATAAAAGTGGCAAAGAAACAAGTTATTACTAGATTAAAATAGATGTAAGATGATAAATAGATAAAAATAAAGGATCAAATTCTAATCAAAGTCTTAATCTCAGGATTTGCCAAACACCAACTAATTGATCCCTTCATGTTTCTCCCTTTTAATCCAATTTCAATAACACTAAAACAAATAAATACGAAATCAAATCCAAACGTACTTCGAATAAAATAACAAACCAATGAATAGTCCAATCTCAAATAAAGATGACAAATGGAATAATAAATCAACTATAACAAAAATGGAAAAATGACTTGATACTTATCAAAATGTCTTCATCCATAGTTGATATATATCCCTTAGAAACACTCCTACTCCTTCGTTGCATTGTAAAAAATATGCTGTCCCTTCTCCCAAAAGCCGTGTAATGCAACCACCTTATCATTATGTATAAATTCCATCGTGTGTTCGTTGTAGCTTCGTTAAATCTCACCCAAAGTCTTCAGCCACGGAGCTCCTAAGACTACGTTTGGACCATGAATGGGGAGCACAAATAAATCAACAACCACCTCATGTCCTTGAAGTGAAATCTTGACGTTGTTACAATTTTCTTTACACACGAATATCGACCCATTGCCCACACAAACACGGAAAGGACTGATTGGCGTAACCTGCAGCCAACATTTCTTCACAATTTCGGGTTGGATGAAATTATGTGTACTGTTTCCACTGATTAAGGTTCCGACATAAATCCCCGAAATCGTACCTGTCACTGATCTCAACGCTCGGGGAGGGTCGAATCTCCGTTTCACCGCCTCCAAGAATTTAGGCCATGTTGTCATCAAATTGTTATCGTGTTGGTGAAGGACCCAAATGGACGCCCGGTGTTCAAAAAGTAGTCCAACTAAGCGTAAACGGTCCTTTTCCGACGTTTTGAAATAGACAAAATAGGACTGCACCTTGTAAATCCAGCCTAATGGGGCGTCTCCGTTGAACTTTTGGAGGATCAATCCGAAGTTTGGCCTTCTTCCTGGAAAAAATTGATTCTCCGTCTAGCTTGGCCTCCAATGTCGAAAACAGCCGATCCGCTCGGTCTGATAAGGCCAGATATTCTTCTCTGTTGTTGTGAAGTTCCAACCTTAAACTTTTTATGGCTGACAGAATTTCTTCTTGAGAATTATCAGCATGAGTTTCTGTTTCCATGATTGAATGTGAGAGTGAATTTGACAGAGAAGAAATAGTAAGACCAAGAGAAGGCCAAGATGGTCAGTGGACTTCTTTTTTGGGGTTGGATATAGTAATAGTAAGATGAAGAGAAGAAGTAGAGCTAAAGCAACAACAAGAAGAGGTGATTGAAGACCAACATTGTGATTTACTTGTGTTTCATATGGAACTGTAGCATGTTAGGTGTCTATGATGTTTTGCAAATAATGTTATATTCTATCGAACACTTCGACTACACCAGACTTTGTCGGGCATTTCGGCAAACGGTTGGAGTGCCTCTTATGTTGTCATGTGAATGTGATAAATAATGAAATGGTGACATGTTATGATCAAATAAAAAATTATAAAGATCAATTAAATCACAAATGTTAAAAGTGAACAGCCGTACATGGAGTTGGTGGCCGGCGACGGCGGTTTGGTGGCACAGAGGAGGTCGCGCGCTGTTACGATCCCATATCTTTCATATCCCAATTATTTAGTTGCCTATTTAAGTCACCATATCTTTCCAATTTATATATAGATATTTGTTTCTTGTTCATTAAGTTTAGAGTAGTATTCTATTATTATAAATAGGGATAGGTTATTATCATTTTATTCATTCAATCAATCAATATATTATTTGGCCAAGTCCATGTGTGATTCTTTGAATTCCTAATTACCTAAGCTACCTGCTGTCCGATGGGATCTCTCCGTACACAGTTGGAACGTATATCTGATCCGTAGCCGTTGCCCGACGGGTTGGAACCCGCGCACAACCGCCCAGATCTTTATCCCCGCGGACCCTCACGGGCGCCGGATTCTCTTTATATCGTAATTTTTGTTTTATCGGTTTGTTAGGAATTTAGGTTCCTAACACACGCCGGCGGCCGAGAGCTAGAGCGGTGAGAAAGATCTGATTTGTGTGTGTGTTAAGGCACCATCTTATTCTCTGGAATTGGGCTATCTTTTGGGCCAGTTTGTTTTGTTTAAATAATTCAGTTGGGCCTATTTTGTTGAGAAGAAGAAAGATGTTATGTGCCTTTTTATTGGATTCCTTTTTTTGTTGTTTTAAATGTGTTAAGTAAAAGGAAAGTAAAGTAGAAAGGAAAAAGGTATAAAGAAGAAGAGAGAATAAAGTAAGAAACAGTAAATTACATTTTACCAACAAAAAGGAAAGGATTCAGCTATGGTAGGACAATCTAAAAAGAAATACGAGCTACATAGGGACAGAGGGAGTACTACTTAAATTATACTTTAAAAAGTCGAATAAACTTAAACATAAATGCATCCTAAGTGCGTGCTCATTTTATTCTTTTTTTTTATTTTCTAGAAGAAAATCTAGGATCCTCATATCATTAACTAAAAGTTTAGAAGGGCCCAAGATTTAATTAGGCACTACAGGCCCAACTTGAGAATTAAAAACAACCCAAGATTAAATTAAAAAGAGTAAAAGCTAAAATTGGTCCCGAATATATGTTCATTTTATGATTTTGGTCCTAAACTTTATCTTTAGATTTTTTGCATACCGAACATATCAAATCGGATCACAATTGATCCTCCATTAACTATTCCGTTAGTTTTTAACGGTCAACTGTTTTAATCTCAATGTTTACCAAATTAAGCTATTAATTATAATTTTTTATTATTTTGAAATTGATTCCACTGATCTTCCATCAATGGCTGCCCAAATCCCTCGAAAAATTTGGTGTTCTTGGAGAAATTAAAGGCCTTATCCCACTCTGCATCCCTGCAATTACCAAATCAAAAAATGAAATCAAAGTACTTATATGTGCAGATGTTTATTTTGAGAGATGTTTGATTAATTACATCTCGGATGCAGTCATGCAGATATGCTTCTTGACGTCGGGGCCGAAGAAGGCGGAGAAATTGTTGAAGCGCTTGTACATGGCCTGCGTGAGAATTGTATAGCCGCTGGGTTATCTGCGGCTGCGGAGACGGGGCTGGCGGCAGCTGCGGCTGCTGAGGCAATGGGGCCCGCATCGTCAGCGTCGGCGAGGGAGTCTTGGGGTTGTGCCAGGGTCAGCCGCCATGTGATCTGAGCCGAGGACAAGGATTAGCGAGAGTGCTATCGCCGACGAGAGTGTTCTCATTTGGAGCATCATTATATTCTGATTTGGTTTGCGATTGAAGAAAATCGTCTTCTTCCATGATTATGTATGAAATTGATTCCAATTTCAAAATAATAAAAAATTATAATTAATAGCATAATTTGGTCAATATTTGGATTAAAACAGTTGAGCATTAAAAACTAATGGAATAGCAAACTGAAATTATGATCCGATTTAAAATGTTCGAGATGTAAAAAAATCAAAAGATAAAGTTTAGAACCAAAATCATAAAATGGACATATATTCATAGCCAATTTTTGCCTTACTCAATTAAAATCTTAGTCCACACTTCCTTCCCATCTCCATCGGTCACCACTCCCTTCTAAATTAAGAAATGAACCACCGCCCCTCTTCTCTCTCGCATTCTCGGTGATTTCACAGCCGCCTCTCACTCAGGCCAGCGGATCATTTCGACGGAGCGGTGCTCCCTCGTCAACCTCCGGTCAGCGATGAGCCACTCCTTTCTCAATCCAAAATTACATTGTACTCACCTATCTTCACTCATATGACTAAATTTATCCCAAACAGATATTATTTCAAATTATCTCATATTCTATCTTCTACTTATTATTTTGTATACTCCATCCAACTATTCATATTATCTTTAGTAAGTTAAGTTTAATTATATACCCCTAAAGTCTTGGTTACCATCTTATTATATAAAATTTCATGCTTAGAAAAAATTGACAGTGAAATGGGTGGATGTATTTTGAAATTTTAATGGAATGTTTATTTATTTTAAAATTTCCAAAGTTTTACCTATCAATTTTCCTGTGCTAAATATTTTGCTTTTCAAAGAATATATTTTGTTTGTCCCACTCAAGATTGCCACATTTTTTAGTGGCATGGAATTTTAGAAAGTGGTGTTAGGTGGAATAAAGTAGAGAGGAAAAAGATAGTTGAATATTTTAACGAGGAGAGATGAGAGAGGGGTTATTTCCAAAATTGGTAAGTGGCCAACTTGATTGGGACAAACACAAAAGGAAAGGTGGTCAACTGAATGGGACGGAGGGAGTACATCACATAGTATATTAGAAGTAACAATTCAAAAAGGTAAAAGGAATTAGAAAACACGACTAAAACACAAGCAATAGTTCCAAATCAAACACTAGAAAATCACACAATTCTCCTTATGGTTTTTCATCAAATTCCCCTGCGTGTTGGTGTAGCTCTCTTGCGTCTCTTCTCCGTCTTATATTTATATCCAACGCCAAAAAAGAATTCCACTAACCATGTTGGCCTTCCGCTCCTTATAATCATGTATCCAATTCCAATCCCTACTACGAATCCACTTCCATATCCCATCACAACACATCGCCAACCAAATCCATCCATGAATTCGGATTCATCATCACCCTCTTCTTTTGTAGATTGCATCAATTTCCCATTATCATCTTTGCATTTACTTGTCAACTGAAGTCCACAATCCCAAGTTTCCCATATAAGAATTATTCTCAAATGTGGAGAACTGATTGGAGCGCGGTATTTGCCCAACAAGATTGTTTATTGAAATATTTAATTTCACAAGAAATGTCAACCATGTTAACGCACTTGGAATTTCTCCATCCAATTTGTTTGTTGACAAATCCAACGATTCGAGTTCACTCATGTTTCCAAGAGATGAAGGTATATGTCCAACGAGGCTATTGTGGGACAAGTTCAAATATTTGAGATTCTTAAGATTTCCCAAGGAAGATGGAATCCAACCAGAGAATCTATTGGAGGAAAGATCAATTGTTGTGAAGGTTTCCAATAGTCTCTTAATTAACTGATCTTGACCTTTCAAGTTGAGCCTCATCTCCACGTACCTTAGAAACTCATCATCTTCAATTGCTACAGGCTCAATCATTGCTATGAAATTGTTAAAATATCTTTGAGGTAGAGAGCCTAAAAATTCATTATGGGATACGTCAAGAACTTGCAACCTAGGAAATGGAAACTTGGTTCGTGAAGGAAGCGACATGTTACCTCCAAACTTGTTAGAACTCAATACTAGCACTCAAAGCTTGCGTAGGCGTTCCATCCAAAGGGGAAATTCATCTTGAATTCTGTTATTTCCAATGTCGAGACCCCTTAGATTTTGGCAGTTGATTAAGGATTTAGGTAATCGTCCATGGAATTTGTTATTACCCAAATTGATGGACATAAGATTACAATTCTTAGAAAGGGTAGATGGTATGAGGCCACTAAAGTGATTTTCTTTTAGGTGAAAGATGATCAATGATTTGCTGAAGTTGTTGCCGAGGCTAAGATCCTTCAACTTGGAGAGGTTAGTGATATTTGGTGACAGGGGGCCTTGGAAACCATTGCTAGTGAGGTTAAGATATTCAAGTTTGACCAAATTGGTGAACAATGATTCAGGAATTTGGCCTGTGAAGGTGTTTTGAGACAAATCAAGAAAAGTAAGGTTGAGACATGTGGTTATGAAGTGTGGGAATTCCGAGGTGAGTTCATTCCAACCAAGATTAAGGTGAGTTAGGAAAGGGAAAGTGGGAAATCGAGACCAGTCAGGAGTTTCAAAGTGATTGAATTCCAAATTCAAGAAGCGCACCTTCCTCAGATTGCCAATCTGATATGGGATTTCTCCAACCATAAAATTGTAGGAGAAGCTCAGGTATCGAATCTCTGTCAAACGGCCGATCTCTGGTGGAATGGCACCGGAAAACAGATTGATGGAGAGGTCCAAGAGAGTGAGGCTTGTGAGGTTGCCAAGAGCAGCTGGTACGGAGCCGTTGAGAGCATTCCAATTGAGGTTGAAAATGGTGAGATTAGCAATGCAGTGAAATGGAACAGATCCAATGTCCCTGCAAGGTCTGAATCGGGGAGATCAATCCCAGAGACAGATCCCTCGTCGTTGCAGCGAATGCCAATCCATCTGCAGTGGTTGCTGATGTTGTTGACGGACCAAGACTTGAGAGAAGCAGAAGATGATAGGCTGGATTTCCATCTCATCAAACCCTCTGCTTCACTTTTGGCTGCTCTTGAAGGACACACACATAGACACAGTGTTATGAGAGAAAGATATGTAAGAAAAAGGTATGCTGTTTTCATGGCTGTGTTTTTGTCTATCTACTCTGCTTCATTTGCCTATTTATTTGTAAACTAGGAGATGCCCTTTTACTCAAAATTTAAAATAATATATTCCAACATATATGTTTGAAACCATCTCCAATAACATTGTTTCAAAGTCAAGTCAACTGCAAAGTGTAAAATTTCCAAACTTGTGTTGCCCCACTGGAAAATGAGGGAAGCTTTTGCACTTGCAAAGGAAATATTACACAAACAATAAAGTAAAAACAGAAATAAAAAATTAAAGAGTAAAAACTGAAACGAAAAAATAGAAACGAAAAACAGAGACAAAATAGGCCAGCTTTGAAACCGAAACCAAGACCAAAAAAGAAACAAAAATTAGGTTATACTCCCTCTATCCCATTAAAAATTAAACGTTTTCTAAAATGGAAACAACTCTATCTCTACTTTTTCTTCTCTCTTACTTTATTCTCTCTTCATTAACTCACAAAACAACACAACATAAAATCTCGTGCTGATTCGCAAATGTTTCATTTTAAGTGAGAGGGAGTATAAATTAACTCTAAACGTGTTTGAAGTTTGAGCACAGATGGCTCAGCAAGTCAACTTTAATAATTTATTTACATACAAAAAAAAAAAGAAATTGGGTATTTAACTTTACTCAGCTTTTAATTGCAAAGGACAGATTACACACATAATGAAGTAAACATAAAAACAAGAATTTTAGATATAATAAACATGTTATTTGGGAAGCCTAAAAAAATGTAAACACAAAGTAAGTTTCCTGGAGTGATGGTCCAATTATTTTTCAAAAAAATGTGGAATGAGTAAATTTTGGAGGAAAAATAGACTGAGACTATTCTCAAGGCATATAGTTTTTTTTGAGTTGGTCATAATGAAGTAAGCAAAAAACGAGCGAATTACTTCCGACTAAGTCTTTTTTATTTAATCTTCAGCCCCTTAATACAACGAATAAGCAACAAAAATAATTTATACTACTCTCTAGGTTCCATGGTAGTTAAACCGCATCCTTTTATAGACCGTCCTAAGGTGGTTGAGTCGTTTTTTTTTAATTAGCAAAAAAAAATTATTCTCTATTCAATTTTACTCTTTTTTTCTCGCATCAAAATTGTATAATTCAGTTTTATGAATAATATAAAAACCATTAAAAAGAAATAAATAGATTAAATAAATTAGCTCTAGTTATAGAGATACAAATTTCCAATTTTTTATGTCCTATTATTTAAATATCAAAGAAGCTTTTCTAATGCAAGCCTATTATTGATGGAATTTCAGGAGGTGATGCAAACGGCTACGAAAATATCTATCGATTCGGAATGATTTAAAATTCGCGCCTAACTTGAAAAATGGGAGGAAATCGTTCAAGGGTGAAAATGTCATTTTATTTTTGTTTTGAGGGGATTTTTAGGAGTAGGGAAAATATGTCGAGTGGGAATACTCTCTCTACAATGCAAATGCAGAGTGCTAATTGTAGTGAATAGTGATGTGTGCTAACAAGAAGACTAGTAGGTGCCCTTTTATTTATGCAAAACTATAACGGAGTACAATATTTTTTCCAAGTCATGTCCCACTAAAAACTGAGTTAAGCTTCTACGATCAATTTTACTCTTTACATCCCATTGCTATCTCATATTGCCATTTACAAACATCTATAATTAAAATTCTCATTACACTTTTATTATTTTTGGTAATACTCCCTCTGTTCCATAGTAATGGAAGCGTTTCTTTTCGATATGAAGATTAAGAAAAATTGCGTTAGGTGAGTTAAGTAAAGGAAGAGTAAAATGGAAAATGAAAAAGATAGAGAGATGAAGAGAAAATAAAGTAAGAGAGAGTAAAGTATGTGTGGAAAAATGTGTTGACTTTTACTGAAAATGGAAATAAACATATTATTATGGAACGTACCAAAATGACAAAATGACTCTATTAATTACATTCTATTAATTCACTTAACCAAATTTTTTTATAAAATTAATAGTAATATATAAAAATAAAAATTACACTCCACTAACTTTTTATACTCACCTTCGTATAGCTAATATAATTCAGGAAGGGAGTAGTAAATTACATTCTATTAATTCACTTAACCCAAATTTTTTATAAAATTAATAGTAATATATAAAAATAAAAATTACACTCCACTAACTTTTTATACTCACTTTCGTATAGCTAATATAATTCATAAAATATGTGTTGATTTAAAATAGAAATAGAGTAGCTTAGCTAAAATAATTGCAGTGAAGGTAGAATTTTGGAGAAAAAACTTTTCCAAGTCAAGTCAACTACAAAGAGAAAATTTTCAAAATTGTGCAGTCCCACTGGAAAAACAGAGTGAAGCTTATGTAATCATGTCCCACTTGAAGTAGTTAAATATTTCACTAGTGTACTCCTAACCTTTTTTTTTAACTTGTCGGTTTTAAGTCATTATTTTGGTTTGGGCCTTGATAAAATATTTGGTTATGAAAATAAAAGTTAGTCTTGGTTCCCTCCGTTCTATTAAATATGCAACATTTGCTTTTCGGCATATAATTTTGTATAGTATTGTTTTGTGAGTTAATGAAGAGAGAGTAAAGTAAGAGAGAAGAAAAAGTAGAGAGAGTATTGTTTCCATTTTTAGAGACGTTTCATTTTTAGTGGGACAAACTAAAAAAGAAAACGTTTTATTTCTAATGGGACAGAGAGAGTACGTTTTCGGAAAATAAGAGTGGTAATGGAAAATATACGTGAGCCCAAGTTTGTATTAATTATAATCACAAGGCTTTGTCAAATTATAGTAATGAAAGTAAAATTTTATTTTGGGTCAAATTATGTGTTAAACTTTTGTGCTTTCGTGATATTAGAGTGGTATTACATAAAATTTTAATTTGGGTCACATTATATGTTAATCTTTTGTGCTTCCGTGATATTAGAGTGGTATTCTTGGTCCTTCGTCCATATTAAATATTTCATATTGCAATTTTTAAATATCCACAAGTACATCTTATTTCGTTTTTGTTATATTTAATAATTGGACTTTACATCCCACTAAATTATTACACCCTTGTTTTATTAGGAGTATAAAACTATTATTCCTTCCATTCTATCAAAAGTGAGGTGTTTCGTTTTGGACATGAAATATAAAAAAATGATGTTTGGAGAATTGAACGAAATAAAAACAAAGCATAGAAGTGAAGAGAGATAAATTTTTCATTTTTTAGCTAAAGATGGAAATGACGGAATCCAAAAAAGGAATACTAATTTTTTATGATGGGACGAATGAAGTATATAAAAGTAGGATTTACATTAAACTAACTTTTTCGTACATTTTCATTTGTTAAAATTCATGTTGTATCAAAAAGAGACATTTATTCATCAACCAAGAGAAAAACTTACGTGATTGGGACTAAGAAGATAAAACCGGCAACTTTATATATATTCCAAGCAAAAATGCAAAGTCTTTCACGAGTCAAGTAAATTGTGAAGAGCAATGTGACAATTTTCAATATGTGTTGTCCCACCTGATCTCACTCTGTAGAGTCACATGCTATAAATCTAGTAGTAGTACTATCTCATAAATGAAAATGAGGGTATCTTATTAATATCAGCCTCAACTTAATTGTCACACTTAGAATGGGCAGGGGTATTAAGAAATGTAAAGAAAAATTAGTTGAAAAAGTTAGTGGAATGTGAGACCTATTATTTTATATTAGTTTTATAATAAAATGTTAATAGAGTGAGTTAGTGGAATATGAGACCTATTTATCATTTATGGTAAAAATAAAGTGTGACAATTAAGTTGGGACGGACCGAAATGGAAAATAGTGACAATTAAGTTGGGACGAATGGAGTAATGGATACAGTGTCTCCTATTTATAGAACGTTCAAGTCTTTTTTGCATTTCGAGAAAGAATTGATAACAAAATAACACAAGAGTGCAGCTCATAATTACGCATTACTCTTACATTAAATTAAATGCAATAATAATAATAATAACTAAAGAAAGAAATTCAACTATATCGGTCTCCCTTGGTTGATCACGCCTGCACGACAGCCGCTTGACCGGGGCTGCTTTCCAAATGTGACAACTGGAAAGTGACAATTTTCCACATAGTTCTCACTCTGTAGAGTCGCATGTTAATGGAAAATGAGTGAAGCTTTTTTAATGAATTCTACCTAACTTTGTTGCCCTGTCTGTGCAAGTCTTTATTTTGTCACGTAGAGTAAGTTTCAATTGAATTTCGCAGTTTGGGGTTAATTTCAGCTGCAGTAATTTTGAGATTTAGCTACGGATACTATGTATAGGGCAGTGCTAAATTAAAATAATTTTGTAATGAATATTATGAAAATTCTATACATATCTTATTATCTTTAGTAAGTTAAGTTTAAATATATACCCCTAAAGTCTCGGATACTATCTCATTATATGAAATTTGCTATGATTTTAGTCTTAGATAAACAAACAATCATTTAATTAGTCCAAGACATAAGTAATAAAAATTGAGTATGAATCGACCTTGGAATTAGACTTTTTTTTGGGCCTGTTGAGAAATTATTTGGTGAAAAGAGTAGAATTTTATTTTTGGGCCAATTATCTTGCACTTTAATGGGCCTTCATGTGGATCGTTCATTTGTCTTTCCATTTTCTATAGGTTTCTTCAGTTAGGCCATCAGCATCACTGTCTTTTATCCGTCTCTTAACTGTCTCATCTCTTCACCATTTATGGACCTCACTGTACTTTTCAGTTCATCTCTTAACTAAGAGACAACACATGCATCCCTTCATCTCTTAACCATCTCATCCCTTAACTATTCATTCAATTTCATTTTTTATTTTTATTTCCAACAAATTCAATTAATAAAAACACACTTCATTTAATAAAATAAAAATTACAGTTTAAAAGCCTAAAAAATAAAAAAATACCTAATTTAAAATCCTAAAAAATAAAAAAAATACATAATTAAAATACTCTAAATTAAACTATAAAAACTACTCCGCCGGCGAATCATCCCCGAAGTGGGCGGTGCACCCAGTCGATCCCGACTACCAAGTTGAGCTTTCAGATGCTCAATTCCGTCCATATGGGCTTCAAATTGGCGAGGATTCATTTTTGAAGTGTCAGCCATCATGGCGACCAGATACATGGACATTAGGCTGTTGTAGCCCGTGCCCGTGCCGGAGCCCGAGCCCGAGCCCGCCTGGCTTGATTCGCCGCGGCCCCTCCCCCTCGTTCTCGCCGCCTTCGCCGCCTTGGTCCCTTGCGGCCGACGCCGTGTACCGGAAGAAGACCCTCTGCATCAACGGTTGGTGTATCGGTTGGCGTGCCCTCACGCGAGGTGTTACCTTCACCGCCATCACTAGGCGAGTAGTGGCCACGCTCCGTGTGCTTCGTGCGTTTCGAGCCCGACTCGACACCGCCGGCCCACCTTTCAAGGTGGTGGACTTGCGACCAAACATCGACAAACTTGAAATCTTTACCGACGTCGTCTTTGAAGACCCGCAACGCCGCTCTCAGAATGTCGGCTCCACCGGCTCCGCTTTGATAATTCGTCTCTTCTGCCCCGTATATCGCGCAAAAATTTTTGACATCTTTGTCGCATCGGTCCCAATGATTGCGGAGCATCTTCACGTTGCGGGCAAAGGTGTTCTTCGGCCTTCGTGCGTTGTAAACTTCGGTTGACTTTTTTCCAAAAATACTTGTTCGTTTGTTGATTCTCGACGACAGGATCGTATGAGACGCTGATCCAAGCGTCGTACAGAGCCAACGTCTCGTTTTGGTTGTATGGATGACGGCTGCCGTCCCCCACAACCTCGTGGTCGCCCTCTTCCTGTTCGGCATTGACGCCGATCCTAGGGCCGATCCTGCCGGAGCCTCCACCTATTGGCCAGACGGGCAAAGTGCGTTCAGGCGGCAAAAAATTCTCCCGAATTTGGGATAATCCCGGCGATTGCCAGTACCTCTGGGGATGGAGGGACGATAGTATGCATCCACATCAAAATGTGGTGTTTGGTACGCCGGCGGAGTGGTCGAGGCTTGGGTGCCCGGCGACGAACCGGGAGTACCCAAATAGTTGTACATGCTCGCTCAATCGTCGAACGAGTTCAAGTCAAGCCCGCCGGAGCGCCGCCTGCCGGAGCTGCCGCCGCTGGAGTTTCCTTCGCCGGACATTTTTTCAACAATTGGAGAGAAAGGGAAGAGGAATTAGAGTAGTGTTTGTATGTAAAATGGTGAATGGAGTATGGAGTATTTATAGAATAATAAAAGAAAAGAAAAAAAAATTAAAAAATTCGACCGTTTGATGCGACGGTCATTTGACCGTTTAAAATTTATTTATTTTTTTATTTTTTTATTAAATTCGAATTTTTCGAATTTATAAAAAAAAAATTATTACTTCATAATTCCGACGCCCACTCGCGGGGCAGCGAGTGGGCGTCACGCCATCAGCCATCGCGCGCCACGTGGGCCGCGCGGGTCGTCTCGCCAACTCAAGGCCGGCCACCGGCCGCGTCGCGTCTCGTCGAGACGAGACGAGATCGCGTCTGCGATACGGATGCCCTTACAGTGTTCTTTTAAGCCTTTCATCGAATATCTGTTGCACGAACTGTTCCATTGAGTTATACGTAAATGGTTTTTTGCAATTAATGGAAATTTAGCAGAGTACTCTTTTTCTACATATTTAGCTCTGTTTTAAGTAGGTCATGTCGGCGTTATATACTTATAAATTGAAGTTTGATTTGCTTGATTTTTTCAAGTAAATCATGTCGGCGATAATTAGTGGAAATTTGATCAAAAACATTATTTTATAGTAGAATTTATGATGTAAAAACTAGTTTATAGTTTGATTTTTAAAACTTACTACAACATGTAACTTCATGCTTGGAAAAAATTGACAGTAGATAACAGGTACTCCCTCCGTCCGCCATTAGGAGTCCTATTTGTGAGTGACAAGTGTTTTAAGAAATGTTAAGAAAAGTGGGTGGAAAAAGTTAGTGGAATAGGGATCCCACTTGTATATATTAGTTTTAAATGAAATTTGAGTGGAATGAGTTAGTGAAAGGTGAGACCCTATTACCATTTATGGGAAGAGTGAACCGGGACTCCTATTCGCGGACGGGGGGAGTATTTATATAGTATGAAAATGAAATGCTTATTTAATTCAAATATTCCCATTTTACTCATCAATTTCCTTGCACTACAGGTACTTCACGGAAATTATTAAAGATATCAAACACAAGCACACAGCCACAGAAGTAGCGATTGAGAAAGGTAAAATAAACAAAAGCAAAACAACAACACTAGAATTTGAAAAGGTAAAAAGAAATAGGAAACACAACTCTATCAAAAGCAATAGTTTAAAAATAAAAAACTAGAAAATCACACAATTCTCTTATGGCTTTGAATCAAGTACCCCCTACATATTGGTGCAGCTTTGTTGCGTCTCTTCTTCGTCTATTATTTATAACCAACCCCGAAAAAGAATTCCACCAACCATCTTGGCCTTCCAATTCTTATAATCATGTAACCAATTCCAATCCCAACTACGAATCCACTTCCATATCCCATCACAACACTTCACCAACCAAATCCATCTATGAATTCATATTCATCATCACCCTCTTCTTCTGCAGAGGGCATCAGTTTCCCATCATCATCTTTGCATTTTCTTGTCAACGGAAGTCGACACAATCCCAAGTCTCCCAAATATGAATCATTCTCAAATGTGGAGAACTGATTGGATCGCGGTATTTGCCAAATAAGATTGTTCATGGAAAGGTTTAATTTCGCAAGTAATGTCAACCTTGTCAGTTCACCACCATCCAATTTGTTTGCTGACAAGTCCAACGATTCGAGTTCACTAAGTTTCCAAGAGATGAAGGTATATGTCCCACGAGAGTATTTGAGAATCTTGAGATTAAGCCCCATCTGCCCCTCTTGTGAGAGCCCCAGCTCCAGCCCGGGCACGGGGAGCTCAAACCCTAGCTTCACACTGCGATTGGCGCTTTGAATATTTGAATTCTGGAATATTGCTGATCCAAATCCATTGAAGGAAGGCCAAATCCCTTCATTCATTATCGAAATTGAGCTGGCCCTAATCCCCATCCCACTCTCCACCAGCCGCAAATACAAACCCGCCGGAACAGAGCTCCGCTGTTCCAAAACAGAGGACCCTGCACCCGCCAGGGCAGACGCCAGAATGGTTCCGGTGCCTGTGGCAGCCACGATATTACCTTAAGTCCAAGCATGGTCGTTAAGTTCCCAATTTCTCTCGGCAGTGATCAATCTCTTTTGGAATATTACCTTAAGGCTTAAGTCAGTGAGATTATCAGCTCAATTTAGTTAATTACGATTGCATGCTACGATCTAAATGCCGGAATAAAGCAATCAAGAAGAGATTGAGGCAGGTAACTCATATGCGAATATCTTAACAAAAAAGTCGTGACATATTCAGTATGGAATAAGTCCACTAGTAAAGATTAAGTGACTAAAAAGAGCAAATGTTATCGAATTTCTGAGGGAGCATAAAGAATAATTAATTACTAAGATGTCCAATCTCTTTTGGAATATTATCTTAAGTGAGAGAGATTATCAGCTCAGTTTAATCAATTACGATCACTGCTAAGACGTGATAGAAATCCTTGGGTTCCATCCTAAAACCAATTGGTGATAGGAGGAGGGCCCATGAGACTTATATACTGATTTCAGTTGTCTTTGTACACCGATGAGGGATAGTTCTAATATTAATTTTTAGTTTCAATTGCCAACACCTCTCTCAAACCCTTCAAGGTGAACCTCTCTCAAACCCTTCAAGGTGAACCTTGGAGGGGTTGGACGCGCCCAATCTTTTTCCAGATCGGTTGGACCACTGGCCCAAATTTTAAGCCCAGATATACTACTGGGTCAGTTAAGCTTGACCCACAGTCGGCGACCCACTCTGATACCATGATAGAAATCCATGGGTTCCATCCTAAAACCAATTGGTGATAGGAGGAGGGCCCATGAGACTTATATACTGATTTCAGTTGTCTTTGTACACCGATGTGGGATAGTTCTAATATTAATTTTTAGTTTCAATTGCCAACAAGATCTAAATGTCGGAATAAAGCAATCAAGAAGAGATCGAGGCAAGTATCAAGTAAGCAATCAAGAAGAGATCAAGTAAAGAAAGGAAATGATCAAGAATTAGTCATGAAGTCATTTCAGCATTTTTCCACTTTTCAATTTTATTTCCTACAGTGGTATTAAAGCAGCAAATGTTATATAGAATTTTTGAGGCCACTAGTAAAGATTAAGTGACTAAAATGAGCAAATGTTAGAGTAGAATTTTTGAGGTCGTTGTGACGAATGGGAATGCATAAGGTAAATTCAATGCCATGATTTTTCATGTATCTAGATTATTAATTATGCCTCTAAGAATTAGTCAAGTGGAGTACTTGACTAGGTCAGTGAAGGTTGATCATAATCTTAAGGTCTATCTACTAGAGTAATAATTATGATTGTGATTTTGATTTTGACACGATGTAATCAGATTATACATATTTGATTTTGATTTATAAGGAGCGGTTCGATTGTCATGTATATTTATGAAATATCTTATCTAACTTTTTTTTGTGTTCAGTTGTATTTTTCTCAAAAGTTTGTTATGCAACAATGTATCTTGATTTGTCTCTACAATCCAAAATTAACTTGTATTTCATGATTATTTAACCTATCTTCACTCATATGAATTAATTTATCCTAAACAAATATTATTTCGAATTATCTCATATTGTATCTTCTATTATTTTGCATACTCCATCCAACTAATTATATTATCTATAGTAAGTTAAGTTTAATTATATACCCCTAAAGTCATGGTTACCATCTCATTATATGCAATTTGCTACTACAATTTTAGTCAAAGATAAACAAACAATAATTTAATTAGTCCATGACACAAGTGATAAAACTGAGCAATCTCATGAATCTATTCTATACATATATAAAAGGCGAGGTTTGGGTTAAATATTGAATATTTAAAAGTTTTGGGTGAAATTTTAAATATTGATTGTTATTGGCCGTTTCTTATGAATATGATATCAATGAATATGATATCAATGTAATTGTAATCACCACATAATAAAGTAATATGGAGTACTAATTTTCATTCAAACTCTCAATGATTATTGTAACGGTTTTCCACTAATTAAAATATTAAATTACATACAAATAACTAGCGTTTGTAAAAATTAACTAGTGTTGAATTATATAAATTTAGCACCAACATAATTAGAGAATCAACCTATCCTATTTATTATATTCATGGCTATAAATATATGGTCCATAGGTGCAAATACCATATTGCATCCCGCAAAATTCTTACCATGAGTTTGGGAAAAGAGAATGGCCGACAAATTTGTCTTCATTGCAATAGTTGAGTATGTAATTGTGTGACAAGAATTTTCAAACAACCTGTACATTTCATATTTATTGATATGTTGGAGGGTGAATTTTGTATGTAAAAGGTAAATGGTGAGATCATTATAGTGGTCTTTGGGTGTGTAGATGGCCCTAATTGCTTAGCTGTAGTTCATCGTCGAGTTCAAGGAAACTTGGGTGGAGAAGGTAATAAAAAAAAAACAACATTTTGTTATTAGTTATTTTATATATATAATGTTTTATTTGGTATATTGTTTCATTTAAATTAAGATCATAATTCTTTTTTTGTACTATAAAAATATGACATGTGGTAGTTATAAATTCATTCACTCTTTATTTTCTATTTTCTATTACATGTCACTGAATTTTCGATAAACTTTATTTTTGAGTTCATCTTTCGATTGGATAGATTTGATTAATTATCATTATTTATGTAAATGTAGGAATTATATAGACTACGTGGATTGTGGTGTTGGAGGTAATTGTTTAGGCATAAATTTTAAATAATTTCTGTAAGTTTGAATTTTGTAGTTTATTTCGATAATTGATATTGATTTGTTAATATTTTCTTTATGTTAATTATTAATCTAAAACTTAAAATAATACTAAGGAAATTTAATGTTGAATCTCCAATTGATCGAGAATACGAAGGAAATGGGATGGATACGTAAGTTGCGGCAGAAGTATATTGCAGAAGAAATTAACATTTGAGTTAAGAAGAAGATTTGACAATGTGTTTAATGTGTTTATGTTTGGTTAATGTTTTTATTTATTTATTTAATTTATAACTATTTTTATGTTTGACTTTGGAAATAATTTTCATGCACAGTTATTATAAGAAGTATGTTTTTTTTTCGTGAGAGAGATTGTGTGAATTTTTTGAAAATTTTAATTTGTATCTAGGAGGTTGATGCAAATAAGTTTTCCAAACCTTATGATATTTTGTTATCATATACTCCCTCCGTCCCACAAAAGATGGCACACTTTCCTTTTTAGTTTGTCCCACAAAAGATGTCACATTTCCCTTTTTAGAAAAAGTTCCCTCTCACATGAATATAAAAATTATATTTTCTCTCTCCATTTAACACACAAAACAAAACCTGCTAAAATCCCTGCCATTTTCAAAGTATGCCAACTTCTCTGGGACGGAGGGAGTAGTAAATTTTTGTATGTCCCACATACTTAACTATTTTATCTCTATATTTTATTGACTCTTTAGTATTGATTATTATCTCTACTTTTATTGATGTGTATGGTATTGAAGCATTTATATTGTCTATAAATACAATATAAAATTATGATTGCTGTTTTGTGGTAGACATTATAATACAATATAAAATTGTGATTATTGTTTTGTGATAATAAAATGGCCATTTAAATTATTTTATACATCTGTGATTATTATTTATTAAAGCACTTGGTTGATTTATAAAGTTGTTTAATTATATATTTTAGGGTTGTGTATTTAAATTGTATTACTTAAGATCATATAGTTGTATCTGATTTTAAGTAATTAATCAAAATATGATGTTAGTGTGATGAAATTAAATCGATCCGTGCATCGCACGGGCGTGATACTAGTCTAGACTTAAATGACAAGAGCATTGAGCAATATTTAAAATAATTTAATTATTGGTGTATGTAAGTTAGAAACCGGTAGTTGGGCCCATAGAAAGAAAACGACCATGGAAATTGAATTTTATTTTTGGGCCTGGAGAAAAAATATTTGATGAAAAAAGTTAAATTTTATTTTGGGCCTGGAGAAATTATTTAGTTTCTTAGTTACAGTGTTTTGTCAATTGAGCCTCTGTCATGAACCGTTCGATTGAGTTATAAGCTAATGGTCTTTGTAATTAGTTCGATTGAATTACTATTTTGTCGGCGATAATTAAGGAATTTAATAAAAGAACATTGTTTATACAAATTATGATGCAAACTGTACAGTTTGAATTTTGAAAAATTACTACAAACTGTAATTTCATGCTTCAAAAATATTGACAGTGAAATGGTAGTGAGTGTATTTTGAAATTTTAAAATGGAATGTTTATTTATTTTAAATTTTCCAAACTTTTACTCATCAATTTTCCTGTACTACAGATTTTGCTTTACAAAGTAAAGAACATATTGGCATAATTCATCACAGAGTATATTAGAAGTAAAGGAAAAAGGAAATAGAAAACACGACTAAAACACAAGCAATAGTTTCGAATCAAACACTAGAATATCACACAATTCTCTTTATGGCTTTCCATCAAGTTCCCCTGTGTGTTGGTGAAGCCTGGTTGCGTTTCTTCTTCGTCTTATATTTATAACCAACTCCGAAAAAGAATTCCACTAACCATCTTGGCCTTCCACTCCTTATAATCATGTATCCAATTCCAATCCCAACTACGGATCAGACTAGGAACGGATTCACTAATTACCAAGACCTCTTGTTCTTCATTATGAGAGCTCAGTCAAACTCTAACCATGTGGCTGATAAGTATCAAAGATTACAATCAAAATCCCTCACAACTATTACAATTACAGTAACTAGTTCTAGCTAGGGTTCTTGAGTAATCTTGACTCCTTGGTAAACCTGCACACTCAAATAGCTTGTTAGTACACCATGACAAAATCCTTGCGGATCTTAAACAATTACTAACAAGAAGAAACGAAGCAATTCAGAATAGATCACAAAATATGGCTCAGAACCCACCACATAAGCCAGATCTATTCAACTAGAACCGAATCCAAGGGAGCACCGATGAATTCACTGGAGTCTACCTTCGCACCGTCAATACCTCCACCACATTGCCCCTTCACACCGGAGTAGTTCACCACTCACGACTCAGAACAGAAACCCTAGTTCTCACAAACGCTAAGCAACCGAAGCAGTTGCCTTCTCAACAACTCACACTAGATTAATCACACAAGAACAATGAAGAATCTCAAGGAATCAGCCGGAGATAGACCCTTAATCCAACGGCCAAGAAACAAGATCCAACTGAAGGGCGACGTGGCAGACATCCAGCGGTGTGGAGTAAGCAGCTGGGCTTCTGGGCCATGTCCAGTGAGGATAAAAGGTCCAGACACAAACTAAATTAGGCCCAACAATAATAGTCCACATATATCCAACACGTGGGTTTATAGGGGTTAATATATCATAACCTATTAGAAAAAGTAAAAATATTATTAGAAAATATGGTTACTGAGAATATGATTTTTAGTACTGTGACATTTTATCGAACACTTAGACTACACCAGAAATATGATGAAATAATAAAATGCAGAATATGATGAATAATGAAATGGTGACATATTATGATCAAATAAAAAATTATAAAGATCTATTAAAGCAAAAATGTTAAAAGGGAACAACCGTACATGAAGTCGGTGACCGGCGACGGCGGTTGGGTGGCGCAGAGAGCTGGAGCGGTTGGGCCTCTTTTGGGGCCAGTTTGTTTTGTTTAAATAATTCAGTTGGGCCTATTTTGTTAAGAAGATTGTATAAAGTAAGTTCAAATGTTTATACTGGAAAAGATTATTCAGTTTCGCGATGCGCTTATTCATAATATTTCTTTCTTTGTATATTTAAAAGAGTTGGTCACAAAATTATAGTAATATTATTATTGGGTAGATATTTTTTTAATAAAGTAGTACTCCTTTCGTCCACAATTAATTGGCATAAATTTTCTTTTTCACACTTCCACGATTAATTGTCTAATTTACTCCCTCCGTCCTATAAAAATATACATTTTTTTAGTCAGTCATATAAGAATATTCACTTTCTAATTTTGAAATCTTTTTTCTCTCTAACGAGATGTGATTCATTCTCCTATAACAATACTTTAATTAATTTTTCTTTATATCTCTCTCTTATTTTTTTATCAATTATATATTAAAACTCTTGCCCAACTAAAAATGCATATTTTTTGTGGGATCAATGAAATAATTTTTATTACTGTTGATAATGATTTTCATGTCCACTAGTCCATTCCATTAAAACTTTATTATAATAGGACTCACATTTCAATAACTTTATCCACCTATTTTTCACTATATTACTTAAAATCTGAGTAGAGTAAAACATGCCAATTAGTCGTGCATGGAGGGAGTTCTATAATATTTTTTTATGTTATTTATACTTAAATTTTATAAGTCACACTAAACCAATTTCACTTTAAAACTCGTGACGCTGCAGAAATCTCTATTTTAAAAGACGAAGGGGGTTGTATGTTAACTACAAAAAATTTACTGAACAGTCAACCCCTACCACAAAATATTTCTGCGTCCGCCACTGTTAAGGAGTATGGCCCTTATTTTGGATTAATTATTTTGGATTTTATTTTATTGTTGTTTTGATCTCTAGAATCTTTACTATTGTTGTCTTGATCTCTAGAATCTTTACTATGGTTTTCTTCAATTTAATGTGATTGGTGAAGCGATTAAACATATTTCACAATATTACTTAGACCAAGAGAAATTAATACCAATGAGTTAGTGACCTCAAGTCAATTGATAGATAATTTCCATGATAATTATATAAATTCCAAATATATAACTCCAAATGTGTCATATTATAATACTCCTTCCATTTTGACTTGACACGGACGATTTGAAGAAATTGTTAACTTTACAGAAATGAGTTAATAGAATGCCGGCTCAACTTTTTATATATTGATTTATAATAAGATTAGAGTAATTATTTGGTTGAGTGTGATCCACATACCTTAAACATTTTTTCACTTACAGAAGAAGTAATATAATTAAATGACCCATAAGTAGATAACTCAAAAACAAATAAAAATGACAACAAATCCAAACGTACTTAGAATAAAATAACAAACCAATGATTAGTCCAATCTCAAATAAAGATAGCAAATGAACTAACAAATCAACTATAACAAAAATGGAAAAATGACGTCATACTTATCAAAATGTCTTCTTTTCCATAGTTGATATATATAATATCCCTTAGAAACACTCCTACTCCTTGATTGCATTGTAGAAAATTTGCCGTCCGCTCTCCCAAAAACCCAGTAATGTAACAACCTTATCGTTACGCGTAAATTCCACTTTGTGTTTTGTTAGGTTTGGTATACTGAAAAGTATGTTTCGAGCAAATTTCGCGCGAATAGAATCTTGCTTGTATACGTAAAACTCTACAATCCACTTTTAACTCGATTCAGTATTATTCGAGCAGCCTCGCGCGAATAGAATCACTATTATTATTGCATTGTGTTTGCTTGTGCATTTATAAGATGTTTTACAAACATTTAAATACATAAGAAGTAAACAAAGTCTAAGTCTTTTGCTTAGTAGACCGGTTGTGGGCGTCGTCCACTTTAAGGTAACACGGTCAAATCTATGCAATGTTTTGCAAAAGAAAAAGAAGAATTTCACAACCCAGATAGACTTTGGCTACCTATCGTGAAAGGTTGTAATGTCAGTCCGCATATTTCTAAGCCTTACTGAAATAAGATGACATTGGTGTGGTATAGCACTGAACGGATCTAACAGCAAGACGTGTCTTTATGCTATCTACGAAAGACTAGGTCTTCATAAAATACTATTTCTTAATCTACATAAGTTAGCATTGAGCATACGGTATTGATTATGCACTACTTTGACTTATCAAATGATGCGGATTTTTCGCAACCCAATAATCATGGTATATTGGGTAGTGGTGATTAATATCTAACAGTGCTAGGATTGCTATTATGTTGAAACGTGCGCGGGGTGAGTCTCGTTTGATAATGTCCTCAAGAGGAGCTCGAACAAGGTTTTATTATTTGGAAAACTGGCCAGTTGGAGTTTTATCGCTCTATGAATAATAAATAAATGTTTCTTACTAAGTCCACTCTTGGAATTAATAAGATATTAATTAATCAAGTCCATAGCATACATTAATTAATTAATGGACATTTATATCTTAAGCGCGAGAAATAAATAATAAACAAAGTGGAAACCCGAATTATTTGTAATTTCGGATTTGGATGGGGAGAGTTCAATATTACTTCTGTAGTATAGTGGCTGCTCGTAATATTCCAATATAAGCTTGTATTAAATTATGGGTTCAATTTAACTAGTAAAAAGCTAATTGGGGGAGCCCATATCCAAAACCTTTCATAGATCCCTGTCTGGGCCCAAAAGGAACTTAGTATAAATAGGAGAATAAAGGAGAGACAGACACATAATTTAATTTTATTTGAAATTTTCGATCTCCTCTCTCTGCAGAAGCATTCGAAATTTCCAGCTCTCCTCCGTGAGAATTTTGTGTCTTCTTTATTCGAGTCCTAGTATTTTGATAAGATCAGCCCACCCTGATATCGAGATACAGTCCGGGAACCAAAGAGAAGATCCGTGGTCTAGTATCGAAGATCATCACGTGGAGAAGGCGCGAGCAATCGACGATTCTTTGGAGAATCAAAATCGGTAACTCTAAACCTTAGAAATAATGTTTAGGATTTATATTTTTCTAAGCATGAATTATTTGCGTTCTAGCATGCAATTATCTGTTTCACATGTGAATTGATTAATCTCATAATCGGTCAAATAGATCCATGTCTGATTTATTTGTTTTGTTCAAGGGGCACCATACCCCAACATGTTTGTCATAGCTTCGGTAAATCTCACCCAAAGTCTTCAGCCACGGAGCTCCTAAGACTACATTTGGACCATGAATGGGGAGCACAAATAAATCAACAACAAACTCACGTCCTTGAAGTGTAAACTTGATGTTGTTTCACTTTTCTTTACATGCGAATATCGACCCATTGCCCACACAAACACGGAAAGGATTGATTGGCGTAACCTGCTGCCAACATTTTTTCACAATTTCGGGTTGGATGAAATTATGTGTACTGTTTCCACTGATTAAGGTTTCGACCTAAATCCCCGAAAATTGTACCTGTCACTCTCAATGCCGGGGGACGGTCTGTCGAATCTCCATTTCACCGCCTCCAAGAATTCAGGCCATGTTGTCATCAAATTTGTAGGGATCAGACCATTTGAATTCACTAATTACCGAGACCTCTTTGTTCTTTGTACAAGAGAGCTCAGCCAAACGGCTGATTTCTACCAAGTATTACAAATAAGAATACGGGTAGAAACCCAAGCTATTACAGATTCTTGAGCTGAACCCTAGCTATCTTCAATAGCTACTTCACTATCTGCACACACTTAGAACACAAGTTAGTAATAACAAATAGGATCCTCTCGGATCTAAGAACAATTACTAACAAGAAGATCAAAGAAACAGAGAACTTCGAATAGACCACAGATATTAGCTCAGCTACCCGCCAACAACTCAAGTCTATTCAACCAGAAACCAAATCCAAGCGAGCACCGTTGAATCTGACCGGAGATTCACCTCTCATTATCAATAACAACTCAACACAACTCCTACACACTGGATCTAGAATCACCACACACAATCTCTCACTGTATCTCTCACACACCAAACCCTAGGTCTCACAACACAACATGCAACCAAAGCAGTTGCCTTCACCGGTCAACACCTTATGTCAATTGCACATAGGGGTGGAAAATCGTGCGTGTTGTGTCGTTATCGTGTCGACACGATAACGACACGACACGATAACAACAAACACGAACACGGCCCGTTAAGAAAACTCCAAACACGAACACGAACACGACCTGCTACCCTCAAACACGAACACGACACGAACCCATTAACGACACGAACCACTTCGGGTCAACACGACAAATAACAACACATATATGACACAACACGATAACGACACAATAATAATAATATTATAATATATTAATATAATTTCTAATATGAAAATTTAAATTTACATTTTAAATTTTTAAATTTTTAAAATTTTAAAATAAATAAAAATAAAAATATTATAATATACTTAACGTGTAACACGAACACGACACGAACACGACACGAAATAATATTATAATATACTTAACGTGTAACACGAACACAACATGAAATTTTTGTGTCGTTATCGTGTCGACACGATAAGGACACGAACCCAATAAGGTTTGACACATACCCATTAATTTCGTGCGGATTCGTGTCGTGCCAAAAGTTGCCAGCCCTAATTACACAGAATCACAACAATCAACCCCAAGAAACCACCGGAGAAGCCATTGGAGAAGAAGAGTAAAACAGAGAGAAGAGAGAAAGTCTCGAACTAAAGAGAGAGAAAGTGAAGTGTAGAATGAATCAACAAAGGAGAAGGGAGAGAGTATATATATCACTGAGTATTGGGCTAGGGCACCCACCAGCCCAATAACACCATCTGGGCCATAAATAAAACATAGCCCAAATAATAGTCCACCTCCAAATATTCAACATACTCCACTTTGGACTTTTATTCTTGGAAACCAACCTGAATTGCAAGCTAAGGTATACAATCATCATAGCCTACAAGGTAGCCCCCCTCAGCCCCAAAGAACAGAAAGTTCACTGGCATTTTGGGTAGCCACCAGGTTGCCTTTAGACACCACAGGGATGACACCCATTAGTCTAAAGGTCTTCATGCCTCTAGTCATCTTATCACCCTTAACAGTGGATTAAATAACTGAGGACTTTCCCCGGGACATGCAAGACTAACCTTAGTCAAAATGGAAAAACTTAATGCAGAAAAGAAGTTTTTCAGGTGGTAAGCTTTTGGTTCCCATGTCAACTGGGTTTTTATCAGTGTGAGCCTTGTGGAGAAAAACCTCACCCTTTTCTACAATTTCTCTGATGTAATGAAACCTTACATCAATGTGCTTTGTTCTATCATGGAAAACAGGGTTTTTACACAACTATATAAGAGAATCAGAAAACACAGTGGGAGAAGACTTCACAAAATTAAGTTAAGAGAGAACTCCCTTTAACCACGCAGCTTCTTTAATTGCCTCTGTAATAGCAATGTATTCTGACACAATGGTGGACAGGGTCACTATATGCTGCACCTGGGACGTCCAACTAATACAGGACCTGCAAACAGTAAACACATAGGAAGTAGTGGACTTCCTCTTATCTCTGTCATTAGCATAATTTGAATCCATAAAGCCAATTAGTAAAAAGCATCATCACATTTAGAGTAGCACAAACCATACTTAGTTGTACACTTCAAATATCTCATAAGCCATTTTAAAGCTTCCCAATGAATGGGACCAGGATTAGCCATATACCTACTTAGACAAGACACTGCATATGCAAAGTCAGGCCTAGTACTCACCATCAAACACATCACTGACCCAATAGTATTTGCATAGGGAACTTTCCTCATGGCATCAATATCTGACTTAGATTTAGGGCACATATCTTTACTCAGCATAAAATGAGCAGGTACAGCCACAAAGGCAAATTTAGCATCATACATGTTAAACTTTTTCAGAATTTTGATCACTTAAGGTTCTTGATGCAACACAAGGAGAGACTCTTTCCTATTTCTAAAAATACATCCCTAATATTTTCTGATCATCACCTAAATCTTTCGTGTCAAAATTCTCACTAAAAGCATATTGCACAGAAAGACATATAGCAGGGACCCATTATGATCATATCATCAACATATAGCAGCAGAAAGACAGGCACTGAATCAAGACCCTTAATATATATGCATGCACCAAAGGTACTTGTAACAAAACCCAACTTATGCATACAGCTGTTACACTTGATGTTCCACTATCTAGGGGACAGTTTTAAACCATAGAGAGCAATTTTTAACAAACAAACATGATTTTGAAACTTGGGATCAACAAAACCCTAAGGTTGTTTCATATAAATGTGTTTATCTAGATCACCATGCAAAAAAGCAGTTTTAACATCCATCTGTTTGAGTTCCCAGTTAAAATGAGCACACAAGGCAAGCATCAACCGTACAATAGTGAATTTAACAACAGGGGCAAAGATCTCAGTGTAATATACCCCCTCTTATTGAGTAAAGCCTTTTGCCACAAGTTTGGCCTTGTACCTAAGGCCCTCCACCTCATTTTTCAGCTTATAAAGCCACTTGCAATCAACCACAGAAGCACCAGGAGGCAAAGGTATAAGGATCCAAGTGAGATTAATTTTTAGAGAGTTCATCTCCACCATCATGGCCTTATGCCATTGAGTCCAGAATTTAGACTTAAGAGCCTGCTTAAAAGATTGTGGTTCATCACCATCAGATTCATACACATTGAAAGCCAAGTTTATCAGGGCAACCAAACCAACATAACCATCATATCTAGAGGGTTTTGGAACATTAAGTCTTCTAGGCCTATTCCTGGATAACACGTAGTCATTCAAATTAGGAGGATCAATAGCATTTTGAACACCACTAGGGCTATTTAACACATTCTGGGCAGGTGCAGGAGAGTTATTTCTCATAGGACTAGCATGCATATCAGAAGCATCATCAATATTATCAAGATTAGGCACATTGTTGACATCATTACCTTATAGCTTTCCCTTATTAGGTGTATCATCAGGATTAAAGACTGGGTGAGAGTTCCAAAAGGGCTGATCCACCTCACTTGGAGCATCCTGTGGATGCTCCACACCAGTGGGCTGTTCTGTGGACTCCACCTCAATAAGAGGATCTTTGTCCACAATGTCTTAAGCAGGGTTACTAGACACTTTTTAGCAAGGAAACTCTTCTTCATTAACACATAGTCATTCAAATTAGGAGGATCAATAGCATTTTTAACACCACTAGGGCTATTTAACACATTCTGGGCAAGAGCAGGAGAGTTATTTCTCATAGGACTAGCATGCATATCAGAAGCATCATCAATATTATCAAGATTAGGCACATTGTTGACATCATTACCTTGTAGGTTTCCCTCATTAGGTGAATCATCATGAGTAAAGACTGGGTGAGAGTTCCAAAAGGGCTGCTCCACCTTGATGCTCCACACCAGTGGGTTGTTCTGTGAACTCCACCTCAATAAGAGGATCATTGTCCACAGTGTCTGAAGCAGGGTTACTAGACACTTTTAAGCAAGGAAACTCTTCTTCATTAAAAACCACATCCCTGCTGATAGTGACCCTAAACCCAGGCTCACCTCTCAGCCAGACTCTATATCCTTTAACACCCTCAGGATATCCCAGAAAAACACCCTTTCTAGATCTAGGCTCAAGTTTATCAGTTTTGGTATGCACAAAAGCAGGACAACCAAACACCCTAAGATGAGAAAGATTCAAAGTTTTATCAGTAAACACATGTTCAGGGCACTGCCCTAGCAAAGGCACAGAGAGAGACCAATAACCAAGTAAGTAGCAGTCATCAAAGCTTCACCCCAAAATTTTTTAGATAAACCAGATTTTGCAAGCATGCATCTCACTTTATCAAGCAAAGTCCTATTCATCCTTTCAGTAATGCCATTTGCTGAGGAGAATAGGGAACAATTTTATGTCTTCTAATACCAAAATCAGCACACAAATCATCCATCTGTTTATTACAGAACTCTAATCCATAATCAGTTCTAATAGCCTTAACTTTCTTTCCTGTCTGATTTTCAACCAAGTTCTTCCAGGTAGCAAATTTATCAAAAACATCATACTTATGTTTCAGAAGAAAACACCAAACCTTTATGTAGAAATCATCAATGATTGAAAGAAAATAAATAGCACCAGAATGAGAAGGCACAGAGGCAGGGCCCCACACATCCATATGCAAGTATTCAAGAAAATTCTTACTTATATTTGCAGGAATAGGAGTTGGAAAGGTAACCTTATGTTGTTTACCTAGCACACAAGTGTCACAGAAAGGTAGACTACCATGAACATCAATATCAGAAAAGATAGCATGCTTTTTCAAGATGTTTAGGCCTTTTTCACTCATGTGACCAAGTCTATTATGCCACAACATGGTTTTATAAGATTTAACAACATTGGCACAAGCTTTTTCACATGTAAGAGGCACAGCAGTCACATATAAACCACACTTTCTCTTGGCCTTAAACAGACACATAGAACCTTTACAGATTTTCATGCAACCTTCCCCCCATTTACCCCCCATGCCAGAGTTTTCTAAAGCAGTACATGACATCAAGTTATAACATAGATCTGGAACATATCTAACATCCTTCAGGTTCAACACATAGCCATTGTCAAACTTCAAACACACAGTTCCAATACCAAGAATTTCACATTTCTTGTCATCAGCCATGGAAACATAAGTATTAGTCACAAGTTTATGAAACCTATCCACATTGTCATCAATATCCTTAGCAAGATCAAGCTTAAATTTGAACAGCTTTTCTAGCAGATACATCCTAGAGGACATAGAAGGCTCAGTATACAAAGAATCAAGGTGTGTCCACATTTGAGCAGCAGATTCAATATGATTAATTTTCCTAATCACAAAATCAGACAGATTAAGCACAATAGTAGCTCTAGCCAACTCATTCATTTCATCCTTCTTATCCTGAGTAGTATCTTAGGCAAGGATCCATCAATAACTTTAAAAACTTTTTGTTGAATAAGAACACATTTCAATTTCTGCTTCCAAATAACAAAATCATTTTTGCCATTAAAAGGCACCAAACCAACGGGTAGAGCCATATCCACAAAGAACAGACAGGGCACTTAATGACAAAACTATAAAGATCACAGGACTTTCACAAGAAAGCAAGAAGCACACAAACTGATTGCCAAATCCTGACTGTCACGAGCACAGTGGCTAAGGCTATCCCGGTTCGCAAGAACTCACTACCGGAGGGCTTAGGGGGTCACTTAGGAAGTAGAGAGCTTGGTGGCCAGGAAAATAGAAGTCAGTAGAGAGCACAGAGCAAGCAAAACAACAGAAGCAACAAAGAAACACAGAAAGGACAACCAAGAAGAGCCTAAGTCTTTGCCAAAGACTATCTACCAGCAAGCAAGAGCCCAAGCCTATGGTTGGCACTAAACAGAAATAGAAATAACCGCCAAGAAGGGAGGATTCAATTTGCCCACCTCCTTAAGCGACTCGGCGTGTCGGACTAGTCCCCCCCGTGGCTCTGATCACTAATTACCGAGACCTCTTTGTTCTTGTACAAAAGAGCTCAGCCAAACTCTCAACCAAGCGGCTGATTTCTACCTAGTATTACAAATAAAAATACACGTAAAGAAACCCTAGCTATTATAGATTCTTCAACTGAACCCTAGCTATCTTCAATAGCTGCTTCACTATATGCACACTTAGAACACAAGTTAGTAATAACAAATAGGATCCTCTCGGATCTAAGAACAATTACTAACAAGAAGATCAAAGAAACAGAGAACTTCGAATAGACCACAAATATTAGCTCAGCTACTCGCCAACAACTCAAGTCTATTCAACCAGAAACCAAATCCAAGGGAGCACCGTTGAATCTGACCGAAGATTCACCTCTCACCGTCAATACCAACTCAACACAACCCCTACACACCGGATCTAGAATCACCACACACAATCTCGCACTGTATCTCTCACACACCAAACCCTAGGTCTCACAACACAATAGGCAACCAAAGCAATTGCCTTCACCGGTCAACACCTTATGTCAATTGCACAGAATCACAGCAATCAACCCCAAGAAACCATCGGAGAAGCCATCGGAGAAGGAGAGTAAAACAGAGAGAAGAAAGAAAGTCTCGAACTAAAGAGAGAGAAAGTGAAATGTAGAATGAATCGGCAAAGGAGAAGGGAGAGAGTATATATATCACTGAGTATTGGGCTAGGGCACCCACCAACCCAATAACACCATCTGGGCCATAAATAAAACATAGCCCAAATAATAGTCCACCTCCAAATATTCAACAAAATTGTTATCGTGTTGGTGAAGAGCCAATTGGACGCCCGGTGATAGGATCCGATTATCCTATCGATTGAGAGAGCACGCAAAATTGAAGATTGATTGATGAACCCTAGTTTTGATGTAGGGTTTAACGAAAATAAAAGAGAGCAAGGGAAGTGAAAAAGATTTTATTCTTATTTCTCAATGACTTGATCTAATGGGAATTCTATAATTTATAGAATTCCCCCTACTTGATTCGACTTTACGACTTGGGAAAGAATCAAGAAGAAAACCCAAGAAGATTTGACTCTAGCTAATTTAGTAAATAACAATGTCTGGAAAGGAAAATAAGCAAAAATAATGTAATACCAAATCTAACTAATATTTAATATAATCTGCGTATTTGGCTGGTTGTGTTTGCTTCCGTTTCGGTCGACCATTGCCAGGCTGCTCGATGCGATCTGGTTCGTCATCTTCATTGGTCGACTCATGTAAGCTCTTGTCGGGGTCCCTATCAACTCCCCCTCCGACGAAAACCGACTTGTCCTCAAGACGCAAATGGGGAAAATCCTTCACTAACTGTGCTGCTGAATTCCAAGAGGGTGCACCATTCACATCAGACGCCCAATGCACAAGCCATTGCACCTGCGGAACACCATCAACTAACACCGTGCGTTCCTCAACAGCCCGAACCGGTGTGTCAAGCGGGCGACCTTGTAACAATTCTGGTGGTAAGGCGACTGCCGTTCCAGAGGACGGCGAGCTGATAAAAGGCTTAAGCAACGAAACGTGGAAGACATCATGAATGCGGCTTTCCACGGGAAGCTGAAGTCGGTAGGCCACTTTGCCGATCCTCTCCGTAATCTGAAATGGTCCATAGTACCGACGTCCCAACTTGGCAGAAATCGGCTTCCCCACAGAATGTTGACGATAAGGTTGAAGGCGAAGCCACGCGCAGTCGCCCACCGCGAACTCCACATCCTTACGGTGGCGATTTTCCTGCGTAGCCATAAGAGATTGAGCATGGCGAAGTCGCGTCTTCAACTGCCGTAGTAAGGTCTCGCGCTCCTCCAGCAATTCAGCCACCTCCGCGTTGTGAGAAGGCCGGGAATATGTGGCAAACAAATTGGGCGGTTCACGTCCGTAAAGGGCCTTGTAAGGAGACATGCCAATGCTCACATTAAACGAGCAGTTCATGGCTAATTCTGCCCATGGAAGCAACTGTGACCAACGCTGCGGGCAGTCAAATGTATAAGCTCGGAGGTACTGCTCCAAAGCTCGATTAGTGACCTCCGATTGGCCATCCGTTAGAGGGTGATACGCCGTGGTGAATTGCAATTTTGTACCGCTGAGTGAAATTAATTCATCCCCAAAATTAATTCCCCTCGCAAAAACACTGGCTGATTATTCCAATCAAACTGCATAGTGAGATTCCGGTAGTTCTTTGTGATATCGCCCAAATCCTGCAGCCATTGTACTCCCAAAATAATATCCGGGCCCTTGACTTGGAGAATGAATAAGTCGATCTCAAACTGGTGTCCCTGCAATGTAATAGGGGTGTTATGACATGCGAAAGCACATTTTAATGATGCCCCATCGCCAACAAACACTCGAAACGGAGCAATAGCATTGACTGGAAGACTTAGCTTTTCCGCGACGGCGGGTTGAATAAAGTTGTGGGTACTGCCGCCGTCGATCAGTATAGACACCGAAGAGTCATTAATTCGTCCGTGCAAGCGAATAGAACGAGGCTTGATCTTAGGACATAAGACGAGAACTCGTGAGACATCACCACAAATTGCCATATTCTCACCATCATCCTCCACGTTTGTATCGTCGTACACTGGGATCTCTTCGTCTCCATCATCTACACCCATCAGTGCATAAAATTTCTTAGCACAGACATGAGCTCGAGAGTATTTCTCCGGGCACCACTAACAGAGGCCCTGTCGAGTCCGTTCCGCACGTTCCGCCGCTGATATACGGACCACAGGATAGTCGCGCAGGGGCTGCCCTTCGCGCTGGGGTCGCTGGTCTGGTGGACCTTCTCGTTTGGCGACTGGCCCACCCGGAGTGGCTGAGTGGTTGTTGCGAGAAGACCATGACTGTCTTGGTGCATATGGTGGGTCCGCGACGGACTGACACACTGCCAGCTGCTGAGCCAAGGCGAAGGCGTCTTGGAGTGTGGCCGGTCGTCTCGTGAGAAGCTCCTGTTTGAGGGATGGCTTGAGGCCGGCTATAAATAACGATGTGAGGGTCGAATCACCCACATTGAAGCATTGATTCAAACTCCGTCTGGTATGCCTCCACCGTCGATGTTTGTCTGAGTGTAGCGAGACGCCCGACATAATCCTCATAAAGGTCGGGGTCGAATCGCTTTTTAACCGCCAATAAGAAGGCGTCCAGGTCTTGTTGGGTGTGTTGTCCTCCCAATAAGATAACCATTCCTCAGCTGCCTCGTCAAATAAAAACGATGTCAAGTAAAGTCTGTCCTGTAAAGGCGTGAAACTGTGGTTGTAATATTTTTGTATCTTGCGAATCCATTTAACCACATGTTCTCCGGTAAAGCGCGGCGCGCCTGTGGTCAATTTGGGTTGGTTATCTGGGTCGAAGTCGACGGGCTTCGTGGTGATGGACGGCGGAAGGGTCCAGCCGCGTGTGGTCGGGGCAGCAATCGTGGCAATAGGTTGCGCCGCCTGCCTAGTGCGTAAGGACGCTGCTAAGTTAGTCAGCGAGTCATCAATATTCCGATTCGTGATGGTCTGTTGACGAGCAAAGGCCTCCTGCTCGTGTTTGTGGGCCATCATCTTCTTTTCATATTTGGCTTGGCGCATCTGCATATCGTGAAGCATCTGACCGATTTCTTGGGTAGTATATTCATGTGGTCGCGACGATTCCTCCTCGTCGTCATAATAATCTGAAGGCATGGTCCGAAAGGTTGAACACGCCGGGGGAAGAGTGGCTCAAGAAAGCACCAGATGATAGGATCCGATTATCCTATTGATTGAGAGAGCACGCAAAATTGAAGATTGATTGATGAACCCTAGTTTTGATGTAGGGTTTAACGAAAATAAAAGAGAGGAAGGGAAGAGAAAAAGATTTTATTCTTATTTCTCAATGACTTGATCTAATGGGAATTCTATAATTTATAGAATTCCCCCTACTTGATTCGACTTTACGACTTGGGAAAGAATCAAGAAGAAAACCCAAGAAGATTTGACTCTAGCTAATTTAGTAAATAACAATGTCTGGAAAGGAAAATAAGCAAAAATAATGTAATACCAAATCTAACTAATATTTAATATAATCTGCGTATTTGGCTGGCTGTGTTTGCTTCCGTTTCGGTCGACCATTGCCAGGCTGCTCGATGCGATCTGGTTCGTCATCTTCATTGGTCGACTCATGTAAGCTCTTGTCGGGGTCCCTATCAACTCCCCCTCCGACGAAAACCGACTTGTCCTCAAGACGCAAATGGGGAAAATCCTTCACTAACTGTGCTGCTGAATTCCAAGAGGGTGCACCATTCACATCAGACGCCCAATGCACAAGCCATTGCACCTGCGGAACACCATCAACTAACACCGTGCGTTCCTCAACAGCCCGAACCGGTGTGTCAAGCGGGCGACCTTGTAACAATTCTGGTGGTAAGGCGACTGCCGTTCCAGAGGACGGCGAGCTGATAAAAGGCTTAAGCAACGAAACGTGGAAGACATCATGAGTGCGGCTTTCCACGGGAAGCTGAAGTCGGTAGGCCACTTTGCCGATCCTCTCCGTAATCTGAAATGGTCCATAGTACCGACGTCCCAACTTGGCAGAAATCGGCTTCCCCACAGAATGTTGACGATAAGGTTGAAGGCGAAGCCACACGCAGTCGCCCACCGCGAACTCCACATCCTTACGGTGGCGATTTGCCTGCGTAGCCATAAGAGATTGAGCATGGCGAAGTCGCGTCTTCAACTGCCGCAGTAAGGTCTCGCGCTCCTCCAGCAATTCAGCCACCTCCGCGTTGTGAGAAGGCCGGGAATATGTGGCAAACAAATTGGGCGGTTCACGTCCGTAAAGGGCCTTGTAAGGAGACATGCCAATTCTCACATTAAACGAGCAGTTCATGGCTAATTCTGCCCATGGAAGCAACTGTGACCAACGCTGTGGGCAATCAAATGCATAAGCTCGGAGGTACTGCTCCAAAGCTCGATTAGTGACCTCCGATTGGCCATCCGTTTGAGGGTGATACGCCGTGGTGAATTGCAATTTTGTACCGCTGAGTGAAATTAATTCATCCCAAAAATCACTCATAAATATATAGTCCCTATCGGAGAGAAGCTTCTTTGGAAATCCATGAAGTTTGACCACCGTGTCCACGAACAAGCGGGCTACCCTTGGCGCATCAAAGCCCGGTTTCAAAGCCCCGAAATGGGCATACTTAGACAATCTGTCAACCACCACCATCACCGCCGTGTAACCCTGCGATTTAGGAAGACCGACGATAAAATCCATTGAGGCCGCCTCCCACACCATGTCTGGGATTGGCAACGGTTGGATCAAACCATTTGGCTTGTCTCGGACGTACTTCGTTGCTTGACAGGTCACGCAAGCCGCAACATAAGTATTGACATCGGATCTCATCCCTGCCCAATAGAAGGATCCAGCCACGCGAGCAAGCGTGCGACGAGCGCCGGGGTGGCCAGCCGTCGGGGCGTCGTGGCACTCGGCCAAAATGGCTGGGATAGCGGAAGAGTCTCTGGTGAGGAACATGCGGCGCTTAAAGTGGAGGATCCCATCTTGCACAGAAATGTGCGCCGGAGCGTGACCCTCAGCTACTAACTTCTGCAGCTCGCGTATTTTGCCCAGCGAAGAATTTTCATGCCGGATCGTGTCAATGATCGTGGCTGCCGGCCGTGTGAATAAGGCGAGGAGGCTCGGGTCGCCTACATGCAGCTCGTCCACCTGACGAGATAGAGCATCAGCAACTTTATTAGATGCCCCAGATTTGTACTCTATTCGAAATTTGAAGCCCATCAATTTTCGCAGGTAAAACTGTTGATCGGGTGTCTGGACCACTTGCGATAGTAAATCCTTCAAGCTGCGTTGATCACTTCTGATGATAAATTCCCGCCCCAACAAATACTGTCTCCATTTCTGAACTGCCTCAACAATGGCATAGAGTTCCTTATGATATGTCGAAGCCAAACGACGGCGCGGACCCAACTTCTTACTAAAATAGGCGAGAGGGTGATTCTCCTGAAGTAACACGGCGCCAATGCCGAGGTCAGAAGCATCGGTTTCTATGACAAAGGGAAGCTCAAAATTGGGCAGCCTTAGCACCGGTGCCGAACACATGGCCTCCTTTAGTGCGGCGAAGCTCTGCGAAGCTGAGTCGGTCCAAGAGAAGGCATATTTCTTCAAGAGTTCAGTGAGAGGTGAGGCGATAATGGAGTAGTTCTTGACAAATCTGCGGTAATAGCCTGTGAGGCCAAGGAATCCCCGGAGTTGTTTCACATTAGAAGGCGTTGGCCACGCCTTCATGGCCTCTAATTTCGCTGGATCGGCAAGGAGCTGGCCGGCCGAGATAATGTGGCCTAGGTAGTCAATAGTCCGGACCCCAAAAGCACATTTGGACCTCTTGATGAAAAAGGTGTTATCTTGGAGGATTTTCAGAACCTGGCGGAGGTGGAGCTTATGATCGTCTGCCGAAGCGCTATACACCAGAATGTCGTCAAAGAAAACGATCACGAAGCGTCGCAAGAATGGCTGAAATAGGTTGTTCATGGCGGCTTGAAATGTCGACGGGGCGTTAGTCAGCCCGAATGGCATGACGAGGAATTCATAATGACCATCATGGGTGCGAAAAGCCGTTTTGTGGACATCGTCCGCGTGCATCCGGATTTGGTGATAGCCGGAGCGCAAATCCAATTTAGAAAATACCCGCGCTGCATGGAGTTCATCAAAAAGTTCATCTGCAGTAGGAATAGGAAAGTGGTCGGGTGTGGTTGTCGCGTTTAAAGCCCTGTAGTCGACACAAAAGCGAAAAGTGCCATCTTTTTTGCGGACCAAGAGTACCGGTGATGAGAAGGGACTTGTGCTGGGTTGTATCACCCCATGTTTAAGCATCTCAAGAATCTGCCGTTCGATCTCCGTTTTCTGGAAATAGGGGTAGCGATAAGGTCGAACATTAACAGGTTTTGTCCCTGCCGGCATATGGATCCGATGGTCCCATTGGCGAGTTGGTGGCAACTCCGACGGAAGATCAAAAACTGATGTGAAGTCAGAAAGGATGGCGTCCAAATCTGGGTCAGCCTCGGCGGAACCCGAGGTCGGGGTCGAGGTTTCAGGATGTACCGGCACTAGTTCAAAGATGTCTGCCTCGGTCTCTGTGCCCATGAGAGAAAACAAATTGTTATAAGAGATTGGGCGTGGGGGTGCATCTTCCCCTCGCAAAAACACTGGCTGATTATTCCAATCAAACTGCATAGTGAGATTCCGGTAGTTCTTTGTGATATCGCCAAAATCCTGCAGCCATTGCATTCCCAAAATAATATCCGGGCCCTTGACTTGGAGAATGAATAAGTCGATCTCAAACTGGTGTCCCTGCAATGTAATAGGGGTGTTAAGACATGAGAAGGCACATTTTAATGATGCCCCATCACCAACAAACACTCGAAACGGAGCAATAGCATTGACTGGAAGACTTAGCTTTTCCGCGACGGCGGGTTGAATAAAGTTGTGGGTACTGCCGCCGTCGATCAGTATAGACACCGAAGAGTCATTAATTCGTCCGTGCAAGCGAATAGAACGAGGCTTGATCTTAGGACATAAGACGAGAACTCGTGAGACATCACCACAAATTGCCATATTCTCACCATCATCCTCCATGTTTGTATCGTCGTACACTGGGATCTCTTCGTCTCCATCATCTACACCCATCAGTGCATAAAATTTCTTAGCACAGACATGAGCTCGAGAGTATTTCTCCGGGCACCACCAACAGAGGCCCTGTCGAGTCCGTTCCGCACGTTCCGCCGCTGATATACGGACCACAGGATAGTCGCGCAGGGGCTGCCCTTCGCGCTGGGGTCGCTGGTCTGGTGGACCTTCTCGTTTGGCGACTGGCCCACCCGGAGTGGCTGAGTGGTTGTTGCGAGAAGACCATGACTGTCTTGGTGCATATGGTGGGTCCGCGACGGACTGACACACTGCCAGCTGCTGAGCCAAGGCGAAGGCGTCTTGGAGTGTGGCCGGTCGTCTCGTGAGAAGCTCCTGTTTGAGGGATGGCTTGAGGCCGGCTATAAATAACGATGTGAGGGTCGAATCACCCACATTGAAGCATTGATTCAAACTCCGTCTGGTATGCCTCCACCGTCGATGTTTGTCTGAGTGTAGCGAGACGCCCGGCATAATCCTCATAAAGATCGGGGTCGAATCGATTTTTTTAACTGCCAATAAGAAGGCGTCCCAGGTCTTGGTGGGTGTGTTGTCCTCCCAATAAGATAACCATTCCTCAGCCGCCTCGTCAAATAAAAACGATGTCAAGTAAAGTCTGTCCTGTAAAGGTGTGAAACTGTGGTTGTAATATTTTTGTATCTTGCGAATCCATTTAACCACATGTTCTCCGGTAAAGCGCGGCGCGCCTGTGGTCAATTTGGGTTGGTTATCTGGGTCGAAGTCGACGGGCTTCGTGGTGATGGACGGCGGAAGGGTCCAGCCGCGTGTGGTCGGGGCAGCAATCATGGCAATAGGTTGCGCCGCCTGCCTAGTGCGTAAGGACGCTGCTAAGTTAGTCAGCGAGTCATCAATATTCCGATTCGTGATGGTCTGTTGACGAGAAAAGGCCTCCTACTCGTGTTTGTGGGCCATCATCTTCTTTTCATATTTGGCTTGGTGCATCTGCATATCGTGAAGCATCTGACCGATTTCTTGGGTAGTATATTCATGTGGTCGCGACGATTCCTCCTCGTCGTCATAATAATCTGAAGGCATGGTCCGAAAGGTTGAACACGCCGGGGGAAGAGTGGCTCAAGAAAGCACCAGATGATAGGATCCGATTATCCTATCGATTGAGAGAGCACGCAAAATTGAAGATTGATTGATGAACCCTAGTTTTGATGTAGGGTTTAACGATCCGCTCGGTCGGATAAAGCAAGATATTCTTCTCTGTTTTTGCCAAGTTCCAACTTTAAAGATTTTATGGCTGACAGAATTTCTTTTTGAGAATTATCAGCATGAGTTTCTGTTGCCATGGTTGAATGTGAGGGAGAGCGGCAGACAAAGATTTAAGAGAATAAATAAATAAAACACACGCGAGTTTGATTCTTATATATTCAAAGCTTGTCTTTTAAGTTTAACAATGAGGCCTTTATACATAGGGGAAATCCTAACTTATGGAAAATAAAATTTAAAGGAAATAACTGAAAGGAAAACCTAATTTGATAGAAGGAAAAATATTTACTCTATTTTTCCATCTACTAATTCTATTAACTAGGAAATAAATATGAAAAAAAATATAACTTGCTTCTTAACTTCCAATAATGCATCAATATTTTAGGTAATTGTATATGAGTTATATCTTCTGTGTGGAGATTTCACGAAAAATTGGAAAGATTTGATTACTTTAGTTAAATTAAATTAAGATGTCAAGAAAAAGTTAGGAAGATTGCTTACTTTAGATATCGAGATCAAATTTTTAATCCTGTCCCAAACAGGCCCATGTAGGATAGTTATAAACTCAATCCTGTCAACCTCTTGACTTGTTGGCCCATTGGTCCCTGTCTATCGCCAGACCCGTAGAGAAATCACATGTCATTCAAAAAAAAAACATAAGTTCATTATATTAGAGGCCCAATAGTAAGCCCATTAAAAATAAAAACACTAGAATTATATACGGGCGTTAAAAGAAAATTTTGTACTTACCCTAAGTTCGAAGATTGAAAATCGGGAATACATGATCTGGAATCGGGTATACCTGATACGCGAGAACTATTTTCATGGTCCGGTTCCCTCATCTATTTTCAACATGTCCAATTTAGATCAAGTCTTGAATTTTCAGTTTTTTTTTAAAAAAAATTGAACTTTATATATTCAGGTCGTTGTAGTTCATTTTATTCGCACCTCTCATTCTATCGAGTACATATTTCTTTACAGACCTCTCTCTCTCTCTAGATAAAATGAATCCCGATAGCGGTTCCCCGAACACTGGCGAATCCCAATAACCCCCGTGCGGGACGCAATACCCTAGCGGCGGCGGCGGTGGATGGGGCATCGGCGACGAGGTTTAATGACACGGGTTTTAATGCAAAATTGGTAAAGTAAAAGAGAGATTCCTTAAAAAATGATAGTTTTTATTCTTAGGGACGAACCAAAAATGAAAAAATTTCTATTTTTCGGGAATGAAAAAAATATATGTTGAAAATAAATAATGTTAATATAATGGAATTATTTATAAACTGACTATTGTAATTTGTAGGGAAGAACTAGTGTCCTCCACCTTTAAAATTATAAGAACATTCTGACTCTAAAGAGGAAAGTATTTAGGACAATGTTATACATTTTCTAATTTTAAAAAGGGATTTTACCTCTCTATCAATAGAAAGATAAAATCTTATAGTTTTCATATTTTCCTTCTGTTAAAAAATATCATTCTATTAAGTAAAGACTTAATTAATTGAGCCCTCTGCCTAAGTCAAAATAAACCATACCTCTATATAATCGAGGTCCATTTAATTTGTTTCCACATATTTTCCACAATATTCCACCTCCATTTAACGCAAGAGAAATCAATGCAGTTTTTTCGCAATAAATTCATGAGCTCACTTGAATTTTTTTCCATCACAATTCTTTCTTATATAAAATCATTACTTTGCTCATACTGTATATAATTTCGAATGTATCATATTTTTGTCAAATCAATAACGACTATATGCTTACATGTTACTACTATATATGATATATCTGTGAAATTGTGTTTTAAGAATGTAAACAATTTATGAAATATCTCTTTCATATGTAGTGTATTTATTTATTATACATGGAATCTAAAGAAACTTTCCATATAATTTAATGTTTCCATTGTTTATATATCTAGTCAGAAACATGACTATATGTATTTTCCACTTGTCAAATCTCTATTAGTGGGGCATACCAAAAAGGATTGACAACTTGGTGAGGATTGACTACTAAATTTTTACTCCTCACTAAGAGTGTTTTTATTTTTCAAAAAAGGAACAAACTATATGCCCAAAATTAACAAGCCACACATATTTTGAAGGAGAATATATTTTCCAAATAGACTGGCCCGAGCCAAGAAGTTATAATCCTCCGTTTTTTCTAGAAATTCTTTTCTTTTTGGTTTGTTTCCTAAAAATAGAAACTTTCCATTTTTAAAAATGGACACCACAATCTACTAACACTAATTCTATTATGTTTTTCTCTTTCTCTCTCTTATGGTATATATGTTTTATTCTCCGTTATGTATCATATAAATTAGAGTTCAATAGTTTGATTTGAAATATACAATTAATTTTATAAAACTACTATAGTGAAATTGTGTTTTAAGAATGTAAACAATTTCAGAAATATTTTCCTTTTTCGAGCCGTTTCACGTCTCATTAAGAGTGTTTTTATTTTTCAAAAAAGGAACAAACTATATGCCCAAAATTAACAAACCACACATATTTTGACGGAGAATATATTTTCCAAATAGACTGGCCCGAGCCAAGAAGTTATAATCCTCCGTTTTTTCTAGAAATTCTTTTCTTTTTGGTTTGTTTCCTAAAAATAGAAACTTTCCATTTTAAAAATGGACTCCATATTCTACTAACACTAATTCTATTATGTTTTTCTCTTTCTCTCTTACTTTACATATCTTATAAATTAGAGTTGCATAGTTTGATTTGAAATAAATAATTAATTTTATAATACTACTGTAGTCCAAGAATGATTGATCTATAGTGGGAGGAGTTTACCTAGTCGTCCACAAACCAAAATGTCCTCATGACTATGATTATGGTCCTATATTATTTATACTTCCACATTGTTGACGTGTTTAATTTTAAATTTTTAATTTTTTGGACACGTTATTAGATTTTCTCCGCAAATCCGCATGAATATGATTGCGGTTTGATCACACAATTTGATTTCGAATTCTAAGTACGTGATTAAAGAAGACAGACTAAGCATATGGATGTTGCAAAATGATAATTTTTATTATTATTACTTTAAAAGCGAATCTAGGCTACCTCCATGGAATAAAGATGGGACACACATTTTAGGTGAATATATAGAGAGAGCTGAAATCCTGTGTACCCTCTACACATTATGTCACGACCGCCCTTTAGGGTTAATAAATACGAGTGGTCGCGACTTAAAGAAATTTAAACAGACAAGAATAAGACTAGGGTTTTCATTAAAAGTTTTACCGATAATAAGTATTCAAAAAGAAACGACAAGAGTTTGACATTATCCAAAAATAAGTCTTAATTTCTCAAAGATAAACGGGCTCAAAGTTAAACTAGAAATGAGTAAAAGTAAATTCCAGCGGAAGCGTTCAAGAGGAGTGGCGTCGTGTATGAAGACACTACGTCACCCAATGTTTAATGTTAAGCAATTAAGATTCAAATTTTATTTGTGCTCAACACCAGCAAGTGCTCGTCGCCGCTCAACCTGCACATAAGGAAAACACATGCAGGGCTGAGTACTATAAAAATACTCAGTGGACTATGCCGAAAACAAGTTATAAAAATAATATTTATCATGCCAATAAGTAGCCATCGGGGTTTTAATTTTGAAAGGGGCCCGAGGAACTAAAATCATTTCCATTGTCAAAAGTCGACTGATCAGTCATTTTCCCATAGACGTTTACCATATCTGCTCATACATGGCTTGGAATGTGGCCACAAACCAAGCCACTAGACCGGCCAACCCGTACGCTGACACACGGTCTACCATAGGTGTACACTAATCCAAGTAGAGCTTGCGGCCCTACAAGGACCCGAATTCGTTTTAAATAATAAATGGCAAATGCCATTCCAGATAGGCACGTTAAAATTTAACAAGGCATGATAAACAAAACATTCACTTCCATATAAAAACATTTAGGACAATGTCCTTATTTAAAGAAAAGCCCACCTCGCTTGCTTAATCCGAAATTTTATTCTTCCCCTTCGATCACGATTTACTTGCGAAGAATCACCTTTAGAAATTAAAATTGCCCATACATCAACTCAAGGAATCAAGCAATAAAGAAGATGCATGCATCCTAAGGCCTCAATTATTCAATCGATACGATTATGAATCTTTCCCAATTAGAACTTGATCTTTTCGATTAAATTCCATCCGCTCATGCCCCAACAAATTTTATTAAAACAACCCAAAGATCGAAACACCATATAGTCCAAATAAATGTCTAACACCCTCAGCCCAAGAATTTGCCAAGCCTTAAGTGATTGGCCCAAAACGATTTAATCAACCAAAACTCCCATAATTTTACCAACAAAACAAAGTGGAAGAATTTTTAAATAGTCCACAGAAAAACAAAAGAAAGAATACTCCCTTCCCGATTACACGGACAAGTAGCCTACTACCATATTCCACATTAACTAATACTTAAATATTAAAGTAATAGTAAAATGAAAACAAAGAAAATATACACGTACTCCATTTCCATACCCCTTTACAGAAAAAAAATAAAAGAAACCAATTACTCACTTTCTTCCCAAAATACACGTACTGCCTTCAATTCCATTTAGAAAGAAAATACCGATTAATAATAAAAGTTTTAAAACAGCAGCATCAATTTCCTCTTTCAAAATAAAGTGAAAAGAACTTAGCAAAGAAACAAAATATATTTTCTTCTCCAGAAACAGCACACGTATACCCCTTTCAAAAAAAACACAACCAATTCAATAAAAAGCACACAAAAGTTTCCTTTTCTACTGTATTTCATCAAAACAGAACACACCCACAATTCCAACTCTCTCTCTTCGATTTCCTTCCCCCAAAAGAACAGATTGAATTAAATCAGACTCCTAAAGCAAAAATCCGCCGGCTTCAATCCGCTGCCCGCATCCACCGCCGTCGCTCGGCGCCGCAGCAGCTGCTGCGTCGCCGCTCCGACGGCATCGATCTCGCCCCCGTTTCACCCCGAAGAATCCGCAGGTAAGTTTTAAATTTTATTTCGTGAATTAAATTTTGATTCTTTAGTTAGTATGCTCCAGTTTAATTCAATTTTGAGTTCCAATTGATGCAACAAAGTGATAGACTTGATGTTTGGAAAATTTTAGAGAAACGAGAGAGGTTTATACCTTCTCTGAATGAATCGGATTAGGCAAAAGATTGAAGCTTCTGGTTCTCCCCCTTTCTGGATTTGGTTCCAAATTTCTGTCAGAAAAAATGGTTCCGATTGAAAACGTGAATTACCTTATGAAGAAAAACAGGGGAGGAACAGGGAAGGATGTTTACCGTGGTGAAATTTAGATTTGGTGACGAAAGAAGATGAACTCCTCCCCTCCGCCGTTCTGGTGATTCAAAGGTGAGAAAAGAGTGGCTGCGAATTTGTGTGAGAAAGAGAGATTAGGGTATGGGGTTTATATAACCGTGTATTGAGAATGATTTGATGATTGATTTCAATTGATTGTTGTTTAAATTTTGGAAAGATTTCCTTGCAGAATGCCAAGGAGAAGCGTGGTGCAGGAGAAAGGAGATTTGGCAATATTATTTGCTGAAAGGAATAAAATACTTCCTTCTGCAACGACGGAATGAATTTTGGAAGAGATATTTCGCAGAATAAAGAGGGAGGAGAAGAGAGGGAAAGTCTTGGTGACCAAGACAAGGAATAGGGTTTTAATTAGAATTAATTTGGGCTTCAAGCACTGATATATATATTTTTTTTTATTTAAATTGTGTAGCCCGTAATTTATTCTTTTATAAGATCGGACTTATTTATTTAATTTATCGGATCCAACACGGAATTGAGTCCAATAAATAATCCTCAAGGAAAGGATTTAATTAAATTCACAATTGTGATTTTACCACCACAATTCTCGAGCTCTCATAATCATATTATCAATTATCCGAAAATCATTAAATTCACCGCACATGCATTATTCAAAATAGCCATGTCACATATTCACATATCCAACGAAGTTGACTCAGTCAATCCATAATCATAACTCCGAACCAAGTTAGGTCTCAAAGATATCACATAACAAATTCCACTTGTCATTTAATTAACGGACTCCACATCATTAAAAGAAATAAATGCAAGCACTTTAGGGTTCGAAAATTAGGGTTCAAAAAGTGGGGCGTTACACATTACTACTTTCAAAATCAAGGGTTGATTAATCATTCTCATCTCTACCTTCTTATAACATCACTCTTACTTCTTCAAGGGTTGATTAATTGTAGCTCAGCCAACTCAGATTTCAACACTGATCGTTCTTCACTTACTGCCTTCAAATCTCAAATCTCTTCCAATCCCTATAATATACTGACCAAAAATTGGAGCAGTGAAGTGAAGCAGTGTTTGTAGTTGGATCGGAGTTACTTGTGATTCTCGCCATCACAGGGTGACTCAGTTGAATATATCATTCATGGGTCTTGTAGGAACCATTCCACCTGAAATCAGAAATCTTTCTTTTCTCGTTTCTCTAGATGTGAGCGAGAACTCTTTTCATGGTCCTATCCCCACTTCTATTTTCAACATGTCAACTTTAGAAGTTTTGAATTTGAAAAATACTAGTTTGTCCAGTAGTCTACCTCTTGATATGTGCAAACAAAACCTGCATAGACTAAAGAGACTTCGCATTTCTTACATCAACTTGTTTGGGGAAATACCATCGAGTTTGGAGCAGTGTTCGCAGATTGAGTATCTCTCTTTGTTCAGCAACAACTTCAGTGGACAAGTGCCTACGCAAATTGGGAACTTGACATTGCTTCAAGAATTATATTTGGGTACCAACAATTTAAGTGGTAAGATCTTATGATACGGACTTAACCGTATCTAACAGCGACGACAGCCGGAGCTCACCACCTCCTCAGTCTTCGCCTCATCTTCAGCAGCCGGCGACGAACCTTAGACGGTCACAAAGGCAGCGAACAGCAAATAGAAGATATGGCAAGTAGATTTAAGTTAGGTATTCATTAGTATTTTTGTTCAGTTTATTATTTTGGTATATTTTGTTTCCTTTACTAAATAGAGCAGGGCCTATAAATAAGCCTAGTTCTCTTCATAATAAAACAAGAAGGAATTAGAATTAAATTTCTCTTCTTTCTCTCTGGCTCGCTTTCACAAACCTTAGTCCTACTTACGTCGATCTCTCTTTTCAATCAAACGAGTGCTAGTTCCGATACTTGAGGGTATCAATTGGTGCTTTCATAGAGTATTAATTTGAGTCTCATTTCTAGGAGTATTAATTTTATAACAGCTGCATTAAATAATATTTTAATAAACTTCATATTATTTTATTCTTTTAAAAAAAACTTAGACTCGTTTTTAGTACTCCCTCCGTCCTTGAAAACTTGTCACCTATTTCCTTTTTTCGTCCGTCCCTAAAA